>NC_089827.1:58020355-58620355 GCF_035046505.1 Tiliqua scincoides
GGAATTGGCCTTCTTCACAGCCACCACACACTGGTGCAACACTTTCATCTAGCTGACCACCAACATCAAGCTGTTTGCTTGTACAGGAACTGGACAGCAAGAGGAAGCAGACAGAAAGAACACTAAAGGAGTAAAAACACTTTGTCTTCTGGACTGCTTCCTCTCCTCTCCTTTTTTCCTTCTGCTTGTTGCGTTGCTGTCTCAGGTACTCTCAGGTATTTCTGTAGGTAGAGCGGGATGAGAATCATCAACTTCAGACATGGGGCTACTGTATTAGAAACATATGTAGTTGAAACATATGTCTCCATTCAGGCAATCAAGATCAAGTGTGTCTGCATACTCCTTTGGATAGTCTGGTTTTTAGGGACCATTTGATGCACAGTTTCCTAGTCCTCAGTTCAGTTGCTATAGGAAACTATGGTTTAAACAAGGAAGCTTTGCACTCAGTCAGGAACATAAAGGAGAAGAAAGAGTACACAGGCTTGTTGTTTTTCTCTCGTTCATGATCCAAACGGTTTGTTGGACTGGACAGCATAAATCCTACATGATTCAAAGCAGTCCTTTCAATCATCCAACTTTCAGATAAAACAAGGTTGATGAATGATGGAGGTAAGATTTAGCTGACAAATCCGATGGTGGCACCCCAAAAACAGTTTTTCCCAATCTCTCTTTACAGTACAACTACTACAAAAGAAGAGTTCACAAGTTTTGGGTTTCTTGAGAACATAACGTCACCTCTAAGAGATGCAGAAGTCTTGTCTAGCTAATAAACTTCTCAATTCAGTGGAAATGTTTATACATCACTGTTTACATGTCCAGGCCAAACTGTTGCTATTCCAACAATCACAACGGGTTATCTGCCTTTGCTAGTAGTGACTAAGAGCTTAGGCGTAGCTGAGCAACATGAAAATTCTCCAACTGGCATTAAGAGTCTCTAACCTGAACGCAAAAACTGAGGTTTTATTCCTTTCTCCCCCCCCCATCAACTAAGATATTCATAACATGCCTCACCTACTGCATAATTTTAAAAGCCCAAGTAAACCTTGTGAACTTTGTTAAAAGGCTGAAATTATCATTTTACAAATTTGATCATCAATTTCTGGACAGCATGTGTCTTCTTGGGGAATAACTCTCTTCCAGCCCTTATTTAGCTCCCCCAACTCTACTTTTTACTTCCTTTCTTGCTGAACGGTATCACCTGAAATACTAGTTAAATGTTCAGTTTCTAGATCTCACACTAGTCTTAGCCCAAATGCAAAATTGGGGACACTATGCAAAAATCAATTCAGAAATCCAAGCAACAATAACCAGAAAAAGGCAAGAAAGTAAATATGCTGCTTTATATTTAAAGTAATATACAGCTTTAGTTATATGCAAGCTTCGGATACAGAAGGGTTAGAGCAGTATTTCTCAAACCATGGGTTGGGACCCACTAGGTGGGTCGCAAGCCCATTTCAGGTGGGTCCCCATTCATTTCAATATTTTATTTTTAATATAGTAGACTTGATGCTACCATGGTATGTGACTGCATTTGGGGACCTGTACTTTTAATAAGTTACTATGTATATTCTTTTAACAATGATAGTCAATGGGACTTCCTCTTGGTTAAGTGTGGGTAGGATTGCAGCCTAGGATTGTTAAAAATGTTCCTGCTTGATGATATCACTTCTGGTCATGACATCACTTCCAGTAGGTTCTGACAGATTCTCATTCTAAAAAGTGGGTCCCAGTGCTAAATGTGCGAGAACCATCGAGTTAGAGAATATGTAAAGTTGATTAAGTTTCCAGATAGAAACAATAATTTTATCTCAACCAGAAACAAAAATAACCATAACTTTTCCAAAGGCATACTATACCTTAATTTTAATTCTGTGAAGAAATTGTTTTCCTGCTGCTAAACAAAAGCTAAATGTAGAACATGTAGTCCTGCAACAGATCTGTTAAGACACCACATATCGGAAACCTTTATTTTAAGTCTTCAAAATACCAAACGTGGTGTGTGTTGCCTAAAAAAAAATCCTACATCAGTGTTTCTCAAACTGTGGGTCAGGACCCACTAGGTGGGTTGCAAGCCCATTTCAGGTGGGTCCCCATTCATTTCAATATTTTATTTTTAATATAACAGACTCGATGCTCCCATGGGATGTGACTGCATTTGGGGAAATGTTACAGACCTGTACTTTGAACAGGCTTCTACGTATATGCTTTTAACAATGATAGTCAATGTGACTTACTCCTGGGTAAGTGTGGGTAGGATTGCAGCCTAGGATTGTTACAAATTTTCCTCCTTGATGACGTCACTTCTGGTCATGACATCACTTCCAGTGGGTCATGACAGATTCTCATTCTAAAAAGTGGATCCCGATGCTAAATGTGAGAGAACCACTGCTCTACATCTATCCATTTCCATGAATCAGATTTCAAAAGAGATGGAGAGGTAACAGGAACCAAATGAACTATCTCATTTTTTATACTACACTTACTTGTTGCATCACAAGTCTCTTTGCAGAGGGCACCCAACTTGAGACACTATAACAGGGGTGTCAAACTCGTTTCATACAGCAGGCTGAAGTTAACATCCATGGTGCCTGCTGAGGGCCAGAAGTGACATCATTACACATGAAGTTTCATCACTAAGCAGGTGATGACCAGAAACAAGCACTTCGTTCTCACGTAGGAACTCATTGACTGCAAATGACAGAAAAGAAAATATGCAAATCTTGATCATATTTCCAAGATATGGGAGAGCCTAATTATCACATGGGGTGCCCCGTCAGCAATGCTACCTCTGCCAAGCAGTGTTCCCTCTAATTTTTTTTTCCCTATCATGCAGAGCAATTAACAACCTGAGCAGTATATAACTACTGTTATCTTAAAATGGGTAGTCCTTAACTATAATGACCACAATACCCACATGCTACAATCCTCTCTCAAGCAGCACTCACCCTTCCAATGCTACCTCTCTCAGTCACCACATGCTGGCCCTAAGTTACTGACTTACTTAGAAGCATCACTTCTATCACCTTGCCTGGGAAAGGCCAGTATGAGAGAGATTAGACAAAGAAAATCACTTTGGCGGTAATGTCTTTCAGCTCCTATTAAACTGGGTGTTGCTGAGAAGTCACTTCTCTGCTCAAATACCACAAGTTCAATTATCATGGGCCCAATAAGGAGCGTCCTATGTCTGATACCCCTGCACTATAATATGCATCAAGTGGGCCAGCCTGTTGGAAAGAGGATAGCAAAGAAGTTGGACTTTGTCACCTTCAAATAAAGTCATTTCCAATTCTATCGTAAAGAGTCAACTACTAAAATCATATTTAAAATTATGAACTACTTCATAATATTATCTATAACATACAATTTTTCAAGTGACAGCTCCAGAATTCCACTCACTATGATTGCAAATTTTCTATCGAATCTAAAATTATCAAGAAATCTCTTTTCCCTCCACTTATTCTTGCCTCAACTTCTCAGTCAATTCCAGCCATCAGCTTTTAACCTCACCATCTAATATCATTTTTACATTCTATTTGTCATCATATATCCTTGCATATTTCTGAAAAAAGCACATGGTCAAAATGGCCTTTCCAATGTGTCAGAGACATATAGCATCATTAGCAATCCCTATCACTACTGTAAATACATTAAAACTAGTTACAAATAGACAAATGCACTGTGTTTTCAGTAAATAACTACAGACATCATGTGACAAATCCACAGTTCACTAGTCTTTTTTCCATTCTCTTTTCCACTAATGAATATGTGGCAAAGGCAGCAGGCCTGGCATAGCAAGAGAGTTACTCTGCTTTAAGTACAACACTCCAAAGAACACATCTGTTTGTTCTGAAAAGGTTATTAAACCTGATGAAAGGTGGAATTTCTATGGCTCCATGCTTGGCTAGATCAGTAAAGCAGCAAATTTCAGGGTCTAACTAGACGCTACACAAAATGCATAACAATCTGGGTGTTTTTTTCTTCTTCTTTTGCAAACCAGTGCACTGCAGGAGCCACAAAATGGGATGTAATGCAAGGGGATTGGGAATCCTTTAGCACTTTACTCCCATTGCAGTTCTGAACCCGATCATATCTTTCTGCACTATTTTAAATTAGATACAAATGTCAACTGAAAATCAATGAATTTTCTCCTCATTAAAATGGCGAGAGGGCACAGTTTAGTTTGAAGCCACAGTGCTAAAGAACCCATCCATTTGTCATGGTCCCAACCATTTCACGTGAGCGCCTAGCAAGTTACTTTGAAAAAGAAACACTAGGTCAGCCATTTTCAACCACTGTGCCATAGCTGCCACAAATGGTCTGCAGCTTTGCTGTGGGAGTTTGGGAGAGAGTTATTTATTAATAGGGCCATTGGGGATGTGAGCCCCCCAAAAGCAGCATTGTGTGCCTTGTCAACTGTCAAAAAACTGATGGCGTGCCTTGACAATTTTAGTATCTTGTCAGTGTGCCATGAGACGAAAAAGGTTGAAAAAAACTGCACTCACCAGGCTTTCACCAGTCTGACCCAAATCACTCATTCACCAGTTTGACTCAAAGAAAAGGGGAAGTTACTGGGATGGGAGGCAACGATACAGGCATTCAAATTACAGTTGTGATCAATGCAAACAAAAGATTCAAGCCAAAGCTTTTGCACCACATTCAAGGGACAAGAAAAACCCCAATAGAACCAATTCATAAATTCTCTATTAGTGGGAATTTCAGTCTCTCTCCTTGAGGCTGTTATACTCCTGCTGAGACTCAGGGATGCAAGAACATAAACACCATTTCATGACATTAAAGTCTGTTTTTCCTCTTAATTACATGGTATTTTGAAACCACCAAAAGGGACATAACGTCTCAGCAATCTTTATTTTTAAGGCTGTGTAGCGGCTATCCCTTCTGTCACTCGAAGGTTAAGTTTCCACACAATGCAAATTTGTTTGAGCAAGATGCAATTTTCTTATATCTCAGGCACAAACTATTGATGGTTTACTACTGATAAGTACTTTTTCCATAAAGTACTTATAAAATTGTTTCTGAAAAATTCAAATTATTATATACAGTATTAAAAGTAATAACAATTCTCCTTTTCCAAGACTTACTACAATCTGATTCAAATACTAAAAGCTTTTGCCTTTTTCATTCCAAAACACAACTGCAGTTCAAAACAAGGATGAAGTCATTCCTAGATACCATCCAGAAAAGTGACTTAACTTTGCCCAATGCAAAAGTTTAAGAAACATTCATCAGGGCTGGTTTTTTTCCAATGGTTGAGGAGCAAGCAAAAGGTAACAATTTAGAATGTGTACTATCAAGTATTTCTGTACACACTACATGAATTTCAGAATACAAGCATCTCTGCATGCCTGAAGCAGTGGCTGGCCAGATACTTCCAGTTAACAGTTTGCTGCCTAAGCAAAAGTTAGATAATACCACAGTTTTTACTATAGTCCAGGGGAGTCCAAACTTTTTGGCAGGAGGACCACATCATCTCTCTGACATTGTGCCGGGGGCCAGGAAAAGAAAGAATTCATTTATATTTCAAATTTGAATAAATTTACATAAATGAATATATTAGAGATGGAACTTGAATGAATGAATGAATGAATGAATGAATGAATGAAGGTCTTGCAATAGCTTAATGCATATACAAGGCCTTCCACAAAGCAAGGCCAACCTTTCCTTTGCTGCTGCATCACAGACATGAAACAGCAAGCAGTGGAGGGAGCCCTCGTCCCACAGCTCACGTAGGAGGTCAAACAGTTGGCTGTCACACTGAGAGCAGTTGCGTCAGGCCAGTGCAGGCTCCAGCAAGTCTCTAGAGGGCCAGAAGCTCATTGGAGATTAGGGGCTCCCCGTGGGCCAGATAGGGAGTCCTTGAGGGCTGCAAGTGGCCCTAGGGCTGGGGTTTGGGCACCCCTGCTATAGTCCCTTATACAGTACACTTAAGGAATTCTTTGTTATATGTTATGATAGCCACTAGCAAAGATGGCTTTTTAAAGGGTGTACTGAAATCCATTAATGATTTGTCTATCAACCACTGAAGCTGGGGACAAGAAAGTTATTACTATCATTCCTTGCTTAACCCACTTCTGCTCAGCCCACAGGTGTACACATTTGATCACTGTCGCATATATGCAACATTGGACAGAA
Organism: Tiliqua scincoides; assembly: GCF_035046505.1. Lineage (NCBI taxonomy): Eukaryota > Metazoa > Chordata > Lepidosauria > Squamata > Scincidae > Tiliqua > Tiliqua scincoides. The sequence goes on from NC_089827.1 coordinate 58,026,506, forward strand.
ACGGCTTAAGACTTTTCTGTACACATTTGGAAGCTACTGAAGACAGAGAACTGGGCTACAGTGGTCTTATCCACTTATAGTATGTTGTTATTACTGAGCTCGCTGCTAACATGGTATGTGCATGCAACTTTCCACCACCTCCTCATGTTCCATTCCCCCCCCCTTTTTATTTTAATCAAAGATTGTACATTAAACTACTCTATCAAGATGCAGGATTTCTGTAGGTGTCAAAGTCTCACAGTGTACCTAAAAGCTGATGATTCATAGTGCTAGGGCTGAGAATACACCCGCTCCACTGCTACTTAACATGTCCTTCAGTATTCTTGCAGTAGGGTAGACTGGCTCAGCAAGAGGTTTCAATTCTTCTACTCTTTTATCCATCAAAACAATATATGGATTCATGTGGCTCCTAAACCAGAAAAGCCAACAGGTAAAACACAAAGAAGGACACTGGAAGGGATGTAAAAAACACTTGTGCATATATTAAACAAATGATTTCTGCTTTGGCTACAGGTAAGAATGCCTAAGCTATTTTCACAGACAATCCGAAAGGACTGCAATAAGTAGTTTCAAGTTCTCAAATTTACTGAACAAATTTCCCCAAATAGTCCAAAGTAAAAAAGAACTTCCACGCAAACGCCAAATTCATCATAGGTATTCAGTTACGTGAAAAATGTGAAATTAACAATTCTAAACCAGAGAACCTGATTTGGTGAAACCACTGACATGGCTGACCATACATAGCACCGTAGCTAAACAGTAATTCCTTTGAGAAACACTAGCTTACTTCAGAAAAAATGAGAAACAAATGATTACCTGGTATCTTAATGAACTCCAGACATCTGCAGTCTTATGCACTCTCCTCTCATCTATCTTCCTCCATGATTCAAAGGAAGGTATCAAAAGCAGAAGCTTTTTATTTTAAACAAACCACATCTTCATATAACATCAGGCACTATGGGTAGCTTTAGCTCTGGTTTATGAACAAACTAGGATCTGGAACCAGAATTTAATCTTGAATTGTTAAACTATAGTTATAACTAACCAGTTCTCTTAGATAACGTCCAGAACTGGAGTTGGTCTAAAACAGGAAACATGCACTTTTGATATTCTTCCTTTCACACAGAAAAGAAGAGGGGAGGGGAAGAAGTGTAAAGCCTGCAGCTCTCAAGAGTTCATTCACATGGTGGGAAACTATGGTTTCCTGTTATATCTTATTCAAGTCTCTGCATCAAGTAAACAGATTTGGGTTTAGGTTTGGCAACGTCTCACCTTAACTACAGATTCACTGTGCAAGTAATTATCCATCTGCCTTATCCATAAATGGAAATAATAAAATATCTATCTCCCACAATTGCTGCTGGAGAACAAGCCAAAGACTATAAAGCACTTGCACATTAAATATGTGGTTCAATGTTTTGAAAATATTCAACTGTCTACAAAAAAAAAAATTATTCAGGCAACAGGTATACACTCCACACTCCAGCTCCTACTCCAGCTCCACCACAACATCTGCATGTTGTGGCAACTGCAGGAAAGACCTCACCCAGCCACTGGTCTGAAGAGTGTGCTTCCACAGTAATCCCAGAACTCTATAGTAGTGTTCTTCAACCTTGGGGTTAGGACCCCAATGAGGTCGCAAACTCTCAGTTGTGGGGTCGTGGCAAAATAGGGGAATGAAAAAAGACGACTGGCCCAGAGCACTACCAGGTAAAGGGGGAGGCATCTGGTGTACCCTTCAGGTACCAGGAGAAAGTGACCCAGGCCTGCTCAGGTTCTTAGTAATTGTGCTAAAATAGCTTTCACTAGTGCCAGGCTTCATGGTAACTTTTTCTGCTCTCTCTATTAAGAATATTTGGCTACAGCAAACAGTGCTGGGATGGCATTAATGGGGGCAGGGAGCGGGTGGCAAGAGGGGAAGGGTAGCTAGATAGTGTCCTGGGAGGGGGACAGGATTGACAGTAGGGTCCCCAGTCTCATACTTTATATTGGGGTCGTGGCATGAGAAAAGCTTGAAGACCACTGCTCTACATTGTTCCCCCATCTGCTGAACAAACCTTCACGCAGCTTACTTGTACAGTACAATACAGCTGTGTATATGCAATGTATATTCTAAGGAGCTTTCTGCTTTATACACTAGATAGCAAACTGCAGATATGAATGCACATAATTATCACTGATTACGTAACACCTCATAGATCAGTTGTTCAAGACTTTCATTGAACTGATGTTCAGTGATGTTCACCATGCATTCAATAGTTTTTAAAAACACTGTATGATACTTTCAGAGGAGCTACAGAGGGAAATGCCAACATGGCAGCAGCAGATGGGCAAGGTAAGAGGCAGATTCCAGAAAACTGCTGCAGGAAAATGCCTCACCTCAAATATCAGTCTCCTACTAGACAGAGAGTATAACTGGTAGATGATTCTTTTTCTACATACAGTTGTCATTTGTGAGGTCAGATAGCCAACTAACACATCCAAGGCAGATGTATATCTAGAATATATATCCATCAGTGCAGAAACACCGACTTCATCAGCCGAAGCAGATTAAAGTACAATTAGCTATATAGCATATACAGGAAATCTGCACCCTCAGACACAAACAGCACAATTCAATGCTCACTTACTCAGAAGGACCACTCAAAAAGTCAATGTAATGGCTACAATGTTGGTTTTGGACCAGGAAGACCTGGTTGAAGTCTCCAATCAGTCATGAAGTTTACCGAGTGATTCTGGGTCAGTCACCATCCGTCAACCAAAGCTACCTCAAAGGATTGGTGAGAGGATTAAAAGTGAGGGAAGAGCCATATTCACCATATACATGGTGAACAGTATGTAAATGTGGAAAAACAAAGTAGTTCAATGGGGTTCACTCCAACTAACTGCGCAAAGAATTGCAGTATTAGAAGATAAATGCTAGTATTAATAACGATCCCCTGACTGCCTGTCTGCTTAAGGCACACAAGCAAGAAAGTGATTCATACTGCTGTGGCGAGAAAAGCAAACTGTTGAGATGGGCATGGAATAGAAATCCAGATGGAAGGCAGTTGGAATTCTTCCTGACTTGGATAGCTGCCAGGTCTTGCATCTTTGTGCAAACTCTGCCCTCTGATATCCTAAACAACTCTAATCTACTTGCACAAGAATCCTTTGTGAACCATTTTCCCCAATTATACCCTTCCTATACGATGGGATGTCACTCATGAAAGCAAGTGGGAAACTACTGCTCAACACACTGGGCATGTCAGCAAGTTAGCAAAAGCCTTACTGCAGGACCAGATGGAACCATAGTCATACAAAGATGATGTCTTGTATTTCACACAGGACTCCACTGGAAAGTCATTACATCATCTGAGGATACTGTGGCCAATGATCTCACTTTCCAAAACGTGCCTAGTCTCTAACTCCATCTTAGTTCCTTATCAGACATTATTGAGTCAGCCAGGACTCAAGAAGCAACCCTAACTATGACTTCATACATTCAGGAGAGAGAATACAAGTGTGTTCACAGAACTACCAACTGGATGATTTCCATGGAAAAAGCTGTACAGAAGCCGTTCTTTACCAGCCTTGTTACCATGAGCTGGTCACATACGCCCCCACCTCTGAACACAGCATTTGGCTTCCAGCACTTGCTGGGAAGCATCAAAAATAGGAAACCCTCCCTAAAACATGCTTAAAATCAAACCCTGCATATGTTAGCGGCTGAATACAATAAGCTCATCCCATGTATCCAGCAATTATGTGAAAAGGCAAAGGATCACATTCTTTAGAATAGAACCAGAGGCTTAATACTCTCCCAGAACTAATTACACAGGAAATAGAGCACATTACGTCTCCTATGTCAGCGTTTCTCAACATTTGTCCCCTGCCGTGCCACTTCGCATTGTCCACCTATTGGAAATACTACCAGAAGTAACTGGCGATTATGTCATCATGAGTTACTTCCAGACTGGGAGGCCAGGCACAATATGACAAACACCAGTAAGATGCTCAGAGTAGTCAGAATGGCTTCTTCAAGCATGTGCAAAGGTACACTGGAGTTCTGCCCATCAAGCAAGCAGAGACTCCAACTCTGCTTGCTGTCTTGCATTGATGGTCTTGCTGCCAGGTGGTGGGAGTCAGGAAGCACCACCAGACACCACCTCAAGTACCACCAGTGGTACGAATACCACTGGTTGAGAAATCTCTGTCCTATGCAACTGAAGTGGAATGTTCTGGGAAGAAGCTGGCTCACTGAAAGAGCCATGTTTTGTGTTGTTGTTTTTTTAACAAGTCACTCCAATGCATAAAGAAAAATCCTTAAAAATTAAATAGTTTAGATGCACCCCTGCTAACTGGGTAAGAGACACTTTTTCAAGTGGGTGCTCCTCTTTTATTTAGCAGGGAGAGAGTAACTGGCCCTCCTCGCTCCAGCAGCGTCTTTTCTAGTGGCTGCCTCCTCATGTTCTTTTGCAACTTTTTAAGATTGTGAGCCCTTTAGGGACAGGGAGCCATTTAGTTATTTGAATTTTGTCTGTAAGGGCATAACCCTAACCCACTTTCCAGCACCAACCTAAGGGCAATACAGCTCCAAGATGAGGGAACAAACATTCCCTCACTCTGAGCAGGCCTCCATGAGTGCCATCCAACTGCAGAATGCTCCCACTGACACCACTAAGCCAGTGCTGGAAAATTGGTTAGGATTTGGGCCTAAGCTGCTTTGTGAACCTCTTTTTTGAAAAAGCAAAATATAAATACTATTATTATTATCCAAATTAATGAAACACAATTGTATCAATTGCTCAACACCAGTTTACAAGTCTCAGCCTGAGATTTAAGTACCAACTAGGTATCGACACAGTATGTATGATACTCCTAAAAGTACCATTATTATTATCCATATTATTCATAATAATAATTATTGTTATTATTAGTCTCAGCCCGTTATCAACTAGGTAACAGTGCAGTATGTATGATGTTCCTATAAGTGCCATTACTATTATTGATATTGATATTAATAGCAGTGATGTCACTCCGTAGTCAGGTCTCAGGCTGAGACTTCTATTGATTGCTCAATATCAGATTACAACCAGTTTCAAGTAATTTGGAGGATGAGGATGCAGGGAACGGAGAAGAGCAAGGAGCGCGCTGTGCAGACTGCAGCAGGACTGCAAGGACTCCCCAGCCTGGGGGGACAGCCGGGGGGAGGGGAAGGGCCTGGTGGGGGCGGGGCTGCACGGCCAGAGGGCGCAGTGGAGGCGCGCTGCGGGAGGGGCGCCAGGCTCTCACCGGCTGCAGTTGGCAAGGGTGGCGGCGGCGGCCAGCCTGGGGTGGGGGGAGGCGAGGCGAGGCGAGGCTCGGGGGGGAGGGCCCGGCCAGCCAGGCCTCCAGCCCGCCCGGCGGCGGAGGCAGTCCCTGGCCCGCGCCTGCTCGAAGGGCGGTTCCCTGCCCCATCAGCGGAGGGCTGAGGAGCTGGCAGTCCCGCCCTGCGAGGCCGAGCCCCGCCACTCACCTGGTCACGGATCCATCCCCGCTGCCGGCGCCCGCGGTCCTCTCCCTGTCGCCAACGGGCAAACTTCCCTCGCAAGACGAGGAGCGGAGCAGGCCCGACCCGGCCCGGCCCCGCCACCAGCGTCGCCGGCTCTCCTCAGCTCACAGCCACGGAAGTCCCCGCCCACCAGCTCCCCACAGGCCCGGCGGACCGATGGGTCTCCTAGCCAATCAACACACGGGGGCGGGTGAGTGGCGCGCGACCCTCAGCGCCTACAGAGGAGCTCGGAGAGGCGAGCGGACTTGCTGGCAAGCGGTGCGAAGGGGCAAGGGAGTGGGCGGGGCTACAGGTGACTGAGGTAGGAAGCGACCAATCGGAAGAGGAGAGTGACGTCATCAGCTGGAGGTGAGGCTTGGAGGGCTCGGCGCCTTGTAGGAGACGGGGCTCTTAAAGGGAAGTGCACCAAAGCTCTGCAGTGCTACGGGGCTTCCTTGTAGAAGCCATACGGCCGATCCCGGAGGTGGAACTGGGGAGCCTCAGGGGCACTCGCCCCAGGCAAGGGAGCCTCCACAGGGGAAGGAATGCGGGGTGCGAAGCCAGCAGCACCTCCTCCTCCAGCAGCACCCTGGAGCATCATGACATCACTGCCACAGGGGAGAACCCACTGAGTGACATCACAACGCAGCATCATGACATCACTGCCCCGGGAGAGAGCCCACTGAGTGACATCACAAAGTCACGCGGCATCATGACCCCTTAATTGGGCTACTCATGTTAACTATGAGGTCCAACACGGGGCTCTGGAACCGATGGGGCGGAGTTCTGTCGGTCCCACCCCTCCCTCTGCCATCATGCCTTCCTCCCACCTCCCCTACCCTGGAACTCAAACCCCTTCGCACCTCCACTCACCACCGCCTGGTGCTTCCCAGGTGGTGATCCACCAGATTCCAATCAGCACTGTCCCAACATGGGCTCGCTCTGAGCCAGCTCTGGCGCTGGGCTGGTGGTAAGGGTCACAGATATGCCTTATGGCACAGTCATCAGGATTGTGCCCTCAGAAGGCTAATCTAAATGACCATGTCTTTCATGCTCCTTTTCGAGAGGCCTTAGCTTGGTGGTAGAGCACATACTCTGTATGCAGATGGTTCTTTATTTAATAATCCTTTACATCTCCACATAAGGATCTCAGGTACCAAGGACAACTCAGGGCCCAATCCTATCCAATTTTCCAGTGCCAGTGCTGCTCTACCAATGGGGTATGCACTGCTTCCTGTGTTGGGAAAGCAGTTTCAGAGGCCTCCTCAAGGTATGTGCTTATCCCATTTGTTCCCAGCCCACCTGCAAGGCTGACTGAGGCAGTCAGCTCAGGAAGTAAATTAGCCCACCTTCGTCTGCCCACTCACTTCTACTCCTGCTTCTAAGCCCTGAAATGGAAGGGCGGAGCAGAAAAGGATGTGTGGAGGAGAGTGCAGGGTTAGAGTTTCTCCCAAACTCAAGCCTGCCTGGCACTTACAGTCTGCCTCCCCTAGCCTAGCACTGTCTCTCCTCCACTCTTCCAATCCAGGCTTTGGGAGGAGCAGAGCCTCATGCATTCCCAGGTAAGGGAGAGCAGCGTTTGGCAACCCTCTCAGCTACTGGGAACTACTGAGACCCTAAAAGTGTGACACAGATGGTTCCTCAAATGTCCCTCTCTTCCATTTCAGGGCTTAGAAGCAGGAGTAGAAGTGAGTGGGCAGACGAAGGTGGGCTAATTTACTTCCTGAGCTGACTGCCTCAGTCAGCCTTGCAGGTGGGCTGGCCCTGCATTGTTGAAAGTGAGTTCCAGCAGCACGGTCTATGGATAGAATTGGGCAGTAAGAGACTGAGCTACGAATCCAAGTCCAAAGTTCAAATCTCCCTCTGGCTATGACCTTGGCTTTAGGTAAGCAGCCACTCCTCTCATTATCTCACCTGCAGCATAGGGGCGGTCATCAGAGATGACACCATTGGTGGTGCTCATGCAAAATTCATGACCCACCAACCCCTGAGGCAGTTGGTCCACTGTTGCTCCCCTCCACTGTCTACTAAGCTAGGGCCTATGGGGCACTGCCTGAGTGTAAGATCAGTCCAACTTGAAGTGCATGGCAAATGCTGCCCTCCTTTACCTGGTGCTGTGCCAGCCTCTGGCCCTCCCACTTCCTGGATTTGACAAGGAAGAAGGGAGGGGAAGAGACACACTAGCCCACCACTCTCCACACTTCTGCTCCGTTCCCTTCTTCCTTTTTCAGTTCAGGAAGGAGGAGGAGAAACAGCAGAAGTGAAGGCAAGTAGGCATATGGAGATGGACACTCCCCACCAATCCGCTGCCTGAAGTGACTCAGCCAGCCTCATAGATGAGCCAGCCTTGGCTAGGTGATTGTGGGGAGCAGCAGTAGTGTACTATATTACAAACCACTTTGTTGGTTCATTACAGATATTCAAACCAGGAAAGTCCTCGTGTACAGATCAGTCTCTTAGCTCTGTTATGTTACACAAGCTCTCTGGAGTATTCACTAAGCTTACTGAATTATTGTAAGGATTACATCAAGGAAAGTGCATATATTATGCTTTGAGCCAATGAAAGTACTCTATAAGTCATTATTAATTCAGGATCTTTCTCAAAGGGGGCCCTCTCCATTGCTAGTGGGACTGTTGCTCTCCCAGTGTTTTGGAAGATGCCTGCTCTAGATGATACTATGGAATACAGGGTCATATAATTACTTTTGCTGACATCCTATGACCCCTAGTGGCGGCACGATACAACAGTTTATCTTAAGCATTACTCAACAGCAACATCAGTTATTTCAAGATTTGAAAAACAACAAAAATTCTTGCAGTTTTGTTATGTGTCAGTATTTGGCAGGGCCTGAAGACATTTCTTTTTAGATGAGCCTTCTGAGTTCTCTGCCTTTTTGAACTAGAACATCTGGCTTTTACAGATTAATCCTTCTCTTATAAGATGTTTGCTGCTGCCCTTTTTATTGTACGTGTTTTTAGGTTGTTTTAATATTTTACGAGTTTTTTAGGCTATGTTGTAATTTGTTCAATTGTGTTTTTAAATTATTTATACACTTTTTTATTTGATCTGTTGTAAGCTGCTTTGGTTACCCTCAGGTGGAGAAAGGAAAGAAAAAATGCAGTAAGACTGCAATCCTAAATGCACTTTCCTGGGAGTATGCCCCGTGGAACACAATGGGACTTACTTCTGAGTAGACATGCATAGGATTGTGCTGTAAGTAAATTTGTCTGCATTCAAAGTGTAAAGAATTTCTTTTTTGGGGGGGTAGCATCAAGATTGGGTTTGTTGTGACAACACAACTTTAATTTCATTATATTTAAAAAGTAAAACTTCTAGCTTACATTGTTCTGGAGAATGTTTGAAAGAACAATTGCAAAAGCTTTAAAACTCAGATGAGAAAAAAGAATATTGTATGTGCTGTGAACTAGAGTTTCTTTTTTAAGCTTGTATACATTGTATAGGACTAAAGTCCTAATGGGGAGCTGCAGCCAATGGCCTAGTAGATGAAGGTAAAAAAGTTTGGGATCCAGTGGTTCTTAAACTGTGGGTCCATGGCCCATGAGTGGATCACAACTCAATTTTTTGGTGGTTTGCAAAACTGACAGGGCAGATTAGGGTATGTGCATCAAGGGTTAAACAGTCTGCCATGTGGTGGGGGGGGCACTGCTGCCCAATCACCATTATAGCCACAGAAGCTTGAAGGAGGTAGAATGAAACTTTTTTATTTAGGTTTGAGAACCTCTGTACTATAGTGTGACTTTCTGCTGAGTACACATGCATAGGACTGGGCTATGAGGGCCCAGTCCGGTGCAATTTTCCAGAGCCAATGCAGCCATCACTTGAAGTGTTTTTGGTTTTTAGTTTTCAGGGTTTTTAGCTTGGTTTTAGTTTTAGTTGTTTTCAGTTTTCAGTTTTAAACTTAGTTTTAGTGTTGGTGATAGTCATCCCCCCCCTTTTAGAATTGATTTAGGTCCATTAGATAAATGCTAGACCACAAAAAACTGTGAAGTCCACACTTTTCATTTATACAGAAAACATTTTAGAGCTTGTCTCTAGTTCTTTGTTTGCAAAGCTCCTGAGTTTGGCAGAAATGCATAAAACTATGAGCCTTTGGCTGACAAAAAGACAGGAAAAGTTTTTCCTGCCTAATTCACATTATGAGGAAAAATTTCTGTAAAGATTTGAAAAGCAGAATGAGTGCATAAACTTTATTGAGACAGCCAGTCATCAGGTTCTTTTGCTTTTAATTTGTACCTTACCCCAAGCTCAGTTTTAACCAGTTACCCCTAATATAGCTCATTGGTTTGAGAAATAGCTAGACACCTTTGAGTGGATTTTTTTTTCTCCCTTCAGGATGGTTTAAGATAACTAGCCCTAGTCTCCCCCCCCCCCCCATGGAGCCAAGAAAAGTGGGGGGAAATGATAACATTTTGATTCCAACCTTTTGCAATTCCTTATTGCTCATCCTTCTTAATATAAATGTAAATGTTATAACAATAGCCTTAAGGAACTAAGGGCCCAATCCTATCCAGTTTTCCAGTGCCAGTGGAGCTGTGCCAATGGGGCGTGCACTGCATCCTGTGGTGGAGAGGCAGTCACAGAGGCCTCCTCAAGGTTTGGGAACATTTGTTCCATTATTTTGGGGCTGGATTGCAGTTGCACCAGTGCCAGAAAGCTGGATAGGATTGGAACCTTAATTGCCTTGTGGATGCATCCCTTGCAATTCTGGGGTATGCACTAAGATGCTGCAGCTTTTTTGTACCCCACCTGCACGGAATGGGAAATTGAAACTGACCTGAATCTACTGTGGAGTGTCCTTTCTGTATGTTCAAAAATATATAATTATTGATCCTGTTATTTTGCTGCTGTTATATTCTTGTACTGCCAAAAGGAAGTACCTAATGAAAGTCTGTGTTCTTTGCTTTGCCGCTTCTTTGTCATGTGTGAGGCAATACATCCAGGTTACTATTTCTATATTACTCATTTTTAGGAACATTTGCCACCACCACCCCACACACACACATAGTTAGTCAAAAGTTACACTTTTTGTTAAGGAAACGACTAGGTATCCTTCAAGTTGTTTCTGAGAAAGATAGTCCAAATAAAAAATCCATGTGAATTTTGCTGGAGAGATTATAAAAACAAACATGATATTAGATTCTTGACAGCTTGCCCTTGTGTATTTTCCCACATAACTTCTTCAGCGGGGGAAAAAAATGTTGGAATCAAACCCATATAGTGTGATCTATTGGGCAGAGTTGAGAGATCCAAGGGTCAGGTCCCATCTCAGCCATGACTTCTGCTAGAAGTTTCTCACATTTTCTCCCAGTGAGCAGCTTCTGGGATGAGGGTGGCAAAAAAAAAAAAATGATTCCAGCTTCTCAAAGTACAGCTGGGAGATGATTCTCATTTTGCATGTATTTTTGATGCACAAGTACAAACTATGAGAGCTTGTCATCCAGCGTGGAGTGTGTGCATGTAAAATGTGGTATAGGCAGCTCTGAAATATTCAGAAATGTGTATCTAATACTGGAAAATGATTTTGGTTCTGCAACTGGAAAAAATAAAGTGTAGCTAGATAAAGTTTGAGAACTGCAGTTGGTAGCAGAGCCATAACTAGGGAATAGTCTGAGGGGCACCTTCCCCAGGTGCCCTGCCAGGGTGGGGTGCAAGACTGGCCCTAGGCTCTACTCTAGTTACAAAGGATGCTGTGGCTATTTCCTGCACCCCATTCCATCATCTCTGGAGGCTCCCAGCCTCCAGAGAAGAACCAATGGGGCACACGAAGCTGCCACAGCACCTGCCCTCTCATCCAGAGAGAGCCTGGAAGAGACTGCCTTCACTTGTAGCACAAAGGTAGTCTCTTCTGGGCTCTCCCGTGCACATGTGACCAGAGCCTTCTCCTTGGGGGAGAGCCCAGAAATGACATCATGTAACATCACTGCCCCAGGGTGCTGATGTTTTGGAGAGCATGACGTCACTGCCCCTGGCACCAGGGCACGGCGTTACGCCTCTGCATAGTAGCAAAATAAACACCAATTCTAAATGTTGAGTTGAACTATGCCTCTCCCCCTGGAAAACACCAACTGCCCTTTCAGGAGGAGAAGCAGCCAGAGTGCACAAACCCCCTTATTATTACATTCTGTTAGTATGTGGGGTGGCAGGGCGACAAAAGGTATCTTGGACACAATTTTGTGGGAAGAGGAAACTTGGGATATATTATGAATAAATTATTAAATAAATAATGGACGATCTAGTTTTTGCCTGTTGTGAGAAGGCAGAGATAACATATAACAATATAAAAATAAAAAAAGAATTTTTAAAATCTGGAGTGCCCACCCCTTTCCTACTTGCTCCTTCCAGCGGTGTATTTGAGTGGACATCTATTCCTGTAGCAAGAGACAGAAGATTATTAAATACTCTCAGACTATTCAGAAAACAGGAGTACAAAAAAGCGACATCTTGCTTGTTTTGAGAGCATTGGCTCTGAACTCACTGATCAAGCACTGTAACCAGTGACCAAAGATAGGAATGTGTGTCTCCATCTGTATCCAGCTATACATCCAGCCACTTCAGCAGAACCCAGGTAAGCACTGCAGTGTGGGGATGTACATTAATGTACCCAGAATAACTCCCTCCAATCCAGCAGCTTCAGACAAATGAGATTGACAGCTCAGGGCCAAATCCTATCTAACTTAACTTCCCAGTCCTGGTGTAGCTGTGCAAAGGGGTGTGCGCTGCATGCTGTGGGGGGAAAGGTAGCTATGGAGGCCTCCACAGGGTAAGGGAACATTTGTTCCTTCACCTTATGTGCTGCGTTGCAGCTGCACCAGCACTGGAAAGTTGGATAGGATTGGGCCCTCAATCTTCTTTGCAGGACTGGAGAGATGGTATGTTTGATCTCTTGCCAGTATTTTGAGAAAAATGTGTTGTAAATGGGTCATTGGCAAAAAAAATTGCTATCAATTGGCTCCCATTTATTATTTTAGTATTGTCTGAACTTGTCACCCTGAGGAGTAAAGCTTTATTGAAATCTGTCTACATTCTTTTCCAGTCTAATAATTCCACTCAGATGCAGCTGTTTTGTTATTTCCAGAGCTTAAGACATTGATTAAAAACTATATAAATGGATCACACAAAACAGCCTGCAAACACACATTAGTTAAATAGTTTTCACCAGATCCCATGATAGAGAAACACTATTCTGCTGAAATTTTTGGGTTATCTGGCTGTCTTTCAGTTTAATGGTTTAATTTCTTGTCTACAATGGTTGTAGGCAACCTACCACAATAGTTCAAATGTTTTAAACAGTGTGCCAAGATTCTCTGGATGTCACTGGCAATCCATACATGTATATTCAGAAGAATACATGTGAAAATAGGCACTTCAGATATGCCTTTCCTCATGGCACTATATAGGTAAAGTTGTGAATGGTCTTTGCAGTCCTATATCCATACGTTGTAATTTCCCACTTTACTTTCATTCTGTGGAACTACCACAGTGTACACACACTGCTCTACTTCATTCCACATTCCTCACTTCTTATGAACTCCACTCACCCAATTGTTCCGAAAAGTAGCACCCAATAACAAAGACATGCTTTTTTATGCCAAGAAAAGGCACACTGAATATATACTGGAATGTACATATTTCAAGAATTTGAAAGATGGGGGAAGAGGAGAAAGACTCATTTTGTGTCACTGAAGTGTAGGCAGAATTATCACAATCAAAAGCGGAATAATTGTTTCAAACATATATACAGACTATGACTTACTACAGGGATATGGGTTCAGGACTGGAAAATGAGCATTGATAGTTGAAATACACTGGTGTGGATTTCTTCCTTAGTTCTACTACAGTTGTAAGAAATAAAGATAATCAAACAGTAGGAGTGTATAATCTGTCTGTTGACTACATCCTTTCATACCCTTGTTGGTTATACAGCTTGGCAGAGCCTGAGTATCTCAGCACTGCCAAAGCTAAAAGGAAAGTGGCTCACACAGTGCCTAACTTTTATACTATTTTCACATAGTCAAAGTCACCCCTTCTGCTTTGTTCTATTTTTCTCAGGTACCAGACTAGTGCAGTGGTTCCCAAACTGTCACATTGCCTTAGGATGCCACAGCACACTCACAGAGGTGTTGCGGGATGTCCCTGCTTGCCTCTCCTACCAACTCTGCTTCCTTCATTGTCAGAAATTCTCTGAAGTTTTTCTCTGAAGATTATAAACTAATCCAACATGGAGGAGCTGAGTTCTCTCTAAACTGAAAAAGGGACAGTAGTAGGCATTATTCAGAAAAAAATGTGTATATTGTAAGAATTAATGGCGCTACTTAACCAGACTGTTTTCAAAGCAGCAGGTCAGGTTTGTGGCTGAAGAAAAGCCAAGTCCATTGCCCCAACAGAGATAGGCACGACTGTTCTTATCGGTCCGCACCGAGATGATCACCGCCAGAGCTCAACCTCACCTCACTACCCTTGTTGATCCCAGGCCTGACTAAGGGAGACAAGGGAGAAATAAAGCTGAAGTAAATGTGTTCAAATAGAAGTGGTAGGAAAAGTTAACCAAAAGGCAACCAAACTCCATGCTAGGCAGGGACGGTCTGGAAACCGGATCCCTGCACGCAAGGACTTCAACCAACTTTTTCAATGGCTCTGCCTCCAGCAAGCACAAGAGGCAATCCCACTGGTCAAGGAATGCCCCCACCTTTACCAGGGAACTTTATCAGTTTTTCTCTGAAAGTTATAAATTAATCCAATATTAGCCTCTAAACTGAAAAAGACAAAGCATTAGACATTATTTAGAAAAATGTGTATATTGTAGCATATTTGAAGAAAATTTTTCCTCTAAGCTCTGCTAGGCTGCCATGGGGTATTTGGAACATGGAGTCAGCTCAAACAAAACAACCACACACAAAGAACTGTGTACAAAAATACAGCATATTTTTGTTTTCTGTGGTTTTCACTTCTGATTTTGTGCATTTTGTACAAAGCAGTGTATCCAAGTAATAGCAAACTCCCTTTAGGATGAATGCTGTGTAATGTAAACAATATATAAATGCTAGCGTCTTGGGTAGGATCAAAGGACAGTGTCTGGCTATGTGGCAGAGGGCATTAATAGCAACTGTTTGGGGGTTCATCTGAGACTTACTGCTGATGGGCTGAAGTGAGTCTGCGGAAGAGCTTTTCTTTTCAGAGACAAAAGAAAGTTTGAGAAGGTTGGGGCAGCTCCCCATTCTCTTAATAGTTTTCTCTGAGAAGTCCTACATTCTCCAGGAGATTCTGAGGACTACCCAAGCTTATCAACTGGGAACAAATTAAGTTTATGATTTTCCTGGCAAGGAGGAAGCCCTACTCTCAAATCTGACCATTTCCTACCTAGTGCTATGATCAAAAGCCATGGTCGTTATGCAGGATGGAGGCACTACGAGAAAGGTACACTCCACTTAAGTTTTATTCAGTGGTTCAGGGTTTTTAAAACATCAATACAAGGCTTTTTGAGACAAAAGAATTAAAGCTGAAGGGATAGTTTTTGCAATTTTTTTGCATGTTTAAGATAATAAAAGGTGAAGTTCTAATTTTTCATTATGTTTGTAATATTATGGGACAGATGAGGGAAAGAAGAATACAGGGAACTATCCAATTATTAACCTTTACGCATCTGTAATGAATAGTGATCAGAGATAAACCATTTCCCAGGTGATTGCATAAGATTCACCATTAATGCATATCACAGAATCAAAATACACTGAGAAGATTGATGAGATATTTAAACTAGGAATTACAAACAAAACCTGTGCTTAAATAAATATATTTTGATGGCAGTCACAGTCTATAGGATATCACATGGGTGGCTCTTGTAAATCAGTCCCAAAATTAGTTCTTAGCCATGAGAAGAAAATTAAGCTTAAACAAAAACATGGTTCTCTAATAAAAAATTTTAATTATCAATTTATCAAGGAGATTATACACCATCAAATCCTTGTAACACATTATGACAGCAGATGAAGAATTAATTACAGCAGGTACTTTCAAATTGAAGAAAAAATTAAGTATAGTGACAAACACCCTCATTTCCAATAAAGAGAAACTGAATCCCTCCAAGGAGTTTGATTTTCATCTCGTTCCGGAAATATTCTCTTCCATTTTGTGTTCTAAAACTGGGCCTCCCAAAATATTGATCAAACCACGCTAGTGACTGGCAACAGATACTTCAAAACTACACTTCAAGTTTCTTTTTGGACATATTCTGAAGCGTTCAATGAGAACAGGAACTTGGTGAAAGAGTATTGCAGACTTGGAGGTGAAGCTTCTTTGGCACCCCACCATTCCACTAGTACCACTCTTGTGCTTCTCAGGAACGTTCTTCCAAAACCTCAGTGCTTCAGTGACCGCTTTAATCCCATTACTGTGAAAGTGGTAGCAGTAAGTTTTTCGTAGACTAGGAACATCAGTGCAGCAGTGAGAACTGTTTGCAGCAGCTTTGCTTCAAGCCCTTTATAGAGTCCTGCTAATCCAAAACGCCTATAAAGAAATACATTTAATGTAACTGAAAGTGTTTGCTTACTATATAACACAATTCCAGACAATTTATCAATCTGTCCCTAGGGTCTCCAAAAGGCTACCTGCCTCTTCCCACCACCCACTATTAACAACTATGCTAGATTTTGGATAGGGATACTATAGTATAGTAGCCAAACTTCAGCTTTTGTGCTTTGACAATAAAGTATTTGCTCATTGAGAACTGTATACACATCTAACAGCCATAAAACAAAGATGTCCAAGATTATTTCATGAAAGACTCTCATGGAGTCAGTAACAAAAGATCTTGGCGTGCTGGTGGACAGCTCGATGAAAGTGTTGACCCAGTGTGCGGCAGCAGTGAAAAAGGCATGCTTGGGTTATTAGAAAAGGAACTGAGAATAAGACAGCTAATATTATGATGCCATTGTAAAATAAATTGTAAGGTCACACCTGGAGTATTGCATCCAGTTCTGGTCGCCACATCTCAAAAAGGATATAGTGGAAATGGGAAAAGTACAGAAGAGAGAAACCAAAATTATTACTGGGCCGGGGCACTTCCTTTAATGGAAAAGGTTACAGCACTTGGGGCTCTTCAGTTTAGAAAAGAGGCACCTGAGTGGGACATGAGTGAAATGTACAAAATTATGCAGGGGATGGATAGAGTGGATAGAGAGAGACGCTCATTTCCCTCTCACACAGCATCAAAACTAGGGGACATTCACTCAAATTGAGTGTTGGGAGAGTTAGGACAGACAAAAGAAAATATTTCTTTACCCAGCATGTAATTAGTCTGTGGAACTCCTTGCCACAGGAAGTGGTGACGGCATCTTGCCTAGATGCCTTTAAGAGGGGACTGGACAGATTTCTGGAGGAAAAGTCCATAAAGGGTTACAAGTTATGACAGGTATGTGCAAGCTCCTGATTTTAGAAGTGGACTACTTCAAAATAACAGATGCAGGGGAAGGCACCAGGATGCAGGATGTGTCTTGCTGTCTTTTGTGCTCCCTGAAGCATTTGGTGGGCCACTGTGAGATACAGGAAGCTGCACTAAATGGGCCTTTGGCCTGATCCAGCGGGGCTCTTTTTATGTTCCTAAGAGGCTTTCTGGGGTCAATGGAAAACTACACATTTCATCTCCAGCTGAGAGGAAAAACAGCTGAGATAAAATGAGTTCAAGGGAAACACTGGCAGGCAAGGAAAAGGTTTAACATCCATCTCCCACCTGCCACTTCTCTATGCCCTCTTCTACTTTGGAAGAGGAAGAGAAGTGGCACCCAGGCTTTGAAGTCATTAGCTGGAGACAGAACTACATTTTCCTATTTTGGCAAGCCTTTGGAGAACAGTAGTAGCTTCCCCTTTTCCACCATGCTGCTCTATGTAACTTGAATTGATGTATCAGTATTTTGATATATTATACACTATTCTAGGTTTTGCTGTGGAAAGGTGAGGTAGAAATTGAAAAAGTGAATAAATCATTGGTACATTTAACCTGAGGTAGACATTATTAGAGAAAGAATGGACTGGATTCCGCTCTGGATGTATTTACAATGTATGGACTCAAGATATAGAGAAATATTAATATTGTATGCAAGATGCAACACTGAGGCCAACTTTTTTATCCATTTAAAAAACTACTTAAACATTTACAGAAGGCAACTCCTTGTAGCAACATACTCAATTTTCAGATTACCAGGCTCAACTGGACAGGGTGAAAGTTTAATATTAACGGTTCAAGACAAAGAGTTAAAGAATTTAAAAAACAAAAAGCTCACTTTATTCTCTGTCGAAGGAGGTAGAGAACATTTCTAAGACTGCCTAGTCTCTTATTTTCTGGGTTCAGTCGGTGATGTCCAAACTGAAAAGACAACAAAACAAAACAATCATCCGTTTTCCCTTCATTACTTCTGCATGATTTCACCACTCTGTTTGGGGAAGGATATGACACCAGAACAATCTTTGATATTTCAGGCATGAGGCAGCAATGCAGAATAGTGTGAGCAAGCTTCAGCTACTTAGCTTATCTACAAACAAATTCAGCACAATATTCCATTTGCTATGATTGTGATCTAAACCAGCCCTGTACTGAATACTCATCTACTATACCTGATTTTTCAGTGCTAATAATACTCTTTGCTCCTGCCAGGACTGCTCATACTTGCTAAGAACAACTAAACACAACAACAATAAAACCCTGACCTACAGAACCTAAACTGCACAGCAAAATTATGCAGATCACTTGGGTGTGAGTGGAGGTTATAGTAAAGACTGAAAGCAAATATATACATATACTGAGAGAGAGAGAGAGAGAGAGAGAGACAGACAGACAGACAGACAGACAGACAGACAGACATTGATTCTGCAAAGCCCTGCCCATAGCTAGCAGGAAAACCACCAAGTAATGTCGCAATCTATGCAGCAAGCAAATCCTACGTACTTTATTGCCAAATGCAGCTACACAGCCTGTGAAGTTGGGTAACTTACCTAGACAGCAGCAGCATCCATTATGGAGGCCACATGCTACTGTATGTAATTAACAGACTTCAGATCATATTCAAACAAGTACTCACTGAGCACCATTTAAATCAAGAGACTTGTTCATTATCACTCATTTATAAAGTTATGATGAACAAGTCCCATTAATTTCAATGGTACTTAAATGAGAACTTGTTTTCTTAGAATGCTACCCCTACGGTTTTAGCTCTGGAATGTTTGTGCATTTGTTTTTCCTAAAGATAGAATCTACTTCTTTCATGCTTATAAGTGTAAATTCTAATTTGAGCAAGTTTCTTCCCTCCCCCCCCCCCACAAAAAAAAAGGCCCAGGTAGACTAACCAGTGTTGATTACACAGGCCTACAAAATTGAGGGTGAGAAAAGTTTTCCCAAACTTTATGGTAGTTTGATATGAATTTGGGGTGCTGATTCCAAAAATGGCATCCATTTTGCCCTATCACGTCTAGTTTTGCAGATATAGTATAGCCCAGTGGTTCTCACCCTTTTTAACCTGGGACCCACTTCTGAGAATGAAAATCTGTCTGGAGCCCACCGGAAGTGATGTCAACAACCCGGAAGTGATGTCATAGCCAGAAATGCCATCATCAAACAGGAAGTGACATCACTGTGATGCCAGAGCCGGAAGTGATGTCATCAAGCAGGAAGTTCTTAGAAACTCAAACTGTAAATGACAAGAGACAGTATTCCAGCTCAGAAGCTTCTTCTTATTCTCCCTGCCCTCGCTACCATTGCTATTAAGCAAAAAATAAAACATCTGGAACAAAATATTTGTGTATTTATTTACTACTGTTTTTATTTCTGTCTTTATTTACAAAATCTCAAACTACTTCTTGCATTGTGCTTGAAACTAACAAACACTGATGTGGCTATTGATACTGTGCTCAGCACTAGGAAGAAACAAGTGCACTCTACTCATGCACCTCAATACAAGAAGTAGCCTGAGCTTTTGTAAATAAAGGAAATAAAAACAGTAGTATCTCCCTCAGAAGGAAGATAAACAGGGACGCTTCCCCTCATCTCCCCCAAGCCTAAGCACGTCTACTCAGAATTGACTCCCATTATTGGCAATGGGCTTACTCCCAGGTAAGAGTAGACAGAATTGCAGCCTAAGAGAGAAGTAAGAAGAGGGGAAGGGTGCACGTCAGAGAAGCAGCTGGGGGAGCAGCACTCTCCCTGAGTGCTTCCCTCCCGCACATGCCAGGCTTGCCCTCCCTCCTCCCCCACCTCCCGGGTGCTCTCTTGCCAGCCAGACAACCAGGGATCCCCCCTCACCCCAGCAAAGATATAAAGAGGACATGCTAGCCAGGGCAGGAAAGGATCGTGGCTTCCAGGTGATTTCAGAAAGGGAGAGAGGTTGTGATGCAGAGGACACGAATGGCAGTGAGGTGGCGGTGGCGGCAATGCTGCTTTCAAAGCAGGCTCACAAGAGGGGAGATCACGCGGGTCTGCCTCTACTCACCCAAGCCCTGTGTTCAGGTTTCCGCCCACACTCTCCAGTTCAGTTCAGCTGTGGGGAGGGGGAGCTGCTCTGTCTTGCAACCCTGAGGCAGTCCATCCCATCAAGGCAGCCAAGCTGACAAAGGCTGGTGGGGAGAAGCCTGGCTGGCTTGTCCACGTCTCTCCCAGTCCTCCTTTGCCTGCAATCCAAGCCTGCACTCTGTGATTGGCCCCCCTGAGGGAAGCCTCCAAGTGCAGAGGGAGGTCCAGCCATAAGGCAGCAGCACGCTGCTTTCTTTGCACATGTGCAAGCCACTCTTAGTTACGTCTCAATGCCGGGAAGTTTAAAATGGCGATGCCCAGGCTTTGCCCACTTCTAAAATGGTGACACCTAGGTCTTTTGCCATCTTCCAAGAAGGCTGCCGTCAGCTTCTCACGACCCACCAGAAACTGGGTTGCGACCCACCAAGTGGGTCCCGACCCACAGTTTGAGAACCACTGATAGCCTCATTAGTGAATGGTTCAAGCTGCTTTCTCGTGAGGAAGCCATGGTGCAGGCTTCCTCATGAGGAAGCTGCTTGAACCATTCACTAAAGACGCTATGCCGTGTCTCCAAAACTAGAAGTGATAGGGCAAAATGGATGCCATTTTTGGAATTGGCACCCCAAATATACCCAGGAATTGGTGTAATGTTAAAGGAAGCAAAATGTGTGTTGGCCTGTGTTATTCTACTAAACAGCTTCCTAAAAGCTTACCTGGACTTGGTGCCCTGCTACTGCAGAAACAAACAAACATCAGATAGGATGAATGTTTGTCAGTTTGGGTTGTCAACATTGGTCACAGGATCCTTTTTATTTTGAATGTGTGAAGTGTGACACAGGTATATCCTATAGGCTTACAGGAGGGACACTTAATTGTCAGAGCAATCATCATACCACACCATGCTTTAGCAGGCTGGCTTGGAAGCCTTGCCTGACTCTCATTTCTTCGGAAATTTCATGGGTGGCTGCACCCATGCCACAATAGCATTGTCGTGAATATGTACATGTTAGGCCTTGGTTAGCATGTGGAGCCTGAACCAAACTAAGTCAGTTACGGAGAAGTGGTCAGCAGTTCCTAACTGCAAGAATGTGAGTAAACAAACACAAAGAATGTTGTGTTTGAGAAAAGTAAAAGAAAAACCTTATCTTTTACTTCATGTGCAGTCCCTTCCTTCTCTGCTCAATCACTTAGCTATAACATTGGCCACTGCAGAGACTCCCAGCACACAAAATAATTTACCCTGTGTGTGCCTGTTAATGCTTGTCTGAAAAGCGCATCTAGTAGCAATACAAAGCAACAAATAAAAATGCCTTGGTGGTGGGTACCTACCCGTAAAATTGACTGTACTGTCTGCATGGGATATGTGAGGGTCGTGGCTATTGCTTTGGCTATTGCTCCAATGATAAATGCATCCAGTGAAGAAAGCTGAAACAGTATTTAAAATGGTTATATGAAAGTAGAAACATATTTGGTAATACTTAAGCTTAACAAAAAAGGATCAACTTCTGAAGCTAGAGTTAAATATCACCTTACTTGCAGGCTTTCACATCTCACCTGTGCTTGCCTCTTCAAAATATTCCGTTTAAGACCTTCATAGAACATGAATTGTATGGCGGGATTGAACACCAACAGCAATGAGGGGAAAGTACCATTCCATAAAGCCAGGATTCCCTCATCTCTTACTATCTGATGGAAAGCATCTAAAGAGAAAGATGAAATGAAGCAATGGTTTAATATACCATAGTTCACACTGATAGTAAAATGATGCCACTTCAGGTTAAGGGCACACACAGTATTTGCAGCACTGCTGTAAAAGTGTATTTATTATTCTCAGTCCAAACATCTCATTCCTCTCCCAAGATGAACACCAATAAATATAATTTTGCAAGGCTGAAGCAGAACCTGTCTGTGCACTGCACAGATTCACTGCCTCATCCCCATGGTATCACAAAAAGCCGTCTTCTTAGTGGTTTTGCCACTGAGAAGAACTTTAAATAAAACTTTTTTTAAATTAGTAAGGGACAAAGGAATGGAAGAGTGTATGAATGTTCATGTGGCACTGAGGCAGAAGGCTCCTTAAAGCACAGGGACAAATAGAAAAGGTAATAGCTGAATCAGTGCTTGATTGGCTGGTATATACATTTGTCATTTCAGCTGCAGAGCTGGGCTCCCCCCATGGATGAAAAGCACATTTACAAGGCCTCTCTTTACACCTTGGTTCAGTGGTTCTCAAATTTTTTACCACCAGGATCCACTTTTTAAAATGACACTCTATTGGGACCAACCAAGCTTTATAAAACTTTTTTAAAAGGTGATCTAGAAAGAAATAATATTTTATTTACAACATTTTATTTATTTGCAAAAAAACACAATCCATTTCTCATAGTGAGGCAGCCCTAATGAATAGCCTCAAGGCCTGAGGGACTTAATTATGTGACCCAGTCTTCACTTGCCCTCACTCCCTGTCATTGGTGGACTTGGAAAAAACACACCAGAAAAGAGACATGTCCCTATATATATAGGGGCAGGAGGTCTGGTCTAGAGGGTTGAGCCTCCATTTGCCTGAAGATAACATCCGATGGTCGCCAGTTCAAGGCCACCGGCACCGTGCGACCTTGAAGCAGCTGACAAGCTGAGCCGAGCTATTCCATCTGCTCTGAGCGTGGGAGGATGGAGACCAGAATGTGTGACCAGATCAAAAAAGAAACACCTGAATGTTGTGGTTTCTTGAAAGATAGAAACCTTCTTTCAAATTGTAAAAATCCCTACTGGGATTTAAATTGCCTGCCTATGTAAACCGCCTTGAATAAAGTCTAAGGAGAAATCTGAGGACCAAGAAAGGCGGTATAGAATTATTGTATTATTATTAATATTTTTATGTGTATATATTATACAAGCTTGCAAACTGCAGGAGCTCAGCTCTTTACAGGGCAATTAGCAGCTATCTGATTTTAGAATTGCCCCAAGGCTTGAGGCAATTAGTTATCCGATCTTACCATCACCCGTTTTCTGGAGGCTCTGCAGGACCCACTAGAAATTGAAACGTGACCCACCAAGTGGGTCCCAACTCACTGTTTGAGAAACGCTGCTTTAGGTTATCATCTACTGGTTCACAGTTTTCGAGTAGGCAGTGTATATATCCCTATGTCAAAATGCACAATAGCAAGAGACAACATTTGCCCCCCTGCCTGTAAATAGGGACCTTCAGTCAAAAAGGCTGTCAAGCCTGGGAGCAACATAAAATCCATAAAGAGAAGTGACAGCAGCCAACACTTACCTACGATGCCTTTGTAGTTGGTTGGTATAATGTCTTCATTTCTAAATTTTGCCCCCTGGAGTTTCAGGCGGGTGTTCACTACCCAGAGTGGAGTAGTTAATAATACATTCACTACCCCTATGGGGAAAAAGAGGTACAAATGGGGAAAAGAGGTACAATTCACTTAAAAACAAGAATTAGGATGCAATCCTAACCCCTTATGTCAGTGCTTTCCAGCACTGACATAAGGGCAATGCAGCTCTGAGGTAAGGGAACAAACATTCCCTTACTTTGAGGAGGCCCCCATGAGTGACACCCAAATGGAGGATGCAGCACACACCCCATTGGCTGGAAAGCACTGACATAAGGGGTTAGGACTGCGCCCTTAATGTATACAGTATGGAAAAGCACACATGTATATATACACACTATTCTATATGAAGAACTATGAAAGGGTGAGAAGCTTGCTTTTCTCAAAATTTTTCACTGCTGGTGAGAACCAGCAGCATGCCATGGGATGAGGTATGTGATCAACACAGTTAATCAGGAAAAACAAGTTCTTCCATGTAACAAGTACACACCTTAACCCTCACAAATATTTCCCTTGGCTTGTTCCAAGCTTTTCCCATTATGCCATGTGCTAGGATTGCATCGTTATAAATGTGATAAAATCAAGTTGTCAGAAACTCCCAAAAAATAAATTATAAGACAAAATTAATGCTTCAACATGCTGCACATGTCATATTTAGGTTTCATGTATCTACTTACATTCATTACAAGGACATGAAGCAATACCATTGACTAAGAGTTATAAAATAGTTTAGGTAAAAGAGCTCATGTAATGCAATATATAAGGCACATGGGTCTATCTCGACAGGGACAACCAAAGGAGGAGGATTATATATGAGGAAAGCTAGCAGTGTGTTGTACAGGTCAGGTAATATACTGCCCCATAAGAACATAAGAACAGCCCCACTGGATCGGGCCATAGGCCCATCTAGTCCAGCTTCCTGTATCTCACAGCGGCCCACCAAATGCCCCAGGGAGCACACCAGATAACAAGAGACCTCATCCTGGTGCCCTCCCCTGCATCTGGCATTCTGACATAACCCATTTCTAAAATCAGGAGGTTGCGCATACACATCATGGCTTGTACCCCATAATGGATTTTTCCTCCAGAAACTTGTCCAATCCCCTTTTAAAGGCGTCTAGGGTAGACGCCAGCACCACATCCTGTGGCAAGGAGTTCCACAGACCGACCACACGCTGAGTAAAGAAATATTTTCTTTTGTCTGTCCTAACCCACCCAACACTCAATTTTAGTGGATGTCCCCTGGTTCTGGTATTATGTGAGAGTGTAAAGAGCATCTCCCTATCCACTCTGTCCATCCCCTGCATAATTTTGTATGTCTCAATCATGTCCCCCCTCAGGCGTCTCTTTTCTAGGCTGAAGAGGCCCAAACGCCGTAGCCTTTCCTCATAAGGAAGGTGCCCCAGCCCCGTAATCAGCTTAGTCGCTCTCTTTTGCACCTTTTCCATTTCCACTATGTCTTTTTTGAGATGCAGCGACCAGAACTGGACACAATACTCCAGGTGTGGCCTTACCATAGATTTGTACAACGGCATTATAATACTAGCCGTTTTGTTCTCAATACCCTTCCTAATGATCCCAAGCATAGAATTGGCCTTCTTCACTGCCACCACACATTGGGTCGACACTTTCATCGACCTGTCCACCACCACCCCAAGATCTCTCTCCTGATCTGTCACAGACAGCTCAGAACCCATCAGCCTATATCTAAAGTTTTGATTTTTTGCCCCAATGTGCATGATTTTACACTTACTGACATTGAAGCGCATCTGCCATTTTGCTGCCCATTCTGCCAGTCTGGAGAGATCCTTCTGGAGCTCCTCACAATCACTTCTGGTCACAATCACCCCCATACTTGCTATCCTGTGCTGCCTGGGGCCAGGACTGGAGAATGCCACCCCCATTACCGTCATGTCTGGGGCACACACAACCTCCTCTGGGGGCTTTTAAATGTCACTTCTGGTTTTCTGACGAAAAATGATGGTGGGGGCTGGCCGGCACTGCTGCCGCGGGAGCTGTGGTGCCCTGGGGTTTTGCTCCCCTGGACTTCCCGCCAGGTATGCTAGTGTGCCACAAATACAGGGTTTTGTCCTAAGTTTAATCAGTCAGAAAGACTAAGAAAGTCAGCTACGACCAACTAAACTTAGGACACAACTTAAATGCAAGTTATTGATTTAAGAAAATAAGATATATAAAATATACTATTAATCTTTGGTTTGCACATATTCTTGTATTCACAAGGATAAGTACCCAATTACCTTCCTCCCCCCCTCCCCCACTCAACCAAATGTTACACAATCAAAGGTTGAATCAGGGAAGACAAAGAATGCAAATGTTAGTGAGGGGTTTCAACCAGGGAAAGGTTTCAACCAGTTTCAACCAGTGAGGGAATAATGAGAAGTCAAAAAAAGAAAATCAGGACTCTGTGTTAAAGAGGGCATCAAGTTCACAACAGTCAGATCTCATGGCTTTAAAGAACCATCATGAAACAAGAGACTGTATCTATAATAATAGGTTTAAACCCCTTCAATTTTAGCATATTTGTAGCACAGTTGGTAGATCCAATTACCTGCAACCATCCCAAGCATCAAGTCTTTTCCTGTGGTTGAATGACCACCTTTGACCCATACAGCTTTTAGACTGTTAAATGTGTAGAAATAGACAAAGTTGGAACAACAAAGGCTGGAGATGACAGGAAACCACCCTCGATATGGTGCCAAGCTAAGGGAGGAAAGACAAAAGCAAAGACTCAAGATCATGTAATCACCACTGGCAGGAAACAAAGTGACAGCCCTGCCTGTAGAAACAGGTTTCTGTTTAGCCCTTGAAAAGCACAGTGACTAATTATATTAACCATTTATTTAAAAGATTTCTATTTCTACTCCACTTTATCCAAAAAGTTTAAAGTGGAATACATAGTGTAACACATAACTTAAAATAAAAATGAAATACAAACAATGCAAATATATTTGCATAAAATTGTTTGTACAAACAATTGTACAAAATTCAAACAATGCAAACACTAAAACCAACTAGTACCAATACCATACAAGTGGATTAAAAGGATAACTTAAAACACCTAATAGCAGCAAAATAAAACCACTGGATAAAAGTGATAACATTTAGGGCCCAATCCTATCCAACTTTCCAGCGCCAATGCAGCTGCAATGTAGCCTCAAATGCTCCCTACCCTGAGGAGGCCTCCATGACAGCCCCCACCCAGGATACATGGCACATCCTGTTGGAAAGGCTGCATTAGCACTGGAAAGTTGAATAGGGTTTAGGCCCTTAGGTAAGTTTTAAACCGTTTAAGATACGATTGTGGATCCTGACTACCTTATATCAGTAAAGCGGCAATCCTACAAACACTTGAGATTGTCTTCTTGATCTTGTTGAATGATTACTTACTTCCAACTAAATGTATATAGCCCTGAGCTGCTTTAGATTCAAGATGCATTATAGACAAACTGTTTCTAAAATTTGCAAGAATCTACAGTATAAGTGTTCAAAGATTTCCTATCAGACATTACTCCTTATAACTGAAAACAACAAACCACAAGGCACTCTATCACCAATTCATTTAGACCCAATTTACACAGGAGGATGATAGAAAGTTTCATGTGATCAGACAGTGCTATTGCCACTGGAGAAAACTGTTTCAGCCCTCTCAATGCCCTTGTCTGCCTGGGGCTTCTTTCTTACACCACAGAAAGTCTCTAACAGTGGAGTGCTTGATTACTTATTTGTATAACAGGAATAGCTTGAATTATAAATTTAAGAACACACCCATGTATATTGTATTTGGTTTCCTGCAAAATTTCACTTTTTCAAAAAGTTCAATATATTTTTCTAGATCACACACAGGAAGAGGACTGGACTCCAGTAAACCACCCTTCTCCCAGTTTCCCATGCCTAAATTAAGCCCTCAGGCACCATTATGTCAGCGGGATTAGGGATGAAGACAGGACATTGTTGTCTTTGTAGCAGAAAGTTACAACAGCCTACTTTCCATCACTGTAGTCAAATAATAAAATATGCCATTGCTATCTACGCTGGGGACTTATTTTCATGGAAAAATAGCAGACATGCAAGGGCCCAACTTGAATTTGAACTACATAGTGTTATAGTAGCAGCTATTTACTTCAGTGCCGTTTTCCCATCAAAAATTGCAGCCCTGATGCAGCTACTTAAAACTTGAAGATGCCTTTGTAGCAAATGGCAACTTTTGCACTAAGTAGTTGCCAGGGCGGGGGATTTGTAAAGGAACTCCCTTCCTCTACATCACAGTCCTGGTCTGGACTGGTCCCTTACATAGCTTATATTTTTCAGTGAAAATAAACCCCTAGCTAGATGATGCCAAATTTAAAGTGACCGTGGACTAAGAACACAATTGTGACTGCAACATCATACCTTGCTCTTTAAAGTTTCATTGCAAAGGAGTTTATATATTTTCAGTGTGAAATACAAAATGCTGGGCAAATGATGAAACTACTACATATGAAGTAGATGGACATAGTACATGTGAATGCAGAATGCTTACAAGATTCTGCTCACAAAAACATTCTTTACTTACAGGCCTTCCTCTTTTATAATCTCCAATAAAACTGTGTGCGTTGTTTTAGATTTGCGTTTTTCATCAACTGGAAGACAAGACAAATCTTAATACTGAAAGAAATAGAATGTCAATTTCTCATTACACTATTGCTCTGGGAGTTAGGTAAGATGTAATGAAGAAGCAGGTGGAATTAATGTTTATGTGCCTTGTTTTCCCCATCTCCAAGCTTCTCTGTCTTATCTGAAATAACCTTTGCTTCCCCCACTCCCATAGATAGAGGTACAAGCCAATCATAAAAAAGGAAATAGGGTCAGACACTAAAGCTATATTTTAGCTACTATGAAGATAACATTTGTGCTTCCTACCCAATTTGCAACTGTGTCATGCCTGAAGAGACTGCAGATTAACTTCTAGAGTTTAATTTACGCCTGCTATAAGAAGTGAACGTGTTCTTCCCCAGCTCTTAATTTCAAAACATTTTTTTGTTCTCTGCCTCCAAACTGAACTGTTTTTTTCTCCAAAACCCAATTGCTGAATTAAGATACAATATAGGACAATTGAAAAAGAGAGCTTAATAACACTTCAAAATACCACCATGACTTTCATGGCCACTTCACAAAGCTAGGCACATCAATCTCTTTTTTCCAAATGCAGGATCCAAACCTATGTCTGTTACATATATTTGAACAGAATTTCTTCAGAACTGAGAAAAAATCCTTAAGAACTACTGCTGTCAGTATCACTTTAGAGGGGATGGGCTGGGAACTGCAAGGTCCAATTGCTGCTGAGCCATGAAGCTCTCTGCAGAGGTTTGAACAAGCCATTAACTTTCAGACTAACCTACTTCACAGGCTCATTGCAAGGATAAAATCATGTACGTTGCCCTGAATTCCTTAAGTCAGCATTAGGATACATAACACAATAAATACAGTAGTTAAAAGGAAAGCTGAAGACAAGTTTGGCAAATTATAAATGTAACAGTACATATTTACTTACCTTGAAGTCTTAGTCTAGCTGTATCCAGAGGAAAAAACACAGTCATTGCCGTCATGCTACCCTAAAATGTTTAAACATAGATACTCAGCTTCATTGTATTAGACAGGATTTTGCAGATGAATCGGCAAGTCCATTAACGTATATATCAGCAAAGAATAACCCCCTCCATGGCTCTGGGCCATGAATTTCCGCATCTAAATGAACACCTCAATAAAACACATAGATCTTTGTAAAATGAATGTTATGGTTCTAAAAATTTTACTAGAAAAACCAAGTTCCATTGCTATGAGTGGAACTTACTTTTGAAAAAATGCATTTAAGACTGAGAACTTGCAGAGAACGAAGCCATAGTGAATTAGACGAGAGCCACTATTTGGTTTATCTACCATATCGGAAGAGTGTGCAATGCTAATAACCTAACTCTACTAAGGGCGCAATCCTAACCCACTTTCCAACACTGACGTAAGAGCAATGCAGTTCCGAGGTAAGGGAACAAACATCCCCTTATTTTGAGGCGGTCTCCATGACTGCCATGCAACTGCAGGAAGTAGCACACATCCCATTGGCACGGCTATGGCAGTGCTGAAACATTGGTTGGGATTTGGGTCTAAATGGTTTAAGCCCCACGATACACGTCAAGAGTCAATGTAATAAAGTCCTGTACTTCTTCCTGAAGAAACCTAGGCTCAGGTTTTGGCAGACTTCTAAGAGGAAAGAAATTCCACAGTGAAAAGGGCAGCCACTAATCTTGTCCATTTCAGGAAGAAAATGTCCACCACTAAAAAGACTTAGCATTACCAATAAGGATCCTGCCTTCCTCTTTCCCCCTTTTTCTTCCTTTAAGCTGCACAGCTTTGACCACATACTACGTCACCTCTACATTATACCAAATACCAGCTACATATTAAAAGTATGTAGCTTTACATACAAGTATTAAATGTATTTAATATGTGCTACATATTAAAAGTAGCTTTCTGGTAGACAATGGGACTTGAAATGGTAAACATGCTTTCTGACGCTACCTTAACCCTCATATGCAACTGATGGCACTCCTAGGGTTTTTATTTTTTTCAGAAACCATAAACTTTTCATGTTGCATAGGAATCTTAGGACAGTAATTTTTTTGCAAAGCAACACTAATGTTCAGTTAACAATTACCTATGCAGTCACTAGACAGAGGCAGATATTGTGGCAAGTTTATTGGCTTTAGTTAAAAGGCATTCTCATTTTCCACTGAATACAAAGACTTTTCAATCATGCACCTAGAGAAGGGGTTGATGTAATGATTTCAAAAGCTTTGGAAGATTTTAAATGGTATTTTTGTAAGTCTAATGTCACTAGGCATACATAATAACTCTAGCTCATTCCAATTTCTGTTCTACCTGTACAAGCCCAAACATGAACAAATTATGAGAGGGATGGACAGGAGAAGCCAGGTAATTATTTTACCCATAAATCCATCCTGAACTACTCTATAGCACAGTATTATAAACCACTTCCCTGGGTTGAACAGTTTGGAAAATCCAGTGCTCAAAACTGCCCCAACATGCACATGCACATGCACAAAGAAAGTCTGCCTTAGCAATTAAGAAAAAAAAAATGTTGGATGCGCTGCCTTTGCTAAGTAGTATGAATGTGGAAATGGTATGAATGTGGAAATGGTATGATTTCATCATGGTTTTGACTAAGCTCCGATTTCTCAATTCTGAAGACACTTTTTTACTATTTCTCTTGAATTTGTAAATAAAAGTGTCTTTATTTCCTATGCAGCAAATTCTTTTCATTATTACAATGCTTTATTTCAGTTTTTAAAATATGCATACATAGTTATAGGCCCTGCTTCAGAACCCAGCACAGACAAACTGTTCAGATGATTGCAGGAAAGTCATACGCTTTCAGCCTCACACATCATGCTACAGCAATAAATGCTGACTGGCCTTACTAGTCCTGCAAGCTCTTACTAGTATATCTAGGACAGGATGTAAAGCCCCATAAAATTGGGTAATTTAGCTTTTAGTGAAGCATGCTAATAATGTACACTCTTTAGACCCCTGGAAATCTACATTCGCAGAGAAAGAATGCATGTTGAGCCTTATTTTTTCAAGATTCAAGCTGGAGTCTGATGATTGCAGAATCCAATTTCAGATCAGATCAGATACTTTATTAACCGTCATCCGACCAGCTAGTCACAAATCAACACAACAAAATACACAAAATTAAAACCAACATCCCTTTACACATATATAAAATCATAAAATCATCAGTTTATACTCTCGATTTTCTTTCTTATCAACTGTGCAGCATGGCAGAAACGGGCCACCCTGAGCAATATATCAGGATTTACATCAGATAGCAGAAAAGCAAGCTGCTCCTCCACCTGCATCCCCGTTACAGCGCCAAAAATCGGGGAAATAAATTTAGATCGCAAATCATCATAGTTTGGACATTGCAGAATAATGTGGGCAGTTGTCTCCACCACATTATTATGGCAGGGGCACAGTCTCTCTGAATAAGGACGCCTTACATAACGTCCCAAAAGAACTGCTGATAGAAGTGCATTGCACCTGGCTTTAGTAAAAGCAATCCTGAATTTTGGAATAACGATGTTATAAAAATATCTGGCAGGAGAAAGCATAAGAGCTTGATCCCCAAGAAAAACATATGTAGAAAGTCTGGCTCTCGCAGATCTCATTTCAAGATCCACCAACCTCTGACGCAAAATTTATTTTGCGTCTCCCGGGCTCATCATCGTTATCCCAATTTCTTAGCATCAGTACTTAAGTTAACCTGGGTGAGAATTGTGTGGATATCTTGCACTCTTTTAAACCATCCCCAAAATTTAGTTTTAAAAGTAACACAACTGATTTTTGATTTTGAAATCTTACATATTTTGGAAGTTAGCTTTTTAAAAAAAATGAAGCAAAGATGGATAGCAGCAGTAATGTGGATTTTCTCTATGTATGTTATAAAACTGGAGCACGTTTGTTTATTATTTACTTAATTTCAAGATAGTTTTTGCAAAAGATCAAAACACAGAATGGATCAGAATACAAACAATATCTATAATACTGAACACAAGTTGATTGCTAGAGATCAAAAATAACAAAAGTAGCCCCATGTTGAGCTATAGGACTGTTCAAAGAATATGACAGTGTATTATCTAAACCTAAGAACCTAAAAAGCAGCCAAATGAAGAGCGTGTTCTTCAAAATATGGCAAGTCAGGGGCAGTATCAGAATATGAAAAAGAAGCAGGGAGCAAGAGCAACATGGCAGCCAGAAGAGTAAATGGTGGAAAACAGATGCAAAGCACAAATTGTTTTGCAGAGTGAGGTTGCAACAAGCACCTTGCTTGCAACTCCTGTGAAGGACTTCTTACATACTAGTACAGTAATCCCTCTTAATGCTGTGGATATGTTCCTGGAAAACAGCACTGTGTAAAACAGTGCTATAGGAGGGAATTATAACACTGTTCTAAAGCAGATGTGTTCACGGTACTGTGTACTCACTCATTGGCTGGAGCCTGCTGCATAATTGGTATCACTGCCATCACTCCAGTGGAAGATGACAAGAGGAGCTACTTTCAGAATGATGAGGAGGTTGTGACTTATCCTTGGAAACTGCAGAAGAACTCATCCTTCTTGCTGAAGGTGGCATCTTTGATAGGATTGCCTTGCCTACTGTTTTCTCTTCCAAAGCATTTCCTGGGTACAATTTACCCCATGCTAGCCAGAATACACTGCAGAACATTCTAGAAAATATGCAATTCCCTTTGGCTGAAAACACAGCACAGACAACTATAGTGTTCCATACCAAACTTTAGAACAGTTTGATGGATTTTAGCTTTTTTATGGTACTGTAAAGAAGTCACACCAAGGACAAAGTGTGCTATAATGAAACAGCATTATTGGCGGTATTACTGGACACAGAAAAGAACACAGAAAATGTGTGGCAATCAGTTCCGAGTCTCAAGAAAGAATGAAGTTTGTGGTTGTAGAAACTCTGGGAACTGCCACACATTAACACTAGTAGATACCAAGGCAATACATACCACACCAGCAGTAAATTCAAAGCACTGATTTACAGCAGAAATATTTTGTTTGCATTGTTTATTGTAGGGAATTATAGAGTTCACAAGGAAAGGAGGGTAAATATTTTCTAATATCCAGTACATCATCTAGTACAGGGGTGTCAAACATAAGGCCCAGGGGGCGGATGTGGCCCATGGAAGCTTTTCATTCAGCCCTCAGGCTCTCAGCTGCTGAGCAATGCTGAAGTGTTACTGCTAAAAGGACAGCCCCCGCAAAAATTGGGCTTTTCCATATCTTGAAATATGATAAAGATTTGCATGTTTCATCTTCTGTCATTTGAAGTTAATGAATTCCTAAGGAAAAGTGTTAATTTTTGGTTATGAGTTGTTTAATGACATCACTTCTGGCCCTCAGCAGGCATCATGAATGCCATTTGGCTCTTGGTATGAAACGAGTTTGACACCCCTGATCTAGTATATAAGAACATAAGAACATAAGAACGGCCCCACTGGATCAGACCATAGGCCCATCTAGTCCAGCTTCCTGTATCTCACAACGGCTCACCAAATGCCCCAGGGAGCACACCAGATAACAAGAGACCTCATCCTGGTGCCCTCCCTTGCATCTGGCATTCTGACATAACCCATTTCTAAAATCAGGAGGTTGTGCATACACATCATGGCTTGTACCCCATAATGGATTTTTCCTCCAGAAACTTGTCCAATCCCCTTTTAAAGGCGTCTAGGGTAGACGCCATCACCTCACCACATCCTGTGGCAAGGAGTTCCACAGACCGACCACACGCTGAGTAAAGAAATATTTTCTTTTGTCTGTCCTAACCCGCCCAACACTCAATTTTAGTGGATGTCCCCTGGTTCTGGTATTATGTGAGAGTGTAAAGAGCATCTCCCTATCCACTCTGTCCATCCCCTGCATAATTTTCATTTTGTATATCATTTCATAATATATCATTTTGTAATATCTAGTACATCATCTAATATCTAGTACATCATTATTAGAGTCCCAGAAACTCTTTCATAAGTTTAGTGCAACATGATTGGGAAAGAAAGTACTCCTTAGAAACTATCTTCTTGCTCAAGTTATTCCCAGTCAGCAGCAACTGTTACCCTGCACATGCCTGATCTTGTCTGATCTCAGAAGCTAAACAGGGTCAGGCCTGGTTAATACTTGGATGGGAGACCGCCTGGGAATACCGGGTGCTGTAGGTTTATACCATAGTCTTTTGAGACTGAAGGTTGCCAACCATATTCCCAGTCTTATCTGATTTCCATATTCTCTCAAATGGTGTTTTTAGACCCCAGCCTTGCAAGTCTTGTGGAACCCCTGTAGTTCACCAATAAGCCAAGTTCCCTAGACACATCCCCAACAGCACTCCAGTCACAAAGTTGCTGGAATAAAACCCACTGTCTTTACAAGGGGCTCAATCTCTTACTCTTTGAACTATACTAGGCACTAAACTTGCCTCAATGTGCATTTAGTCAACTATAATGTCCTACTCTAAGGGGGAGAATAATTTTGTCTCCCATCCTTGCCACATCAAAAAAAAGTGTGTTCCCAGAAACTCCAGAGCAATGAAATTCTCCTAACCACTTGGGCAAGCCATCACAGAGGACAACCTTTACTAAGCAAGTGGTGAAACATACAATGTGAGAACCTACTACAGGTAGTTACCCCTTATCCAGACATCCAAAATTCAGACATTTTTGTTCCTTGTTTACTGTAGTGTGAACACTAGAAGGTCTTGTGTTCATTCCCACGTACAGTGCAGGTACAGGCTATAAGTTCTATTCTCTGCTCTGTGGTGTATACCTGTATACAAATTGTACAATTGTATAGAAATTGTTGAAAAATGTCAAAGGGGGTCACAGACACCTTTATGGGTAACAGTGAAAAGATCAAGAGGAAGCATTTCTCATTATTTTTATGCAATTATTCAGAAATCCAGACAAATCCAAAATCCAGATACCTTCCTGTCCCAAGCAGTCTGGATAAGGCAGTGTTCTTCAACCTTGGGATCAGGACCTCAACAGGGTTGCGAAGCCTCAGTTGGGGGATTGGGACAATTTACAGGAATGAAATAGGTAAGATCACTGGACTAGATTTACAGGAATGAAATAGGTAAGATCACTGGTTACAGTGAACAGCACTGGGCGGGTGTAATGGGGGTGGGTGGAAAGAGTCCCAAGAGAGTGCGAAGGAAGGAAGGAGGCATCAGCACAGGGGGAGTAGGAAATAAAGGACCCTGTCCTGAGGACTAAACACAAAGATCACCTGTAGAGACAAGCTGATTAAAACTGACTACAACCCTAGCCACACTTACATGAGAGTACATGGCTAGCCACACTACAACCCTAGCCACATGGTAGTAAGCCCCATTGACTAGAATGGAACTTACTTCTGAGTAGACATGCATAGGATTGGGCTGCCAGGCTGCAATCCTATCCACACTTACCTGGGAGTAAGCCCATTGACTATAATGGGGCTTACTCCTCAGTAGACTGGTATAGGATTGGGCTGCCAGGCTGCAATCCTATCCACACTTACATGAGAGTAAGCCCCATTGACTATAATGGGACTTACTTCTGAGTAGACAAGCACAGGCTTGGGCTGTGCGCCTGATGCAGGGAAGGAAGCCGGGCAGCTTCCGCGATCGCCCGGCCCGCCCCCCGCCACTCACCACAGCTCCAGCCACTGCATGGACCAGGCTCTCATAGGACAGCACCCCGGCCATAGCTACCCCTTCGGCGCCAACTTCCCCGCTGGTGTGGAAGGAGTGAAGGGGGAGAAGAGGCCAGGAGAGGGAAGACAGACGGCACGTCACCAGCGCCACCCCCGCCCATGACAGGCCAGCACCACGTGACGGGAGCAGCCACCGTTTGTGGCGCCTCAGCCAATCGCAGCGAGTCAGAGCATCAGGACTAGAAAGGGGCTTGTCCTCTCGCCCCCCGCCCACCACGCCAGCCTCCTCTTCTACAGACACTCCCGTTGCCTTGGCAACGGCCTGAGGGGAGGCAGAGGCCCAGGAGTCTCAGGGCTGCCTTACACCAGGCAGCCGAGGGTTTGCAAGCTCTGCACCCCCTGGAGGTGCACCCCTACCCAGACCAATGGCACTACTACTACTAGTAGTGTTGTAAGTAAGAAAAGAGCAGGCTTATTGGCCATGGTCTAGTGACCTGATGTCATAACCACCAAAGAGGACAAGGCACCCCAAACTATGGGACATGCAGGGACATGTGGTGGGTGGGGAGGCGGGTGAGGCAGAGCCTCCCCACTGGAGTCCTTTGAAAAGCAGCACCGCCGCAGCGCTGCTTTTCAAAGGACTCCAGTGGGAAGGCTCTGCCTCACCCACCTCCCCACCCACCACATGTCCCTGGGGAGGCTCCGCATTACCTGCCTCCCCACCCCACCCCCCTGAGGACACCCAGGGAAAATGTGGGATATAACAAAAGCTTAAAAAACACTCAAATTGATTTCATGTGGTTCAACTAAACATTATATTCCTTATCATCCTATTTAAAACTATATTACATATCATTTATTACATACAGTTTATCAATTGCAAGAAGGCTATGTGCTGCCTGCCGGGTCCACTCACAGAGAAAAGGGCATTTAAGTTCTTTTCCAGGACACAAGGCTCATAAGAGGACATCTGGTCATCCTGCCTCAGAGAAACTGACAATAACTTGTGATCTTGATCGCTGTTGTTTGTTTAAGGGAGTGGTTTTCAACCTTTTTTCTCAGGGCACACTGACAAGGTACTAAAATTTTCAAGGCACACCATCAGTTTTTTGACAATTGACAAGGCACACCATGCTGTTGGTGGGAGGCTCACATCCCTCAATGGCCCTATTAATAAGCGACCCTCCCTCAAACTACTGTGGCACACCTGCAGACCATTCACGGCACACCAGTGCGCCACAGCACAGTGGTTAAAAATGGCTGGTTGAAGGAGTATGTGCTCTTTCCACAGCCCAGTTCTTTTCCTGTTCCAAATTCCTGGATCCTATCATTTCTAAGGGCTGGTGGCTAAGCATTACTGATGCTCAAAGTCTCCTCCTTCCCACAGAAGGAATCTGCAGGTGAATTTGAAACCAATCTTGAAGCCCACTCAAAATGCAGCAGAAATTACAATCAGCAAAATCACAAGGGACCCCCTATCCTTACCAGGGGTTTATAGAATCCCATGTAGTTGGTCATGTGTACATAGGCATAACAAGAAGTGTCAACAGTAGAGTAAAAGAATATGAGGCACTGTGGGTTGCTACAAGTTGACAAATCAGCTACAGCTGAACACATGGCAAAGACGGATTTCTGACATGCACAAGTATTGTCCATGACTACCCAATACCAAACTTGAATTTACAGGGAAGCAATAGAGCTACAACATTGAAATATGAACAGGAAGGAGACTGAGATCAGCAATGCTTGGCTACTAGACCTCAGAAATGCTAGGATCTAGGAAACTGGAACAGAACTGGGCTGTGGAAAGAAAGCTCATAGTCCTTTAAGGCAGTGATTCTCAAACTTTTCAGACTGGGACCCACTTATTATAATGACAATCTTTCAGGACCTACAGGAAGTGATTAACCTAGAAGTGATGTCATTGCTAGAAGTGACATCATCAAGCAGGAAAATTTAACAATTCTAGCCACACTTTAATAATAACAACAACAACAACAACAGGTATTTATATACCGCCTTTCTTGGTCTTTATTCAAGACTTTATTCAAGGCGGTTTACATAGGCAGGCTTTATTTAAATCCCTTATTAAATAGGGATTTTTACAATTGAAAGAAGTTTCTTTCTTTCAAGAACCACTACATTCAGGTGTTTCATTCCGATCTGGCTTCACATTCTGGCCTCCATCCTCCCACGCTCAGAGCAGATGGAATAGCTCAGCTTCAGCTTGTCAGCTGCTTCAAGGTCGCACGGTGCTGGTGGCCTCGAACTGGCGACCTTGTGGATGTTATCTTCAGGCAGACGGAGGCTCTACCCTCTAGACCAGACCTCCTGCCCAGAAGTACCCCCTTTCCCAGAAGTAAGCCAGATTATCATTGTTAAACATATACAAAGTAGCCTGTTGAAGTAGAGATCTGTAACATTTCCCCAAATGCATTCACATACCACAGTAGCATCAATTCTAATATATTAAAATAAAATATTGAAATATTCACCAACCTGAAATTGGCTCGTGACCTACCTATTGGGTCCTGACCCACCATTTGAGAAACTCTGCTTTAAGGAACAACAGTGAACAAGATCAGTGGACAGTTATTGTCAGTTGCTCTGAGGTGAGATGAACAGACTGTGGTTCTCACCTCTAGTCCTTTAAAAAACCCCATAGTCATGGACTAAAATGTTAGGCCAAATACAGAAACGCATAATAAAGCTCTTGCAACTGGAAATAGAATTGTTAAAATATTATGCAGTTTGGCTTGCCTCCAAGCTTTGAAACATTATTTTGCAGTAAGCTAACAGCACATTTTGAAAAACACAAAATGGGTACCCACTATCTTGGAATATCACAACGGGGTGGTTTGTTCAAAACCAACCTTCCTACACTTAACCCATTTCTGCCCAGCCCACATACACATTTGATCCCTGTTGCATATATGCAAGGTTGGGCAGAAATGGCTTAAGTTACTCAAGCCAAAGCCTAGGCAATTTCTGCCAAAGCAGAAACTGCAGGCAATTCTTGTCTAGTTATCTTACAACGTATTCCCCCCCCCCCCAAGATAAATTTCCACAACCAAACATATTGGACATATTGCAAAGTGTGGAGACTGGCCTAAAGCAACATGCTAAAATATGTTTTAAACTGGAATAGTTGATTACCCTTTATTTGCAGACAAATCCCTGTACTACCCAATTTTTCCAAAAACTTTACTCAAGCAGTCTAAAGAAACTATATATAAACTCCTATATAAAATCCCTGTTGGATCAGCCAGACCAATCATCTACATCTGGTTTCCCATGGTGGCTGTTTGAGAAGCCCATAAAGCTAGCCCCAAAGCTGTAGTGAACATTACTGAAAACATAAGTGTAGGACCACAGTATGACGATTTCAAGACCATTCAAAAAAGTGTGCATGCACACTTGACAGACACTAGTACTACATGGTTGGACAAGACAAGGATCAAGGTATTCTCTATGGTAGCCCTAAAATTATTTGAACCGCCTTCCTGGGGAGATCTGAATGGCTTTTTTAAAATAACATTACTACACAAAGTGTTTTCTAAATTATTTTTAGGTGTCTTTTCACGGTATCCTAGATGTTTCTTTATGATATGTCCAATAAAATACTGTTTTATGTTTTGTGAGCCAGGTTAGAGATTTAATGGAAAGGTAGAATATGCATTCGTTAAAAACATTTGGCAGCCTCTTGGGTGAGAAATTTGTTCTTGCCCCAAGTGTGTGGGGAAATGGCAGGATTCATTATGGATATTTGGATAAATTATGGATTCATTATGGATAAATGGCATGGATATTTTATTCATTAATAAAATAATTACATGGATTACTATTCTGTTGAGTTCATGCACTTCTCTCAATGACATGTTTAATATAATTTGGTAATGACTTCTGAACCCTTTTATTTTTTCCATTCACTACTACTGAACTTTAACCACCACTACCTTCTCATATACAATCCCTCTAATGTTGTTCTCCTGGCTTATTCACTCACCTTTGGCATGGGAAGCAGCAAAATATCCAGTTACATGATGAAGTGGTTCAGAAGTCAGACCTGGAAGATCCAGGTTCAAATCCCTGCTTAGCCATGACACTTCCTGGGTGACTTTGGGCCAGTCACTATCTCTCAGGCTCACTTACCTCACAGGGTTGTTGTGAAGACAAAAGGAGGGAGATTTATGTATACCACCTGGACTCCACGGAGGGAGGGTAGTTTTAAAATGTGAAAAATAAGAGCTGAAGAAGCCAATTCCACTATTTTTGCCATGCAGGGATCACTTGTAGAATACATATCAACCTGGTTCAACAAGATGTGATTAGACTGTGCATTTTCCAAGGGTCATATACATTCATGATGGGTACCAACTACATCTTTTCAGAGATTTGGAGCAGCTACTGTAGAATCATCACTATGCATGGTAAACATTTCTGTGTTTGTACCTCTGGTTTTAAATAGCTTTTGCAGGTTAATAGTGCTGATGCAAGTACCTATAACCAGGGCAGGGACATTATAGGAGATAAGGCTTCCCATTGTCCTTCACAGAATTAATTTTAACACACATTTAAATGGTGTTTTTTTTTCCCCAAGTGTGTGGGTCCCCTCTTCAACACACTTAAGACAATTTTTTTTTTAACGTTTTACTTGCAAGTCAATTGACAAAACTAGAAGCTAGTCAAGGTTCAATTTCCTTGTACTGGGCTAGGGGAAGTGGCTGCAATTTTGCACCCCTCAAATTACATCTGTATGTTTATGACTGTGGACACGTTTATGACATTTATGCTATGACTGTGGGCAAGTGCTCACCTCCAGACTACCAGAGGGCTAGTGCTAAAGAGAATGGTGCTGATCATTTACGCATAGCCTCCAACAGCTGTCGTCTTAAGAAAGCTAGAGAGGGAGGAAAGAACTAAAAACATGTTTTGTAACACTTATAAAGGATTTCAGCATACAAATTCTTCCTTGCCTGGAACTTCAGATATGCTTATTTCAGTTTGCCCAGGATTTTTTTCAATCAAAATGAAGACCTCCAATTTCTTTATGACAGGATGACTGTTAGGAGTACTTGAGCTTGCAATAGCTTCCAATTCTTTTGTGTAAGTTGTACAGTACTTAAAACAAGATTAACCAAGAGTATTCTCCAAAACCAGTCTTTTATTTTTCAAGGCAACTAGAAGTATTTTTCAGAACTATTTCTCAAGCACAAATTTATTCATCTCTGCTTTCATTTGAGAAAAAACTCTAGGGTTTATTTTTAGAATCTTTTGAATTCCTAAACCAATGCATGTTTTAATTAAAAAAAAAAACCCACTTATGGATTCAGACAAAATCACAATAGCACAGAACAGAAAACATTCCAAAGCTGTAGAAGTGACCAAGACCTAATTATATTCAGTTTTCCAACATTAAAAGCAGAAAATAGAATTTTAGTATAGACAAAGATTCAGTTGTATTAGTATCAGTGAACATTTCAGCAAGGTGTTCAATGAATATACAAGCTGTGATTATACTTAATGTGTGCCATTTCTAGCACAGACATTTCTTCTCCCTTCCATACTCAGCCATCCCTGTGACATTATGAGATTAGCAACATACTATAAAACCAAAGTTAAAGTCAGATAACTGGGGAATGTGGAAAACTGATATCACATCTTTATGTTTTGGGCTTATTAGGACTCATGAACTCAGAATTTCTCCAGTGTTTTTGCATTCTGAACTGTTCATGCAATGGATGAGGGACAGTGAGGAGAACCAGTTTGTATCCTCCTGCAATATTAAGCCAGGCCACACAGTTGAATAATCAGTACAATAGAAATTGAGATCTGTCAGCTTATTTATGCTAGGGATAGCCATTTATAGAATCTCTTATGCACTGATAGAAATGATTAACATGTTACTCTGCTTAACACAGAGCTGAAAAGTAATTCAACCTCAATAGCATTTGTACCAACATACTGCAAGCCAAATCAAACAGGAACGAACATTTCCAATCGCTGCAGGCATCTGATCTT
Source organism: Tiliqua scincoides (assembly GCF_035046505.1). Taxonomy (NCBI): domain Eukaryota; kingdom Metazoa; phylum Chordata; class Lepidosauria; order Squamata; family Scincidae; genus Tiliqua; species Tiliqua scincoides. Next base: position 58,068,183 of record NC_089827.1, read on the forward strand.
TGAAGAGTTTAACCCACCCTTGTGAATGTAAAAATGAACACAAATTATGTACTATTACTTCCAGTTAAAATAAAAAAGAGACCATAGAATCTCTTAAGCACTGTTAGAAGTTTTTACCCAAGTTAATGGACAGCAGAAACCCAGTCATAGAAAGAACCACCATCACCCCACCCCACCCCAGTTTTCCCCACTACATGTTCTGGTACAATCTACTGGAAGATCAGATTAAGACTAACACAATTTAAGAATAAAATAATATTGTGGAGTAACTCACTCCTGGGCAAAGGCAGGAAGTGGATAAAATTATTTTTTTGAAATAAAAACAGAATACAATCATGAACTGACTGCCATTCATTTCTAAGTGTGGAGGGAGGAAGAAGACGGATTCCACCCAGAGCACTCCAGTTCTTTTGAGAATCAGAAGTACAAGGGTTGGTGTTATTGCAACATTCGGTAAGTAATCAATACTTCCCCCAACTCTTGCAATGAAAGGGGATTTTACGGTTGACTTCCAAATTTGGCTGATAATTTGCCAATGAGATTCATGACTTTGGGGTTATTCTGGTACTTTGACATGTTGGCTGGGTTCTGGGCTACATCCTGGAAAGCTGCCATAACTTCTGGGTCCTGTAAAAGAAGGACAGAAGTTGTTCAGTTTATTCTATTTTATAAAATTAAGAATTCCAAAAATAAGCAAACCGTGAATTAGTACTCCAAGTATCACACCCCCTTGATTTATTTAATCATCTCTAAGATATTGAACTATCTGTGTTATATTTCAGGCCACAAAGCAACAAAGAACCAAGTATGCCAAAGGCAATTTTAATGGGATCCTTAACTCAGTGTTATGCCCCAGGTTAGCTCACATTATGCTCTTGAAAAGTAAGGTTCAATACAAAATACTACACATGAAGTAGCACTAACTTCATCTGATGGCAAAGTGTGGAGGGTACCAAGTACAGTATGTTGCCATTTCTGTCACCTCTGATAAACATCAAGCTACCTTGATGCTGAAGTAAAATGCTTTTTAGATACAATCCCAGTAGAGATTATAGGTAATGCCAATGATGTATCAATTATGATCAAAATATTCATGTACAGTGTTATCTGGAACAATTACTATTTACATTTTCAAACTATATCATTGTGTGTTCTTCCATATGGATGGTATTGTCACACGAGCAAAAGAATATTTGGTGCATGATTTGGAATTCCCAGGATTCCAGTTGCAAAGTCTTGGGCCATGCATGGTGAATGCCAAAGCAATAAAGGTAACTAGACAGGGCATTAAGCACAGCATAGTGATCTGCTCCTTTCTTAGTGTTGCTCATCTGCTAGATTTGAAAAATCAGAATTCTACAGCTGTCCCTTCCTTCATTCTCAAATATAAACATATTTTGCTTTGCAAATGTGCTTAAATTGCATAGCCACATTCAGTACAGCCTATAACCTGATCCCCTGATCAAAATAAACAGAAATATCAAACATTCTTTTCAGACCCACTCTTTATTTCCCCAAAGTGCAACCATATTTTTCCTGATTCTAACTGGTATATTTATCCACATATAAGCATTATTACAACTGCTTTAGGACAGTATAAAATATTTTACTATAGAAAAGCCATATAGATTTAAAAAATAGTAAGAGAAGATTTGCCATTTCAGGTTAGTATTATCAAGCCTAGTTTAGATGTATTATCTTCTTGCCTAGTATTTGGCCTTTAGCAGCACCTATGAGACACGTTAGCTTGATAACTAAATCAAACTCTTTATGTACCTTGCAACAAAGGCACCAATGGTACACATGAGTGAATGACTGGTTATTTTAGAATCTGCATATTACAATGCTATTTGTCCAAAAGAAAAGAAAACACAGACAGTATCCCTATTGTAAAACCCTCCTATTATGTGATGAATTTTTAATAGCAAGGGGAAGCAAGAGAAAAGTATTGCTAAGGAATGTAAAATTATGCAGAAGAGTGTTCTGTGAAGCAAGCATTATATGAAAATAAGTACTGATAGTTTCTCTATATACCAAACTGTACTATTTGCAAGTAGACCCTGCCGTCACCCCCACCCAAACGGGTTGCAATTCTGCACTTTGTAATTAAAGCCATGCAGTTGTGAGCATTCTAAATGGGAAAAAATTTAATTCCTGCAAGTCAATGAAATGGTGGAAAGACCTTAAATGTCTGAGGGAAGATTTAAGGAACTGGTATAGCATTACATGATGACCATAATCTATGCAATGTTCTCACCTGCATGGCCGCAAGAACTTCAGGGTCACTAAGAATTTCATTGAGACCAGGCATGCCCCCCATTCCAGGCATGCCGCCAGGCATTCCACCTACAAATGTAAAGCAACACATTTAGAGAATCTAGTCTACTGCAAGGCATGTGCATGTTATGTTTTAACATTCTCTCACCATTGGGAAATCTCCTGCAGCCAAGAGAGCAAACATACAAGTCAGTTATGTCTGCCCAGAAAACCAATCAGTTCATTTTGAATGTTTCCCGTACACTTAGTTACACCACAAAGTCAGTATTCAAATATAGTATTTCAGCTGAAGTTTCTCAGAAAAAAAAGTTACCAAGTACCCATTTAACTGTTATTCTACCTTCAGACTTGGTTCTCCCACAAAAGAAACGTCAACATATCAACACTCTATCAATTCCATACAAGAACTATTGCAATATAGCAATTTCTACAAGCTGTTATTCTGTAGGATTTTACAAGCATGGTAAAATGCTGAAGGGTACAGAGGCAAGAAATTCAACAACCTACACAATTCTTAACAGTTCAAAGTCAGGACATTTCACTTGTTTAAAAAAACTTTTCTAGCCCCACATTTTTTCTATAGCCTGTCAGGCCACAGCCCTTAGTGCAGCCATTTTCAACCTTTTTCAGCTCACAGCACACTGTCAAGGCACTAAAATTGTCAAGGCACACTCCTAGTTTTTTACTTACATTAAATTACTATATTACAATTAATTTTTAATTAATATAATTAATACAATTAAATCATTACATGACAAAGGGCACAATCCTAACCAGGTCTACTCAGAAGTAAGTTCTATTTTGTTCAATGGGGCTTACTCTCAGGAAAGTGTGGTTAGGATTGCAGCCAAAGACTTGGGGGGGGATGTGCCTGTGGGACTTACTTCTGAGTAGACATGCCTAGGATTGAGCTTTTGGTTGCACTCTTTTTTCTCAAATACATGAGCAGGGAATTGGCACTTCTTTCTCCTCCTCTCCCCCATCCACCCTCTCCCACAGGGACATTCCCCCCTCATCTCATAATTGCAATTAACACCTCTCCTACTATCCCTTCCCTCACTAGTCCACAACCTCCAAAGGTCCAGAATCACTTGCTTCACATTCTCCCCCAATTGCCTGCTCCTGTATTTCAGAAACAAGTGTGACTAGTAGACACTTTGCCCAACCCTAGGCATGTCTACTCAGAAGTACATCCCATTATAGTCAATGGGGCTTACTCCCAAGAAAGTGGGGCTAGGAGAGGAACTTGAGAGCCCAGCCCAGCCCAGGCATGTCTACTCAGAAATAAGTTCCATTACAGTCAATTGGGCTTACTCCCAGGAAAGTGTGAATAGGATTGTGGCCTAATACCCCTCCTCTGAAAGGCAAAGGCAAGGCAGGGAGGGTTGCTTTGGGGAGCTGCAGGCAACTGTGGCAAGGAAAAGGGGCTTTCCTGGACCCTCAGCCAGCCCATTCTTAGGCTGGTGGCCTCAGCAGATTCGCTCGCTTCCTACCTGTTTGCCTGCCCAGCTTCCTCCTTCTCACTCTGCCCAGACATCTTCCAAGCTTTTCTGGTTGCCCAATCAGCAGGCAGGGCAGACAAGGGACTTGATACACAAGCCTAGGCATGTCTACTCAGAAGTAAGCCGCATAATAGTCAATGGGGTTTAGTCCTAGGTGAAGGAGGATCGGGTTGCAGCTTGCCTCTTGCTCACAGCAGGAGATGCAAAGCAGTTGCTGCCGCTACATGAGGGTCAAACCAGCCACTTCTCCCGCCCACGGCTGCTGCCTGCCTCCTCTGGCCCTGTGGCACACCTGAGGCTGCCTCGCAGCACACTAGCAGTTGAAAACCGCTGCCTTAGTGTTTGTTCCCATTAGTCATTTATTGCCTTACATACAAGATCGAGTTATCCATTTATGTTAATGCATTGAAATGAGTATATACCTGGAAAGCCAGCAAACTGAGGACCTCCTGTCTGTCGCCGTGCCTCTTCCTCCTGTATTCAAAGAATCATGGAAATACTTTACATGCTCTTCAACTACTTCTAATTTCTAGAAAACTGAGGAAATTGATCATCGGATGCAAAGCCCAAAATGCTCCAGATATTCTGGTTTTCTGAAATACTGCTTCACTTCAGTGCAATGCCAAGTATCCAGTCCTTCCATGGAATACAGGAGTTTTCCAATATATATATTTCTTTTAATGCTTAAAATTCCCCACTGTTCCCTTTTACAATACTAACACTAAAGTTCAAACTGGAATACACCTGTTTGTTCTCAACCATATACAGGTTCTTTACAACTAGACACAGATTCAATTAAAAACAGACTTGTAAAGATGGTTGGTGAAGCAGTTCCCATTCCTTTTATGGGCCTGTTCTAGAATTCATGCATATTACCCCACTTGAATTTAAGAGGGTTGTACCCCAAGTAGTGCAGTGGCACTCATACTACCTATTCTCTGAGTTCTCATCAGAAAACCAGTCAATGGGCCAGGGTTTCCAGAAATTGCCCTCTCCCACTGCAGTCCTCCCCCCAACCATATTCCAAACCATTCCCAGGAGTTTCCCATCACCCAGGAGCAACTTTTCAAGAGGTTCTGAGAAGTCAAGGAACATGTGTGTTACCCTTGCATAACTCGGAACACAAACTAATGTCATGATGAGTTTTTCTTCTTTTATACAAGGTAAACACTTTAAGCAAATCTCACCCTTTGAGCTCTTTCATGTTCCTCTCGTGCTTTCTTTACTCTTTCCATCCTTTCCCTGATTTCTCTCTCTTCACGCTTTCGTTCATATTTTCTTCTGTGTTCTGCAATCTTCTGAGCCTGCGTCACAGGTGAAAAAAGTATCCTAGATTTCTCAAAGTCATCTATACAGAACCATCTTAGTACTCTATTTGACATAGCTTGTTTAACTGACATGTACTCTTATTTTCTCTATTGTTATAATACTGATTATATTTAACACACACACCTTCCCGTGTCAAACCAATATTACTGAGGCCCCCAAAAAGATTGCAGAATCAAAGCACAGATCAGCAGCAGTAAAGCCACTCTCATTTTTAGAGAAGATTTGTTTTGCTTCAGAGTCTACATACATCAAAATATAACACCTTAACAGACATCATTAACTCAAGGAATCAGAAGTTACCAGGTTTATTAGAAGCCACTTGGCAAAAAGAATAACCACAAACTCTAGTAACAGAGCCTCTTCAGAGGTTTCCTGGGTCCAGGGGCTCTTGAAGATAACTGCATGAATCTCAGTTTTATTTAAAGGGTTCCTTTTGACAGCCTCCACAAGAAGATCACATGATCAAGAATCAGAAATCAGATCTCATTGATCACATGATCAAGAATCTGATGCAGATCTCATTGATCTGCATCAGAAGCATGCAGATTAATGAGGGGAAACACCATCATTTTGTAAATAGGTCATGCCAAACCTATTTGGCAAAGTGTAGCCTCCACTGCCTTGTGGCTACATCCAGTTGTGGAAAAGGCTTCAGGAGTCAACCTCGAGGCAAAATCAGGAGCCGGATTCCCTCAGGCAGTTCGTGGCTGCACACAGTCACATTCTGGCAACTCCTGCGACGCCGCTGGAACCAACCGTATTGGCTTCTGCCTTTCCATTGGATCATTCCAGCGACGTGGAGAGGGGGGATTTGCTGCATGGGTAACAGCCTATCCTCCATACCTTCTTTACCCAGGCTTCGCGCACTGGAGAGGACACTCCAACTTCGCCATACGGCGTCGGCACAACACGGGAAGCAGCAGTTACCAGTTATAAGTCTTTGCTCGATTGGCGTAGGGCATGACGCCAGGGGCTGCTTCCGACGGTGGGAGAGATCATTGCATCTCATTGGGCAGCTACCGCCCGCCTTAAGCTGGGCAGTCCCCAGCCAGTAAGGTGTTGCCTCGCCACAGTCCGTTAACCTCACGGGGTGCGTGGGGTTTAGGGTGAAAACCGACAAGCGGATCGACAACTCTGCACCATGCAATAGAAAACAGAAAACTCCTGCCCTAAAGTTGGGCACCTGGAATGTTAGGACAATGACACCTGGCTTCTCTGATGACCTGCAAGCAATAGACGATGCATGCAAAACAGCTGTCATCGACATGGAGCTGAGCAGACTGCAGATGGACATCGTCGCCCTTCAAGAGACAAGGCTGCCAGATTCCGGATCTGTCAAGGAGCGAAATTTCTCATTTTTCTGGCAAGGAAAACCACCAAACAAAACCAGGGAACATGGTGTTGGCTTTGCGGTCAGAAATACCCTGCTGAAATCCATCATCCCACCTACTGTGGGAAGTGAAAGAATTTTGTCCCTCCAGCTCCAGTCATCAGCCGGACCTGTCACTCTCATCAGTGCTTATGCACCAACTCTGTCGTCTCCAGCAGAAGCCAAAGACAAATTTTGTGATGACCTGGCCACCACTATCAAGAAGATCCCCGTAAAAGAGCCATTGTTCATCCTCGGCGACTTCAGTGCTAGAGTTGGTGCTGATAACGGTTCGTGGCCCACTTGCTTAGGTCAGTTCAGCACTGGGAAGATGAACGAAAATGGCCAACGCCTGCTAGAGTTTTGCTGTCATCACGGTCTCTGTGTCAGCAACACGTTCTTCAACACGAAGCCCCAACATAGAGTCTCTTGGAGACACCCAAGATCAAAGCACTGGCACCAGCTCGACCTGATTCTCACCAGACGCTCCAGCCTTCCCAGCATCAAGATCACACGCAGCTATCAGGGTGCTGCCTGTGACACCGACCACTCGCTGGTGTGCAGCAGAGTGAAACTGCAAACAAAGCGACTGTATCACACGAAAAGGGAAGGAAGACCTCGCATTGATACGAGCAAGACTCGGGATCAGAGAAAAGTGGAGGAATTTGCACAAGCGCTTGAGGAATCTCTTCCAGGCCCGGTCGATGCAAACGCATCCAACAGATGGGAACATTTCAAGAATGCCGTTTACAACAACGCCTTGTCCATATTTGGCAAGAAGACCAACAAGACGGCAGACTGGTTTGAAGCCCACTCTGAGGAGCTGACACCAGTCATTGAGGAAAAGAGGAGAGCTCAAGCAGCATACAAGGCCTGTCCCAGTGAGTGCAACCTGCAGGTCCTCCGAGGTGCTCGCAGCAAAGTCCAGCAGACTGCCAGGAGATGTGCTAACGATTACTGGCTCCAACTCTGTTCCGAGATACAGATAGCAGCTGACACGGGCAACATCAAGGGGATGTATGATGGTATCAAGCAGGCCCTAGGTCCAACACAGAAGAAAATTGCCCCTCTGAAGTCTGCCGCAGGCGAGGTCATCCAGGATCGGGCGCAGCAGATGGAACGCTGGGTGCAGCACTACTCTGAGCTATATTCCAGAGAAAATGTAGTCACCGAAGAAGCGCTGAACAACATTGAGTGCCTGCCTGTGCTGGAGGAGCTTGACAGTGAACCAACCCTAGAAGAACTTCACGTGGCCCTGGACTCCCTTGCCTTTGGCAAGGCACCTGGAAAAGACAACATCCCTGCTGAAGTCCTAAAGTGCTGCAAAGAGATCATCATCACTGAGCTGCATGAAATCCTTTGTCTCTGCTGGAGAGAAGGTGGAGTACCTCAAGACATGAGGGATGCAAACATCATCACGCTGTACAAGAACAAAGGCGACAGGGGTGACTGCAACAACTACCGTGGCATCTCTCTCCTTAGTGTTGTAGGAAAGTTGTTTGCCCGAGTTGCACTAAAGAGGCTCCAGGTACTTGCAGAGAGCGTTTATCCAGAATCACAGTGTGGATTCCGAGCCAACAGGTCCACCACTGATATGGTATTCTCCCTTAGACAACTGCAGGAGAAATGCAGGGAACAGCGACAGCCACTCTTTATAGCCTTCATAGATCTCACGAAGGCTCTCGACCTGGTCAGCAGGGATGGCCTCTTCAAGATTCTCCCCAAGACTGGATGTCCACCCAGGCTCCTCAGCATCATCAGATCCTTCCACAAGGACATGAAGGGTACTGTTGTCTTTGATGGCTCCACATCAGACCCCTTTGACATCCGAAGCAGCGTGAAGCAGGGCTGTGTTCTTGCACCAACCTTGTTTGGGATCTTCTTCGCTGTCCTGCTGAAGCAGGCCTTTGGAACTACAACAGAAGGCATCTATCTCCAGACCATATCAGATGGAAAGCTCTTCAACCTCTCCAGACTGAGAGCAAAGTCCAAAGTCCAGCTGAAATGTCTGCGTGACTTCCTCTTTGCCGACGATGCAGCTATCACTACCCACTCTGCCAAAGATCTCCAGCAGCTCATGGATCGTTTTAGCAAGGCCTGCCAAGATTTTGGACTGACAATCAGCCTGAAGAAAACACAGGTCATGGTTCAGGATGTAGACTCACCTCCCTGCATTACAATCTCTGCGCATGAACTGGAGGTTGTCCATGACTTTGTGTACCTTGGCTCAACGATCTCCGACACTCTTTCTCTCGATACCGAGCTAAACAAACACATCGGTAAAGCAGCTACCACGTTTTCCAGACTCACAAAGAGAGTCTGGTCCAACAAGAAGCTGACAGAACATACCAAGATCCAGGTCTACAGAGCTTGCGTCCTGAGTACACTTCTGTACTGCAGCGAGTCATGGACTCTTCACTCACAACAGGAGAGGAAACTGAATGCTTTCCACATGCGCTGCCTCCGACGTATTCTCGGCATCACCTGGCAGGACAAAGTTCCAAACAACACAGTCCTGGAACATGCTGGAATCCCTAGCATGTATGCACTACTGAAACAGAGACGCCTGCGTTGGCTCGGTCATGTCGTGAGAATGGATGATGGCCGGATCCCAAAGGATCTCCTCTATGGAAAACTCGTGCAAGGAAAGCGCCCTACAGGTAGACCACAGCTGCGATACAAGGACATCTGCAAGAGGGATCTGAAGGCCTTAGGGATGGACCTCAACAAGTGGGAAACCCTGGCCTCTGAGCGGCCCGCTTGGAGGCAGGCTGTGCAACATGGCCTTTCCCAGTTTGAAGAGACGCTTGGCCAACAGTCTGAGGCAAAGAGGCAAAGAAGGAAGGCCCATAGCCAGGGAGACAGGCCAGGGACAGACTGCACTTGCTCCCAGTGTGGAAGGGATTGTCACTCCCGAATCGGCCTTTTCAGCCACACTAGACGCTGTTCCAGAACCACCTTTCAGAGCGCGATACCATAGTCTTTCGAGACTGAAGGTTGCCAACTAAACATGCCAAACCAAGTTATTCCTCTAAGTTTAATCTAAGGAAATTGACATCAAGGTAAGTTAAATAAGACAAAGCCCTCAGTGTTTTCACAGGAGGTTTACCTATACTTCATGCAGTGTTGTACAATTATGATGGAACTATCTCGCAGACTAAAAATTGCAGTAAGTATTAAAGTGACCAAACTCCATTAGTGGTGGACATTTAGTTTGAAGGGGCAAGCCCTTATCCTGTACTCTCCATCCTATGGAAAAGAAAATGGGCAAAGACGTTGTAACTAGGCACATAGGACACATGCATGTCCCACCTCCCTTCAGCAAGGACCTGAAGCATCTTCTCTCATAGAACCCATGCAGGAGAGAGGGGGACAAGTCCCCTCCCACACTGCAGGAATCAAAATTTCACTAAAGTATGTGGGAATTTTTTGTTCAACAAGTTGCCCTTTGAGTACAAGACTCAGAGAGAGCAGCTCTACTTACACAATGGCAGAACAAAGCAGAGTCAAATCAAAGATTTAAGCATATTCAAGTGCATATGAACAAATGATATGAACAATTCTGATATATTAAAACAAAGCTATTAAAATGCTCCAAGTATTTCAGGACTGTACAAGTTTAAAATTTGTTTCCTTCTGTTCTCCAACCATAGTCAACAGTACAGTTCAGCAAGTGTGCAAAATTAATTTGACCATTTGACCAAGCTCAGTTTGCAGATGAAGAATTTCTTGAACTGTTTAAGCAAATCAAACAGCGCTCCCTTGTGGCAGACTAGCAAAGCAAACTGTCAATAACACCCAATGAACTGGTTTCAGAGCCAGTTTACTTTATGCAGCAGATATGTTTGCAGCATTTCCATTACTTCTCCTCCCTACCCCCACTGAACCAAGTAAAAACTGGAACACACTTCCATATACACAGATTAATGCTCAGTCTCTGAATTTTTCATATGTCTTAACAAGACACATGTAGCAGACAAGCTGCAAACATCCGATGTTTAGAAAATGAACCAATCTTCTGGCAATCAGAAGATAGGACCTCAAGGCCAGTAAATAAGTGCTTGGCACTACAAGATGATCTATAATTTCAAAGCACTGCTTTCTAGACTACATTGACACCACAGAAGTCAACTATGAGGAGCACAAGTAATTCCCCATGCCATCATTCTTCTTGTTACTCACTCGAGGCTGCACCTCCTTCAGCATGGCACTTGCATCTTCATCATAATCCAGTTTACAGGCTAATGCCAGGTCATGCGCGGCTTCTTCCCAGCGACCCAACAGTCTGGCAATGACAATATACCAACATCAGAGTTGACAATGCTCCTGGACAACTACATTTTAAGATCAGATGTCATTCATCACCTAAGAACGATGGATCTGCACCAGTTTGCCTTTAACTAAGCAATAAGCTACATGAATTTTCCCCACAAGTTGATAATTTTCAGGTTTTACAGTTAGGAAGGTATGGAGCACTTAGCATTTAACACTAACATGTATAGGACTATTCGAAAACCCACACCTCATACAAGCTACTGATATCTAATAACATGTTACAACTTTAGAGACCATATTAAACATCTGAACTAATTTGTTAGGATATATTTATGAGCAGAGGAAGGTATGCAGATCACAACCATGCCTCTCACATCAGCCAAACTGTTAGTCTAGAACAGTGTTTCTCAAACTGTGGGTTGAGACCCACTAGGTGGGTCGTGAGCCAATTTCAGGTGGGTCCCCATTCATTTCAATTTTATTTTTAATATATTGGACTTGATGCTACCCTGGTATGTGTCTGCATTTGGGGAAATGTTACAGACCTGTACTTTTAACAATTATAACGAACAGGACTTACTCTGGGTGTGGGCAGGATTGTTAAAAATTTTCTTGCTTGATGAAGTCACTTCCGGAGGGCCCCGACAGATTCTCACTCTAAAAAGTGGACCCCAGCGCTAAATGTGTGAGAACCACTGGTCTAGAACACCTGGTACCAGTGGGGTTATGCTCACTTCTCTCCTAGCCTCCAGCCCTTGCATGGAATATCAGGCATGCAATTAACTCATATTATAAGAGAAAAACAGACTGGAAGTTTTCTTCCTCATCACTTCATGGATGAGGATGAAAAGAAAGGTTGCAGTTTCTTTACCTGTGGGCTTTTCCTCGCCATTTGTAGGTTTGCGCTGAATCAGGGTTAATCTGAATGGCTCTGTCGCAATCTCGAATGGCAGCATTTGGCTTCTGCATTTTCACAAAGACACTGTCAATTACAAAAAGGAAAGCATGCATATTGAAGGAACTGCCAGTTTCATATTGCTGGAATCCTCAACCTGAGAACTCAGGAACCATACAAGGAGTTACATGCCAGTTATAATATTTAGTCATCTGATTTCTCACTCCTTCCTGCATTAGTTTTCAGATCTTATACATCCTACTCCAACAAGCATATCAAGCTTCAAATGCACATCTTAAAACCATCACAATCTCAGTGGCATAATGTTGATTATATTTCTGTCTTTCCTGGTCAGTTAAAAGGCGACAATGAAAATAGTTTATTGGCTTCAACTTTTATCTCTTGAGTTATTTATGTATCAAGACAAAAAACTGGAATCTCAAATGCCATTTAAAAATAATGGTCATACCCCAACTTCCTGAAGAGTATTATCTTGCAAAAAAGAAGCTTGGATCACAAGCTGTTCTCACAAGAAAGATCTCAAAAGTCAAACCATTGAACAATTGGCTATTATTCAATTAGTTTTGCCTTATGCCAGACAGCTTCCTTCCACTGAGATTTTAAGACAACTAGTAGAAACCAAAAAGGCATAGACAATTCATATTCTCTCCTGCCCTATCAAAACATGGGTCATTGATTCCTGAGGCAATACTGTTCAAATAAGTTATTTTCACAATTTAATACCACCCTTCCTCCAAGGAACTCAGGGTGCTATCCATAGTTCCTCCCCTTCTCGTGACAATCCTGTGAGGTAGGCGAGGTTGAGATATAGCAACTGGCCCTAGGTCACCCAGGGCGCCTCATGGCTGAGTAGGAATCTGAACCTGAATCTTCCAGGTTTAAGTCCAACTCCAGAAACCCTACACTATCCTGGCCTGTCTTGCCATGCTTATTTTTCATAAACATGTACAAAGCACACACTACAGTCTGATTCCCACGTATAGTACAGAAGTGATATTAAGGAAAAGATTAACACAGAAATGATAATATAACACAGAAAAGGTAGTATCAACCAGATCACATGGACTAGGTCCATTTGAAGGGCACAGAAATTCACAGGCATTTAGCAATCCTTCAGTTTTCTAGAGACACTGCCTTCTAAGAATTTCCACAGTCACAATTCTGCTTTTTTAGTTTCAGGTGATTAACAGTGATCCGACAGTATCCCAGTTTGGAGATAAGCTTCACAAAATAGATTTAACAAATGACATGCTAAGCCCACTCATTTTCTCAGTGGTCAGTGAGTAGCAGAGGACTTGTAAGTGGATTGTCAGGGCACCCAATAGTGACTGCAATGCAATCCAAGAGGTTAAACAGGTTTTACAAACAGGTCAGGATTGGAAATAGTCATGTGTTAAACTGGCTGAAATTTCAGTAATAGTACATTCAGTAATCAGTTTGGAAATATCTACAGTAAACAAGAACTCTTGAGTTAACTGGTTCAAATCATTCAAACTGTATTTGAATGTGTTCTGTTTGGCTTCTCAAGAGGAACAAGCCTTCAAATATAAGCTCTTACCTAGCTCGTTTGGCATACAAGATAGCCAGATGAGGATTCAACTTGATGGCTTCTGTGAACAAATCAATGGCTTTCTGAAAGTCACCTGAAAATATAATAAAACTTCAGTTGTACCTCAAGAACAAATTCTGATTACACACAAATGAGCAATCTGGACATATGGTAGAAAGTTAAAGCTCTCTAGCAAGGGCAAAGTTACCAACATCTTAGGCAGATGAAACAAGAGAATTAGTAATTTACGAAGGAAATCTTCAATGTGGTAATGTAATATATTGGATTTAACACCACTCTGAGGAGGATGTCATGGCTTAGGTAGCAGAGGAATGGAATGTAGCAACTGCAACAGTGTCCTCAACCCATTTCTGCCCAGACTACAGGTGTATGCATTTGATCTCTGCTGCGTATATGCAACAACGAGTAGAAGTGGCTTAATACAGTTGTCTCAAGGCAAGGTCCCCTCTCTGGATGGAGAAAGCAGCTCCCTGTCCCACATGGCAAGCAGGCAGGTACTCCAGTGATGCCTATTACAACTTGGTTGAGTTAGATGGCGATGTCATTTACTTATAAATGATAATGCTATCCTCTGGCCAGAAAACCCACTGTCTCACAAGGGTTCACTTAACCTCTTCGCGAAAATGTGGCTCCACAGCAGGAGACTACTGATGACAGCTTTGTTCACAGCAGAGAGTAACCTGAGTGCTGTATCAGAAAGCAAGTAATGATGCAAAAAGGAGCATAATAATTTTCTGGGCAGATAAATTATGACTTGGTTATCCACTGCTGAACAAGGGACTAACTATGCTGAGATTTGTTACTGGGTGGATCAATTTCTAAGCACTGCACCAAAATTCTAACATGGTCAAAAACCACTTTTGGAAAGTGGGAATAGTCTCAAATACGTCACATTTTATCTAGCACATCAAAAATTCCTTCCCTGGCATGAACGGCGTTTACAATTCGGCCAGGGAACCTGCTATCTTCCTCTCGGATCTCCCTTAAAGTTCACACTGGTCAGCCACGTCTGGTCAAAAATCCAGGAACAGAATATGCTGGGGCAAAAGAATGAGGAAATGGCTGGCCGGCGTGAATTTCCAGATCTGGCCCGTGGGCCAGGGTTTGGTGCCTGCTGATCTAACACTAAGAAGCATTTGTGGGTATCATGCATTTGATTTTCTAAGATGACCCAAGGACAAAGAACTCACCTTCTCCTAGTGCATTAATAGCTTCCATCTTCTTTTCATTAGCCTGGTCCATCATCTCTTCTGTTACCTAAGGGAGGGGAAGAAAACAAAGAATCCAGACCAAATCTAATAAATGAGAATAGCCTAACTCAAGTTGTAAGACATGCCAAGCAAAACAAAACACCTCAACAGAAGCACATTAAATAGTAGAAATAAAAATGTTCATTAGCATTAAAGAAACATCCTCCAAGGAGAGGCAGTCAGAAATTTGTACTCCCCCCACCAAAAATTATTTATATTAGTGAATGTTGGTAGAGTTGGAAAGATTTTGTTCACTATCAGTTATTTTCCTACATAAAAAATGGAAAAACATTTGTAGTTTTATGTAGGTGTACTATATTCTAGTAGATGTCTACAGATTCATTTTAGAACAATTTTCTTGCTGTGCAATAAAAACATGTTGACAGATCAATCTGAAAAGCAACTTTTTTAAAGGACGGTTCCAAGTTCATGAAGCTTCAACATTACCTCCACACTTTCATCACCCATTTCTTGAGGTTCATCGGTGTCTGGTTCAATCACTCCTTCATTGTCAATTTCTGCAAACAAAAACTTTATTGATTAGCAAATTCTCAGTTATTCACAAAAAAAAGGAAAAGAGGCAAAATTCAAATACAACTACATGGAAAAAACCATAACACTATAAAACTCACCCAAATCACTCTCTTCACTATCAGGCTCTGGTGGTTTTGGTGGCTCCTCTGGTTTCTTTTCCTCTGTCTTTGCCTAATGAAAGAAGTATTCAATGTGTCCATTAAAATTCTGGAATAGACTGGCCTCCTAAGTCCATCATACTATCAATGGTTTCATACCACATGTCTCCAAACCCAGTCTGCAGACTGGATCTTCTGAGCCCAATTATTGCATCTGGGTGCAGCGCAGTGGTGCTGAAGACTTACCCTTTTTCGCACTGCGAATTAGCAAAGCCTTACGCCAGGGAGAGTTCACTGAGAAATCAGGGTGCAAAGCCTCCTGGGGTGATCGGCAGCAGAACTGCTTCCCCAGCATAAGGCTCCACAAATTAGACACGAAAACAGGTCACTCCATGCCAGAAAGGTAAGGTTTCGGCACTGTGCCCAGAGGCAATTGTGGGCACAGTATGGGCCTCAGTAATTCCAGACCAGGTTTGCTTTCTTTTTTAACATATTGGTTTAGTAACAGTGGTTTCCAAACCATGACTCGCTGCGTCTCCAAATTACCTGTCTGGGCAGGACAGTGGCAAAGGGCTTTCCGTTCCGTTGTTTTTGCTGCTGATTTTTTCAGAAACTCGTACCAGGCTGCCGCTTCCACTGCCCCTTGCCCCAGAAGGTTTTCCACCCCAATTTCTGGGTGGAAGTGGCCGCCCAGCACAAGTATGAGAAGACTGGCAGAAAAAAAGAGGTCTGCAGCATGGATCAGAAAGCCTCCACCGCTGCACCCAGACAGGTAATTCTGAGGTGCTGGATCCGGCCTATGGCCTACTGGTTTAGTACACGAGCTTTATCAGTACACAAGCTTTTTCACCTGCTATCACACAGCATTATCCTAAAAAAAAAACTTGACAGCAGCAAACTGGAAAAAGCTACAACACAAGAAGGAAGAAACTTAGCTGAAGGTCAGGATGAAGAATGTGCAATTTCTAAACAATTAAATCAGAACACAGAATCTTCCACCAACTTTCTATGGGAATTAGCACTGAGCCTAGTGCTGTTAACATCTTCCCCATTTTATCTCAATAAATATATGAATCACGCTCTCCAGATCTAAAACTGGAAGGAACTTTATAGAATAAAGATTCAACATAATACAAGGTCACACAGACAACAATACAATGGAATCAAATAATTGCAACAGTATTATGCACAGAAGAATAAAAAAGGCACAACATAGATGTAGCAGGCTAGGCCACAGCATGACTGAGAAATTAGGAGTTATAGTAGGTAACAATCTGATGTTGCCGCCTAAGAGACTAGTGGTGATGCTTTAGGCAGTATTAAAAGGAGAATTGTTTCAAACACTTATAATACAACGCTACTGTTCTTTTCAGCATTGCTAAGACTGTGTTCAGGTTACAGTATTTAACTGTGTACATTGTTCAGAAGGATAGATCTAAAAAAGAACTACAAAGACAATAAAGTATCTAGGATACAATACAGCAACAAGCCAATTACCACAGAGTGAAAAACAGTAAGGCAATGGGGATGGCAAAGCTCTGCCTCAGGAAAGCAAGTTAACAAAGACTCACTAAATCCACTGGGACTAGTTTGAAACTACTAGTATCCTTAAAGAGAGGCAGCTATACCAGGTCTAAGACAGAATACTGAAGAATACTGACAATGGATGGAATACCAACCAACAGTATCATATAACAGTTGCAATAGTTTCTTATAGCTCTGCCTTGTCTTACAAGATGAAACTGTCACACAAAACTGCACATGGGGTGTCCCCCACTTCCCTCACCTCCAGAGGTCCTCTGAGCTTAGTAGAGACAGCAGACGTTCGTCCAAGGCCTCTGCCGGGCTCAGACTGAGCTGTAGAGTTCAAAACATGTGACTTCCAATTTCATGGAGAAATTGCAAGCGATGTTTTTAATGACTCATAAGGCATTATAAACATCACCTCCAGTTTGTGAAACCGAAGTCATGTGTTTTGAGCTCTACAGTTCAATTTGAGCTCAACAGGAGCCTGGCAGGAGGTCTGGTCTAGAGGGTAGAGCCTCCGTTAGCCCGCACCGGCAGCTCCCTGAACAGCTGAGAATGGCGAGACCTTGAAGCAGCTGACAAGCCAAGCAGAGTGATTCCACCTGCTCTTGCTGTGAGTGTCTTGGCTGCCCTCCACGTGAGAGATGGAGCTGCTTGTCAGCCTGCCTGGGAGAACGGGAGGCCAGAAGTGAGACCAAACCAGGAAGATCCATTCTGAAATGTTGTTGGTTCTTGAAAGAGAAAACCTCTATGATTGTAAAAATTCCCTTGAGGGATTTAGAAACGCCTGCCTATGTAAACCGCCTTGAATAAAGTCAAAGGAGTAATCTGATTACCAGAAAGGCGGTATATAAATACCTAGTTATTTTATCTGCTGAGCTAAGAAGCCCCTCCAGAGGGAGGGATGCCGGGCTCCCCTCGCCTCCAGAAAGTCCAGACCTCAGGGCATTCACCCGTATCTGCGGTTTCAACTATCCGTGGGAGTTCCGGGATGGAACCTCTGCAAATAAGGGGGCATACCTGTACAATCCCAGTTCAAGGACTTATTTAACTAGAAAGGCACAACAAAAAATGTTGAAAGTGATGACACCATTTCCCACCCTGTCATGAGAAAGGAGGTAGAAGTATGGCATATGTTAAAATATGAAAAGTCAAGTGCAGGTGGACCCTTGTTATTCAGTTTCTATTCCTGGAACCCACATGAATACCGAATTTCACACAAAGTCACATGAAATTTGGGGTCCACCCAGCTCCAAACACAACCAGTGCCTTCCTCCAGTCGTGTTCGGAGCTGTTCTGAGGTTTGTGGAGGCTGCGCGCAGCTTCCACAGGCCTCAAAATGGCTTCTGGAACTCCTAGAAGTTGAAAACGGGACCTCCAGAGGCCTTTCTGAGGCTCGTGGAGGCTGTGTTCCAGTTGCCTCTGGAGGCTCTTCTGAGGCACGTAGAGGCCATGCGCCACCTCCATGGGCCTCAGAAAGGCCCCCAGAGGTCCTGGAGAGGCACTTCTGGTTTTGCCCAAAGTGACGGGAGTGCTCAGGTGGAGCCAACTCTGGCTACATGCAGGTCCTGGGGATACACGTTGAGTAAGATTCACAGACAGAAATTTCATGAATAAACAGGCTTTACCTGTACACACAAAAATGCCCAATTGCCCAGTTCAGACTTTCCTAATAAATACTATCCTGCAGTCAAAATGCTTCATTAATCCTGAATAATTTATCACTCTTTCAAATCCCATTATTCGCCTAGACCAGTATTTCTCAAACTGTGGGTCGAGACACACTAGGTGGGTCGCGAGCTGATATAAGGTGGGTCCCCATTCATTTCAATATTTTATTTTTAATATATTAGACTTGATGCTCCCATGGCAAGTGACTGCATTTGGGGGAATGTGATTCATCTGTACATTTAACAGACTACCATGCTTATGCTTTCAACAATGATAGTAGATGGGACTTACTCCTGGGTAAGTGTGGATAGGATTATAACATTGAATTGTTAAAAACTTTCCTGCTTGATTATGTCATTTCCGGTCAGGACATCACTTCTGGTGGGTTCTGACAGATTCTCATTCTAAAAAGTGGGTCCCGGTGCTAAATATGTGAGAACCACTGGCCTAGACAATTTCAAACACCAACAGGAACCATAAAAAAATCTATGCTGTAAACTGTGCATTCCTTTAGGTAATATCCTTCACAATGCATATCAAGAGTCATTGGTGAAGTCTGTTGAAAGAAACAAAGACTATTTCATATGTATCTAAGTATTGTGCCCTCTGCTTCCATGGTTTCTCCTATATTGGATAGGTCTGTGTAAAGGGTTCTAGTGCATGTTTCTAAAGGGAACATCTCTGTAAAGGGTTCTAGTGCAACCCTCTAAGTGCATGTTTAGCATTGTCATGAATATGTACATGTTAGGCCTAGGTTGGCAGTAGAAACCTGAACCACACTAAGACAGTGTAACTGAGAAGTTGCTAGTAGTTCCCAGCTGCAAGAACGTGAGTAAATAAACAAAAAGATTGTTGTCTCTCCTTGCTGGCCAGAAAGAACAGACAACAAGAATTACAACCCATTGGAATGTTTAACACCTTAGTAGACGGAGAGGCGCCTGATCAAGCGGAATGGAATGCAGCTATGGATCTCCAGTTGGGAGGGGTAAAAACTAGGAGGGCTAGCAACCAGGCCAAATTTAAGACAGTTCTGTCCTCAAAAGTTTCTGATTGGACAGTCTAAATAAGTATGAAGTCACCTCAATACTATCAGCATAAGAAGTATAATAATGAGTGCCTCAAGGGGTGTTTGTGTTCCTTCTTGGACAGAGTTTTGGGTGCAACATCCTGCATGCTTTGGAGCTCCATTGTCCAACATGGGCACCTGGCCTCATAGGTAGCCCTGGAGCTAAAAAATCTACAAGAGTAACGGACTCAGGTGAGAGATAGGAATTAATAGAGAGAGATAGACAGCTAGCTTTATTATTTTATTGCTGATATGTTCCCTAGATGTTTAATGCCTCTAGCATTTGCTGCCTTATGTACTTAATAAACTAAAATCTCTGTAGGGGCCCACCCCTGGAGGAGTCTGGAGCAGGCTTGTTCCACCCCCAGGGAGGTCTCAGATTGGCTGGAGGGGGGAGGGGTTCCAGCATCCTTGTCCTCCTCCTTAGCAGAGCTGCCACACCTGGCTTGGGAGCAGGAGCTGTTCACCTCACAGCTCCCTGCTTCACAATGCCTCGCTCTTACCCCTGGCCTCCCTCTTTTATGGTGCAAGCCCGCCCCCTTTTGGCCCCTCCCCTTCCTCCAGGTGGGGCAGAAAAGGCATTTCCTGTTCCTGGCTTGTTTCCTTCTGTGTTCCTTGTTTGCCCTGCCAGCCCCCTCTGTCTGGTTGGGGTGAGCCAACCTTCTTTGCCCTCCTCAAGGGTAGGGAAGCTTCCCCACCCTGGGCATAGGGTGCCCGCTCCAGGGTAAATCAGGGGTCAGGGTATCTGGGAGGGACCCAGACAAACACTTTTGCTAAGTTGTTTCATTGTCTGTTGGGGACAAAGGTTCAGAATCCTGCCTAGCTGTTCAGCAAGCTACCAAGTGCTCATTGAGGTCTAGTAACTTGAGGACTGAAGTTTTAATTGGAGAAAGCACTCAGTGCCTGCAAGGGATAGAATTAAGCCTAGAGGGTCTCAGTGTCCCTGGATTGAGGCACTGGCACATACAGGGTGGTGGCAGTACTACTGAACAGAGGGGCCTTGAGGGCTTTAGGTTTCAAGAACCAAGAATTCTGAGCACCCCAAACCCCCCAAGTTTGCAACAAGCATATAATGCAAAAAACTGACTTTCTAAGAGGTCGGTTATTAACAAATAAGATTTTTATCCTGCCTTTCAATACAAGAAACCAAACATTGTGGGCACTATGTAAGCTGTAATGCTGTACTAGTCATAACGCAGCATCCATAATATAACCCTTTTTACATGCATTTGAGGTCAGTTTTTGCATCAATCTGATAACTAATAAAACAATATTTATATACACAAATAAGCTATCAAATAATTGAGTAGCTCTCTTACCTCATCAGGTCTTTCTGAAGAAGTGTGGCTTGGAGCTGGTGGTATTGTACCTCCCATGCTTTACAATTTAAAAAAGAGGAAAATGAGATATAGGGTTTAATACTGTTTGGATTAAGATGTGTGCAAGAGTATGAACTGCCAACTTTACAATGACGGTCTCATGACTTCAAGGAGTTACAAAACATAACATTGATAGCTTAGAGACAGATTAACCACAAGTTGGTTTTCTTCATTATTATTTTGCTGAGTAAAATAATAAATAAAAGCTTACGAAAACAGATCCTCCAACTCTGTCTCCTTAAGGCAAAGGCAATTTCATTGATATTTGCGGCCACCAAACTCAATAACCACGGGGAAAATGGCAAGAAGGTTAAGCAGTTATGTTGAAAACCACTTATTCTCTCATTTCTGCTTTTTTCCCCTATTTCTGAACATTTCTAGCCTCCCACTAAGACTTCTATGCTGTCTCAGCATCTAAAAGCAACTGTGACATCTTCCTGCAGTGGCACTTTTTCTCTGAGAATTCCCCACCGTTACACAGAAGCTCCACATGGCATCCCAGACAAGTATTTGGATTTTGAATCTTCAAGGCTAGATTTCCCTCAAACACAGAATTCTGGTCAACCCTTCTGCTGAGACTGGCACGTGCCAACTAACTATGCAGCCAAGCTCATCTGGTAAGGTTAGGGGTAAAATGGGATGCCCAGGTCATCCTAAGATCCAGTTGGATGATCCTGTCACATCAGCAACTGTAGGTGTTTTTTTTTAATTTATGCACAGAAATGCTCTGCATTGCCTCAGCTACCTTTTGATGTGCTGTGCCTGTGCATTAGGGTTCACCCTTTCCTCTTAGAGGTGAAGGAACCAGACCCTCCTCTCCCTTCTTTTGGATAGCACAAACAGCTAAAAAAAGTACCCAGCCATTCAGGGACTCTGATTTGCTGCTTGTCCTCAAGCTCTGGCAAAATGTGGGCACAACTCTCATTTTGGTTAGTCCTGTTTTTATTTTTTTATTTGAGTTTTTTTACCCCTGCATCCCCTCCCAGTTTCTTTTCTTTTACCTTGTTTAAGCCATTTCTACCCAACATTGCATATATGCAACAGGGATCAACTATGTACACCTGTGGGCCAGGAAAAATCAGCTCTTTAATAAAACACCTCTTCATTTTACTGATTATCTGGTCTCAATTTACTAGACTGAGAGCTGGTTGCTGCAATTTCCCAGATTGCCCAGTTCTCACTACTGCTGGTTTTTGCTTTTGTGCAAGTGAGAATTCCACTGATTTTGGAAATCCCTTTCAAATTACGTAGACAGGTTTTCCAAGGTGGGAGCAGCAGTGGAGATTCACTAAATCCCCAAATACTCCCAGGCCAAACCAGCAGGAGAGAAAAGGTGAAGAACAAGGGTGGAAGGGCTGCTGTGAACTGCTAGGCATTGCTCTCTTTTGCCCTTTGCCCATATGTGCCATCTTCCACCATAGCAGTCCATGACAATCTAGGAACAATTTGTGGAGATTTCACAACACTAGAAAAATTATTCTGAATATTCACTCTATGCAAACATCAACTAGAAACACTAGAAACACTAGAAACTGGTGTGGAGAAACAGCATGTGCACACAACAGAACACACACTTTTTCCAGAAGGATGAACAGAATGCAGAATAACTCTCGCAACTTGACTAAATCAAGGAATGCAGATGCTCAGCTTGCTTTCCATTCTGTTCTATACTTTTGCTGCTTATCTCTGAAGCACCTGCTTTACACTCTAACTGTTTGCCATAGAATGCAAGGGAAACCAGAACAAAAGGGAAAATTATACTTGATGTTTAATAAATTCAGGATGATATACTGTCTTTTTTTAAAAGAAAAGCTTGAGCTACATTCTATAAAACACTTCTCAGCTAAGAAGAGCACCTATGTTTGTGACTTTGTTTATGAAACTCTTGTTAACATTCAAAAACATTTTTTACATTCCAGTCCTAATGTAGAATTAGGCACCTTCACAGATTTCAAAAGCCTTAATATGACACCTCTAAACTATACGATTAAACTAGTTGATCTAAAACAGGGGTCTCTAAACTTTTCGGCCAAAGGGCTGCATCAAATACCTGGCACAGTGGCAAGGGCTGAAAAAAAATTAAATTTAAATAAATGCATTAGAGATGGAACTTAGATGAATGAATAAATGAATGGGCTCAAGTGTACAGGACTTCTCCAAGCATGAACACAGCTCAAGAAATAAAGCACACACTTAAGTGGATCCCCATTCCCCCAAAGCCATAAGAATACATGAAATCATTCACCTCTACCACTATGGCAGAAAATCTGAAGCCACATGACAAGAATCATGGTGCAACATCATAGCTCTTTCCATCCTCCTGTCCTGCTCAGAAATGCATACTTTTGCATTGCCATGAATGATACTTTCACTTAAAGGTCTTCAGAAACCAATGCTAGCCAACTTTGTTTTTCACAGCAGTAAATCAACGCTACTAGTACTTTTGTTCTGAACTGCAAAACAAAATGCTATTGTGGTTTTGATTTTTTAATTATACATTTGTCTGATATGCAGTTGGTTGTACAAATGGCACTCTTGGCAACATAGTCACTGCTTTCAAGCAGGATTTTACATCATGAACGGATTATGGAAAGCAATCTAGAGAATGTTAAATGCAAATTTTGCTGCTGTGCTGGAAGAGATGGGTGATTCAGTTAAGTACTTTAAAGGTCCTGAATAACTAATGCAATTATACAGGAAAATGATACAGGAAAAACACTGGACTCTAACATGAACTGGCTACCCACATAACGCCAGTTACACAGGGTGGAATACTACCTTATACCCCTTATTATCTCTATTAATGTCGTGTAGCTACACTAACTTGTGTTTCACACTTTGGCATAGGTAAAACTATTTAGGGCTCAATCCTAACCAATTTTCCAGCACTGGCATAGCTGTGCCAGTGGGGTGTGTGATGCATCTTGCAGTTGGGGCGAGTCATGGAGGCCTCCTCAAGGTAAGGCAATGTTTGCTCCCTTACCTTGGAGCTGGAAAGTTGAACTGTGCCCTTACTGGCATAAGTAAAATTCAGTTCCACACAATGAAAAGTCAACCTTAAGCAATTCAAGGGTCAAGACTACTTTGAAAAGAATGCTTGCTCTCCACAAAAGACACTTTCAAATTGGAGGAAAAAAGTGTGTTTGTTGTACAACTTGACTGCATATATATTTCGCTATAGTTATATGCTCCAGGGCAGTAAGCGGTCAAAGAATAACCCATAACTTATACAGGTCAGGTTAAAAAAAAATCAAATAGGCACACATGTGGTGTAATTTTTATCCCTTTCATACAAGCGCTTTCTGTGTACAAAAAGCATTCATGTTCCAAGCACTCATAGACAGATTACAGAATACATTATTGTTTTAAGAGCCTGAAGTCCCCACTTTAGGGAAAAAATGGAAGAACTGGACGAATAAAAGAATGACCCATTTGCAATGACAGGACAAGGTCTTCCGTCCTGGACACCAGCAATGCATTCCAGTCGCGCACTAGGATTTAGGGCAGTGTTTCCTAAACTGTGAGTTGGGACCCACCAGTGCATCACAAGCCTATTTTTGGTGAGTTGCAAACTTTTTGAAACTTTGGCAATAATTCATAATATCAAACTATTTTGGGCTATTGTTCTGCGATCTTTTAGGGAAAGTACTATAGGTCCATAGTATCCCTCAGATGTGGCAACAACACTTTTCTAACCCTATTTTATAAGGGTGAAGAACTTCGTATGGGAACTTCTGATATTGGGTTACTGGATGCTCTAAATTGGCCTCCAGTAAACACAGAAGAAATCAAAGAGCTGACTTCTCTCCTTAAGCATGGGAAGGCCCCTGGACTGAAACATTAAAAAACACTTTGCAAGCATCCTTTCCCAGTTCTTCTTGCAGAAAATAACTTGAAAGTTAACCTGTAGAAAGAGATATTCTTCAAACCCCAAATTAAAATGCTACATTTTCTGATTTTCTCTAGTAACTGGCATGCCATAGATAATCTGTGAACCCAGTTTCAGCCTTTAGTCTGGCTGAGGAAGTCTCTTACTGCATATCTTGCTCTCCAGTTCAGTCTTCTGGGTACCCTGAAATGCCTGGAAACGTCTGGTCCTTGAACTCCATTTCCAGGAAGTCTAGCAAATGTCTAAACACACACTATATGTAAGATCTCTAGCATCCTTGGGAGTACAGAATCCTGATTGCTATTAATTAACTTATTATTATTAATAAATACAAACATTTTTCTAGTCACGATATATATTGTCATTTCAAAAACTGGGACCTGGTGCTAAAAAGAACCACTGGTTGAGGGGAAAGCATTGTAGGTGGCCAACAAGTAAGACATCCCAACCTCCTATTGCAGCGCTTCCCTACATTTTTTCCACTTGTGTACCCCTTGGTAATCCATTTCCATAAATTGTATCCCTTGCATTAGCAAAACTTTTGTAACAGATATAGCTGCTGTTATTTCAAATTTATGTTTCCAGTTACTGACCCAAATCTGATAATGCACAAATTGATGACCAGAAACTAGAAGTTGGTGGGGCTTTGGCAGCCAGCTAGCTGACTTTCTTCTTGCTTTGGCAGCCCCAGAGGCATCCTAATACAGATTCTGCCTTTAGGCAATACCTTTTCAAGCAACCCCGAGGGGGGAGGGGAGGGGGCCCGCCCCCGCGAGGGGCTACACGTATCCCAGGCTGGGAACCACCGCCTTATTGTGACGCTGCTGGCAGTTTCACAACTCCCCAGCTCGAAGTGCAACGGCCGCCTGCACCGCACCCAGCACTCCCCACGCCCCCGAGAGGGGGGCGCCCTGGGAAGGCTCTGAGGGCAGCTGGAGGCCCAGCGACGGCGCCTCGGAGGGCGACCCTGAGGGGGCTCCAGGGAGGCAGCCCCACCAGCCGCCTCACGCCCCCTCGCTCCTGCACGGCCGGGCGCCGCGGGCTCACCTCTCCAGCCACTCGCGGAAAAAGTGCAGCTCCTCGACGTGCAGCAGGGCCGGGTTCTGCTTGCAGAGCTTCACGAAGGCCCGCAGCTCGCTCACCTTCCGCGGGTCCATGGCGGCCCTCACGCCTCAGCCGCCACCACTCGCCAGGCGAGCGACACTTCCCAGCCTGCCCCGCGCCTCGGTGTCGCGCGCGCCCCCTCCCGGCTCCGCCCCTCCCTCACGCCAGATACCGTTACTCTTGCCCCGCCCACTTTTCCTCCCGTCACAGTGCACTCCTGATAGGCCCCGCCTCAGGGGTCCGGAACCTTCTAGAAACGGAATTTTAGTCGTCCTTCACAGAGCCTGTTTCTACCTCTCTCTGGACCACCGTCTCGGACACCAAGACTGGCTTAACTTGACTCATCGGAACGAAGGGGGCTTTAAAAAGCGCCCTTGACGCCTAACGGGAGGCGTTTATTGAATCAGGCGTCGTAGTTAGACACCTGAAAAACTACCTTCACGGGACGCTCTAGGAAGTGGTGGCGAAAGTCAATGCCCCCGTTGAGTTGACGTCATCCAAGTGCGCCTGGAAGGGAGAAGGTCCCCAAAAGTGCCAGTGGTGCCTAGTGTGGCCATGCTTGTGGCTTGAGGCTGCTGTGGCCATGCTGGGGGGGGAGGGGCCAGGAGGAGGAGGGGAGTAGCAGAGGGGGGGACTGAACTGGCTTCTCTGCAGGGCTCACTCTGTAGTGGCAGGTGGTACAGTCCTTGCAGGTGGGGCTCAGCCATGGTGTGGCTCCCAGCACAGAGGCTTATCCCAGCTGTAAGGGGCAAGTGCAGCTCTTCAGGTCAGAGACTTTTCTTGCTTCTAAAGATGAGTTTTCTTCTTGGGCAGAGTGATTGTGGGCACTGTCCTAACTAGGTCTACTCAGAAGTAAGTCCTAGTTTGTTCAATGGGCCTTACTCTCAGGAAAGTGTGGTTAGGATTGCAGCCTCACACACACACCCCTTCCACCCAGTCTGTGTTCCTTGTTTTTGTCTCCACCAACAGCCTTTCCCCCATGCATTTAACTTGACTACTCTACCCAGTTAATAGACATCATTTTGGCTACAGTGAAGTCCAGACTCCCCCAAGAGAGACCCTGCGTGTTTTTTCTACATCAGTGGTTCTTAAACTTATTATTATTATTACAAGATGTTCGCACAGTCAGGTAGATGTTATTGACTGGTTTGTTTTATCCAGACATCAAGTACTTTACAAGGACCTGGGGTGCCTGGTTTTTATCCTATAAATACCATAGCAAAATGTAAGCTGTTCCCAGCAACGCTGTTTTTTGCAGTTGATTGGTGGTAATTTCTGTGGCCCCAAAGCTGTTCAGGTGCTCTTCAGGGATTTTTGGGAAACAGCACCAAGAACGCCAATCACCACTGGGAACATTTTGGTTATTAATAGTATTTATATACCACTTTTCAGTTAAAAGTTCACAAAGTGGTTTACAGAGAACAGTCAAATAACTAACAGCTCTCTGTCCCTAAAGGGCTCACAATCTAAAACAGTGGGTCTCAAACGTTTAGCACCAAGACTCACATTTTAGAATGAGAATCAGTCAGGACCCACCAGAAGTGACATCATCAAGTAGGAAAACTTTTAACAACCCTAGGCTGCAATCCTACCCACACTTACAGCCCAATCCTATCCAACTTTCCAGCAACCGCAGTGCAGCTCCAGGTAAGGGAACAAATGTTCCCAAACCTTAAGGAGCCCTCTCTGACTGCACCCCCAACATAGGAAGCAGTGCATACCCCATAGGCACAACAGCACTGGAAAATTGAATAGGATTGGGCTGTTACTCAGCAGTAAGACCCATTTACTATCATTGTTAAAAGCATAGTGCATAGTAGTAGAAATGTTACATAGATGTGTGACATTTCCCCAAATGCAATCACGTATCATGGTAGCATCAAGTCTAATATATTAAAAATAAAATATTGAAATGACTGGGGGTCCACCTGTAATTGGGTTGTGACTGTCCTAGTGGAACCCAACCCACAGTTTGAGAAACACTGATTAAAAAAAAGATATGGAAGAACACCAGCAAACAACCATTAGAAAAGCTGCTGCTGGGAGTGAGGAGGGCCACTTACTCTCCCCTCTAAATAAAAGAGGAGCACCCCCTTGAAAAAGTGCCTCTTCCCCAATTAGCAGGGGTTTTTAGCACCAGGACCCACCTTAAATAAAAAGCTTCAGTTTACCAGCAGCTCAAGCCTCTGTGGCTATAAGTGATTGGGCAGCAGTGATTCTCCCCCCCCCCAAGTTGGTTAATAACCTTCAATGCACAAAGCCTCATCTGCCCTGTCAGTTCTGAAACCACCAAAAATTGGGTTGTGATACACTGGCAGGCCACAAACCTGCAGTTTGACAACCACTGATCTTAAGAGCTCATATAAAGGTGAAGGACAAAGTTAAGAACATATAAGAACATAAGAACAGCCCCACTGGATCAGGCCATAGGCCCATCTAGTCCAGCTTCCTGTATCTCACAGTGGCCCACCAAATGCCCCAGGGAGCACACCAGATAACAAGAGACCTCATCCTGTTGCCCTTGCATCTGGCATTCTTACAGCCTATTTCTAAAATCAGCCTATTTCTACAATCAGGAGGTTGCACATACACATCATGGCTTGTAACCCATAATGGACTTTTCCTCCAGAAAATTGTCCAAGTTGTCTGATACTTCAGTGCTGCTAAAAGTACATCAACTTTTTATGATTTTGACGTAATTAAAATTATGGTTTTTGTGTTATTTATAGTATTCTGGTTTTAAATTATGGTTTTATGGTAATTATGGTTTTCAGACACTATATAATCATTTTGGTGAATAGGATTAACTTAATTACTCCAAAATATTGTAGTAAAATTTTCCAAATTAAAATCTTGTGCATTTTGAAATTCATTGATTTCTTAGTGTTTTGTAACCACAACCCCAATGAAATAAACTAGTTCAGGTCCCATTGACCTCAATGGAAAAGATGCTTAAACATGCTCCTATGGAAATTAATAGAACCTTTGGCTATTTTGTACCCAGTGTCTTTTATGCAGCCTTGTGTTGGTAAAATTACTTGGCATATAAATACTAATTATACTTATTCAAGTATGGTTTATCTGAAGGGTTTGAATTCTTCCCCAACCATATTTTCACATAAATGAAAGTGTATTGTAGTTGCTTTTGAAAATATTTACATCATCATTAAATCCCATCTTTAGGGGATGTACAAGATAATCCCCCTCCCTCTCCTGGACATCTAAATCTGACATTCTTATAAACATTTTTAAAAAAAATCATTGTTAGCTACGTTCTATTAGAACAAAATTCTAATTTGTGACATTTCTTAGGATCAACTAAAATGTCACAAATTAGGGAGCAAGCATTTGAATTCTCCAGAATTCTTCTTCAGGCTGAATGTTAAGCAAAATAAAGGGGTCATGGGGCAAATAGACAATATTGGGTAGGATGGAAAAGGGCTAAAGTCTGCAAGTATGTACTGTCTTAAGGTAGCACACAGGCTCCCAGTACTATCCTATGCATGTCTGTTCAGAATCAAACCCCATTAATGTAATGGGACAATGTTAGGTAAATGGGTATAGGATTACAACCTTAATTAGATTAGCCTCTTGGTCTATGTTGTATTATAACTGCAATGTTTTATATAGTTACTAGGTAGTTGGCTTTTGTGCTTAGCAGTTTATTCAAATGTAACACTTTAGTAATTGCAATAAAAAATTATTGGGGGAGGAATAAGCACGTGGTTCTCAAAGCACGTTCTTAGCAACTTCCTGGTTCATATCTTTGTGAACTACTTTTTGTTGAAAAGTGGCATATACTTATTGCATTGGCATCCTTCAGTCTAGGGATGTTGCAAGGTTCAAAAGCAAGACTCAGTAGTCATGGTGATCATCTGCAAGCTTTTATTTCATTGCCAGCAATGGGCTTCTCAAGGGACTCCTGTCCAAAGCATTGAGAGCATGTGTCAGTCTTAACCAGACCCTTTATAACATTTTGGGTCCTTTGTTTGAAGATTTTGAACTTGGCTGAAGTTTGACATCATAGATGGGGCTAACTCTTCATAGGCTGTAGATAGCCTTAGAGACATTTGATTGGTGAGCTTCAAGTTACAGGTTCCAAATAAGGCAAAATTATACATTTAAAGTTTTCAAGAACCAGTAGAGTGCATTGTAACCTTATTTTATTCAGAACTGGGCTTTTTGGCAAGTCTTTAGACCTATTTTGGCATACATCTTCTTTTCTTATTAGGATGACCTCACATGAGCCACCTGCCTTATCTTCTCCCACATTCCTTCTCCTGTTCTCAGCAAAACACTGTGGGGCTTTCTGCCAACCTTTGTTAAGCAAGGTCCTTTGAACTTGCTTTTACTCTATGCCTTAATTCTATTTGTGACCTGTTACTTTGAGTACATTTAAGGGATCTATAATGATACACCTTTCGTATATTTTAATATAAAACAAGCCAAACATTCCCTGTATAAAGGATTTCTTTTAAATGAGAAATCCATTTCTCATTTACTTTTAAACACATTGCATTTCATGTCAGTTGCAATTGAAACAGGGATTTTCTCATGAAGATTTTGCTTATCTCCATTAAATGTTCTAAACTCGTATCTGCAGGTGTCTGTATCTCGCTAGCTAAAACCCTATTTCAGCCTGCCAACTATAACTATCCCTTACTACAGTGTTGCAAATATGTGTGTTTTCCCATGTTGGCTGGCTGCATATTGCTGCCAAAAGGAGTTTTATCTTTGAGATGCAACTCCCTTGTCCAAATTTCAATGTCTGTGAACCTAGCAAAACTGCTTACTAAGCTGCTTCTCTGTGAGGCTAACTATGATTTTGCTGGACATAGTTTTCATTATTATTATGTTTCTTTGTTTTAATCAAACCTAATAAAAATCAGGCAATTAAAATGTACTCTAATAGCTACCATCTCTCTATATATATGTTGGTTACGCTTTAAGGGCAGAGACTAATTTAAAGGCTTGGAAGGATAACTAACAGGCAAACATGGTGATAATCTTGGCACTTCTGTGAGACTTTTGTGTAAATAGCAAACAATTTTTCCAGTGTTTCAATGTAAGGCTTCTGGCTAAGACAATAACATTGTCCTTTGCTCTAAAAAGCATGAAAGAATAATAATTTTAAACTGTCTTTGCTGAGATGGGCATTCTTCTGCTCATTGTTATCTGTTTTAGTTTGCCATTCAAACAGGGAGCCTCAAAGGCAGGAGATATGTGTTGTTCCAAAATTTTATCTCTTGCAAGATGCCTTGTTATGCTGCCAAGAGCAACCTTGACATTTTGCCAATTCAGCAGAGCTTGCCTGTTTTCAATTTTCGAGCCTTTCCCCTAAATGAAAATGCTGTGGCTTTTTTAACCTATTAAGCTGTTAAGCATTTGCCCTAATGGCAAATGACCAGAGTGACCCTGGTCATTCTGTATTACCCTCTATCAGGGAGACTATGGTATCGCACTCTGAAAAGTGGTTCTGGAACAGCGTCTAGTGTGGCTGAAGAGGCCAATTCGGGAGTGACAATCCCTTCCACACTGGGAGCAAATGACAGATATTAATAATATGTATAAAGTCTGTGTCAGTAGGGGGGTTTAGAACTGGGCTGAAATTTTATTCTTTTGTCAGCTGATAGCTCTACTCTTCTCCAATCAATGCACACGTCTTTTAAAAAAGAGGAATTGGAACAATGCCTTTCTAAAACAAATATTAAAATGCAGTACAACATTCTTGTATTACTTATCTTGTCTCCTACTGTCTCTTACTGTGAAGCTTACAGTACAGTGTCATTCTCTCTCTAACCAAATCTTGTATAGTTTTGAAACTGTATTGTTAGTTAATGGTGTAACTCTATTCAGGTTTTCAGTGCTGTAGGATACCTGGTTTGAGCTCTTCATGCACTCACATATGCATATACATAACTTTTTTTATCAGGTGTTTGAACAATGTCAAGTGTATCTATTTTTGGTATTATTATTATTATTATTAACAGTATTTATATACCGCTTTTCAACTTAAAGTCTACAAAGCGGTTTACAAAGAAAAATCAAATTATACCACATAGACAGTGAAATCCTAGGCTGCAAAGTGAGATGGCAGGTGTGTGAGTTTGCTGTAGAATAGCTAGGAAGGGGAAGATGTTTCTGCTTGATACAATGCAGCTGTTTTCTGCTGTTTTCTGTTTAGGCTGCAAGTTCTGTTTCCTTCGGAAGTTATCCATCCAACCTGTTCATCGGAGGAAGATTCCAAACCGGTACCTAGGCCAACCCAGCCCTTTCACACATCCACACCTTCTCAAACCTGGTAAGGATTGCTAGATACTGACTTCTTACTAGAATTCTGTTCAATTCTTCTATGTGACTCTAATGAAGCAACCTGAATAGGAAGCAGATTGTACATCCTTATTGGAATTCATACTCGTGACTTCCAAGGTTATAGCTCAGGAAGTATTTCCCAAAGGTGGTTTATCCCTGAGTTTGCATTTCTGTGAGCAAAGGGAATATGCGACTTGGGGCCCAATCCTATCCAACTTTCCAGCAGTGATGCAGCTGTTTCAGCAGGGCATGCACTGCATCCTGTGGTGGAGGAGCAGTTATGGAGGCCTGCTCAAGGAAAGGTAACGTTTGTTACCTTACCTCAGGGCTCCATTGTGGCTGCATCAGTGCTGGACAGTTGAATACGATTGGGCCCCTCAGAAGATAACAGTTAAGGCTAGCTGCAATTTCTGTTTCCAGCAGCTGAAACAAATGCAACAACAGTTCTTGTCAGCCATATCTATACTTTATAGGTTAATTACATTATATTTGTAATTTAGACCTATATCATTTTACCAACTCTGTAGGTAGCAGTAACTTTTCTTCCTATTTGAAAAAAAAAGAAACTCTCCAACCATGCTTTCTACCAAAAACCAGCATCTTTTCCCCAACTCTTTGTATTCTTAATCATTTCCAACTTTTCTGATGCAATTTGCCTCTTTCTCCAGATTTACAGCCTGAGCCAATATAAATATGCCTGGAAGTAAATCCCACTGTCTTCAGTGTGACTTAACCCATTTTTGCCCAGTGCACAGGTATACACATTTGACCCCTGTTGCGTATATGCAACATTGGACAGAAATGGCTTAGTCATGAATAAGTTGTGTGTAGGATTACAGCCTTTCCGTGTTGCTAATAATCTCAGTGCCTGTCTTCTGGATACTTGGGCTGATAATCCTGTACTATTGTCATCATTGTTAGAGCTGCAACTGATCAGAGTAAGACCACCATTCGACTTACTGACCGAGGAAGAAATTAGTGTAGCTGCCTGCAGGATAACATAGTGGTGGCTTCTGATTCTGCAGCATCATGGCTAATTCATGCCAGCAGGTGGCTTATTTCCAGCAGGTTATTTCAGAAGAAAAATATAAAGAGTAGTATCTGAACTAGGGCTTCAGTTGTTGGAAGTTCCCTCTACCAATACAAGGAGCATTGCAAAAGGTGCCCTTGCACAAGTGGAAGGAATCTTCTCATGATCTGAAGGCTCCTTACATAAGAACAGCCCCACTGGATCAGGCCATAGGCCCATCTAGTCCAGCTTCCTGTATCTCACAGCGGCCCACCAAATGCCCCAGGGAGCATATCAGATAACAAGAGACCTGCATCCTGGTGCCCTCCCTTGCATTGGCATTCTGACATAGCCCATTTCTAAAATCAGGAGGTTGCACATACGCATCATGGCTTGTAACCCATAATGGATTTTTCCTCCAGAAACTTGTCCAATCCCCCTTTAAAGGCATCCAGCCCAGATGCCATCACCACATCCTGCAGCAAAGAGTTCCACAGACCAACCACACGCTGAGTAAAGAAATATTTTCTTTTGCCTGTCCTAACCCTCCCAACACTCAATTTTAGTGGATGTCCCCTGTTTCTGGTGTTATGTGAGAGTGTAAAGAGCATCTCTCTATCCACTTTATCCTTCCCATGCATAATTTTGTATGTCTCAATCATGTCCCCCCTCAGGCGCCTCTTTTGTAGGCTGAAGAGACCCAAACGAAGGTGCCCCAGCCCAGTAATCATCTTAGTCGCTCTCTTTTGCACCTTTTCCATTTCCACTGTGTCCTTTTTGAGATGCAGCGTGGTCTCAAAAGTCCAGTTGTGGACACAATACTCCAGGTGTGGCCTTACCATCGATTTGTACAACGGCATTATAATATTAGCCATTTTGTTCTCAATACCTTTTCTAATGATCCCAAGCATAGAATTTGCCTTCTTAACTGCCGCCGCACATTGGGTCGACACTTTCATCCACCTGTCCACCACCAGCCCAAGATCTCTCTCCTGATCTGTCACAGACAGCTCAGAACCCATAGCCTATATGTGAAGTTTTGATTTTTTTGCCCCAATGTGCATGACTTTACACTTACTGACATTGAAGCGCATCTGCCAGTTTGGAGAGATCCTTCTGGAGCTCCTCACAATCACGTCTGGTCTTCACCACTCGGAAAAGTTTGGTGTCATCTGCAAACTTAGCCACCTCACTGCTCAACCCTGTCTCCAGGTCGTTTATGAAGAGGTTGAAAAGCACCGGTCCCAGGACAGATCCTTGGGGCACACCGCTTTTCACCTCTCTCCACTGTGAAAATTGCCTATTGACACCCACTCTCTGCTTCCTGGTCTTCAACCAGTTCTCAATTCATGAGAGGACCTGCCCTCTAATTCCCTGACTGTGGAGTTTTTTCAGTAGCCTTTGGTGAGGGACCGTGGAGGAGGCTTTCATTTCATTCATGGAGGAGGCTTCTATTTGCAGAGGGAGTGCTTGATCATGGAAACGTTAGTCAGATGCCACCCATTGATTTTGTTTAAGCACATTATGTTATGGTTTATGCAAAACAAGTCCTTTCTAAATTTTTAAACCAAAGTGTCTCATATTTTAAAAAAAATTTCTGCTTGGAAAACCAATTTTCGTCAATTTTGCTTTGATTACAAATCCAATTTCTATAAGTCATGCTGCAGATATTTTAATAGTTGACAATTGATTTCAGGTGGAGTTCTAGTGCCATTAAAAATAAAAATCAATCTTGTAATTGAGTTAAATTGCCATGTATTTATTTTTGAACTACTGTATCCTATGAGCTATAGCTGAATTTTTGCTATTCTTCCCTTCTTTAATCTCACCCAATTGCTGGGGTCAGAATGACTCAGTGGACAAAAACGTGTAAACTTTTTCATGTAACATGTAAACTTTCTGTTTTCTACTACTCCATATGCATATATTCCTTTATGTTAATGAGAATAGTTGCCTTGTGATGTTTCATACCTGCATGCTAATTTGTTTTGTAAATTTAGCTGTATACTCTGAAAGTGTTGTGTTACTTTTACTCTAATTGCGCTGAATGAGAAACTGAAATTAGCATGCATCTGCTTTGTTTTATTTTTTAAATGTATGTATCACTATTAATGACCCCTTTGTTTTTGTGTCTGCTTTATTCCTGAAATAGTTAATAAAAGGTTATTGCTTTTTTTCTTTGCAACTTGCATACTCAAGGCAACTCCCAGTTTTTTTGTTTTTACAACTTATAATGAAAATATTTGACCCCCAATACAAGATCAGACAGTACTTTGAGGTATTTTACTTTAAGTGTAAACAACAAGAGCCCTGCTGGATCAGACTGAAGGGTGTCTAGTCTGTTTGCAACAGTAAGCAGCCCTGTACCTCTGGAAAGCCTGCAAGAAGGACGTGAAAGTCGTAGCTTTCTCATGCTGTGGCTTCCCAGCAACTGGTGTTCAGTGGTATTCTGCCTATGAACTGTTCAGATAGCACCATTCCTTCATAATACATGGGAAAGAAAGAGAATTCTAAAACTTAGTTATATGAAACAGAAAACATACAATGTTTTAGGCACAGTCCAAATAACAGTATTTTAAAATGCCAACAACGTTATTCTAACCATACTTGTCTGGAAATAAGTCCTAGTGATTTCAGTGGAACTTACTTTCAGGTAAGAATGTTTACGATTTAAGTCTAACCGTTGGTTCTGACAAGTCACAGGAGTGTTTTATCCTAATAAGAACATAAGAACAGCCCCACTGGATCAGGCCATAGGCCCATCTAGTCCAGCTTCCTGTATCTCACAGCGGCCCACCAAATGCCCCAGGGAGCACACCAGATAACAAGAGACCTCATCCTGGTGCCCTCCCTTGCATCTGGCATTCTGACATAACCCATTTCTAAAATCAGGAGGTTGTGCATACACATCGTGGCTTGTACCCCGTAATGGATTTTTCCTCCAGAAACTTGTCCAATCCCCTTTTAAAGGCGTCTAGGGTAGACGCCAGCACCACATCCTGCGGCAAGGAGTTCCACAGACCAACCACACGCTGAGTAAAGAAATATTTTCTTTTGTCCTAACCTGCCCAACACTCAATTTTAGTGGATGTCCCCTGGTTCTGGTGTTATGTGAGAGTGTAAAGAGCATCTCCCTATCCACTCTGTCCATCCCCTGCATCATTTTGTATGTCTCAATCATGTCCCCCCTCAGGCGTCTCTTTTCTAGGCTGAAGAGGCCCAAACGCCATAGCCTTTCCTCATAAGGAAGGTGCCCCAGCCCCGTAATCAGCTTAGTCGCTCTCTTTTGCACCTTTTCCATTTCCACTATGTCTTTTTTGAGATGCAGCGACCAGAACTGGACACAATACTCCAGGTGTGGCCTTACCATAGATTTGTACAATGGTATTATAATACTAGCCGTTTTGTTCTCAATACCCTTCCTAATGATCCCAAGCATAGAATTGGCCTTCTTAACTGCCGCCGCACATTGGGTCGACACTTTCATCAACCTGTCCACCACCACCCCAAGATCTCTCTCCTGATCTGTCACAGACAGCTCAGAACCCATCAGCCTATATCTAAAGTTTTGATTTTTTGCCCCAATGTGCATGACTTTACACTTACTGACATTGAAGCGCATCTGCCATTTTGCTGCCCATTCTGCCAGTCTGGAGAGATCCTTCTGGAGCTCCTCACGATCACTTCTGGTCTTCACCACTTGGAAAAGTTTGGTGTCGTCTGCAAACTTAGCCACTTCACTGCTCAACCCTGTCTCCAGGTCATTTATGAAGAGGTTGAAAAGCACCGGTCCCAGGACAGATCCTTGGGGCACACCGCTTTTCACCTCTCTCCATTGTGAAAATTGCCCATTGACACCCACTCTCTGCTTCCTGGCCTCCAACCAGTTCTCAATCCATGAGAAGACCTGTCCTCTAATTCCCTGACTGTGGAGTTTTTTCAGTAGCCTTTGGTGAGGGACCGTGTCAAACGCCTTCTGAAAGTCCAGATATATAATGTCCACAGGTTCTCCCAAATCCACATGCCTATTGACCTTTTCAAAGAATTCTAAAAGGTTTGTGAGGCAAGACTTACCCTTACAGAAGCCATGCTGACTCTCCCTCAGCAAGGCCTGTTCATCTATGTGTTTTGAGATCCTATCTTTGATGAGACATTCCACCATCTTACCCGGTATGGATGTTAGGCTGACCGGCCTATAGTTTCCCGGGTCCCCTCTTTCCCTTTTTAAAAATAGGCGTGACATTTGCTATCCTCCAATCCTCTGGCACTGTGGCCATTTTGAGGGACAAGTTGCATACCTTAGTCAAGAGATCTGCAATTTCATTCTTCAATTCCTTAATAACTCTTGGGTAGATGCCATCAGGGCCCGGTGACTTATTGATCTTTAATTTATCAATGAGGTCTGAAACATCTTCTCTTTTAACCTCTATCTGACTTAACTCCTCGGTCAGGAGGGGCCGTTCGGGCAGCGGTATCTGCCCGAGGTCTTCTGCCGTGAAGACAGATGCAAAGAACTCATTTAATTTCTCTGCCATCTCCAAGTCTCCTTTTATCTCCCCTTTCCCTCCCTCACCATCCAGAGGGCCAACCGCTTCTCTGGCGGGTTTCCTGCTTCTAACATATTTGAAGAAGCTTTTATTATTCCCCTTAATGTTGCTGGCCATGCGTTCCTCATAGTCTCGCTTGGCCTCCCGTATCACCTTCTTACATTTCTTTTGCCACAGTTTATGTTCCTTTTTATTCTCCTCATTAGGGCAAGACTTCCATTTATGGAAGGAAGCTTCCTTGCCCTTCACAGCCTCTCTAACTTGGCTGGTTAGCCATGCGGGCACTCTCCTGGATTTAGTGGAACCCTTCTTTCTTTGCGGTATACACCTCTGCTGGGCCTCTATTACTGTTGTTTTAAGCAGCCTCCATGGACTCTGGAGAGACTGGACTCTTTTTACCCTCCCTTTCAACCTCCTTCTAACCAGCCTCCTCATTTGGGGGAAGTCTGCCTGTCGGGAGTCAAGGGTTTTTTTTAGAGATTTGCCTGGTATTCTTCCCCCAACGTGCATGTCAAAACGGATCGCAGCATGATCACTGTTCCCCAATGGCTCAGTAATGTTTACATCTCTAACCAGGTCCTGCATACCGCACAATATTAAATCCAGAGTCACCTGTCCTCTGGTGGGCTCCGTGACTAGCTGCTCTAAGCCACAGTCATTTAGCACGTCAAGAAATCCGGTTTCCTTATCGTGACCAGAACACAAATTGACCCAGTCAATATGAGGATAATTGAAGTCCCCCATGATTACAACCCTGTCCCTCCTTGTCACCTCCCTGATCTGTTTCCTCATTTCAAGGTCCCCATCCGATTTCTGG
The DNA here is from genome assembly GCF_035046505.1 of Tiliqua scincoides. NCBI lineage: Eukaryota > Metazoa > Chordata > Lepidosauria > Squamata > Scincidae > Tiliqua > Tiliqua scincoides. The sequence goes on from NC_089827.1 coordinate 58,106,624, forward strand.
TCTGGAGGACGATAGCACGCCCCCAGTATTACATCGCTGCACAAGCCTGGTAATTTAACCCTCAGAGATTCTACGGTGGAGTCGGACCCACCTTCAATCTCTACTTTGCAGGATTCTATCCCTTCCTTAACATAAACGGCCACCCCACCTCCAACACGCCCCTGCCTGTCCCTCCTGTAGAGTTTATAGCCCGGGATTGTGGTATCCCACTGATTCTCCGCATTCCACCAGGTTTCCGTTATGCCCACTATGCCAATGTTTTCCCTTGTCACCAGACATTCCAGTTCTCCCACCTTTGCTCGTAGACTTCGGGCATTCGCATAAAAGCATTTGTACACAGAATGCCCTAGGATGCACTGCTTATTCGCTCCTTTGTCCCCGCATCCTCTCATTGTGCCAAACTGTCTATCACATCCCATCACGCTACCTTTGCCAATTTCTTCTCCTACCCTGCCTTTGTCTTGTTGTTCTCTAACCTCCCCATCCTCATCCCATAGGGATGAGGAGTCCCGAACTGGATGCCCCTCGGCTCCTGTCGGCCTTCCCCCAGGGATCAGTTTAAAAGCTGCTCTGCCACCTTTTTAATGTTATGCGCCAGCAGTCTGGTTCCATTCTGGTTCAAGTGGAGCCCGTCCCTCTTGTACAGGCCCTGCTTGTCCCAAAACGTTCCCCAGTGCCTAACGAATCTAAACCCCTCCTCCCTACACCACCGTCTCATCCACGCATTGAGACCCCTGATCTCCGCCTGCCTAGCTGGCCCTGCGCGTGGAACAGGTAGCACTTCAGAGACCGCTACCTTTGAGGTCCTGGCTTTCAGCTTCCTGCCTAAAAGCCTAAATTTGGCCTCCAGGACCTCCCAGCTACACTTGCCCACGTCGTTCTCATAAGATTTATGAGAACTGTATTTTTATACCATGTGTACCTTTTTGCAATCAGCTGTTCTTGTGTCTTCAGTGCTGTTTTCCTAAAAGATTCTTCTGTATTTTGCATTCTTTGCAGATAAAATGTGGTTAAACAAATTAAATCTCAAGTTCAAAGAAAGAGAAATTGTCCTTGGAGCGATTAGGTTCAGAGCTAATAATACTAAAAATAGACTGCGTTAGTATTCACAGTAAGAAACTTGGTGGTTCTTGGAGAAGTTGTCCTTGCCAGTCGAATATCCCTTCTAACAACACACGAAGGGTGTGTGAACAGCACAACCCCCTCTGTCCAATGTTCAGAAGTTGTAAAAATCTAGTATTTCCAAAGTGTTAAAGTTTACCTCTTTCTTCTCTCCGCTAATCTCCTGGTTACACAGTCTGAAAATTAATATTTCGACTTCAGTCTGCTTCTGGAATGCCTTGAGTATTCAAGTTTTCTCAGCAGTATATTTGAATAATGTGAATAAAATATTAAAAATAGAGTTTTCTTTTTCCTTACGACAGAGCAATGAGCAGAGAATATGGAGCCCTGGTAGTAGGAAAAATAATACTGAGGAGCAGAAAAAGAGATGTGAGATAACAAGTAGGGTCAGCTGAGAGGAGCAGTAACATGGTGGAAAAAGGAAAGCAACGTGGCATAGAACTGTGAAACTGAATAGTGCAGGGAGATGTTTTTGAAATAAGAATTATACTTTTGATTTTTGTTCACAGGGGAAGTAACACCAGGATTATCACAAATCGAATATGCTCTCCGTAGACATAAGTTGATGGCTCAGATACAGAAAGAGGCACGCGAGACGGACCACACAGTGATTCTGCTATCCAATCCCACCTACTACATGAGCAATGATATTCCATACACCTTTCACCAAGACACTAACTTCCTCTATCTGTGTGGGTTCCAGGAGCCTGACAGCATCTTGGTGCTGCAGAGTGTGCCTGGCAAATCATTGCCGTCTCACAAAGCCCTGCTGTTTGTCCCACGACGGGATCCAAGCAGAGAACTATGGGATGGGCCACGGTCTGGTATTGATGGAGCAGTAGCTCTTACGGGTGTAGATGAAGCATACACCATAGAGGAGTTTAGACACCTGGTGGCAAAATTGAAAGGTAAGAAGATGCAGGCAAAAAATACAGAGTGGTGAAGATTTGGCAGGGTATATGGTCAAACTTTTGGCAGTTTACCCCCCCCCCCCAGGTTGAGGGACCCAGAAGAACAGGAATCTTGCACCTCTCATTCCTTAGATGCCTTTTTTCCACCCGTCCCCACTTTTCTCTGCTAGAGAAAACACTGGAGGAAAGATATAGTCGACATTGCAGATACTCTTATGGCCATGTAACGGTCTGTAAATTACTAATTGTTACTTGGATAGTAAAATAATTGAAGTGATTACTATGGAAACACAATTAATTTAATTTGTCTTTTGTTCCACAGAGAAAATTTAAGTACAGCTATATCTCTTTTTAGATGGGTTTGGTTTACACTTTTTAAAATAGCGTGCTTCAAAAATTAATACCGAAACCATTTACGCACGCTAATTTTTGAAAGAATGTGGTAAACCTTCCCAGCACTCCTGCATGTTCGGCTGGCATTCTGTGTGAGTTCCTGTTGAATTTTAATTTTTGAAACGTGCGGATTTTCAAGAACCTAACCTCCACATAAAACAAGAGATGCCTGTAACTTAAGTTCAAACCTCTCTTTGAGCTAGTGTACCAATATGACATTTTTGCCAGGCAGCTGCCCATGTCTTTTTTACAATTTTATTACAATTGCATCTGATCTAAAGAGCGAGTTATCCATGAGGAGCGAGTTATTTACACTGAGGACAGTGCTGGCATCAGATTGTTGGAGACTCTGGGATAAAGTTCTGCACTGAGCCTCTATTCCTCCAGGTTTACTGGCAGTTGATGATGGCAGTAGGTGACAGGCACTCATCCCACTAGTCAATGGGAGCCTAGAAGTCCTGCAATGATGCAGAAGACTGAGAGAATTTTTCATTTGTAGATGGTTGTAGCAGGCACTGTAGCAACACAAGTTTTTCATTTGATTTGCACTGTCTCTGGTATGGGGAGTTCAAGGCCCTCTGAGGAATGTGTTCCCCTGACCAGTGTCCAGTCTGGCTGAATCCTGATGCCACCTCTGATTGAGGAATCAGATTATCTTTCTTGAATGAATAAATAAATTTTGATCATAAAATACCTCTCCTCAATTAATACTCAATACACACAAAGATCTTCCTTTCTGAGGAGGTGGTGTATCTGTGGAATAAAAAGAATAGCAGCAGTTATTATTGTTTACTTCAGGCAGATTTACAAAATACTTTCAAAATATAAAATCAAAGAAATTTGTCTAAGAGTTATTTCATCATCTCTTTTACAGATATCCATACATTTAAACTGTTATTAGAAATTGGGGAAAGTGACTTTTTTTCTTACTCCTTCATCACATAGTCTAGGACAGCAGTACCCAAACCTTTTAGCACCAGGACCCATCTCTTCCTCTGGCGGGTTGTGACTCGATGCTCCCTGTAGCACTTCTGGTCAAACTGGAAGTTGCGTTTGCAAACAGAAGCTGCTTCCGCGGAGCAGTCTGGGACACACAGAGGACAATGGATTGAGTCATGGGTCCAGTGTGACCCTGAAGCAGCCTCCAGGGGCTCCCAAGAAAGCAGTATTGTGCTAGAGAGAGCATTGTGTAATGGCCCAGCACATAGGTTCGTGACCCCACCGCACATCGGGTCACGACCCACAGTTTGAAAAACACTGGTTTAGGAGAAACTTGCAAGTTTTGTGTTTCCCAAAATAACGTTTACTAATTTCATTGTTTTTTAATTTTATTGTTTCACAGATGGGTCTAATGTGGTTTGGTATGACTTTGCTAAGCCAGTCCATCCACAGCTTCATTCTGACTACCTAGTGTCCCTGGCTGAGGTAAAAGCTAGAAGCAAGAACCACATCCGGGCTATCCGACATCTAGTAGAAAACCTACGGCTGATCAAATCCTCTGCAGAGATTGAGAAATTGAAGATTGCTGGCAAGGTGACATCACAGGTATGGTAATATAGTTCCATCCAACTGGGTTTTCTAGTAAAGCTGACATGGAACTTGAATTGGAGCACTTGCCAGAGGGCAAAGGGGTACAGAATGTAACTGGCTTGTTTCTGGAAGATTCATTCATTCGATTTATACCCTGCCTTTCTCTTTCGAGGACACCCAAGGTGGCTAACAGTAAAATACAGAAAAGATAATACATTAAAACTATAAAATGCAAAAAAATAAAATAGACAATAAAAGCCAAGCAGTAGCAATAAAAACCATCATTTAAAAAACATTAATCCAGACGGTGCAGCTAGTGCAGCTCGTGTGATTGCTGGAGGTTGGCAGTTTGACTCTGTTACACCACTGCTTCGGCAGCTGCACTGGCTACCAGTTCATTTCCGGGTCCAATTCAAAGTGCTGGTTTTGACCTTTAAAGCCCTAAACAGCTTGGGACTAGTGTATTTGAGAGATCGTCTTCTTCCGGACTGTCCGGCCCATTCTCTTTGGTCTTCAGAGAGGGCACTATTGGTTGTGTCAAGAGAGGTTAGGGGGATGGTGGCCAGAAATACGGCCTTCTCAACAAGCCAGGATAAATAAATCTAGAAAAAGAGCAATCTGTAGGAGGGCAATGCTAGCCTGAACACAGTCAGCTGACCCTTATTTATTCATTAGATTATTTATGTATTTGATTTTACCCTATCTCTTCATAAGGGCACCCAAACACACTTATAAAACACACATCTCCAAGCCAGCTGGCTGTCTAATACAGACCACCTGCCCTGTTAGCTGCTTTAACTTTTCTGCTGAAAAGCTGGGTATTTATTTATTTATTTAAAAACTCTAAATCCTGCCTCTCTCCTATCAGAGCCAAGGATGCTTATAAAAAAAGTTTAAAAACATGCAACAATATAAAAAACTGCAAAACAAATAGAGGAGAGCAAGGGAAAGATTAAGAAATACAAAGATAATAATCAAAGGGAAAAGCCTGCTGAAACAAAAAGGTCATCCAGAAAATTGGTAAGAAAGGAGCAAGTTGTTCTTCTTGTGGGAAGGAATTCCACAGGACAGTGGCTACCCCTGAGAAGATTCTCTCACATGTACCCCAAGGTAAACCTCACACAGCAATGGGACTTATAAGAATAGCCTCCGTGAAAGATCTTTGGGAACATGGTTATTAATGCGATTGATCTACATACGAGATCTCGTACATAGTGGGGCTGCCCCATTATCAAACAGTACTGACTGGAAGGAAGTTTGGGTATAAGTCAACTTATTCCCTATTGAATGCCATTCCGATATACTTACTAAGATTCATTTGCACTGAAATCACTTAAAGAATAGATTTATTTTATAGATAGAAGAATAAAGAAGGAACAAAATTGAAGTGGTTAAAATGAGATTGATAGTGCAATCCTACACACATTTATCAAAAGAAAGTCCCACTCTGCTCATTGAGGCTTACTCTCAGGTTAGTGTGTGTAGGATTGCAGCCTTAGGGAAGGAAGGCAAGGGTTAAATACATCAGTCCTTTATTTTCAACTGAAATTTATTTATTTGGTCTTGGAACAGGAAGTACAATCAAAATATATCGGCTAAAACGTTGTTTTCCAAAGTATGTTCCTCCTGAATCTGGAGCATTTTGACCTGTCCACTGGTGGAGTTGCGTCCAAGTAACACCACTATTCAAGTTACATCAGTGCAGTATTTTTCTGATGTGGTGGTGGTGTCCAGGATGCGTTCACTGGTGGGTAGATTTATGTGCTGGCAACAGTATTGTTGCATCAGTGTATGTGGAGATACCCTGGCATATTTTAAGGTTAGGATTGGACCATAAGGGTAAATAATACCTATAGCTCAAGAGTACAGCACAACTTTGGGCTTAGTGGAGCCTAGGTTCATACCATAAGTCCCTCATTATAATAGTCTACTCCTAACGCAGTCACATTCTTTTGAACCATGAGACAATGGAAACACTACCAGATAAGGTTTGTGGGGCTATGCTGTATGGCTCACTGGACTTGCTTAGTATGAATCAAGTACTTATCTTTGCCTGTTACGCTTTTGTTGTTTTTTTCAGATGTTTTTGTCAAATATAAACCTGGACCTGGAGGAATCTTTATCCCCCTCAGATTGATTCTTCATTTGCAGAATGGAGGAAGCATTTTTTCTTTTTTTCTTTAAGCAAATATTATAGTGCAGCCCAACATAATGAACATCCAAGGGACTTGTTCCAAAGTTTCACAAGTCTTGTTCACCAAAAGCTCTTGTTGCTGTTTTCTGACAGGCATTCACAGAGACAATGTTTGCAAGCAAGGCTCCAGTGGATGAAGCCTTTCTGTATGCAAAGGTATGTGCCTGGCTGGGTCCTAGAAGAAATTCTGCATTACAGCTTGTTTTTGCCCTGAACTGTTAGGCTTTTATGTAAACCTCAAAGTAGAGGTTCCCAAAGTGTGCACCACGGCACACTCACGAGGGCACTATACAACCTTTTCTTCCCTCTATTCTTATAAGATTTTGAGTGATATCAGCCCGGTGGGCAGGGAAGAAGAGGCTGCGTAGTGTCCCCATGAGTGAGATGGAATCATTGCTTCAAGGGGTGGGTAACAAGCACCTTTGTACTGCCAACATTGCTTTATGCATTCTTTTTAAAATGTTTCTTCTGTTTATGAGCCTTTCCTCTAAAGCAGCAGTTTTCAGGCACTATACTGCAGCATTCTGGTATGCTGCTGGAGGGTCATATATTAGTGGGGCCATTGGGAGATGTGAGCACACAGCTGACAGTGAGGTGTGCCTTGCCAATTGTGAAAAAACTGATGGTATGCCTTGACAACTTTAGCGCCTTCTCAGTGTACCATGAGATGAGAAAGGTTGGAAATCACTGCTCTAAAGCACTACAAGTGATAGAGTCCAGACTTCATGGAAGGTTAAGACAAATGTAAACAGTTGCTTTAAAACAGGAGTGTCCAATGTTTTTGGCAGGAGGGCCGCATCATCTCTCTGATGCTGTGTCGGGGGGGCCTGGGGAAAAAAGAATAAATTTACATTTAAAATTTGAATAAATTTGCATAAATGAATATATTAAAGATGAACTTATATGATTGAATGAAGGTCTTGCAATAGCTCAAGGCCTATAAAAGACCTTGCACAAAGCAAGGCTGGCCTTTCCTTTGCTGCTGCTACTGCATCACAGACATGAAACAACAAGCAGTGGAGCCCTCAACCCACAGCTCACACTAGAAGTCAAACAGTTGCCGTCACACTGAGAGCAGTTGCATCAGGCCAATATGGGCTCCAACAAATCTCCGGAGGGCCAGAGGCTCATTGGAGACTGGGGGCTCCCTGAGGGCCGCATTGAGAGACCTCGAAGGCCGCAAGTGGCCCTAGGGCTGGGGTTTGGGCACCCCTGCTTTAAAAGATACATGTATTAGTGAAAGAGCAACAGTTATTTTTCCATGTAGACAGATATCTATACCAGCATATTCAAGAACAAGTACAGTGGGCCCTCAGAATCCGTGGGATATCCATTCCAGGACCCCCTACAGATACTGAATTCTATTGTTAAAAAAATCTTCAGTTTTATCTACAGGTCTTACCTTCTAGTTGCATCCGGAAGGTCTTCTTAGGCCCTCCAGCCTGTCCTCTTAGGCCTTCCAGTGTATGTACGCACACACACACAGACAAAGAGGTGGTAGCAATAATATATTTTATAGTTCCATTCATGAACTTAGCACTTTATGTCAGGGGAGAAGACAAGTCACTGCCCCAAATGTTTCACAGTGTAACATCCCAATCCGATCCATGATTAACATTGTAAGAATGTGTGTTCTGTGGTGCAGGCTGCTGCCAAGTAGCTGCAAAGTGCTTTGTGGCAGCACAAAACACCAGCAGGAAAGCCAGAATTTTCCCACATATGCTGATGGCAACCCAGGGCAGGGGTACAATAGGATGAGGGAATGGTGCGGAGGTGGGTGGAACAGGGAGGGAATGGGGTATGAATGGATTGGGCCCAGGTGGGGGAGCAGGTTTGGTGTCGGCGGCATCCACCAAATCCAAACACCCTTCCTGGGCCTGATCAGCCTGCACAGGTCAACGCAGACTTGCACAGCGGTATTGCTAGTGCAGGTCTGATTTGATGCATAGCGACTGCTGGGGTTTAACCCGGGGTAATTCCCCCCCCCCCCAATTCCTGCTTTGAAACCCTTGGAGACAAAAGATGAAAGGGAGGGAAGGGGAGACGGAAAGAATGTGCAATTCTTTCATGAATGCTTACTTAGGCTTAGTTACAGTTTAATATGTAGTTTAGGGGATTGGGCCAAAGGCTTCACAGAAAATGTGCAGTTTTCAGAGGGATTTTAAAAAAGAGATGTATGTGGACATTTGGGGGGGGCGGGGTGGATCAGATCAGGCACAAGGAGCAGAAACCTTTGAGGTAACAGGACACTTCTGAAGATAGCAGAGCCGGACGAGTGAAGGTCACAGGCAGGTGTGTCAGGATATGAGAGCAGAGATTTATGTGAGGGGGCATAACGGTCACAGTGCGTTTTGACCACTGTGTGAGAAACTTTTGCTGGATCCAGGAGCAGGTAGGAAGTCAGTGCAATGTGGTTGGAGTGATGAGAGAGGTGAATGATTTTTCCTGCAGAATCCTGGACAGAAGTGAGGGGACCCAGTGGGAGAACAGAGAAAAGAAGGCTATGGTAAATGAGTCAAGACATTACCAGGGCATGGACCAAAGTTTTGCTGAGGAGGTAGAGAGGGAGAAGAAATGAACAAATTCTTCTGCAATGAAGAAATTACTTCTTGTGCTTAGAACAGAGGGGCGGCATCTATATTTCTGTGCTTCTTTCTTCTCCTGCAGGAAATCTATTAACTGACTTACTGTATCTGTGGGTCTGAACTGAAATTAAAAGCATGATGGAGTTCAATATACAGAACCAATAGGAGAATTGGCAGAGACAATGTGGAGAAATGGAAAAGCTATCCTGGATTTAGCAAACCTACAGTCCTCTGTCCCTCCAGCTGGCTGTCTGGGCTGCTGCTTAACACAAACTGAAAAAAGCTTTGGACGGAAACTTAAATTTCTCTGCCATAATTAACGGTTTTCCTCACCTCCGACTTAATTTATTCCAGTTTGAATTTGAGTGCCGGACTCGTGGTGCTGACATTTTGGCGTATCCCCCTGTGGTTGCTGGTGGCAACAGGGCCAACACCTTGCATTATGTGAAGAACAACCAACTTATCAAGGTAACTGAGTGGCTTCTCACACTTCTTCCTGCAGCATATTGATATTATAACTCCATGAAACCCTGCAGAACTATTTGGAAAAGTGTGTTGTGATTGATGCTTGTTGTGTTGTGCAGCCTACAATATCATGATCTTTACTACATGGGTGGTGGTCCTGCTAGAAGTAGTGGTAGAATCTGGAGCAGAGTTGTGGTCAGGGAGTGTACCTCAATACACACTGGGCAACTCTGCTATGTCTTTTCCTACTTTCACCTGCCTGCATCACTTGATTTCTGGAAGTGGGTAACTTGTTTGGTTATTGCATTCATATGGCATTTTGGTCCCAAACACCATAATCAGGCAAATCATGCCATTAAGATCTTTAATTTGATGCCTAAAGCATCTCTGTGTGACAATAGTAAATGTCTTCAGTGTGTGCCTGCACACAAACTTGAGTTTGTTATTTGCATATAGATTGTAAAGGAAGCTTGAACTTGGCATGTACAGATTACTGTTCCCACCTGTTACAGGATGCGCCCTTTCTACCAAAGGCAAGCATGACTGAAGTGACAGAGAATCAGTGGAATTCTTGCTGTCCAATATTCCATCCCACGTGTGGCTTGCTATGTGCTGGAAAGCTTCTGTTGTGATGAAAACTTCATGTCCCAAGTCTTGGCTGTTAGATAGAAAAAAAAAAATTCACTTTTCAGATTTTTCTAGTAATTAGTATTTTTCAGGCTACATGTATAGCACATTTCAGCTTTCTGGGTAGTCTAAATTTTAACCATTTTAGGGAACACATTGTCCTCCATTTTGAGAAGAAATGAATTAATATCATCCTTGTGAGGCTATAATCCAGAGATACTTACATGTGGGTCACTGCCATTAAACAAAATGGAACTTAGTTCTGAGTAAGCAGGTATAGGGTTGTGGGATAAGACTTTTCCTTTAAGACTTAATTAGGGCTTGTTGAAGTCCTAATAAGAATGATTTAGGCCACATGTGTATTAAATTTAACATCTCTTGCTAGTGTGGAAGTACCTTGACTTTGAGGTACAAACCGAGTCCCCCATTTTGAGGGAGATTTATACAAGTGTTCCATTTTCTGATTTTTTAGTAAACAGGGTAGCCTGAATTATACTAATGTCAAATTTCAGCTCTCTATATCATTTGGATGTAAGTGAATCAGTTAGTAAGACCCATGTGGCTAAATATATAGTATAATATTTCCCACTACCTACCTGCGTAGTATCAGTCAGTATCAGACGACTGACAAGAAGATGTTGGAGGTAACACAAATCTATTTAGAAAGTCAACTTCAAAGGAAGTATAGAAAACATTAAGCGGCCTCAGAGAAAGTTTCAAAAGAATCTCCTTCTGTATCAAATGTCTTTAGTCCCTGTAATGGGCTAGAAAGATAGTTATTTAGATGACTTGAGCATGACAGGTTGAAGCACCCATCAAATTTCCAGACTGTCTCATCTGAATTATTTAGTGTTATGGTCTCAAGTTCACGGTAAACGGTTGTGGTTCAAAGACGTTCTCTGCTAATTGTGTGGTTGGGCCAGATTGCATTGCTACTTCTCATGGCAGTGATATCATCAACCATCCAGTTATATTGGTGCTAGTGTTGAAACTGACCACACTGCCTGGTGGAATGGCTTATGGTATTGACACAAACTGCTGTGATGTGGAGTCCCAACCACATAACAAAAGCAGTTTTGCAGTGGTTGCCTTCTTAGGGCCCAATCCTATCCAACTTTCCAGCACCGATGCAGCTGCAATGCAGCCCTAAAGTAAGGGAACAAATAGTCCTTTACCTTGAAGAGGCCTTTGTGACAGCCTCCCTACCACAGGATGCAGTGCACACCCCACTGGCATGGCTGCACCAGCCCTGGAAAATTGAATAGGATTTGGCCCTTACTCAGGTAGTGTACAAATCAGGGTTATGAAAGGAGCTGACGCAAAGAGAGAGCAAACCAGTGGACATTTCCCTGTTTCTGAATAGTTCATTCACATAAGCATTACTAGTATGGAACCTGCCCCATTTCAGGGCACCCTGTGTCTAGAGAGGAGAACTACTAGCTCCCTGGAACGGAAAACAAGAATTTCTGGAATATTCTGCGATATAACTATACTGAGAATTATCTTCTTTCTGGCAAAAAAGAGAGAGAAATGTATTTCTGTACATAAAGACTGTTAACAAAATAGAAATAATGCACTTTTTTATTTGAACAACCCCTACAAAATTACCCCGAACAGTATTGATCCTTGTTCATGTTAAGAACATAAGAACAGCTCCACTGGATCAGGCCATAGGCCCATCTAGTCCAGCTTCCTGTATCTCACAGCAGCCCACCAAATGCCCCAGGGAGCACACCAGATAACAAGAGACCTCATCCTGGTGCCCTCCCTTGCATCTGGCATTCTGACATAACCCATTTCTAAAATCAGGAGGTTGCGCATACACATCATGGCTTGTACCCCGTAATGTATTTTTCCTCCAGAAACTTGTCCAATCTCCTTTTAAAGGCATCCAGGCTAGATGCCATCACCACATCCTGTGGCAAGGAGTTCCACAGACCGACCACACGCTGAGTAAAGAAATATTTTCTTTTGTCTGTTCTAACTCTCCCAACACTCAATTTTAGTGGATGTCCCCTGGTTCTGGTGTTATGTGAGAGTGTAAAGAGCATCTCCCTATCCACTCTGTCCATCTACAGTCCAATATTTTATTCTGCAGTTATTTCCTAAGAAAGGTCCATTTTCTCAGATGCAGACATTCTTTTCACCTCCTTTTTTCTTTCAAAGAGGTTGGCAGTTGTGGCCACTTTATGCCTGTCAGTCTCCAAAATCATGATGCCTTTCAAAAGGTGACTGATAATGCCTAGGAAATAAGTAGGAGGCTCTTGCTACTGGTGGAGAGGCTTCTGATCTTTTCACTTGGCGGGGGGGGGGGGAATACTGGAATGATGATAAACAGCTGAAGCACTCAAGCACGGGGGGGGGGATGTTACAAGACAGCAGGTGTACTTTTTCTTGACTAACACATTATTAGTGGAAATCAAATCTTAAAAACAATTTCCTTTATCTCCACTGTTCTCTTCTGAAACTTAAGATATCTGTTCACAGCTGTTCTGAAATTGATTTTGATGTTCAGCAGAACAGCAGAATCTTTTGTGCACACGCCATCCAATTGAGTTAAACTGTCCCAGACTTCACAACCAGATCTAAAATGGTATGATTGAACCTTGTGCAATGGCACCCAAGGTATGGGTTAGACTCCCAGTAGATTATGAACATGATAATTAGGTTATCCCATTTGCACCTTTGCAATCAGGCTTTATATTACAAGTGGTTTCTTGTTTTTAATAGACTCAAATATGACTCTGGCCATTGATGTCAGAGTAAATGGGAAGGAATGATACTGTACAAGAGGTGGAATCTATAAAGAATTTTGCTTATTTTTTATGTCAGTGTGTGGAGACAGTTTTACATTTTTTATTTATAGTATGTATGCCCTGCCTTTCAGCCAAGGTTGCCTCTTTGTACCTAAGAACAGTAATCATTCAATTTAAAGCACTAAACCAATGCACAAAGCATATGAGAAAAGAATTAAGCAAGTGGCAAATAAAAGGCTAAACAGTCTGGTTCTCACTGTGTCCCCAAGGGGTTGGAAAGAAATTCAAAATATATAACCCATGGTATCTCAAGCTCTCACCTGAATTCAGTGCCTGTCCATCTCTCTCCAGCCCTTTCATCTCACCAGAAAGTTGTCAACAGAGTTGGCTTGTCCCTCAGTAGAAGGCATGTGGGCTGCATGCCTTCATCCTCACTCAGGCTTCAAAAGAACATCTCCTTTGGGACAACCCACTGGCATTGCCCATGGAGAGAATACGCAACCAGAAATAGACCCAGGAGCATCAGGTGTTTGTGTCCCACAAGGTAGAGCTTCCCTCACCTGAAATGAGATGTAATTGGCTCCCAGTTTTGTTCTTCTCAGCAGCAGTAAAAGGAAGGCAGTGCAGGTATAGCAACTCTCAGATTCCCCCACCCAGTCTTCCTGGGGTTCCAGCTGCTACTGTTAGCTCTCTCAAGGAACTCGGGGTTTTATCAAGACAAAAATATTAATCAGAAGAGCATCAACATCCTACTAAGAGAACATTTCTCTGTTCTGAATGTGTGCTACCTGAAAACAATGTAAGGAAGTGGTCACAATGAATAATACATGTACTGTACAAAATAAGAAAGGTGATGTCTTCTACTGAAACAACTTCATCTGATGGAACTTTCCAATCCCACAAAACTCTTCATCTGGCGAAGCAGAAAGAACGGACAAAGAACAGAAAGAAGACAGTATCTAATGCGTTGGTTTTAGAGCATTGCCTGAGTGCAAAACATTTTTCATTCAAAAGTATAATTCATTTGCCAGTAGGGGTTAACTGGCTGCTGTTCGATCCATGGGTCATTACAACAAGCTGCAGTTGGTCAGGTACAATTTCATTTAATAAATAAATCTGTAAATTTTGTATATCTTACTACCTGGAGCCAGCAAGGCAACAAATGTTAAATGTCTTGGCATGGGGGATGGAATGGGGTTTGTTTGAAAGGGCAAGGCCAGAGCTGGAAACACTGGGAAATTCCCTATACCAGCCATTTTCAACGTTTTTCATCTCAGGGCACATTGACAGGTTGCTAAAATTGTTAAGGCACACCACCAACTTTTTGATAATTGACAAGGCACACCATGCTGCTGGTGGGGGGCTAACATACCCCAATGGCTTTATTAATAAATGACTCTCCCCCAAATTCCCGTGGCACACCTGCAGACCATTTACAGCACACCAATGTGCCACAGCACACTGGTTGAAAATCGCTGCCCTAGCCTGCTGCCCAGTGAGAAAGCATGACTAGCCTGTGTCCCTTACTAGGCATAAGTTTCAGCTAGGAAAAAAATGTTGTATTCTGCATTGAGGACCAAGGAATTGCTTTTTCTTATGCTCCAGGATGGAGAAATGGTTCTACTGGATGGGGGATGTGAGTCATCCTGTTACGTAAGTGACATCACCCGCACTTGGCCCATCAATGGCAGGTAGGCTCTGTTCCCAGCAGGGAAAATAACATGCTATTTTTTTAAAGGAACAGTGAATATTGTTATATCTATGCTTATCTGTATTTGTGGGTGCAGAAGAGCCAGATACAGTTTCAATAAATAAATTGTGGATTACTTACTTTCATGGTTTCCCCCAATGTGGCTGTTTCACCCTTGTCATTTCCTAATTTCACTGTGCTTCAAAGACTCTCCTCCCTCATTTAATATATCCTGGCTCCCCAAGTTATAAATGTCTGTGTTACGGAGAGCTGCTTTGGTGCTTTTGCACAGGTGCAGTACATCTTTAATGGTGTTTTCATGCAGGCACGATAGTGCTGGGCCAGCAAGAGCTGGATGTTTCAAGCTGGATGTCCACAACTGGAACTAGTTCTGTTGTGAAATCAAACTAGTACATACGTAGGGGACTTAGTATAGAAGCAACAAAAGTGATGACTAGAGGTGCTCATTTCCAGTAAGATAAGATTACAGCCTCTTACTGAACACAATGGGCTTACTTCTGAGTAAAATAACACCATTTTCAAACATCTCTATGACTCTTAAGAACCGTGGTAAAGTGGAGCCATGCCACACATTCAGAAATATTCCACAGTTCTGTTCCACTGCAGAATACAGATGGAAGTCTTTCTTGATTGACCCCCCCCCCGCCCCCAAGTCAGAAGCTCTCTCCTTGCAGAAAGGTAACATTTCAGGGAACAGGCTTTAGTTATACTGACCCAGTTTATGGCATCTTCATACGTTCAATTGGTGACTTTTTTCCTGTTTAAACTCCACTGGAGGTGACTTGCACCCGCCTCTCATTCTCAGGTTCACGAGACCCCAGGCAGAGCTGTATCAGGCTGTACTGGAAATACAGAAGGCCTGTCTGAGGCTCTGTTCTCCAGGCGTGAGCCTCGAGAACATCTACAGTCTCATGCTGACCCTTATTGGACAGAAGCTGAAAGATTTGGGGATTCTAAACAGCTCCTCTGAGAACCATCTTTTCAAGGTACCTGGCTTCTTTACATCACTCCAAACTGTTTTTCTCCAACAAAGAAAATAAGCAGACCAAACAAACAGGCATTTCACTGCATAGGCCATTACAGCACTGACATGCCAGCTTCTGACAGGCTTCGTCTCTAGAGGTTGCCCATCCGATGTGTTCAGTCAATTAGCCACGGGCTGGTGGTAGTGCCTCTTTCACCCAGCAGATGGCAGGCCATTGAGATTACTCAGTCATCCAGTTGTTTAATTCTTGACAAGCCTTAATTTAGTGAGATGGAGATGGGAGGCGGGACTGTTCTAACTTGCCTGTGAGATCATTAAACTGAATTGCCAGACTGGCAGAAGAAAAATGTCTCCTTTTGAGGTGGTGGTGAGAGTTATGGGATATCTTTGGGGGGGGGGGGAAGGGGAGCGATCTTGTTTGTGTGAAAAGTCAGAAACTGACTGTTCTGTAAGTGTCATTAGCAAATGACTCACTTTGATTCTGCTGTGCTGTGCAATGCTGCACCCAACAGGTGTGTTTTTCTAGCTTTGCTCTTTGATGGACATGAGCAAGGGCAGATAATACTGTGTTTCAGCATACGTTATTCCCATCTTGTTATTGACAGTCCCTGAAGTGGTGAGGGGAATAAGACAGGCACCACTGTAGCATGCTTTAAAATAATAATAATAAAAATATAATAATGGTATATTGTAGAGTTAAATTTTTTGTCCATCATGGGGCAAAAGATATTGAAACTAAAGGATGAATGAGGTGATCCTGCAGGTTAAATCTGGCCAAGCGGTCAGTTACAACTGGAGACAAGTCAATGGAGATAATATCATGTGAGGAGAGCATCAAATTCTGTTTTAATTGGCAAGTACAGGTCAGGATAAATTTTTCACCAAGTAAGGTATGGAACTGAGACTTTTTCTGCTTGGGGTTCCTGTTTTTTAAGTTATTTATCTGAGATCACTCCATGTGGAGAGTGGGCCTGGACTTTTCCTTATGCTAGTCTCTTGAACTTCTAGTTTAGAACATGGTGGCGGTTCCCTTATCACATGTCTACAGAGGGTGTGTAACTCATGCTTCCATGAAAAAGATGCTTTCATCTGTTTTATTTTAAACATGCTGCCTGAATTTCAGTGAAGGACCCCCCCCCTTTCTTTAAATATGAGAGATGAATAAGTCTCTCCCACCAACCATTCCTCCGTCAGTGTTCATAGCTGCAGAAATAAACCTGTTATATGTTACGGAAGTGTATGCTGAGGCTCATAAATGATAAGGTAAATGGGAGCAAAAATGCAATATATTTTTTTCTCATGATTTCCTGCTCTTCTCCCTTGAGGCTTTGAATAATGAGCAATAACACCATCTGACTAGAAAACCTACACTATGCATGTCTACTCAGAAGTAAGCCTCATTAAGTTCTATAGACCTTGCTCCCAGTGTGTATAGGATTGCAGCCTTACAGCCTAATCCTATTGGGCACTTCCTCTGATGGAATGAGTGTTCTGCCATGTATGTCTTATGGCAGACACAGAAGGGCCTCCAGCAGCGACTAAAGCCATGCGCTGCTGGAGTGCCACCAGGGAGGCTGCAGCTGCCTTGCTCACAGAGATGGCTCCAGACAAACTCACTGACTCAGTTTAGTCGGTGGGAGAATGCATGACGGGACAGGATGGAGAAGGGGCAGATGAGTCCGGGAACGGGATAGGTTCGGTGGCAGTGGCGCCACCAAATCCAAACCCTCTTCCTGGACCTGATCCTGCAGCCCAGATCCACATGGACCTGTGGAAGCAATTTTGCTGATGCAGGTCCAAGTAGACCCTGCCACACCACAGAGGCTTACCCTGGGGTAAGGGAACAAACGTTGCCTTACTGAGATGCAGTGCAAGGCAATTTGATGCAGCTACATCGGTGGGGTGGGGGTGGGGGTGGGGGTGGGAGAACATAAGACTGAGTTACTGATTGGAAGTTCACTGATGTCACTAAATTTTTCTTTAGTGAGGGTGACCATAACTGAACTCTTCATAAGGTACAATCAAGCATGGAGTCTGCGCAAAGTGTGCTACTTGTTTGTTAGCAAGAACAAGTTATTTGTTGCATTCTTCCCTTTCAACATACAATTCCAAGATCAAACTCAGAGCTGAAAGAGTTTTCTGTCCTGCAGTTCTCCACACAGTGGTTTACTAATGATTGTTTGCTGCCTCCTAGGCTGTTCGGAAATATTGCCCACATCATGTAGGACATTATTTGGGAATGGATGTACATGACACACCTGATATATCCCGATCAATCCCCCTCCAGCCAGGCATGGTGATCACCATCGAGCCAGGTAAAAGGACACATCAGCAATGCTAGAATTCTGAGTATATGTTTATTATTGGGGCTTTGCATGTTCCTTGCATTCATGCAGTTGTCATATGTGGTCTCTTTTTTTCCAGTTGCCATTCTCAGAATCTCAGCTTTTTGTGTTTTGAAAACATATTTCTAGACTTTATGGGTACAGCAAAAAGCTAGAAAATATGTAGACAACGTCCAGTAAAACCAAGACAATAGCTTGAGAGCTGAGCAAATCTTCAATGGTTAGAGGCAGGGGCTCCAGTAATACCATGTTTTTTCTAACCAAAGTACTTTTGTCATCCTTACAATGCTGTGAGGTAGGGCTGGTGAGTTCATGAAAATCTCAAAGGAAGAAGATTCTACAGGCCATGTCATGTAGACCTGCTCAGATATATTTTATTCTACATGAACTAAACCCTAGATCTACTTACTGAACAACCCTCAAAAAAGGAAGTGTGTATATTAGGATCTGGATGGAAGCCTCCCAGTGGCTGTAGTGACTATCAGTCGTCAAAGCAGCCTTACTTTGAGGATCCCTCTTCCTTCTTTGCTCTGAGCACTTGCTCTGCTACTGTTGTTTTGAATTTACTCTCCCAACTGTGCAGCACCTTGCTGATTCCTAAAAAGAACAAGGAAATTCCTGTCGTGGCTCAATATCATGCCATCTCCCTCTCCCCCCCCCCAAAAAAAAACACCCAGTGACATGCTGCAGTTCTTGATCAAAGTGTGAGTCAAGGTGAGAGATAGAAGAAGGGACTAAAAGCACAGCCGCCTATAGCTCTCCGAAGTACAAGTAGCTCCTACAGACAATGCAAGTTTTCTTTACTTGTTTTGTTAAAAGACAAATATATTAATTGGAAGTAAGTGCTTGAACATCAGTGGCGACCCTGGGTGATGTCACACCCAGGATCACAACCTTAGAGTGTGCTCCCCTCTTGCTTACCTGGGTGCTACAGAGCCTCATGTGGCATCCCAGAGCTCTCAGAAAGCTTTCTGAGCCTCCGACGGGCCCTTAAGCAGTACTTCTGGAAAACTGGAGTACTGTTGAAAGGCCCCTCCAGAGGCTCAGATGGCTTTCTGGCTGCTCTGAGACACCGTAGGATGTCTCGCACCTGGCACCATGTGGCCCCTTGGTTCTAATGCCAGGGAAGCCACCGCTGAACATCTTTCTTCCTGTATCTCTAAATCTGGTCATTACTGAATGTGCTGAGTAATTACTCTCCTCTTCAGCCTTCCCAGAGACAAGTCCCAGGCAGCTTGTCTCCCAAGCTGTTCCCTCTCTGGCCTGCAGGTCTGCCGGCCTTAAATACGTCAGCATAGGGAACAGACTTCTACTTTGGCCTGTTGGCCTATTTGGCCCATTGGTCTATCTAGTTCAGCATTGTCAGTTTCCCCTACCTCACAGGGAGATCCCACAAGACACCTGAGCTTTTGGGGTTGGGCACACCAATACCAGCACCATGGCAACAATACCACATCACACAGCTCAGTTAGCAGGAAGCTCCTTCATTAGTGGTAATGCAGCCAAGGACTCCTGGAGCTGGTGGCCCCTCTGCCTCAGAGGATTAGCCTAGGCTGAGAGGGGACCCTGCAGCAGTGGTCCCCCCCATAACTAAGAAAGTCAGAGAGAATTAGACAGGTGGCTTCTTCGTCTCCAAAGATGTTCATTTTGAGAAGTTTTGCATGCCCTTGCAATAAATACAGTACAATTCCTTGGCCTTTCCCTTTATGTGACTTTCTAAACCATAATACAATCAACTTGCTGCAGAACCTGTCATCTAAGCCCTTGGATCACCTTCTTTTACATCTAGGTATCTATATCCCCGAGGATGATATGAATGCCCCTGAAAGATTCCGTGGCACTGGTGTTCGCATAGAGGATGATGTTGTAGTGACAGAGAATGCACCATTGATTCTGTCTGCAGACTGCCCAAAGGAGATCTATGACATTGAGCAAGTTTGTGGCTGCAGCCACTGAGCATTCTTCACTTCCTTTTATAGCTTGCTCAGGTACAGATCAGGAAAGTTGCTCTTTCAGATATAATGCAGTCTGCAGTATTGGGATGCCAACAATAATGGATCCAGTTGCTGTTGGAAGAACATTACGTGCAAGGAATTCAGTATATAATGATTTTAGGTAGCAAGAACTTGGTATTAAATTGGGGAAAATGTACTTCCAAGTTAGACGGGATTTTAGATCAATGTAAATGCTAAAGAAATCAAATGCAGAAATTAGATTTCCCACCCCACTATCTGGAGTAGTTTTACTCTTGTGCCTGTATTGTCATAATCTTGTTACATACAGCAGTATTTTGAACAGTGACCCAGTTGTTTCTTAGTTTCTCAGCTGAGAGGCAGAGCTAAGTTTCAATCTATCATGAAGATTGCTTTAATTTTATTTCAAGAGCAGAAACGAATTCTTTTGGTTGTTGTTTTTCCCTGCTTTTGCAAAAGGTGAAATGTACGTATTTTCAAAATATGAGTGCAAATGTTCCTGCTGATGTATGCTTTTTTGGAGTTTGAATAAGGTCACCTAATTCTGCATATGATTGAACTGTTAGGTCAGTAATAGGCAGACAAAGGTCACAGCTTGTGAGCTGGTTTGGTTGATGGACATGGAATCTCACTAGATTCAAGATCCTTGCCACTGGGCTTCAGTTGTTTTTCTTCCTTCTCCTCCTACAGTTTCAGCCTTGCAGCCTTCTTTCTCTTCAGCCTTCTCCTTCACTCTTCTAAGAGTCTTTGGGCAGAAGGCATAGACATATTGTATTTGGGTGCAGATTCTAAGTACATAATATATGCACCTTGTATTCACCGAAAACAGTTGCATGTGTCTTCCAATTGCTACTTGTCTGGATAATATATATGGAAATAGCAGCTAGGAAAGGATCAAGCTTATACTTTCATGTAGTTTTCTGGGAAATACAGCAATTTAAACAAGAATTTATCATTCTGAAGTGATGAAATGAATGTGTCTTTTTGAATGTTTATACCCAGTTTGTAAGTGTGAAGTGAGATGTGGCTCTTAGACAAATGTGTTATTTTTTGTGTTGAGGTTTAGAGTTCAAATCTGCCCTCTTCATGGAACAGCAACAGTTCTGCTCTGATTCTCTGGTAACATAATAAGTAGGAAAACAGGCTACTTGCTGCAAGCAGGCACCAATGCAAATTAAAGCCTGGAATTGTTTAGTTAGAAGGAAATTTTTTCGTCATAACACTTTTATACAGGAAGAAATGTTACAGAACAATCCAGCAACTAGACTTGGACTCTGAAGCACTTTTAGGATCTCTGAATGAGATGTATTGTATTTGTACAGGGTAATATTATATATATTTATATATAATATACAAAGATATTTTATTCTGCTAATACCAAAATGAATTCTGTATCAATAAAGGTGTCATTTTAAATTTAAAATAAAAACTACTTTGAAACTCATGAGATTTCAAATCAAGAGACTTTTACTATTGGCAGCCAACTTCTTGTGATAACATCATTCATGTGGAGAGTTTCTAGCTTACCATCAGTAGCAGCCATAGAAAGTAAACTCTTTTTTAATTTTGCAGTGAGAAAGTACAGATATGGATTATTTTTAAAAAGACAACAGAAGCTCGATTTAAGCACTGGGTTTTGTAAAAGGAAGAATCTCAAGCGTCAAGAAATATAATTTTGAGATGCCCCCCCTGCAAGGTTGCCATGCAGAATGCACAATCAAGGACTCATTCTCTCTGACAACCTGATGCTAGACAGCTCCTTTCTTTATAGGCAGCTCATGTTCCTTCTGCTACTATATCTTGTTCAACACACACCCGCTGGCACATGTTCATTTGATTCGTACAAGCTATCAATGGTGGTGAGGGAGCATAGAGAGAAGACCTTCACCCCATAGTGTACCAGGGGTGGGGGGATGGCCCACCCTTTGTGTCAAATCCACCTGGGGTTGAGCTACTGAGCAACTAGTAGTCCTGGCTGCCCCTGAGGATCTCAAGATGAAGGCTAGGTCTACTCATAGTTTTGTCCACCCCAGGTGTCAAATACTCCAGGTTTGACACTGCTTCACCTTTCTTTAAGAATTTACTAACATAGTGCACAATCCTAACCAGGTCTACTCAGAAGTAAGTCCTATTTTGTTCAATGGGGCTTACTCTCAGGAAAGTGTGGTTAGGATTGCAGCCATAACGTACTAGATAGAAGATGTAAAATAGGTGCTTGGCTGTTCATCTTTTTGGTTTATTTGACATAAACCAACTTAGGAACAAGGAGTTGCAGAAATTATCCCCAGAGTATTTGCATTTGGGGAAAAACTCTGGCGCTAGTACATTAGAAGCCCTTTAAGGAAAGGCATAGTTGTCTAGCACAAGGGTCTCCAAACCCTGGCCCGAGGGCCAGATGCGGCCTGCAGCGAGCCTCTATCCAGCCCGCAGCCAGCCTCTTGTCCCCTGAAAGCCTCTGGCCCACTTGACTGAACATGACCAGAGCTGTGCTCCGATTCCATCTGGAGGGTGTTCTGAGGGCCAGACAGACTGAGTGAATGAGCCCACTCATTCATTTATTCATTCATCTAAGTTTAATCTCTTATTTATTTATTTAAATTTTATATTTAAATTTTTTTCCGGCCCTCAGCACTGTGCCAGATATTTTATGCGGCCCGCTGGCCAAAAAGTTTGGAGACCCCTGATCTAGCATAAAGAGGATGGACAAAATGTGAGGATTTAACCAGTAATTTTAATAGGGGAGGGAAAACTAGACTGAGAACTAGGTTGTCCTCTTTTGTTCTCTTTCCCTATTCCTAGTTTTGTTGCAAAGTCTAATAAACAGTAGTTTTTGGAATACTAATTGTAACAGGGGAGTGAATGTTAGGCTTCTGGGATCTGTTCTGGTCTTTTACTAGGATCTAGATTTTCATGAAATGGGTCCAGGTAAAAAACAGGAGTGGAACTGTACAGGCGCAAGATACAAAGCGGTGGCACAAGGAGTAGAGGCAGTCATCATGAGCCCCATACTGGGATGACCTTTACAAATCTAAATCTGAGTTAGGGATTTGAATACAAAACCAGTCAGCACAGCTGCATAACGACTTGGTCAAAGGCAACCAATTAAGCCATTTTTGCCCAGTGTTGCATATATGCAACAGGGATCAAATGTATACACCTGTGGGCTGGGCAGAAATGGGTTAATAGTCATATTTTACAGGTAAAGAAACACTGAGGTGGAGAAATGTAAGACAAGGCTAGCCACGGCAGCAAAGATGTTTTTAATTGTTTTTGTTAAATCATTGAGAATCAGATACTTTTGCTGTTTTCTTGCAAATGACCCTTATCTACCAGTAGGTCCCTTTCTATCAATCTACAATGGTAATGGCAACCTTTTGGGCTTGTCGTGTCAACAATTCAGAAAATGCCTAACGACTCTGCTGGTGTCCCATCCAACAAAAGACTCCAAAAAAACTCTGGAGTCCAGAGTTTTTACATATTCATTTTTTAAAAAAATGTCTAATCATGGGTATTATAGAAGAAATATCAAATAATTACACTAATGAAATAAGAGTAAAACAAACCCCATTGTTGTTGGGTGTTGGTGAACGCTGCCTGTCACCCAAAATGTCATGGCATGGTACCTGTGACACACATGTCATAGGTTTGCCACTGATCTAGGAGGACCTTGATAGAATGGGATACAGGGCTGAAACTAACAAAATAAAACTCAGCAGAGACAAATGCAGGGTTCTGTGTTTAGGCAAAAAACCTCAAAGGCACAGGAATAGAATGGGAGTTACCAGGCTTGACAGCACAATGTATGAAAGGGATCTTGGTGTTTTGCAGTGGATAACAAGCTGAACATGAGTCAGCAGCATGATGCAGCTGCACAGAAAGTGAATGCAGTTTTAGGTTGCAGTAGCAGCACTAATGAAGTGTTGTCACATGCAAAAGGGCAAAAGATAAAACAGTCCTTTAGAGCACCTGGGCCCAGAACATCTAGGGCAGGGGGTCCTAGCCTTATGGAGGCTGCTGGTGCCACAGCAATTCTAAGAAGGAATTATGGGCAGCACCACAAAATGGCCACTATAGGGAGGTTAGCACAAAACACCAACTAGGTACTACCAAGTACCAATTGGCTGTCAAGGAGAGTGGAATTAAGCATAAATTGGCTGCCAGCACACAAAATGAGATCTGTCACACATGCACAGTTTCCATACACAAGCACTTTCCACCCAGCCATACACATACATTATGAACCCCATTGCCCCATACATACTCATACTCCTTCACCCCATCCATCCATATGCATGCATACACTATCCATTCATACACATATAGGCACCTTGCACTCATCCATCCAGACACATCTTCCTTCTTTCCCTGCAGCCTCCTGGGGGTGCGGGGAGCCCGGCGCGACCTGCAGCAGGGCTCCCTGCAGCAGTGAAAGTAGATGCAGAGCGATCAAACTTGCCTTAATTTCTCAATCCTGTTTGTTCAGTGAGATCCTATTCATGTTTTCTCAGAAGTCCCTGTGACTTCAATAGGGCTTACAGCTTGGCAACTATGCAAAGTGCCACCTAACCTCTGTATGCGTATGTATAAAAAATATTATTTTTATAATAATTTTTGACTGGTTTTGGTATCCAGAAAAAAGATTCTTAACGAAGAACATGTGGCAGAGTCGGATTCAAAAGCCACAGTAAGAAACTTACTTGTTAGTTATTTTGAATCGTAAGCTAAGCTATCTTAACCCATTTTTGCACAGCCCACAGGTGTACACGTTTGGTCCCTGTTGCGTATATGCAGTGTTGAGCAGAAACTGCTTAAGCATTTATGAAAATTGGTAAAACATTTTACTGAAGAGAATGTAAGTGCTTTGCTAGATCAGGCCAAAGGCCCATCTAGTCCAGCATCCTATTTCCTAGAATAGCCAACCAGAAATGCATGGGAAGCCCACAGATGAAAGCATACCTCTCTTTCACCACTGCTCCCCTGTTGAGGTGCCTACCACAAGACATCTCACAATATAAAAAAAGGAGTTGAAAGAAGACTCAAGATTTTGAAATATGTTAAGAGATTTTATAAGATTGCAGCCCTATACATACTTACTTTGGAGTAAGCCGTATTGAACTCAATAGGACTCACACACACCAGAACCGGGGAATCCGCTAAAACTGAGTGCCAGGAGACTTAGGACAGACAAAAGAAAATATTTCTTTACCCAGAGTGTAATTAGTCTGTGGAACTCCTTGCCACTGGATTTGGTGATGCATCGGGCCTAGTTGCCTTAAAAGGGGATTGGATGAATTTCTGGAGAAAAACTCCATCACGGGTTACAAGCCATGATGGGTATGTGCAACCTCCGGATTTCAGAAGTAGGCTACCTCAGCATGCCAGATTCAAGGGAGGGCTCTTGTTGGCTTGTGTGGGCCACTGTGAGATACAGGAAGCTGGACTAGATGGTCCTTTGGCCTGATCCACCAGGGCTTTTCTTATGTTCTAACTTCTAAATCACATTAAAAAAACAAATAGTCCAGTTTCTTGGACTGAAGCGGAGTCTCACACACTATTCTTAATACGCAGAGGTGATACTAAGAATACACTGACTTGGACTGTCTCTGCTGGGACGGGGAGGTTGAGGTCAGAAGAACAGGCTGATCCTTTATGTTTTCTCAGAAATAAATCCCAGCTAGATTGGTGGAGCTTGACTTAAGTTGCAAAGGACGACAGCCTTTGCTGCATGAATAGCAAGTGTAATAATGGCCGCAATCCTAACTCACTTTCCAGCATTGACGTAAGGGCAGTGCTGCTCCAAGGTAAGGGAACAAACATTCCCTTACTTTGAAGAGGGCTTCGTGAGTGACACCCAACTGCAGGATGCAGCACAGGTCCCATTGGCACCGCTATGCCAGTGCTGGAAAGTGGGTTAGGACTGCGCCCAATGTTAATGTTCCAATGTTTCTCCTCGGCTTTGTTGGTTGCTGTCAAGGGACTGGCAGGTCAGTTCCAGCTATTGTGGCAGCAGAAATCCTGGTGATGCCTTCGTCACTGGGCTTTCCTTTCACAAGAGTCACGCACCTGCATGTGGTGGAAAAGTAATTTCAGACTCACAACGGGCACAGACAATTTGAGGTGCGACTTGGAGGAAGTCGACTGAGATTTCAGGTAAGCACCTGAGGCAGCTCACAGCAATCTTAGCCACACTTCCCTGGGAGTAAGCCTATGACTAGAATGGAACTTACTTCTGAGTAAATGTGCAGAGACTGACAATGACTGCCAAAAACAGCAGTTGAAGGCATTTTTGTAGATGCCACAGGGATGGAGCATGCAGGCCTGTGGCCTGGGCAGGACTGGGTTAAGGCTACAATCCTGCACACACTTGCCTGGAAGTAGGACCCCCCTGAACGCAGTGGGGCTTACTTCTGAGGAGACCGCCTAGGATTGTGTTAGCCAGGAACGTTCAGAGGGGCCTTTTGAGAGGCGATCCCTGTGGAATTCTCTCGAACTGGGTGGGGGCAGAGGCTGCCATCCCATCCATGCTTACCTAGGAGTAAGTGCCATTGACTACAGCGGGACTTACTTCCGAGTAGGCACGCAGAGGGTGGGCCTTGACTGGCGAGCAGAGCTGCTGCCGGCTTGGCCTGACGGAGGGCCAGAGAACTCCGAGGGCTTCCTCGGGAGTAAAGATGGAGGCGGCGGGGCCCGAGCTGCCCTCTGCGGAAGACAAAGGGCGGGAGGGGAGGGGAGGGGCGGGCGGCGCACACAATGCTGGGCCATCGCGGGCTGTCCCCGGGGAGACCGGCTGTGCCGGTGGAGCCGGGGTCAGTCACCCCCTTGAGGGCTGCGGCGGAGAAGGGGCACCCCTCAGAGCGGCTCTGCCGACCCTGCTCGCTCCTCAGCGTCGCCTGCTGCGAGGGTGTCCCTTTAAGGCGGCTGCTGGGCCCTTCCCCTCACCCCGCCCCGCCCGGGGTTGGGCAGCTCCGCGATGAGCGAAGGCTCCAGGAGCAGGCAGGGCCCGCAGAAGGGCTCCACCCTGACCTGCGCCTTTAAGGGAGGGGTGGGGCGCGAGCAGCCCCGCCCACTCCCTCTCCTCGCGCACACCTGTCTATAGAAAGAGGCGGGGCGGAGGAAGCATCGCGAGATTTCGTAGGCCCACTCTCGCGCATGTGCGCTGACGGCGTACCGCCGGGAGTCTCGCCTATCCAAAATGGCCGCTGCGATGGATGTTGACACCCCGAGCGGGACCAACAGCGGCGCGGGGAAGAAGCGCTTTGAAGTGAAGAAGGTGAGGGGGCGCCGAGGGCCTCGAGGCCGCGGCTGTGGGAGCGTGCTGGCCAAGCTGGGTGGGCCGGGCGGCTCGGGGGCTTCTCGGCAACCGGCTTTCTGTCCCCGGTAAGGGGTGGAGGTGGGACTTTGGTGGATGAGCGTTACTCTGGGCCAATGGGCGAGGAGGAACCGCGTCACGTGACGATGGGAGGGCCAATCGCTGGCTGTTGTTGCTTGGTGATGGGCAAGCGCGAGTGTGACAGAGAGGCTTGAGAGGGGGCTTCATCATCCTGACGCCTCGTGGCTGAGGCCCCCTGCAGCTGCGTGGCCTGTGCTGTGTTACATGTAACATACAACATACATGTCACATATAAGTCGTATGTTACACATAACGTAAGTTAAGTTGTCTGCTAAGTTATATGTAACATGTAACTCACATGTTATATGTAACATTTATGTTACATATAACTTGCCATCTAACTTGCCTGTTATGTGTGACATGTGTTATGTTCTATGTAACACATAACTTATAACATGTTAAGTTATATGTAGCCTCACTTTCAGAAAGATGTAGTGTTTGTTTTCTCCTCGAAGCGCTCATGGTTGAGACAACTGAACCTCACAAACAGGGCAGAGGTATTAAGGAAAGACTTTAAGGTACATGTTTTGGGGGCTTTCTACATTTTTTTTTTTAAACTGTCCCCATCACTCCTCAAAAAGTCAAGCAATTTTTTGTTGTTAACCTGGACAGG
Source organism: Tiliqua scincoides (assembly GCF_035046505.1). Taxonomy (NCBI): domain Eukaryota; kingdom Metazoa; phylum Chordata; class Lepidosauria; order Squamata; family Scincidae; genus Tiliqua; species Tiliqua scincoides. Next base: position 58,134,224 of record NC_089827.1, read on the forward strand.
TTGACCAGATGTCCTCTTTTTTTCCAGGACATGCCATCTTTTTTTTAGCTTTGTGTCCTGAAAAAATATTTAAATGTCCTCCTTTTCCCTCTGAGCAAGCAGCGCATAGCCTTCTTGTAATTAATAAATTATATGTAATGTAGTCTTAAACTTATAGTAAGTTATATAGTGTTTAACCACATGAAATTGATATGAGTGTTTTTAGCTTTTGTCACATTTTGTATTTTTCTTGGATGTTCTACATTTTCTTGTCTTCTTTTGCACTTATAGCATCTGGTTACCCTGCTCTTGAAGCATTGTTGAGCTCTATGTTCATTGAATTCAGACCATTCTGGTGTAAATCATGAGTAAATGTGCATATGCTTCTCTCCTTTAGTTTTCATAGGGCTCAGTACATTTTCCTTGTGAGCTATCAGTCTGTCAGTTTCATGACACACTTTTAAAAAGTCTGTATATAGATGGTATTTACACTGCAATGTTGAATGAGTCTGGAATCATGTTTCCACACTTAAACAAGATGTCCTGTCTTCTCTGTGTAATTTTCAAGTATACTGTATTGTCTGTTTAATTATGAAATAATCCTTCTCAGTTAATAGCTAGGTTGGGAGGTCAGAGTTGACTGGGAGGAATGGTGAAAGTGAATTCAAGCATAACTATAGGTATAAGCTTAGAGAAATGTCTCTTTCTTCTAGTGGAATGCAGTAGCTCTCTGGGCTTGGGACATCGTGGTTGACAACTGTGCCATTTGTAGAAACCACATTATGGATCTATGTAAGTACCTATATAGAGAGTCTTGGTGTGTGCAATAATGAGTGTACCAAGGTTGAGCAAAGTAGTGATGCGGGAAATAATCAGGCAGCTGCCCCACCAACTCTTGATGAATTATGATGCTAGGCTAGAGATGAAATTGTTACATCAGCAGTGCTAACTTAAAATCACTGTTACTACTTTACTTACAGGAGTCCCAGGAATTGTGATGATATAGTGGTCTTGGAACTCAGATCCTCAGTCTCCTCACTGAACTGTAGCTCCTTGGGTGATGGTGGGCAACTATAACAACAGGAAATCTTCATAAAGCAGTTGTAGCTTGTAGAATTGTACATACAGCGTGTGTGCAGGCCCACTTCTCTAGCCCCAAGCTGGAAAGGAAGATGAGAGTTGGTAATGAATTATCCAGATATCCTGGATACTTTGGTTTGCCAGCACCAAAGGAAACGTCAAGCTTTTCCATCTTGATGTAGTTTTAGATTGGAAGTTTGGGTCTGGTTTTGGATGGCATTTTGGCATTGAATGGCAGATGCACCCCTAATGCTTCAGAATCATCTTCAGCTTCCACACTTGGAACTAGAAAGATGGGTAGGAGCAACTCCCATAACTGTCCTTGACTTTATGTGAAGAGGCAATGCAAGGCCATGGGTGTTGGCTGCGGCCCTGTGCACACTTAGCCCAGCAGTAAATTCCCCTGAATACAGTGGGACTTGTTCAGTGCGATCATAAACATTTGCTTACAAGCAAGAGGGACTAGAATAGTGTGTGTATCACTTTTTTGTATGTTCTGTTTTGTATTGGAAAAAACACTAGCAAACATGAAGATCATTGGACAGATTCTTGGGGATAATAAGGTCTGTAGCCATTAGCCACGTTGGCTAAATGGAACCTTCACGTTCAACAGAATTTGTCTTGCCATCATGATCTGATTATGAACTTTTCAAAAATGTCATGCTGACAACTAAATTACATTGGTTTTGGTCTGATCCAGCATCCTGTGTTCTTATTGGGAGCCAGGTTTTCCATCCTTCAGTTCTCTAGGAATCTGAGAATCAGGATGGTGTAGTGGTTCTGGAGTTGAACTTGGACCAGGAAGGTGCAGATTCAAATCCCCTCTTAGCCATGAAACTTCCTGGGTGACCTTGGGCACTATTTCTCAGCTTAACTTACCTCACAGGGTTGTCATGAGGCGAAAGGAGGAAGGAACTATGTAGACCACGTGAGCTCCTTGGAGGAAGGGTGGTATAAAAATTTGAAAAATATTGCGTTTAAAAAATATATTTGCTAGACTATAACACATCTTTCTTCATGCTCCAAGTCACTTCCTAGGCTTGGTAGCCATGACTGACCCCACTCATGCCACTGTGGCTTGTTTTAAAGCTCAGAACAGCCAGTGAAGCTTGGAGATTGTCTTGCTAGCTCATAGTATAATCAGGAAGAGAACAGCTTTGTTCTTTCTGACTTTTTTTGACTCGGAGACCCATTTGAGGCCTGGAACTGTCAGAGAAGGAGTTTAATTGTGTCCCCCTTCGGCCATGGTGAAGAAAGGTAGCTAACAAATAGCTCTGGGTCCCATGGGTTCTGAAACTTGTCAGGCTGCAGTCAGTTTTCATGGTGTGACAGAGATGGGAGCTGGGGAACTTGTTTTTATGACTTCATACTGGCATTCAATTCTTCCTCTGGCGTTATTTCTTGCACATTTCCTTTGGTGTTATTATACAATGTAGTTGCCTCTTTTATTTACGAGCATAATTTATCACGCAAGATTGGATATTTTTTCACAATAATTATTTCCTGGCTATAAGAGTCAAATGCTACATATATCTATTTTCATTTCATTCCCATAGGCATAGAGTGTCAAGCTAACCAAGCATCAGCTACCTCTGAAGAGTGCACCGTTGCATGGGGTGTTTGTAACGTAAGGAATCTATTTTTTTCCTTTGTGAAGAATCCCTTTTCCACTCTTAACGTTAGACTTCTAAAGTAAACTATCCAGATGCCTCAGTTGCCAGAAGCAAAATTTTTGGAACCAAAATCATAGATGCTTTGAGAAGTCAAGGGTAAATGAGATATAAGACTGAAGAGATGTTCCACATAGGTGGAAAGAAAATAAAAATGTAAAGGGTAGGTGTGCCCTGTTCTGGTTCACAGTTCTTATTGGAAACAAATTTGACACTGCTTCTCATACGACTATGACTTGCAAGTTGATCTGCCTTGTGGGACATACAAGATGGCGTCTGCCTACCTGATAGCATATATTTTGTGGAAGAAACTAAAATTCTGCACAGATACTGCACTGTTTTGTTCTGTTTTTAACTTGGAAATTGGCCAAAGCCCACAAGTAACCTGTGAACTAGGTACTCCTTCAGAACTTCCTTCATAATGTTCGCTGTTGCTGTTAAGAGTGACAAGGGAATCAAAATTTGAGTTTTAAAATAAGCTTGTCTTGTTGAATTGGAGCACTGAAAACTGCAAAAGAGGCCCTGTTTACGCATATTTCTGTACACATGCTTTAAATATCTACTTTAGGTAATCACAAAGGGTGGTAGATAGTGAAAAGAGTGGTTTAGAAAGGGCATTGATGCCAGTGACAAAGCAGGAACTTGTGACATTGGGGAGAGATAAGATACTGTATAAGACATAAATTCTATCCCCTTACATTACTTTCCCAACACCTTTCTGCTTTCCTGTTCCCAAAAGTTTTCTGCATTATGAAACTGCTTTCCATAAATCCTGAGGCCTAGAATGTTTCTTAACAGAATTTGGGGGCGATTAATCTGGTGGTGTGCCACAGACCTAAGATTGTCCATAATGTATTTTCCTTTCTGACCTATTAAAACTCACAAGGACCTCACAAGGCTTTTCACATAGTTTAATTGACAGATGCTATTCCACAACAGCCTTGTCTCTTCATTTTGGATGGCAACTTCTTCTCTCCCTTGCACTGTTCAACTCATCCCTTTATAATACAACTGTACTTGTTTGAAATACACAGCACATAGTATTATCTTAGAGTAACTTGGCCCTTCTTTTTTTTCAGCATGCTTTCCACTTTCATTGCATCTCTCGCTGGCTTAAGACTCGTCAGGTGTGCCCATTAGACAACAGAGAATGGGAGTTCCAGAAGTAAGTATTCTGGGCTTTTAACAAAGCAGAGAGTTAACCATCCATGATGCACCCCTTAATTTGAGCTGTTCATTGTAATTGTAAGGACTCAGATTTGACTTAATGCAGTTTCTATGGGACAAAGTGCTTTTGTACTCTGAAATTAATCTTAGGGGAACTTAGATTAACTAGTGAAAATGTTGTTAGTTTCATCTTTTACACTGCAAAAGGTTAAATTAATTGAAAACAAAAGTGTTTATAAATATTGTGTTTTGTGAGTAAAATGGATTTTCAAAACCACATCAATTTGAGTGTTGGTTGGCAGAAATCAGTGAATTTTAGTATTGTCTGCTTAAAAACACTGTAATCCTATGCATGCATACTTGGGATAAGTTCCATTGGGGCTTGCTTCTGAGGAGACCTGCATAGAATTGCTCTGTGTTAATTATTGTCTGACAAGTAAACTTGGCTCAGTAAATTGTTTACTATGGAGAATCAAAGAGCAATTTATTGGCATGATGGTTTGTATCTTAAGACCTGTAGTTAGTGTAGTACAAATGTGCTGTTGGAAATAAACACCAAGTAAAAGTTTGAAGTATGAGAGCCTGTTGTGGAGCTGTGTGGAGTAGTATCTGGAAGCTGTCCACTATCTGCCTGTGGCAGGTTATGACTTCTCTGCACTACACAGTTCTCTACAGACCTAGAGAGAAGTTACCCTTATTTAGCTTTGTCCCCAAAATCAGTGTGGTACAGGTGTATGTCCTGTACAAGACTGCAGCTCCTCTTCACTCTGGGCAAAGCTGGCAATATTTCTGCTTGCTTTGAAGGATTTGCATAGGTCTGATACAGATTAGATTTGTGAGATTTGCACTGTGCATGTCCTGTGCCATTTGGGATTGGGAACAGTAGATATTAGCTAAATGTGGTTTAAGTATGTCTGTCTATACCAGGGGTGGCCAAACCGCAGCATGGCACATGCCACTTCTTATGTAGAGAATCTAGAATGTTCCACTTCACCTTAACATCACTTTTTGCAATTACCATGATAGCTCAATAGAGCCTCCAAGTTCAAGGGCAGTATATCTCTGAGTGCCAGAAGGTACAGAGTAAGAAATACAGGAGTACTTTTGCCTATTTGGGGCTTTCTAAAGACACCTGGCTGCCAGTTTATGAAGCCAGAAAAGTGACCTGCATGGACCTTTAGTCCAATACAGCAAGACTTGCTCCAAAGTTTATTAAAGGTGTGTTCATTGCTCTTCCGCACAACCCAGCCCCCCTCTGCCTGCCCACCTTCTCAAAGATGATCTTAGCCAAGATCTCTTTATGGATACCTGAAAATGGTATCTCTACCTGGCTGGGGCACCTGGGCTTTGCTGATCTTATCAGCCGTCTCTGTGCTGTCCCGCTCAACCCCGTCACCTTCCGCAGCCTGCCTGTTGCTTCTTCAGCACTCCACCAATCAGGCCTTCTTGGGTAAGCAAATTATATGCCAGTTAGTGGAATGCAGCTCACTAGCATCTGCCCTATTGGCTTTCTCTGCTGCCCATCATTCTTTCTTCACCTTTCTCTCCATCTTCCAACCAGAGCAAATCAAGCAGTGTAGGTGTAGCCACCCTGTGTGTGTCAACTGTAGGAACTTGGGGGTGTGCTGTGTAAGGCGTAGAAAAGAAATAAAGCAAACCATAAACTGCTGTGGTACTCTTTGTTATTATTTAAGTGCTTTTCAAAAATATATGATGATTTAGCATGTGCCACTCAGAAAGTGTCTGTGCCACTAGTGGCATGTGTTCTGTGGGTTGGCAACCCCTGGTCTAAACAGATCCAGTTGATTCATTTACCATCCTGAAAATGGCAGAGTAACCATCCTGTACAAATAAGAAGTGATTGACTTAAATGGAAAGCTGAGGTAGGAACATGCCTGAAATTTATTTAGAGTTAATGGGCCCCTTGACTGCTGGTCATCATAACTTAGTGACTTATTATATTTCATAAATTCAGTAATTAAATATACAATCAAATTTCATCATAGGAATGAAAGCCAATAATTTTAATTGGCATAACTGCTACTGAATCTTAAATTTTTTTCTCCTAGGTATGGACACTAGCAAGAGAAAGATGATCACCAAATTCGTTTTGTCATCAGTTAAGCCTTTCACCTGCAAGTGGGTGGATCTTTGGACGATTCCATATGCTGTTATACACTTGTCTTGTTTTCTGTTTTCACAGTCATTATTGAGTTAACGACTTAATACAGTCATTGTGTATAGTAATAAAATGTGTTAGCCTCTTGTCTGAACTATTTTTTAGTTTGATCTTAAACTGGATGCAAGTTTTTGGAGCTACACTTCTGTATTGTGAAGAATTTCTTATAGATAGAATATATTCAAAGTGGTTTGCAAAGCCGTCTTCACCAAACATGACTGTATATCATGTTCCAGGGTACATGGATAGTACTTCCAGGGTGGCCACTTTTAATAAAATAAAATAATGTTCTTATCTCCTGATTCCAAAATCAATTTCATTTTGTAAAGAGAGGCAGTATGATTATTCTTTGATCACTGATTATCTAACGGGGCATAAGTTCTTAAAGCAAGAAGATAATTTTCCTCTTACGCTTTGCGTCTTGAAGTAATTGGGGTGGGAGGTGCAGTTTCTGACATTCAAGGGAAGCCCAACTGAGGTCCACAAATGGCTCTGGTAAAAGATAGAATTCTCACACAGTTTTGAGTTCTGAAATAAACTGTTTCAGTGAGTGTTGAGGTACCATGTTTCTTGCCCAGTGCAGAGGATAAAAGCACTGGCCCCCCCTGGCAGCAGCAGGAGGGAGAAACGATGTATTGTGTTGCACCACTGTCTGAGCATTGGTGACAAATAGCACTCCACACATAGATTCAAAATGGCAGCTTACTTAATGGCTTATTATATTAGCTATCTTGAATTTGATCATGTGTGTTTGGTCTCTGCATACCACCTTCCTAAGCTTTTTCCACAATTTTTTTTAATGGCAGTAATGAGCAATTATACTGACAGTGCTGGTAAGTGGCTCTTTGGAATGGGGCACATAAGCTTGTACTCACTTCTGTATAGTTCTACACATATGAAAATACATGCTTTCAGGTCTCAGCCTAGATCTATCTAGTGCTCTGGCCAGAATGATAGGAAAACTCCTCATTCTGGCACAGGATGGGAGTGTCCTAAAAGGTTTACCTGTGTCTTCTTACCCTAAGCCAGTGGTTCTCAAACTCTCTGGGAGCGTTTGAGAGCCAGTAAGTCTTTGCAGGGGCGGGAGGAGAAGGCAGCGGGGGCCGGGGAAGGCAGCGGCGTGATCCCCAGGATTGTGCTGCTCAGGGGGTTGCAGGGGCTTGGGTGCACTTACCCAAGCCTCCTGCAGCCTCCCTGGGGTGCGGGGAGCCTGGTGCTACTTCTGGCAGGGCTCCCTGCAGCAGGGAAAGTGGATGCGGAACAATTCCCCATGCTTTAGCGGGGGCGGGGCGCAATCGCTCTGCATCCACTTTCCCTGCTGCAGGGAGCCCTGCCAGAAGTAGCACCGGGCTCCCAGCACCCCAGGGAGGCTGCAGGAGGCTTGGGTAAGTGCACCCAAGCCCCTGCAACTCCCTGAGCGGCCCAAACCTAGGGATTGGGCCGCTGCCTTCCCCCACCTCTAGGCTGCCCCGCCCCTTAAGGGGCAGAGACCAGGGCCCTCAGCCTGGGGCGTCGCGATGCTCAGTTTGAATAGCACTGCCCTAAGCTTTCCCAATAGGGCTTAGGAAAAAAATCTACTTTTCAATCTTGATACATCAGTGCAATTGGATGTTGCTGTTGAAACTCAGGTAGGTAGGCTATGGCATCCACTGTTTTCACTACTCCATGAAACTTAGTCCACTGCAATTAGACCTAGATAAAAAATTGAAAACTACATGATATGTTATTTTGACAACTGCGCTGACACTGAAAAATCCAACATAGTGGAAGCTGCCATTTTGAGAACAGTCAATTTTGTTTACCTAAAAAGCAGCTAGATCTCTGAAACTAACCAATTGAACACTCAAAATGGTGGTTTGGATACAGGGTTTATCAGAGAGGTTCACCTCTTGTTAAGACAGTTTGCTAGACTGAGGACAGAGGCTTTGATAAGGAAGTAGTAGAAAATACAAGAAATGTTTAATACCTGAACATTTTCAGATAAGCTATTTAAGTTGGTTTTTTAAGGCACTGTGATGCAAGAACATGCAGTGATCATTAGATTGTGTTTGTAGATACATAAAGTTTGATACTTTCCTTTCTCAGCACCAATTTGGTATAATTAGGGCTTTGTAATAGATGCTTAAGTTCTTAATTGGAATACAGTGGTGTGACCTTAAGGTGATGTAAGAAATGTTTGAGTCAGGAAGGGATGAAAGCCAGTCTTTCCTATACTTCCTGTTCTGCAGGTGTCTGTCCTGTGCAACAACTTCCTCTTCTCACTGGCTCACTTCTAAGCCCTCTCAAAGCTTTTGAGAGCCTCCATCTTGAACAGGTTGCATGAAATTTCACCTGTTGTTCCTGTAAGTTGTAATAACCCATGAGTCATCTACTGAAAAGAGATTTCAAATGATAGAGAAAATGCTGCTGTCATTCTGGTAGAATGAATTCAATCCCCACCCTGTTTTCACTACTTCTCACAGGCAGCATAACATTGCTTTTTAAGAAATTAATGCTTATGAACAGAACTTGCATAAGAAAAGTTCAAACAAATCTGATAAGTTAAACTGGTGTTAGAAGCTGTTTTTTGAGAAGAGTTTTTGGTCTTTCATTACTGTTTTGCTCTTGTGGAATGATGGATTACTTGTTGCAAAGACGGTTCATAAACTGCACAATGTATTTTCACTTAATAATCACATTGATTTGTTTTTCTATATGTAGATTGACTTTTTATTAGAGAATGTTTCACATTTACAAACAAAGAACAACCAAGTAGAAAATATGAAGTCCTGAAATACGGTTATATACATTGGGAAAATATTGATGATCATAAGCATAGCATTCAGGCATACTATGCAAGTTTGTTTTTTCAGGGTTTACAAGTGGTGGGTTTAGAGTCCATAGCTCACTAAGACCAAGGCTAGAGAGTGGGACATGCCCAGTCTTGCCTTGCACGTGGCCAACTGTTCCACGCCAGGCTACTTCCGCAGATGGCAGCCTCCGGTTGGGGATCCAGGGGTGGCCTGTAGGTGGCCTCTTTGGTTGTTACTGGTGTGTCTGGCTTGTGGATGGGTTTGTTCTAAGCATGCATTACAGCAGTGGGGCACAAATCAGAGCCCAAGGTGACATACAAGACAATAAGTCATGTTCAGGGTGAAGGGGAAGAGAATAAAGCAGAAAGATGGCATATGTCAGTCCTTCTCCAACAGCGCGTGCAAGCAGGTACAATGTTGCTCGGTGGCATATAGTCCAAGGTTGGGGGTGGGCAAAGCCCACATCCTCGCTACATGGTGCAGGTCGTGTGTCTAATACAATGCTGCAATTCTGCAACTTAGGCAGAACAAAAACAGTGTTGGTTACTACTTTCCTAGTTGCCATGTTCACACCATTATGGCTAGCAGGGGAGTTTGTCAACAAACAAGTATTAACAAGGTGATAGTGGTCCCTGAGGCAGTTCATGGCTGAACACAGTCACGTTCTGGCAACTCCTGCGACGTTGCTGGAACCAACCGTATTGGCTTCTGCCTTTCCATTGGACCATTTCAGCGACGTGGAGAGGGGGGATTTGCTGCATGGGTAACAGTCTATCCTCCATATCTACTTTACCCAGGCTTTGCGCACTGGAGAGGACACTCTGTTCCAGAACACTATTCAGAGTGCAATACCATAGTCTTCTGAGACTGAAGGATGCCAACAAATGGTAAACTCTGCAGAAACTCTTATTTGCTGCTTATATTTACTGGGTAGTCAGACATTGTGGCTTTAAAGCATACGTACACAGGACGCTGCAGCAAGGAAACTCATGAAACTACTACACAGAATATTAGTGTGAGACATTTTTAAATAATGATGAATTATCGAAGCATGTTGTCTGCGTCTCTGCACTGGGAGGATACAGGTAATAGTAGCCCATGAATCAGAAGCTTACTTGCGTTGTCTGAATTCAGGTGGAAGTAATCTGATATCTCTAGTGGGACAATTCAGAACAACTCAACAATATTGGAAAAAAGAATCCATGTCTTTTCAATGAAACTTGCATCACTTTAAACTGGAGAAAGAGGAAAAAATTTCATAGGCTGTTAGAAATACAGTCATCTGTTGAAATCTTGACTCTGCCTAAGAGGAGAGGGAATATGGGAACCCTCAGTTGGGGAATTATTGGAAATGATAAAGGGCAGAGAGACCAGAGAGGCCTGCTGCTGATGTGTGTGGCAGTGGGGGGAGAGCTCTTGCTCCTGGTGGTAGATTTTGGACAGTGACTTTGCTGCCCTTTTAACTTGTCAACCCTGATGGGTAGTAACAGAGGTTTAGTGAGGACAGTTGCTGGCAAGATGGTGATGAATGTTCATATGCATTGTATCCATGCACAGTCCAATTTCCTTTATCACTGCTACAGGGACATATTACAGGAAAATACAAGTTTTTCCCTGAGAGATTCCAAGCTGAGACTGTGTTATAGTCTATGTTTATGGTGTTATAGGACAGAACCAGCATCTTCAATTCTGTCTGAAAAATACTGGTTGCCAGTGCAGTTGTAATCCAGTGAACATATTTCCACTTTCCACTGCCTATCTTTTGGCTAGGCTGTTGTGAACTACTGGAGGTTTCTAGACAGTTTTCAACATTTAAAAAATGGCAGCATTCAGAAACCAATGGGGAAAACATTTCAGGCTGTTAAGGCTATCTGCTGCTGATCTGAGTCCAGCTTTAGAGTGAGAGTTCAGCATGAAATTGCTAAATTAGAATTATCAGGAGGCTTGATTCTGCTTGCTCAGATTTGCATTGCAATGGTTTTTTTTCGGTCACATTGCATGTGTTAACCTAAATGTAAGAAATTTTGTTGTTATAAATGATTATAAATGATTATAAATGTGAAGTCACTGGGTTGTGACCCTAAGATGATACAGGGCACAGCTACATCACTGGAAGCTTCTTCCACAGGCAGAAGGGGCATTGGACTATTCCTGTTTGCAAAAAGGTCCCTTGCATGGTCCCAACATTCTTCCTGCCTGCAGAAAAAGCTTTAAATAACAGAACTGTACTCTGCAATCTGAGGGTACAATCCACTGCACTTACTTTAAATACATTTAAGCTTCACATAGAATTGTCACAGATAATACACCCTGCATTTCATGGCTGTTTACCTATAATGCTTACAAGCATGTTTTTTTTTGGTCTGTATATACATGCACACGCTTAAAAAAAAACAAAAAACCAAAGTGGTTGACGTCGCAGTAGTAAATACCAGTTTGGCAGGTTCAGATTGGAGTTTACCTTTGAAACTTTCTTGTCAGAGTCTGATGATGTTAAGGTCTGCTTCGGGAGCTGTATTGAAATCTGAGATGAGTGGATAGGCTTTCCTTTCCCATCACTGCAATACATGGACAGAATCATAGTGACTCATTCCTGTCTTCCGTGGTTGAATACAAGTGGTACTACTTGGGTGATGCTTCTGGCTCTGCTATTTTCTTTGTGTGGTGTGTGTGTTGAAATCAATCCCTGTTTACTCTTCACCCTTAGAATGGAAAGGATTTCATATAGTGGATGGCCACTGAAGCTGTAGCTGCCAGAAATGTTAAGCTCCTTGTCACACTTAAATATTTAACAGAAAAATAACTATACATAAATGCGTTTTCTGTTTAGACATTTAAGTGATTTGCTTATCTTCCCCCCCCCCCATCCCACTGCTACCACCAATTTATGTACAATGCTTTGGGGAAAAAGGTGGGGGTGACCATGTAGACAAGTCTGTGCAAAGGGTGGATAGAATCACATCAAAGTGCTGAAAAGACAGAAACACCAAACACATCGGACACATTTTGAGTGAGTTCTTCTTCAGAAGTGAAACTAAGATTATTGTGTTAGTTGCTGGAAAAAGGAATGCAGTTGCAATTCACATCAAAAAAAGACTCCCAGCAATTGGTGCTATTCTCTTTATAGTGAATGATTAACAGAACAATCTGACTTTCACCTCTGAAGAAGAGCTTGCTCGAAATGCCCTGGGTGATAAAAAATGTTTTTATTGAAGTCTCTATCAAGTTTTTTTCAGCACATTTCTGTGGTTTCTCCCTCCCCCCCTCCACAGACTTTACAATATTTCCATAACTGCATATTCAAACCCTCACATTTCAACAGTCAGAGGAGACTACACCCCTAGCCTGCTTTCAGAAGCAGAGGTGAGATTTATTTGGGAAGTAAGTAATCAGAATTTGGTGAGTCATGCACTAAAGAACAAATAGGATCTATTATGAATGTCACTAAATCTAAGGCTATCATCCTGTACACCACCCATTTTCAACCACTGTGCTGTGGCACACTGGTGTGCTGTGGATGGTCTGCAGGTGTGCCATGGGAGCTTGGGGGAGGATCATTTGTTAGGGCCACTGGTGGATGTGAGCCCCTGCTGTTCAGTGCAGTGTGCCTTGTCAATTGTAAAAAAACTGATGGTGTGCCTTGACCATTTTAGTGCTTTGTCAGTGTGCCATGAGATGAAAAAGATTGAAAATTGCTGCTGCACATGCTTACCTGCCCATAAGCCCTATTGAACAGAGTGGGATGTATTTCTGAGTAAATAGGTATAGGATTGGGCTGTGAGCTGTATTCATTTACCCTGCCCTTCAGTTAGAAAAAAGAAAGTTATCAAACCACCATCTAATGGTGGCTTATGGAAAAAGATAAAATAAAACCGCCCTGTTTTCCAGTTTCTGTACAACAGTTGCTTTTCCTCCCATATATCATCACCCAGAGCTGCACTGCAGCCTCAGTTGTTGCTGTTGTAGCTGCCAGGCTCTGCTGGCAGCCTTTCCCTTGGATGACAATCCTTTGCAGCCACTATTGGTGGGGGGACTTTCAGTGCAGCTGCTGGGCCTCCTTTCTGGTTCCCTTCATCCTCTGACTTCCCTCCACCCAGGCAGAGCTCTCCCCTTGACTTCCAGGCAGGGTCCTCCGAAGAGCGCTTTCCCGGGGCTCAGACAGATCTCCTTCCAGTTTTCCACTGTCACTTTCTCCCTCCCGGTTGACCTCTCTTTCTCTGAGTTCTCTAGTTCCCATGGCAACCAAAACTAGTCAGCCGCCTGTCTTTCACCAAGGGCTAACTTTTCGTGGCCCACTCCTTAGGCACAGCGCGCCGCGACGGCGTTGAGCCCCCTGAAATGGGTGCTTCTTGGCTAGCCACAGAAAGCTCTGATAGCCCAAAGGATAGCTGTTAACTGACACAAATCCATCACTGGGGCGGCTGCAAGGACTGGCAGGCCAAACATTCTGAGGCTGAACCTTTGTCAAGGGAACAATCAATTCCTCTATGAACCAGCTTAATAAAACTGCATTGCAGTGAGCTCTGACAAGCTAGTTATAGTTAAAACAAGATAAAAAATTTACCTCGGAATACAGGGGAGCACCAGCCCTAGCCACTGTCCTGGCTATGCTTTCAGATCATGACTGATGCCCATCGTACCATGTGGGAGAGGTGGCGCAGTTTGTTCATTTCATAGTTGCGTACTCAAAAGCCACACAATGCAGGCTCCTGGGACTAGTTTTGTAGTATTTGGTGCGTGTTGTTGCTCTAAGGGTAAAACTAATGTGAGGTGAAATGTGTCTTTGTATTTCTGTCTCTTTTGAAAATGAGTATTATAGTTCTTGTACAAAGCCCACCAGGTTTTGATGCCTGGGTTTGGCCAGTTAAACATCAAGCCCTTCCCAAGGAACTGGGATATTCACAGATATTTCTGTAAAATATGTGCTATTTCAAGTAAGGCTGTTTTCTATTGTTGGTATGTAGTGATTTCATTTACACCTAGGATGGTCCGGTGTTTTTCCAAGTCCTAAGCATTGCGCCTAGGGTACCCACAACACTTGGTACAATTTTAGCCTTTTTCTGCCATAGGTGTTCAACTTCAGTTTGCAAGTCTTTATATTTTGTGATCTTTTTCTATTCTTTCTCTTCAATTCTTGCATCTCCAGGTATTGCCAGTCTACTGTCCAGACCTGCTTCAATTCAGCATTTCAAAGCCAGAATATTGTTGGCTAGGTTGTCTGAATATGAAAATCCCACAAAATATTAATTCGTTCATTTTCAATAACGTTTTCAGCTTTGTGGTCCTGATGATGATGATGATGATGAATGTATTAAAGCAGCAATGGGGACTCAGTCTGAATCAGGGGGTCATTATCCCCCCCTGCTGTTTACCATGGGAGAGAAGCTGCTCTGGGTGCAAATTTGGGATGGGGAATAGTAAAACTCTTCCTCCACAACTGTACTCAAGAAAAAAAAAAGAACTGCAAGGACACATTTCATATCATGTGTGGTTTGACTCTAACTCTAGTTACTGATTTCTTCTGCTGTTATGGAGTAAAACATTAATGTTACCGATCCCTCCACGCATTGCTGCAGTGTTTGAGTTCTTTGTTTTTACTATTTACAGGTTCTTTTTCTACAGAAGTAGAGGATTATGTTCCCACAATCTTAAATACTCATATGGACAATAGTGTTTTCAAATACGTATGTAATGTTCACAGAAGCATCGTCCTGTTTATTCATTGTGCACATGTGCGCAATCCTTATGAAATAAAAATAAACACTGAGAGCGTTTGCCCCAGGTCTATTTTGCACACTTAAATAAAAATAAAATAGTATATGTACCCCCTAACTTACCACACAATACACAAACACACGTGCTTTCAAGATATCATAATATGTTTTCTTCAGAAAGAATAATATTCAAGCACAAAAATTGCACATATTTAAATATTTTATACACAATCAACAATACTGTGAAATCTGAAAAACAGATAATGAGCTGGAAACACAAGCTATACCTTTGAAAAAGAGTCATCATGAAACTGTTGTTAAGGTAACAAGATAGCCCAACTGCAAAAGTTGCATCTCCCCAACCCTAATGCCCAGTTGGCTCAAGCAAGCCAAATCCCTCTCCCTGCCATGCTCCCCCAAGTTCTACTGGTTTCTTCTCCCCAACAGACACTGTAACCTTCAATGGCTCCTAGGGACCTCTGAGCTTTTTCAAAACATGTCAGGTTGTTTGGGGAGGGGGGTTCTTTTTATGTTCCATTCCTTCAAACCCAATGTCCACCTCCAGGATAAAGCTGTTATATACGTATATTCAAGCTGGTCCATTCTTTCCCACCCAGTGTTCTGCTGCTTTTTTCCCCCAGCTGACATCTGTAGCTTCACAGCCCAGCTTTCCCCCAGCTGACATCCTGTAGCTTCACAACCCAATCTTATCCACACTTTCCCGGAAGTAAGCCCACTGAATCTAATGGGACTTACTTCTGAGTAGACATGTATAGGATTGGGCTGTCAGTCGGGTAGTCCCTGGAGCTAGTGAGCATGGGTAATCTGCATGAGGCTGCATATTACTTTACATGCATGTGTTAGCTAGTTTTTCTTCATCTTTTTTTCTTTTTTTCAAAAATAGCAGTGAAGATGCTTGAAATCAGATGAGACTGCAGCAGTTGTATCATAATAGAGTTACCCTTGCTAACCGCATAAAGAGGCACTTTTCAAAGTGGTGCTCCTCTTACTTTTAGCAAGGTGAGAACAACTGTCCCTCTTCACCCACTCAGCACAGTGTCTTTTCTCGTGGTTGTTTGCTGGTGTTCTTCTGCATCTTTTTAGATTGTGAGTCCTTTTGGGACAGGGAACCATTTAATTATTTGATTTTGTCTGTAAACAGCTTTGTTGAAAAGCAGTACGTACATAAATATTCTTAATAATAGTAATTAGAGCTAATAGTAGAAGAACTCTTATTCAGTTGTGTGTCATCAAGTTGATCACTGGTTTTTTATTGGCTACTTTATTGGATGACTTATGCTTTTTTTGCTTTCCCTCCCCTCTTTTCAAGAAATAAAAAAGCTAAAAAAAACAGTCGGCTGCTCGGAGTAGCACACAACCGCTCCAAGCACAACATGACCTGGAAGTAATTGGCAGTGGAATCATCACATCACTGCAATTACTTCTGGATTTTGTTGTATAGTAGGTGTAAAAAATATCTGTGCTCCCGAGTGCCAGATGCTTTAGCTATGCCACTGGGGACATGATTGAAATTGGAACAATAGTAAGGACCAAGTATTAAAGCACCCTCCGCTCCAGTCCCTGTTGTGCCCAGTTTTGGACACGCCCCAGCACTATTTTGGAAAACAGACAAACCTGGGCCAGCACACACATTTAAAGTCAGCAGTGCTTTGACCCTAATACAGATGACCATCCAACATGTGCAAAACGGGAGGAAGTCTTACTGCTAGGACCCCAGTCCTTCCCACACATAAGAATACATTACAAGAAAATATTACACCATGTGAGTAATAACACAGATGAGTATCCAACTATGTGGTAGAGAACCCCACTTTGTGATAGGTTGTATTTGCTCAGCATCATATCAGTAAGAATCAGGAAACAGTGTCTTGGTCAAGATCCAAATAGCAGAGTTGTGTGAATCCCCTTTTTTCAGCTACATCAGTGTTGGCTGGTCCCAATCAATGTTGCATTTTTGAATTGGTTTTGGGCCAATGCACTGAAGGGGGAACAAGGGAGGGGAAAGCAAAGCAATACAGTGCTTTTCTTCCCCCCTGCCCCTCGCCCCCCCCCCGGCACAGTTTTCAGTTTGTCAGTTTGCTGTTTGGGGAACTTGATTCCATAAAACTTTTCCATTGAAACTTTTCAGCGAGGCCTGAAGACCCTTCTGTTTAGACAAGCCTTCTGAGTTGCTGGGCTTTTTAACATCTTTTTTAACATCTGGTTACAGGCCTTTTCTAATTTGCTGCGCTATGCTCTTTTGCCTGACTACTTTTTTATCTGACTACTGTTTTTATGATATGTCGTTATGTTTTTATCTGTTTTTAAATTGTTTTTTAATTTGTTTTTAACTTTGTTTGTAAGCCGCCTTGAGTCCCTTGGGGGAGAAAGTCGGGGTAAAAATAAAGTTAATAATAATCATAATAATCGTGTTGGCATCCTTCAGTCTCGGAAGACTATGGTGTCACGCTCTGAATGGTGGTTCTGGAACAGAGTGTCCTCTCCAGTACGCGAAGCCTGGGTAAAGTAGGTATGGAGGATAGGCTGTTACCCATGCAGCAAATCCCCCCTCTCCACGTCACTGAAATGGTCCAATGGAAAGGCAGAAGCCAATACGGTTGGTTCCAGCGGCGTCGCAGGAGTTGCCAGAACGTGACTGTGTTCAGCCATGAACTGCCTTAGGGACTCCGGCTCCGGCTTTTGCCTCGAGGTTGACTCCTGAAGCCTTTTCCATAACTGGATGTAGCCACAAGGCAGTGGAGGTTTGGGATCAGAGTTTTCCTTCTTTCAGATGAGCTGCCTTCCCAGGCTAACGAGTATTACCGGGTAATAATAATAATAATAAATAAAACACTAGCATATGGTAAGGAGCATAATTTGCAACATTCGCATGAAAATGATTGTGCAGGCAGGTTGTATTAACTTAACAGTTCTCAAATGTTTTACCTCCACAACATACTTCATCGGCCGCAGTGACCATGGCACACCCCAGAATACCTTGCAACTTCTGAGTTGCACCCCAGCAATGCAACACCTCAAGGCATTCTGGGGCACGATGCAGCTGCCATGCCTCAGAACACCTTGTGGCGCGGGCCCGCAACCCACCAAAAATCAGTTCACGGTCCACTTGTGGGTGACAATCCACAGTTTGAGAACCACTGGATTAACTCATCAGGTCATGACATACCTCTGGACAAGCTTAATATACTTAAACATGTAGTAGTGCCTACATATATTTTCATGCCATTTAACATCATTGCATACATATCATTTAACACATATTAATCTGCTCTGTGTCCACAGGCCCCTGTGGCATGAGGCATTTTGGAAAAGCTTGGGAATTTTTTGTCTCATTGTTGAACTGCAAAACCTCCAGAACTGCTCAAAACAGATGCCCAAAAGGATCAGGGTTAAATGGATGTCATTTTTGCTGATGTTTATTATTTCCAGGTGAATTTCTTTTGGATAAATAAGACATCATGGATGGAACTCAGTTTGGGGGTAATGTTTCTCGATTGGTGAAACGAGGGACCATCAGGCGTAAAGGAACAGATCTTGGCAGCTACAAACCTACAATTAACAGCTCCCTATGGGAGTTGAAGTGGAGCTTCAGGGATACATCTGATTGGCAGAGTCAGAAATCACCAGTTGTCCGACTGGCTGGGAGTGAAATTGCCTGTGACTTGATTGGCCTTTGCTGCAAATGGTAAACTGTATTATCTTTTTCCTTCATGCCTTTCAGGAAAAAAAAGGCACTGATTGGATAACATCTGCTACCCAACATAGCCAGTACTCCCTGGCTGCTGTTCATGGCATATGCACAGACACAGCAGTCTATGAGTAGGTGGGTGTACAAGACTTTGTATGGGGAAGCTGAGATTTCATTCTCTGAAGAGAGCTTTCTGATTCACTGACTGCTGAAGCTTCCTCCCAGTCTTCAGTGATGATTACGTAAAAGGAAAATGTAGTCCATTTCTTAAAGAGACACTACCACATAACTTTAATCTAAATACAAAACACTGCAGGGTTTCTCTGTTATTTAAGTTAAAGGTTTTCCCTAAAGCCTGATCTCTGAAAAGTACTCTGGAATGTTTCTGAAAAAAGGCCTATAAATATTTCTCTTACGCTGCATTGCATTGTGCTTTTGAAAAAGGCCACATTTGAAAGTAAAATGCTTGGGAATTGAAAATATAGAAGTACTGTAAATGATGACGATCTCTGTTTCCTGGGCAAAGTGAAAGCTTGCTTGCTAGTGAGCTGCCAAGAGTTCTTGCCCAGACAAAATGAAAAGATGAATGATTCTCCATTGCTTGTTGATGTTGTTGTTGTTAGTCATAAAAATATAAATACTATATCGTGATTTTCAGGGGAAAGAAATGACCGCAGAGTGGTCCAAGCAGATAAAAACAGATTATTCTGAAATGCAACATCATTGACCTGTCCTCAGTGACAGGTTCTGCCCTTGATGTCACTTTCTCTACCCTGAAAACCTTTATTCCTGGTCCCAGAGACCAAAGGGTTAGCTAATAAAGTCATCCAAGTTAGACCCAAGCCGCATGCTGGTGTCTTCATTAAGGGATGTGAGAGTAAATAGAATGCCAGATGCAGGGGAGTGGCAGCAAGATCCAAGTATCTTGTCTTTTTCCTGAGGCATCTGGTGGGCCACTGTGAGATACAGGAAGCTGGACTAGATGGGCCCTGGTCCTGATCCAACAGGGCTCTTCTTGTGTTCTTATGGTTTCTCACAGAAAGAGGGGGGGGAAGGCACTCTGTACATGGTCAGGTCATTTTCTATTTGATAAACCCATCAGATTTATTATCTAGAAGTTTGATTCCATAGTAGTGGGCAGTAGGAAAGGGACTGAAAAATAAATCTGTCAGTATCGTGATTACCTCATATGAGTTTATTGTGTGGCCACACTTGGAGAACTGGGTATGGTTGTGGTCATTACATCTCAAAAATGATACTGCAGAACAGGAAAAGATACAGAGAAAGGCAAAAAAAAATGATCTGTGGGCTGTACCATTGATGCTTTTGAGTTTAGAAAAACAGTCGCTAAGGGGAACATGACAGAGAGGTTTATGATGTGGATACAGAAAAGTTTTTCTCCCTCTGCCACAGTACTAGATCTTGGGGCTATCCAATGAATAGCAGAAGATCCAGGGCCAGTGTTCCCTGTAAGGGATCCAAGCTAGTGCATGGATCCCTTCTGTAGCTGGGCAGCATCGCGACTGCATCATGATGCCACTTCCAGACTTTGGGCCATGCTGACATCAGGTCATCGCTAAAATTCCCAGTTGCTGAGCTCCGTGCTGTGTGGAGCATTCAGACCAGTGCACAGAAACTGGGGTGGGAGAAAATTCCAGTGAATTAGTTCAGCCTGTGATAGTATCACTGCTTCTTGTGCTCTCTGGCTGAACCTTGGTGTTTAAAGCAGATTCTGGGGCTGATTTAAATAAAGTCCTGATAGTCACCTAATCATAGCACCAAATACCTGGCCAGCCCCATCATAAGGAGTAAGACAGTGACCTCAGTCAACAGAAACCCTAGTAAAATTTTGTAGAAGGAGAAAGAAATTTGAATTTTCTGCCTCAAATGCAAAAAGATCTTTGGCTGGTCCTGAATAACTAACTAATTTTTTTTCTACACATTGCTGCACATTAGCAATGCTGGATCAAACCAAAGTCCATCTGGCCCTGTGCTCTGTTTCCAAAAATGGCCAGAGGCAAGATGCCTTCAGATGTCCATGCACATGGCCTTAAGCAGGTCCTCAGAGTACAAGGATCCTCCATAACTGAGCTTGCCATGATCCACATGAGATAGGGCTCTTGTGCCTTTGTGTGCAGAATAGCATTTCCCTATTTAAATCCCCTGTAGCATCTGTAAAAATGGCTTTTTTCCAATTATTTATCTGTGGGAAGAATAAAATTGCAGAAAGACTCAGCGAACTCAACTCCAATTATATTTTTTATAATACATAATCCTTATTATAAGGATTGAACTTTCAGATGCATACACTGGAGTGATATTGCTCTTGGTGCCAATATAAGGGCAGTGCCAGGTTGCACTGAGTCAATTGCACTGAGCAGTTGCAAAGAGGAGAGCCCTTGCACATGCACAAAGTGTATGGATAGTTACTCCTATGACCACGTTCTCCCCTATGGTGTGCATCCAGGTCCCTGGGAGCAACTTCATTGACTGAGGGGGTGGGTAAAGAGCCTGCACAAATCTTGCAGAGTCTCTTCTGACTCCACTCAGACCTCAGTCAATTGTGCTTGTTGACCCTCTGCATCCAAAGAGTTGATGAAGTTCAATCAGATTGATTGGGGAGTGAGGAAAGAAGGAAGAGGTTATGTGAGAGGAATTTTATCAGGGGGTATAAAGTTTATTTTGGGCCCCTTCCAAAAGGGGAACAAGAGTAGATGGAAGAAACTGAGGGAGGTTAGTAATGAGGGGAACAAAACAGAGCAGAGGAGGGTAGCAACAGCTGGAAAAGACTTTGGAGCCCAGGTTTACTGGGCTTCCCAATGAGGAGCACAGGTCTACCTGCCCGTGCAGTGTTGGCAGCTAGATATCGTAATATGGAAAACCAAACTTACTCTCAAGTCTCTCTAAAAGCTATTAAGCATAGCAAATCATTGCAGAAAATTAGCATCGTTGTATTTAGGCTCACAGTAGAGTGGAAAGTGTCCTGTGTGCACCATACATACTTCTGCAGCAGCTGTAGCCCCGCATCTGTGTTCCTGAGCTCCGATACATGGGGAGTGGCCCCACAAGCCAAAAAGTGACTGTAGCACACCAGTTTCCTGCCAGATTTGACAGTGTTAAGGAATGTCATGCATGCATTCCTTGGCCCACAGCATATGGCTTTCAGTGGCAGCAGCAGGCATGCACCCAGCATTCCACATGTCCAGATGAAACAGGAAAATATAAGATCCCAGGAAATTTCCGGGTCCCCTCCTTTGGCTCCTGGGCCCCCTTTTTGACCCTGGGCCCAGGTACAAATTACGCCCTTTAACCCCTTCTCCTATGCCCTGTGTGTGAGTCTTGCATGGGCTCTTCTATCTTTCCCTTCCACCAGCCAATCATGCTTGGAAAGTAGTGACAGAAGGTCATGTCAAGTGCATTACCCCGCTTCCACCTTCCTTAAAGGTGGGTACTGTAGAGAGGCCCTCAGGATACCTAGATGGGCCTTCAGGGGTGCATAGGCCTCAGCCAGAGCCCTCCACAGCCAATCCATGACACCTGTGTTGTGCCAATACTATCTGATTGTCTATGGTCAGCAAATGATATTAGGTGGCAACTGATTTATGGAAAACTCCAGAAAAGACAGTTATTAGACACTTTCTTTGGAAACCTTCCAATATCTCATGAAGGCACATATGCTTTCCTTAACATGTTTTGATGAACCCTAATTCTGATGCTGATTTTTTTTTGTGGACTTAAATTGCTGATTTTAAAAATATAATTATTTTATATTTGTTTTAAATGCAGTTTTTTACTATCTTATTTGTGGTGTAAGCTGTTTTGTGATTTTAGATTTTAGCATGGGTCATAAATTTGTGCATTTGTGCAGTCTATTGTGTTCTTATATTTCTATTATGATCTGGTTTGAACATTTTGAATGAAAACACAGTACCCAAAGTTTATAATAAATAAAATATCAATAATACTTGTAGAGAAGGACACACAGGCACTACATGGATGGTAATGACACAAGAGATCTCAAGCTGAAACTAGACAGCCCAATCCTATTGTCCTTTGCCAGAATTCCAGCGGCATTCCAGCAGCAGAGACTGCCTTATGGCAGTCATAAAAGCTGCTCCAGTTATGTGCAAAACTTTGTGCTACCAGAGCACCAGTGAACAGGCCCCAGAGGTCTACTGTGTGCCAGAGGATGGAGCAGTTCCCACTGGTGAGTGGGAGGCAAGGGTGAGTTGGTGGCAAGGGCGGTGGAAGGCTTATGTGGGGCCTCCTGAACTGTCCCCCTCCCACACACAGGATACAGCACAAGTCTTTTTGGCACAGCGGCATTGGTGGGAGAAGAACGGGTAGAATTGGTCCCAAACTCTCATCTAGGGGCCCAATCCTATCCAATTTTCCAGCACTGGTGCAACCGCAATGCATCCATGAGGTGAGGGAACAAATGTTCCCATACCTTGAGGAGGTCTCTGTGACTGCCTCCCCACCACAGGATGCACTGCATGCCCCGTTGCTACAGTTACACCAGCACTGGAAAATTGAATAGGATTGGGCCCTAAGACAAGATGGGGAATCAGTGATGCTGAACTGAGGATAAGAAAGCATTTATTTTCAGTAAAATAACCTGATCTGCATGATACTGACACAGCACATATCTCTCTGTTCCTGTTGTGGCCCTAGTGCTGCTGTACCTTTTCACTCATGACTCTGAAAGCACTGTTTGCATTTCCCAATGCGAATTTACATTGGCTAGAATGTAAGTTGACTTAAAAATGACTCTTCCACTCTCAACCCCGTACTAACACATTAATATCAGCAGAGGCACCAGGTTGTAGGGATAACGGTACCCAGTGTGGTATGTGGTGACTAGTATGGGAAAATGGGCTGGTGATCAGGTTCCATAACAGGCAGATGGTGTTCCCAATGGTCAAAGGGAAATGCCATGCTCCAGGGCAAGCTGGGGATGAGCAAACAGATATCCAATGGCCAGAGGCAGTCCAGTTCAGTCCAGTGTCAGCACCAGGCTGTGCTGGCCCCTGGGCTTTTTTTCTTAAGGGCTCGTATGTGCACATGCACATGGTATCCTCAAGGCTTTCCCTCCACCTGTGCAGCTGGGGAAGGGTGGTCACTTCCCTTGCTTTCCTCCATTCCTCTTCAGCTTCACTCCAACTGTCTTTGTTATCATTTTCAGCAGCATGTGTAGGTGACAGGAATTGTCTGGTGGCAGCAGGGCCTTCAAGGGGGTTGCAGGGGATTCCTCATGCTTGAGGTCAAAAGGGGGACTTGGGAGCCAAAGGTGTGGAACCAGAAATTTCCTGAGTTCTCAGCTGGTCTCACAGAGAGTGAAAGATGGAAACTGTGCCAACCAGGAGACCAGGTCTACCAGTTGGGTAGACCTGGGCTCCAGAGACTTGTTGCTTCCCCCACTGCCCTGTTTTGCTCCCTCCCTACCCCCATTCCACCCACCCTTTCCCTGCTCCATTTTGCCCCTCCCCCCTTTGAGAAGGGGCTCCAAAGAAACTTTGTGCTCTCTGATAAAATTCCTTTCAGAGATCCTGAGTGGAGGTGGAAGTATTGCCAGTGCAAGTTTTGTGCAGACAATTTTTTTCTCCTCCATCCACCTAGGACACCTTGGCTCCCTGGAGAGCATAGGTCAAGGGATGGAGGAAGGCAGCAAGACCAGCACAAGACTAGTGTTCCTCAACCCAGTCATTCAGATTTGGGAATGTAGAAGACATTTTGGGAGGAAACAATCCAGAAGCAGCAGCAATGGAGTGACATACTTGGTTCAATGTGTTGCTCTGATTCTACCATGTCAGGTGTGTACTCTGCTTCTGAACCTGGTGTATTGGAACTGCGGAAGATCTGGCGAGGAGATAGGATGTAGTGTCAGCACAGCCCTTTAAGGGTTAAGACTTGGGCTTTCAGCAGAGAGTGTGCAGCACAGCTGCAGCACTAAAGGCAATGAGGTCTCTAATAGACCTACCTACCTACCTACCTTTAACTCATGGCTCTGCTTATTGGACTGGCTAACTGACTGTTAACTCACTGACTGACCTGTGACTTTGCTAATGAACCAACAGACCAGCATATGAGTTACTGGACTTTTGGATGGATTAACTGGCATCCTGACTAATGAACTAATCAAACAGACTGCTGAGTGTAGAGAGCTGAGGTGGTTCTGTTGTACCTGAAAGGTCTGCTGTTTGGAATGCTGGGAGGAGGGGCCCTGCAGACTTACAGGCAAGCCATCTACTGGTCTCCTTCCTGCTGGTGCTGGGGCACAAGTAGTTCCTGCAGTCTGCTAGATGTAGCTGTGGTTAAGCTGGGGGAACTAATTGACTTAAAGTGGGCATAGGATTGCTAGGCAGAACAGGGAGCTTGGCAGAACACCTGGACGAAACATTTAGCTGACATGACTAGTAGCGAGTGATAGATTTGTTCTCCATGAATTTGTCTGATTCCCTTTTAAAGCAGTCTAAGCAAATGGCTATCATGTAACTTGTGGTAGCTATCTCCATAGATTAAGTGTGTTCTGTGAAGTATTTCCTTTTGTTCATTATAGATCTCCTGCCAATTGGAACCAGTCTAAGAGTCAATAATTCATTTTTGATCATTTAACTGCATTATAACATGAGATCAGACATGGCCCAAAGGGGAAATGGCTCCTGAAGTGCTGCATAAATTCTCCTGCTTCCCCCCCCCCCCACATTGCTGCTGCTGTCTCCTCCACTCCAGTCCGTTAGCAGAGGAGGAGATAAGAGATGACTAGGGTGATGACCACTTTGTTCCACCCATGAGGAGGAGAAGATAAAAATGGCTGTAGCCCTCTTAGCCTTCTTGCCATCTCCTCCATGAGCGAAGAGACGAAGATAGCCATGGCGGCAGTGGCAGTTCTCTTCCCAATCAGGTTCTCTGCTCCCACTACCCACCTTCCCTCTGCCTGTTTCCTGTTTCCTTCTCCCTTTTCTGCCCCAGAAACAGCATGGCAGACCAGGTTAAAATAAGGGTTCCTTGGGAAATGGCAATGGGGCAGTCCTTCCTCACCATCCTTGTTCCATTCTACTCTGCTCTTCTATTTCAAAGCGTAGACAGCAAAGTGAAGAGGAAGAGGACAAATCAGGGCTAGGTGAGGCAGCCATAGAAGTGGCTGATGGTCTCAGGGTGCCATTTGCACCCATCTGCCACCTGAAGCAGTCCACCTAACTTCACATCATGCCTGGGTTGGCCGTGCATGAAATTTTCTCCCCATTCCAACTATTAAACCACTTCAGATTCCCCATGATTCATTTCTGTGGTAAAATTATAGAGTGGTATTGTTAGGACCAGGTTTTAGCTGCATTGGATGAGTCCTGGTTGCTGGTTCTAGTGTTATGAAAGGAGAAGAACTTCTATCCACTTTTCCTACACCATGTTTAACTTGTTTTTTCAAAAACAGAACAAAACAAAAAACCCACAGTATTCCCAAAGTCTACCCTTTTGCAACATGTTCAATGCAAATTACGGCCTAATTCTATCCTTCCCTTCCCTTGATGCAGTGGTGCCAAAGTGGCAGCCACTGCATCCTATTGGGGGACAGTTGTGTAGATCTCCTCTGGGTTATTGTATGCGGTGTGTGTGGGGGTTACTCAGATGCGCTAGCGAAATAGCTGGCACAGGTCCTCTGGACCCATACTGTGAGATGCGGTCTAGGAAGGGAGATAAGATTCAGCCATTGTCACTGAACCCATCCCTTTACCAGACCCAATCCACCCATCTCTGTTCACATTCCGCCCTCACCTACTCCCTCCTGCATTTCCCACTGACTTACCTGCTCCAGCAAGAAGCAGGAGAAGCAAGGGTGAGGACAGGAAGGCACAGGCCTTCCTGTCAGTTCTCCCAGCAGCACGCTAGTTAGCGTGCTGTCAGAACGCCTCTTATGACTGACACTGACTGCTTTATGGCAGTCAGCTCCAGCAGAGGACCTGGACTGACATTGTGTGATAAGTATAGGGCTCTGAGGGCTCAATCCTATCCATCTTTCCAGTAGTAATGAAGCCATGCCAAAGGGGTGTGTGCTTCATCCTGTGGTGGAGGGGGAGTCACAGAGGCCTCCTCAAGATAAGGGACCTTACCTGCAGGCTGCACTGTAGCTGCATCAGCACTGGAAAGTTGGATAGGATTGGAACTTTAGTTTCTTATTTATACCCTTTAACCTCTGTAGGGTGGCTAAGGAAAGGTCAACTTTCAATGCATGCTTTTAGTTGCTGGTCTTTTTATTTGAGCTGTACCTTACAGTTCTTCAGTATGGATTCATTTTGTCCTCTGTAGGGATAGTGACTGGCATTACATTATTCAGGATGTGTCAAGGATGGATTGGACCCAGGCCTCCCCAGCCCTGCTCTATCCCCACTAACATCCCCATGCTGGCTTTCCAGCCCACTTTGGATTCGGCCTCCCTTTCTCTGAATCCCAAATGACATTATTTGATGTACTCAACACCTTCGAGGTCTCGGCAACACTAAATTTAAACACAAGTCTGAGACAACTCTGAAATGTCCAAAACTCTCCAAATTTCCTCAAAATGTAAAGTAAATGCCCATGCCCTTCATAGGTTCTATTCTTTTTTAAATATGATTTGAACCTCCAGCAGTTCAGTATTTAATAGAGACATTTTTGTCGGGCTACCATTACAAGTCAGTATTCCTTAACACCTAGGTGATGAACAGACACCAAATAAGCAGTGTTTTTGTTTCTCTTTCTTGTGCTGCATGCTGAACAGAATAGCAACAATTGAAATATGAAGAATCCAGAATAATGTCTACTTTAAATAGGTGGACCACAAACAGATTGTGCTCAGTTGCCATAGCAACCAGACTTCCAAAGTGATGCAATGAAGAAATGGCATCAAAGAGTAGAGCTAAGTGTACATGAGAGAAGTCGGAGGCAAAAGCAAGCCAGCATAGTAGGGAGGTCTCCCAGCTGCAGGAAACAAACTGCGTTCTGGCTTTGCAACTTGTAAGACCCTGACCACCCGTAGCAGGAAACTAAAGAGCTAGCCAGTCCCAATATAAGGTAGAGGAGATTGGACCGATCAACAAATGAATCTCTTTGAAGCAGTCAATTATACTGTCTGTGCTGCAAGGTGAACAAGACATGAACTGGACGTTGTGCAAGGTTCCTTGCTACGTGCAAATTTCACATCCTCTATATGACAAAAGGGGAAAAAAATGTGGTCATTTCACTTTGTTGCCAAAGGGTGTATGGCTTGGTAGTGAGGCACAAGCCAATGAATAAGTCACTTCCATAGGACCTGGGAGCAGGGGTGGTGTAGGGGTTGACCAGGCCAGGCACTGGCCAAGGACCTACACCCATCAGACCATACAGTTTTGAATGCAAATTTTTTATTTTAAAGATTGATTTCAGCTGTAATTCAGAACAGAAGCAATTTGATGTACTCCCTCCCAAACCTGCTGTCAAACATTGATTTTTACATGCTTGACATTCAGAGGGAGACGTGTCTCTTCCCCTCCCCTCCCCCCCCCAATGTTGCTGAATGCTTAGCTTTAACCATTTCTTGTAGCCTGGGGTTCCACCGTGTAATTATATATTACATAAAAATCTGAACTCTAAATGTCTTTTTTAACAAGAGCAACAAACTTCACAAAATCTATACAATTGTTTTGAAATGTTTTCCCCTGAGGATACTGACATCTGCTTAAAAAATTAATAAACAAAGCTAAAAATAGTGGTGTGTTTTAAAAAATAAATGAATATGTTTGAAAAGTGTGTTGTGTGGGCTTTTATGTGATTTGTATATAAACTTTATACACTGGATAATGAGTTATTTCTTGAAGTACTATTTTGTGACAGAGAAAGATTATGCCTTTTTAATCCACCATAGGGGAAAAGGCCCTCTAATTTTGTTGTGGAAGTGCCTGTTATGTATTCAAGGGAGGAACTAGGAACGCCCACTTGGATTCTGAAGGAAGACACTCAGCAAATGTAACTCCCCACTCCAAACTCTTTCACACTGCTATGGCTGTTTTGAGTTTTAGCAGCAAAATCATCTGTGTCTTAGGGCCAAACTACATGAGATGCAGGAGATTTTACTGTGATCAGATATCCCAATGTCATTAAAAGGAACCATGGAGGAGGGGGAGAGGCAGTTTTGGATTGGAGCCGTAGCACTTGTGGAGAGGGTGTTAAGATTTCCTCTCTCCACCTCCCCATGCTGTTTCCCTGAAGCTGCTGTAAGGGGGGGGGAGGGGGGGAGATGAGAGTAAAGGGACCTGTCTTTTTTCCCTTCTGTGACTGATAGCAGCTTCAGAGTATATGTGATTTGAATCAGGACCAAGCTGTTGGAGGAAAGATTGACACCCTCCCCAGCATCATGGCCCTGATTCAAATGCCAAACTCCCCTACAGTTGCTTTTAATTAAAGAAAAACATGTTGCATGTGGATTGGCCCTTAGGGGACTTCATATGCCAGGATCAGACCTGGACCAGTGATCTGACTCTGTATATTTCAGATTCCTAAGTGGAATAATGCAGGACCTTTGCAGCAGAGGGACCCCCACTGTCAATCCTGTCCCCCCACCAAGGGCCATATCTACCCACCCCACCCTTGTTGCCATTCAGTCCCCATCCCCATAATGCCCTCCCAGCACTGTTCACTGTAACCAAATACTCTTGTTGCAGGGTAGAAAGAAGGCAACTCAAGAAATATCGGTACTCAGGAGTGAAGGTTTGCAGGCTTTATTTCATTGCAAGCGATGGGCATCTCAAGGGACTCATGTCCAAAGCATTGAGAGCAATTTCCCAATGTTAACTGGACCCTTTATACCATTCTGGGTCCTTTGTTTGAAAATCTGAACTTCCCTTTGGCTGAAGTTTGACATCATAGATGGGGCTAACCAGTGCTTTTTTTGTAAAAGAAAAGGTGCAGGAACTCACAACTTGTTAATCTTTTATTTATTTATTTATTTATTTATTTATTTATTTATTTATTTATTTATTTATTTTAAAACCATTTTTTATTGGAGAAATAAAATCTTTTTTATGTGCTTCCCCCCTAAAGATGAACTTAGTTCTGAGTAGACATGCATAGGATTGGGCTGTCAATCTCCACATCCCCTTCCCCCTAGCTACTTTTTCTACACCTGGGGAAAAATACTGTACAGGTGCACTTGTAGCGTGTAGTATGTAGTGCGGCACTACTTCGAGGAGAGGAAGCAGTGAATAGATTCTGAAAAATGGCTTACATGAGTTCCATGTAGTAAAATTACTCTAAGCAACTGTGGGAGTAAGAACAAAAAAGGAATTCTTACACGAGAGGGGTCCTTAGGTGCACATAGAAACAGCTACTTTTAGCAAACAAGCTATTAAATATGGTTTAATTCAGGTATCCAAATACTCTGTGTCTTTGGGAAGGCGCTTGGCATGCAATTGTATGTTCTCTGCTGCCCTGAGCAGCTGCTGTGCATTGCTGGAGAGGAGCTGCAAACGCTGGCTGGCGGAGGGCGTGGGGGAAGGATGAGGAGGATCTCTGGCAAGGCTGGACAGCAGGTTGTACACACGTAGAATCCCTTTTCACCTGCCCTTAGCATGTGAAAACGGGTGCAGATATATATCTCTGCCAGGATTAAGAGCCCAATCCTAGGTATGTCTACTCTGAAGTAAGTCTCGTTCTAGTCAATGGAGCTTACCCCCAGGAAAGTGCCTAGGATTGCAGCCTAAGAGCCCAATCCTATGCATGTCTACTCAGAAGTCCACTTTAATGAATGGGGCTTACTGTGGATAGGATGGCAGCCTCAGGGCCCAATCCTGTGCCTGTCTCCTCAGAAGTCAGTCCCATTAAAGTCAATGGGGCTTCCTCCCAGGAAAGTGTGGAGAGGACTGCAGCCTCAGAGCCAAAGCCTATGGCTGTCTCCTCATAAGTCAGTCCCAGTAGAGGCAGTGCCAGCACCTACCCAGCGAATGCCTCTGTTTCCCCCCCCAATGCCTCTGAAGGGGAGGGGCCCCTGCAAAAAGGTGCCGGAACTCCATCCCGTCCCCCTCCCCCCCGCGTTCCATTAGAAAAAAGCCCTAGGGCTAACTCTTAATAGGCTATAGATAACTTTAGAGACACCTGATAGGCTTGTTTCAGGTTACAGTTCCCATAAAAGGTAAAATTAAACAATTAAACATATTGAATTACAAAGAGCCAGCAGGGAGTGCTATATCATTTATCCAGTACTGACCCTTACTTGCATCCATCAATCCAATTAGG
The DNA here is from genome assembly GCF_035046505.1 of Tiliqua scincoides. Classification (NCBI taxonomy): domain Eukaryota; kingdom Metazoa; phylum Chordata; class Lepidosauria; order Squamata; family Scincidae; genus Tiliqua; species Tiliqua scincoides. The sequence goes on from NC_089827.1 coordinate 58,164,757, forward strand.
GGCTTCCTTGATAGGTCTCCGTACCAGCCTCATTATAGAGATGACACAATGTACTGTGACTGGTACAGTTATCTCTCTCTGCATGCCTTTCTCCTATGCTAATGTCAACACAGAAACACCTGTAAAGCCTTCCTGCAATGTTAAAGCTTTTTGTCTTAAGACTTTTCTAAAATCAAGCAGCAAAGGTTGCTTAAGACTTACTTCTAATGACTACTATGTCCCCATATACGTTGGTTACACTTTAGGGCAAAGACTATTTTACCTATATGTGCCTATATGTGTCTTTTCCTTTGAAAGCATGGAAGAATAACAGTTTAAAACTATAAACGAACACAGGCAGACTGTCCTTGCTAAGATGGGTATACTTGTACCAAGTTGGGGCCTATCTGCTTGTTTCCTAGCAATCTTATCTAATTGCATTCCAAGGTGTTTATGCCTAAGCAGCTCTGTGAGAATACAATTTTGCCTTTAAATGAAGTCAGACAGATTCTTCTATTCTGTGTTTTTCTATACTTTTGCATGTGGCTTTTGCTTTTACTCAAATGCTATGTCACACTGGTCATCCTGCCTGCCACCTTCCATCACTCTTATTAGAAAGAACTGAAAAAGTTATCAGGAAGCCTGGCACTAGTGAAAGCTACGTATTTTAGCACAATTGCTAAGGACTTAAGCAGGACTGGGATACAATCTCCTGGTACCTAAAGGGAGTAAATCAGATGTCTTCCCCTTTTCCTGGTTGTGCTCTAGTCCAGTGGTCTTCAACTTTTTTCATTGTATTGTACCCACTATATTGATTTACGCCATCGATTTCTATATCCATTCCTGGAAAGCTTTCATGGTTCAGATACAGACTTGGTCCGGTACTTGTTAGATGGGAGAAATGAGTGCCGCTCATCAAATGTAGCAAAATATATATTTAAGGCACTATCAAGGCATAAATTCCTCTGTAGTTCTTTGCCTGATCAATGATTGGCGGCTACCCTGAATGTTTTAATTTTGTTTTCTTGTTGGATTGTTTATGCCAATAAAGGTGGAATGAATGAATGAATCAATTTTTTTCATTCCTGTAAGTCGCTGCAACTCCACAACTGTGGCTTAGTGACCCCATTGGGGTCCAATCCCAAGGTTGAAGAACACTGCTCTAACACAACCAAAATGGAGCAGATAAATCTTACTAAGATCAATGAGAATATTCATAAGTGCGTTTCCAAAAATTATCAGTGCAATCCTATGCCTGTCTACCCAGAAGAAAGCCCCATGAGTTTAATGGAACCTAGATGAGAATATATAGGATTGCAGCCTGTGTTGCATGGGCTCAATGGAACACATCAAGATTCAATTTTCACATGTGAATGTGGCAATTTTCACATTGTTCACAATGTCACGGATATTCTCTTCAGATGTCAGCACCATCTCCTGGCCACCTTTGTCTTCAAAGAGACCTGGGATAAATCCAAGAAGCTGGTCTTTCTGGTGTTCTGTTGATGTCACCAGATCCAAGCTCCTCTTGAATATAAACACATTTGTTCATGATGTGATGACTTGAAGGTAGATCTATGGGGTTGTACTTGTCCTGCATGTAGACAGTCAGCTCACTGTGAATGTACCCATGCACAATTCAAGAAGAACTGAGCTCTCCCTCTGTGGATATGGCCTGTGGGACTCCTTCCCCTTGCTCAGCTAACCTTCCTTGTTCTGGACAACCTCCCTATCAGCAGGGGTTTTCTTTCTATATCTATGGCCAGCTCACAGGCACCCCACCTGTCATTTGTCTCCCTGGCCACTCTTTCTCCTTCCCCATCTCTCCTCCTTTGTCTGCAGCTTGCCTTGTTTCCTCTTCACTTTTCTCCACTTTCCCTTCACTCTCAGTCCACTTTTGCACTGTCTCTTTCTCTATTGCTCAGTGTGTCTCTTTTTGCCCACCTCACCCCTTTTCACTGTGCTTGTTTCATGGGCTGGTACCTGTAACAAACCCCGTGACAGTACCTATTCTTGTCAACCCAAGTGCTGGCAGTTGATGCCTTGCCTGTTGTATTAGTCCCTTTCCCACTCTCTGGGTGGCTGGCACTTGGCATTGATATCCCTGCTGAGTGCCACTGTGTCCAGTTCTCTGCCATGCCTTTCTGCTTCCGTTTGTTCAGTGGGAGCATAACATAAGGTTGACAATAGGTTTGGCATGTGGACCTTGCTGAGAAGCTCACATATGAAATGCATGTATCCAGAGGACAAGGAAAGCCTGAGACATTTGTTACCATTTGGGGTCTCTTTCTTTCAGATGTGAAAAAAATACCACATGACTGTTCAGCTGGCACCTTTGTGACCCTGATAATTTTGGAGTGCTTCCCTTGAATCTTATTCCTTTTGCTGTGGAAACTATTGTTGAACTTTTTGTAGAAAAGTGACATATAAATGTTCTTAATGATAGTAGTAAGTTGCATAAACTAGATACTCCCATGAATGCTTGGAACTGTATTCCATCATTTCTGAACATTAACTGCTCAGTACTCTTGTCTCCTGATTTTTACTTTTTTTGTTGTTATTCTGTAACTTCTTAAAAATTTTGCTAAAAAAACAACAAAAAACAGATAGGGACTAGAAATGAAATGTTCTGGATCATTATCCCGATATATAAATCTATGGGACAGTCTTCACAATGGAAGATGTTGGATAGATACCCATGTCTGAATTGCCTTCTTTGGGGAGCCTATCTGAAGAATTAAATCCAGTGGGGCTGATAAGAGAAGAGAAAAAGTTATAGGACTAAATGGACATATTAAAAATTCCATATTAAACATGAATGTTAAACACTGACACATTAAACATTGACAAGTCTTTGGGTCCAGATGGCACATCTTTGAAAACTTGTGTGAAATTGCTGATCTTGAAGCTTGTTATTAAAAGCAGCCACCCTACTACAGCATTGGAATGAAGTCAGAATAATCAAGGTTTATAAAGGAGGATCTAGGGTGGAACTGGGAAATTTTCCAGGCATAATGTAAAGTGCTGGTTATCATCTTTAAAGCCATGTACCATTTGGATGCAGGATATGCCCCAGGGTGTTGAGACACGCTGATTGTGAACCACTGGAGTAATGTGTAACTGGGCCCTTAAGATTGGAAGGGGGGAGGCAACTTGTGAGACATGATGAAGGTTTGATCAAAATGATGCCTGTCCAGTGAAATTGATTGGCAGTAGATTTAGGACAACTCCTCTGGATTGGTTTAAAGTTTCAGAGGGAAACAAACAATGGTCCATGATGATTCTTCAACATCTCCCCCTTCTGTTTTTGGGCAGCTGATTGACGCTTTCAGCTCCTTTTACACTCAATGTAATAAGGCTCATAGTGATGCTATTATTACCCCCAGTTCACCACTCTGGATTTATTATATTTGTCTTTTATAAGCGAAGGTAGTCTGCTTGATAATGAACACCACAGAGAAGGGGCAGAAGAAAAGTTGCCTCCTCCATCTTTGGAAGAGTCATCCTCCTCCTTTGCTGAACAAAATTATAAACAATGGATATGGTTAATTAACACAAGCCTAGTGGAGATTACCAGGTCTCAATACTGACTGTTTTCTAAGGCCCATTTGACAGTCAATGGGAGCTTATTTTTTTCTGTGATATGCAATTTTAAAAAAAGAGATTTGAGGAGATGGGGTAATGGCAAGCTATGTGGACGGGGAGAATTTCTGCTGTGGAAGTATAGTAACTGCACATTTTTAAATTGTTAATTCTCTTAGGTCTACAAAAGAATTTAAATCATATATGGTCATATAAACATTGTATTAATAAATTTATCTGGAATTATAAGGAAGCCACTCCCCCCACCCACAGCCTGGGCTAAATAGGAATGTGATATAACAGGAATCATTGTTTGGGGAATTGGCAACACCTGACATTGCAAATGGGAATCATGTAGCTGTGTTGACTGCAATTTATCAATGGTTAGAAAAGTACCAGTACCTTGATATCCTTACAAATAAGCCTACATACATAGTAGTTAATTATCTATCTATCTATCTATCTATCTATCTATCTATCTATCTATCTATCTATCTATCTATCTATCTATCTATCTATCTATCTATCGCTTCTTGGGTGACTTCGAGCTCTCAGCCTCACATACCTCAAAGCTGTTGTGAAGACTAAAGGAGGGCCACCCATGCAGATCTCCCAGATGCAGCTGGAACCTCGTTCTGGCAACATCTGGGAGATTTTCCGAGCCTTGGAGAAGCTGCACGCCACCATATGTGGCCTCACTGAGGCTCAGAATGCTGCCGGGAGCCTTTAAAACGCAACTTATGGTTTTTGGCAAAAACCGGAAGTCACACTCCAAAGGCTCCAGGCAGCCTCAAAATACCATCCAGAGCCATTTTAACATGACTTCTGGTTTTTGCCAAAAAGACTCCAGGTGGCATTCTGAGCCTCTAGATATTGTGTATAGATACCCACAAAAAGTTTAGAAAAATGTCAGCTGAGAAGAAGGTTAGTTATAAAGGGTTTAATCCTAAATTTAGGTAGTCATAACTAAGAGCCCAATCCCATCTTCTCTCCCTCCCCCCTCTTGGTGCAGCTATACTGAAAAGGGGCATGCTGTATCCAGCAGGGAGGTGGATCAGGAGGCTTCCAAAGGGAAAGGGGAATTATTTTCCCTTGCCCTTCTGTAAGCCTCTTGCTTTACAATGGGTCTCCTTGGACTTACGCCAGCTCTGTAACTGGAGCTAGTCTGAGGAGACAAAGGGGGCAGGGAGACTTGCAAAAGTGGGGATAGGATATTGTGTGTACCATCACCAATGGATCCACCCCCTCCTGCAGCCTCCTCACCGCCTTTCCTGCCCAGTTTTTCATTATGTCTCCATGGACTTCTGTTATATTTAATGCTGGATTGCAGCTGCAGGACAACAAGGAACTTTTGATTTTGGTTTAAAATGTCTCATGATTGCTGATGTTGTGTAGTGACTAACAGCCTGATCCTATAGGGCTTACTGCCCATGATCTAACCTTATCAGGTCTCATAAAAAGTGTTGTAAGACACTCCAGCGCAGGTGGTAAGGCCGCAGTGCCCGTATTGAGGCCAGCGCCAATTGGCACTGGGCTTCGGTGCTGAGAAATGTTGGGGATGTGCTGGATGGTGAGTATCACTACCAGTCAGCAGCAAGGCTTTTCAGGGTGGGGGGAAGGCAGTGGAGGACGGAACTGGGCGGGAGGAGGCGGGCAGGAAGGAGGATCAGGCCCAGGAGGGGGTGGAGGCAGAGGCTGCCACCGAATCCTAAACCACCCCAAGCCATGGAGACCAACATGGGTGTCCTCAGTTCTGTGCCTGCTCAATGGCGGGTGTAGATCCAAGTAGATCCATCAATGCCATCTAAGCTTGTCACAGGGTAAGGGAACCACTGTTCCCTTACCCTGAGGAGAACTCTGTGAGCTTCCCTGACCCCACAGGATACAGTGGCAGCTATTTCGGCGCCACTGTCTTTCTGGGCACTGGGGAAGGACAGGATTGGGCCTGAAGAGCTGCAAATCAGAACTTACCAGCTTCTAGTCTCACCTCTGCCATGAACTCATTAGGTGGCCTTAGGCAAGCCTTTCACTTTCAGTTGCTATATTTCAGGGCTTTTCATACTGGGGCATCACGACACCCCAGCCTGTGGGCCCTGGCCCGTTTTCCCTTAAGGGGCGGGGGCAGCCAGGAGGCAGGGAGGAGGCAGTGGCGCAATCCCCAGGATCTCACTGCTCGGGGGAGGGCTGCAGGGGCTTGGCTGCATGAACCTGAGCCTCCTGCAGCCTCCCAGGGGTGTGGGGAACCCTGCGCGGCTGTCTGCAGGGCTCCCCAAAGCTTCACAAGTGAAAGTGCAATCACTCCACTTTCACTTTTGAAGCATCGGGGAGCCCAGCGGACAGCCGCATAGGGCTCCCCGCACCCCCGGGAGGCTGCAGGAGGCTCTGGTAAGTGTATCCACGCCCTTGCAGCCCCCCGAGTGACCACTACTGTCTTCCCCCTGCCCCCGCTGCCTCCACCACCCCCCTGCAAGAATTTACTGCCGCTTTCAAACTCCCTGGGAGTTTGAAAACCGCAGCTATATGGGAATACAAATACTTACCATGCACCATTATTGTAAGAGCATCAAGATAATACACTTGAGGTGCTTTGTACCTGGGCAATGAAGCATTTTTAAAAGTACAGGTGGAGTCTTGGTAGCCACATTCCTGGACCCACCGCAGATACCAAAACTCACAGATAAAGAAATTTGCTTGTTCCAACTTACGGGGACTCCAAATGTGACCAAACCCTTTTTCCAGTCACATTTGGAGCCTTTCTGAGGCCCAAAGAAGCCACATATGATTTGGGGAGGGCGTTTCAGAGGTGCTCTGGGGCAGGGGGAGGGTGGGCAATGGATGGACGGTGGGTGGGCCAGTCCCAGAAGGGGGGGTGGACTGGCCTATGGCACTTAAGTTGGATCCTAAACCCCCTTCCAAGCAGCCCAGCCTAACTCCAGGCTGCTCGAATCTACGCCAGCAATTTAACTGTGTAGATCCGAGTAGCCCCATTGTAGTGGCAGGGGCAGTGCAGTGGCTGGGAAAAATATTGCAACAAGTTGCACCACAGCCACCTCCAACCCTGCATTGGATACAGTGCAAGCCAGTTGGCCTGCCTGTTCCAGCGCACGTTAGGATTGGGCAATTAGTGACACAAGGCAAACATTTGATAATGATGTACCTGCTTAAAAATTTTCACAAATCAGACATTCAGTTTAAGAAAGTCAACAAAATGTTAGTATATTTAAAGTAGTGACCAAATCTGGAAGTTTGTTAAATTGTTATTTCGTTCAGAAGAACCTTTTTACTTTTAAACATCAGTGACCAAAATTAACAGAGTCAATCAGAGCAACTTCCAGAGAGGATAACTATGTTAGATTGTTGCAGCAGAAACAACCAAGGCTGGAATCCTGTTCACATTCAGCTGGGAGCAAGTGCCATTAAACTCAGTGGAGCTTGCTTCTGAGTAGATCTGCATAGGATTACAGTGTAAGGGCGCAATCCTAATCCCTTATGTCAGTGCTTTCCAGCACTGACTTAAGGGCAATGCAGCTCCGAGGTAAGGGAAGAAACATTCCCTTACTTTGAAGAGGCCTCCCCGTGAGTATCACCCACCTGCAGGAAGTTGCACGTGTCCCATTAGCACTGCTATGCCAGTGCTGGAAAGCACTGACATAAGGGGATAGGATTGTGCCCTAAGAGTTTTACAGCAGCTTAAAAACTAACCCAGGAGTTCTCAAACTTTATGTTACTGCAATCCTGCAAAATATATAAATTTGAAGACTCCTGTAATAAAGATAATTGATCAATCAACTCAGTGTTTACACTTACTGGCAGCAACTTTCTGGGGTCTCTGACAAGGATCGTCCCCAGCCCAGTCTGGAGATTCCAGGAGTGGAAACTAGTTCTTCAAAACTTTGCAACATCCTTCCAAACAGCATGCAACCCCTGGAAATCATGTCCCACACTTTGAGAGCCCCTGGACTAACCAATAATTTTAGGATAGGTTTTTTGGACTACAGTTCAAGATGCGTGTAACAAAGTAGACTGTTGTCTCTACTAGAAGAGATTTGTTAGTCTTTAAGGTGCTACAGACTTTGTAGTAGACAAGAAGAGTTTTCTCAAGTCTGTTAGTAGCCTACATTTATATAGTTTTGTTACTGTGAATCGTACTGCTTATGCGCATGTAATGTAATTTTGTGCAGATTTTAAAGTATTAGCTGAATACAACCATTATATACATTTTTATTCACCAAAATCCAGAAGATTATAAAAAAGTTATTTCTGCTGGCTTTTTGGAAGTGGTCTTCTAAAAAGGAGAGTTTGCATTTCTGGTTCAGAAATCATAGAGCGGTCCACAGCTATAAGAGTCTTCAGGCACAATCCTAACTAGGTCTACTCAGAAGTCCTATTTTGTTCAATGGAGTTTACTCTCAGGAAAGTGTGGTTAGGAATGCAGCCTTCTTTGTTCTTCTTCAAACATTAGATGAATTTTTAGTACAGTACTTGCTTTGTAAGCTACCTTTGCAACATCACAAGCCAATACTCATAGTTCTTATCCAAGTAATTACCCAGGTAATATATCTGCTTCCGGGTTATGATGAATATAGTGGTGATGACAGTGGCAACCTCAGATCACCTCTGCTCACAACAAAGCCTCTTCTCCTTTCTTGACAGTAACAGCTACAGTACTCATTGCCCATTCACTTACAATTTCCCTATTTCTTTCTAAAATGTATAGGATTCTTTATAGAGTTTGAACAAAAAGACAGAGAAACAAAAGGAGGAAGGTTCATAAATCATATATCTGTAAGGAATCTTCTAGAAATTCTTCAGACACCAGTTTTAAACAAACTCTTTGCAAACTATTATTCAAACAACGTTGGGAATAAAAGAAAGAAGTGTTGATCTAGTACAGGTGTCTAGATGCTTAATGTGCCTGATTTACGGTTCAATCCTATGGGAGCCATTACAACAGTGGATCTTGAGATGAAATGCCACTACCAAGCATGTTGGAACCACTGGTGCAAATGGCTGGCAGCACCACATGCGCACCAGCAATGGATCCAGCCTGTGCCAGAGCAGATAGGATGGTGACAAGAATGGGTCATGGACGGTACAGGGGAGATTCGAGGCAGGAAGGAAAAGGGCAGGGGATGGTCTGGAGTTGGAAAGGGAAGATCTTGGCAGCAGTCATGCATGCTGGATCCTATCCCCTTTTCCTGGCCTCCAACCCTGCCTTCCTTTCCTTGGATTTACAATACACAAGCAAATTCGCATGGGTCCCTTAATAATTGGAGACCTAACAAGTGGTAATGGCTCTTTTACAGGGATTTTCTTGACAGTGGTGGCCAGGTCATCATAGAATTTGTCTTTGGCTTCTGCTGGAGACGACAGAGTCGGTGCATAAGCACTGATGAGAGTGACAGGTCCTGCTGATGACTGGAGCTGCAGGGACAAAATTCTTTCACTTCCCACAGTAGGTGGAATGATGGATTTCAGCAGGGTATTTCTGACCGCAAAGCCAACGCCATGTTCCCTGGTTTCGTTTGGTGGTTTTCCCTGCCAGAAAAATGAGAAATTTCTCTCCTTGACAGATCCGGAATCTGGCAGCCTAGTCTCTTGAAGGGCGACGATGTCCATCTGCAGTCTGCTCAGCTCCATGTCGATGACAGCTGTTTTGCGTGTGTCGTCTATTTCTTGCAGGTCATCAGAGAAGCCAGGTGTCATTGTCCTAACATTCCAGGTGCCCAGCTTTAGGGCAGTAGTTTTCTGTTTTCTGTTGCATGGTGCAGAGTTGTCGATCCACTTGTCGGTTTTCACCCTAAACCCCACGCACCCCATGAGGTTAACGGACCGTGGCGAGGCAACACCTTACTGGCTGGGGACTGCCCAGCTTAAGGCGGGCGGTAGCTGCCCAATGAGATGCAATGATCTCTCCCACCGTCGGAAGCAGCCCCTGGCGTCATGCTCTACGCCAATCGAGCAAAGACTTATAACCGGTAAACTGCTGCTTCCCGTGTTGTGCCGACGCCGTATGGCGAAGTTGGAGTGTCCTCTCCAGTGCGCGAAGCCTGGGTAAAGAAGGTATGGAGGATAGGCTGTTACCCATGCAGCAAATCCCCCCTCTCCACGTCGCTGGAATGGTCCAATGGAAAGGCAGAAGCCAATACGGTTGGTTCCAGCGGCGTCGCAGGAGTTGCCAGAACGTGACTGTTCAGCCATGAACTGCCTAAGGGACTCCGGCTCCTGATTTTGCCTCGAGGTTGACGCCTGAAGCCTTTTCCACAACTGGATGTAGCCACAAGGCAGTGGAGGTTTGAGGTCAGAGTTTCCTTCTCTTAGATGAGCTGCCTTCCTAGGCTGACGAGTGCCATCTACCCGGTGATATGGTACCCATCTACCCGGTGATATGGTACCCATCTACCCATCTGATATGGTATTCTCCCTTAGACAACTGCAGGAGAAATGCAGGGAACAACGACAGCCACTCTTTATAGCCTTCATAGATCTCACAAAGGCTTTTGACCTGGTCAGCAGAGACGGCCTCTTCAAGATTCTCCCCAAGATCGGATGTCCACCCAGGCTCCTCAGCATCATCAGATCTTTCCACAAGGACATGAAGGGCACTGTTGTCTTCGATGGCTCCACATCAGACCCTTTTGACATCCGAAGCGGAGTGAAGCAGGGCTGTGTTCTTGCACCAACCTTGTTTGGGATTTTCTTCGCTGTCCTGCTGAAGCAGGCCTTTGGAACTGCAACAGAAGGCATCTATTTCCGGACCAGATCAGACGGAAAGCTCTTCAACCTCTCCAGACTGAGAGCAAAATCCAAAGTCCAGCTGAAATGTCTGCGTGACTTCCTCTTTGCCGACGATGCAGCTGTCACTACCCACTCTGCCAAAGATCTCCAGCAGCTCATGGATCGTTTTAGCAAGGCCTGCCAAGATTTTGGACTGACAATCAGCCTGAAGAAAACACAGATCATGGTTCAGGATGTGGACTCACCTCCCTGCATTACAATCTCTGAGCATGAACTGGAGGTTGTCCATGACTTTGTGTACCTTGGCTCAACGATCTCCGACACTCTTTCTCTCGATACCGAGCTAAACAAGCGCATCGGTAAAGCAGCTACCACGTTTTCCAGACTCACAAAGAGAGTCTGGTCCAACAAGAAGCTGACGGAACATACCAAGATCCAGGTCTACAGAGCTTGCGTCCTGAGTACACTTGTGTACTGCAGCGAGTCATGGACTCTTCGCTCACAACAGGAGAGGAAACTGAGCGCTTTCCACATGCGCTGCCTCCGACGCATCTTCGGCATCACCTGGCAGGACAAAGTTCCAAACAACACAGTCCTGGAACGTGCTGGAATCCCTAGCATGTATTCACTGCTGAAACAGAGACGCCTGCGTTGGCTCAGTCATGTCGTGAGAATGGATGATGGCCGGATCCCAAAGGATCTCCTCTATGGAGAACTCGTGCAAGGAAAGCGCCCTACAAGTAGACCACAGCTGCGATACAAGGACATCTGCAAGAGGGATCTGAAGGCCTTAGGGATGGACCTCAACAAGTGGGAAACCCTGGCCTCTGAGCAGCCCGCTTGGAGGCAGGCTGTGCAGCATGGCCTTTCCCAGTTTGAAGAGACACTTGGCCAACAGTCTGAGGCTAAGAGGCAAAGAAGGAAGGCCCATAGCCAGGGAGACAGACCAGGGACAGACTGCACTTGCTCCCGGTGTGGAAGGGATTGTCACTCCCGGATTGGCCTTTTCAGCCACACTAGACGCTGTGCCAGAACCACCTTTCAGAGCGCGATACCATAGTCTTTCGAGACTGAAGCTTGCCAATACAACAAGTGGTAAGTAAAAGTTATTTTTATTTATCACCTGTTGGCTGATTGCCTTCTCCCACCACTGTATGCAACACATGCCCTGTTGGCATGGTTGGATGGTGGAAAATGGTGGGGATAGGACTGGGCTTAATAGCTGTATTTACAGTCAAATGAAAGTTGTTGCACCAGTTCAGCTGTGTCTTGGTTGGCAAGACCCTGGAATCTGACTTACCCTATGTAACCTGTCTCTTTGATCTCTTTCAGTGCATGTTTGCACAACTGTTTTGAAAATGGCCACAGGTGAGAGATGTAGGCTAGATCAGCAGAGAAAATTATCCAGATAGTTTCCCCTGTAATTTACATATACTACAACTAGTTCTTGTAATATATTGGGCAATTGTGTGCTCTATTGGATGACCTTTTTTTTTTCCAACCACTTAAACTTCACAAAGATTATTAACATTTTTGGTGAGAATCCAGTGTTCAGGTTTTCACAGCTTCCTTAGAAATTTTCATAGATGGGAACATGTAGGCTGGGGGAATCAAGTATGCAAACTTGCTAGTCTGAGAAAGTGCCCTATGGCCATTTCTTAGGAAGCTGTGGAAACCTGCCATGTTCCACACTTATACAAGGTCTTTTTAGCTTTTTCCTCAGTAGCTTCCTACATCCCCTGAAAAGCTCCCTCCCAGAGACCTGCCAGGGCAGCACCACATGGGGCTTGAAGAACATGAAGGCAACTAAAAATTCACCACTCTTCATGCATGCACATTAGTGTGCTGTGTGCATGCGTGTGCGCGTGTGTGTGTCTGGATCCCATCAATTATTTTGAGAGTATTTAATCTGGATTTAAGTAGAAACATCTGGTAGACTTGCTGTGGAAGGTTTGGAAGACAGGAGAGATCATCTGACCTGTTAATAGTTCCTCAAGGACTGCTTTCATAGTGAAAATGTTTATGATGGCTTGCAGTGCTCTCTTCTAGCAAAAACGACCTCTGTATATCAAGTGACATCTTTCACTATCACCAATGCGTATTCCCCTATGCTGTCATTTTTGGGAAGCTAAGAAGTCCATGGGATTTTGACAATATATATTTCCTGTGATGGGAGTTGAAAATAAGGTAGAATTGGGAATTCCTTTCCCAGTTTTTATACTGCCAATGTATACATGCTCTTCAACAAACATACTGTAATTGCCTAGAGAGAGTTAGCCCAAAGAAACTAGAAAAAATTCAAGCCACTTGAAATCATGTTACAAATCAGTCTGGTTGAGCTGGTATTGCTCAGGTACCCTCTGCTTTTCTGACTGTCATCTAGTGAACAGTAAATCAAGGCAAGCAGGGGGGAAAAATTCTCCAGGAAGGTAGATGGCTCTCTTCTGCTGTTGAAATGGGGGCTTCATCATAATGTTGCACTGTTCACTTTTTTGTGGTTCAGACCTTGCAATCTTTGTTCATCAGTAAGAACTCATTGCCTGTGCTTACCTCCCCCAAAGCTGCAAGTGAATGGCAGAAGTGCTTCAATATAAGCACGGGGTGAGGAAATGAGCTGGAAAAAAATCATTAGCAGTTGTAACAATGGCTGAGCAAGAGAAGCTGCATGAGAAGGAGAATAAAGACCAACAGAAAAAAATAAATGAAGAATTGGGGAAATTGATTATGAAGCCTATTATTTTACACTGTGCAAGAACAATTGTGCAATAGGCTAATTACTCTCTCTCTCTCTCTCTCTCTCTCTCTCTCTCTGGGCAGATGCTGGACAGTCATGAAGGCATGCTCTTCTCTTTCTAATGGAGCAGAACTCTGAGAAAAGCAATATCAATGGTGGACAACTGGTAAATCAAAATGATGCTACAGCCTGTACAAAATGCCCTTCCACTTGGAAAGGATTATGGTCTGCCACATGACATCATTGCATCGGTTAATGTGTTTGTTGCCCTACATACTAGAGTGGCAATTCACTATGTTGTTCAGGAAAACACATTAATAACAGACATCAAGACAGCTACATAGTGTATAAATAACATTAATTCCCTCCTGATCTTTAGTGTGAGGAGGGGGAAGCCAGTATTCTATGATGTATGGGCAAATGATTACTGCTAATTGTATTTCTTAAACTTTTAATTGAAAGTTTATCAGAAGGATAGTAAAATATCACTGACCTTCCACAGCCAATCTCAGAGGTCGGTCAAGTTGGGCATTGATTGAGGATTCCCCAGAATCCTAGCAATATGAGCTCTGAAGCACCATCACAAGTGGTACGTTCACTGCCTTCTCTCTTCTGAGGAAGCCTGTTCACAGAGAGTGAAAGAGGAGGCTGCTAGATCCTCAAGGTCCAATGCTATTCAGATGTTGTGCCAATGTGGTGTGGATGGTGGTGCAGTGTCTGTCATATCCTGACCTGCAATGCTACAACAATGACACACTGATACCAGCACAACGGTGCCCAAGTAGCAAGCCTGTCTTGGCCTATCCCAGTAGCACCCCAGTACTATCCAACCCAGCCCATTACCCACAGAGCAGCATCATGACTGCAGCGTGTCGTTACTGTGACATCAGCATGGCATCTGTGTGACATCCATGTGTCATCACCATTAAGTCAGCGCATAATTATCATGACTGTGTGCTATCAGTGGGATATCCAAGAAGCCAAACATTGCATCCAGTCAGCCCCAATGATGGCAGCAAGGGTGACCTGAGAAGCAGAAGCAGGGGTATATGTAGGGCCAATGACTGGCCAATGCTGGGGAGCCAATGCTGTTATGATATATGCCCCAGGCCTACAGGGAATTTGCAGGCTGGATAGGGCAAGGCTAGGCCCTGATGTCTTGGCCTGCATACATGTAGTGTAGCCCAGGTGCATCATGGGATTGGCTGATGCAACAGGGCATAGCAGGGATGATGCAATACCCTGCAATACCATGTCACCAGACAATGAGTCATGCAGTCACCAGATCGTAGCCCGCCTCTCATTGGCCAGTGCCAATATATACTGCAGCGTATGCAAGCTGCTGTGTGGGAGATGTTATGTGGAGTGTCTGCAGGAAGCTATGTCGGTGGAGTTGATGATTGGAGTTGAGAAAAGTGCTATCTTGCTGTTTGCTTGCTGTGCTGCTTTGCACTGTAAATATTGTATATAACTTCAAGGAAAGGACATTTGGTGGTGGAGCACTGCCATGTCTGTGCCTCGTTATTTACCGGGAGTATCTGCCTGACCTTGAGACTCTGGAGCTGCGGTGTCGGCTGCGTACTTCAACAGGTACCCTCCTCCAGCCACAAGGAATGAATAACATTCATTCCACAGGTACCACTTCAGCCAAGGGGAGATGCCCCAAGGATACCACACACAGTATAAAACAAGAATACCATAGCACCTCTTCTGCCCCACAGAAGCTACAGTGACATCAGCAGCTAAGGGGTAAAAGCAAAGAACTGCTAGGGACACACCTACCAAAGTTCAAGTCCCCTCGTCCCATCCATATAAAAACATACATCCAAGGAATACATTTTCAGCAGAGCACAAGTAGAAAGATAGCTCTCTTGGAAGAGGGGAGCCATTTAAAAAACACACACAAATCCCAACATGGCAAGGGTTTGAGTGCCTGTGGAGGCACCTGCCAACTAGAAGGAGTCCTTTGGTCAGGGCAGGGATTCTGATGAATGTTTGACCAGCAGTAGCCAGTGTTTGACTGGAGTCCCTGGCATTTGCCAAATGGAGGAGGCACTCCCTGCTCCTAGCTGTTGCAAATGAAGGGATGGTTAGGGAACACAGTTGAAAGCAGAGGCTGATAATCCTGAGGGGTTAGGAGATGGGTACAGACATGAGACAGAGGTGCAATATCAATGTATGGCAGCATGGAATTCCCTCTCTCCCTTGCTTACCTGTGTGGGGTGCATTGTCCTTTCCCAGTTGGGATAGTGAGGTAGAGGTTCCAGCTCGGTGTCTGTCTGTGGAGTCCTCCTGGGGCAGAGTCCCTACAATTAGAATTCTGAGGAGACTAGTGTTAACAAACTATCATGCCATACATGCTGTGAGGGACAAGAGATTGTTGGTGCAATGTGCTCCCTCTGCACTCCAAGTGCTCTTTCACTAGGGTTACCATCAGCAAAGTTCTCCTTTAAGAGACCAGAGAAATATAGCCCGATGCTACAAATATGATAATCTGAACGGCAGTCTCCCTGGCAGGGGCTTTATACTGGGTTTGGTGTGCTGTGATTGGTTGCTACATGTTGTCTGTATCCTATGCTCCATTGTAGGAAAGAGAGTGGGGCAGGAGGATGGCAGGAGGTGAGATTTTCTGCTCTTTTCCTCTTCCCCATTGTTCCTTATGGACCAGTAGTGTACCATTTTTCAAGTATTAGGGGTGTGTCTGAAGAAGGGTTAGAATATGGTGTATGTCGACTCCTCCTTGTCCCTCCCACATCCCTCCTACATCCCTATTTTGGCTTCTCTGCTACTGAAATTGTGCTGGTATCTGAGTGATGTCCGAGCTATGTTTGGTGTGGTGTTCTTCCACAGTTGTGTCAGCATCTTTGGTATGCTTGTCAGTGGGAAGGTTTCTGCATTGGCAGGGCTGTTGTCGTGCAGTGTATGAGATACACTGTTATATTTCGAGGATAGGATATTTCAGCTTGTCAACTGAACTTAATAGCCAACGATGGGAACTCAAGACTCACAGACTTAATTCAAGTTCCGAAATCATGTTTTTTGTGGCTTGTGGAGACTCAAGTCATGCACTTCACTGATTTGGGCACTGACTTGCACTTTGGAGTTTTTACCCTAAAAGAGTCATGACTCAAACTTGACTCGAGTTCTGACTCTCTTTAGTGGTGTGTGCTTGCTTGCCTCCTTTTTTGTTTTTTCAGCCACTTCCGCATCATCCCAAAAGACCTTGTGGGTTATCCAGAAACAGTCTTTCAGACCAACAGCAGCAGCAGGCATGGTGGGAGGAGGGTAGGTGGTTTCAGGAGTCAGGGCTGGGGGTTTGATGGGAAGAGGAAGGCTTAAGGGTTGTTGTTTTTTTTTGCTCAAGAACTTGTTTGTCAAAATGATTTTGGACTCAAGTCAAAATGACTTGAAATTTTCCATGAGTTGAGTCACGATGGGGTGCGCTGTGACTCAACTTAAGTTGCGGGCTTACTGACTTGGAACTTGACACATGACTTGGCACTGTGACTTTAGTACATCCCTGCTAATAGCTGAATTATAAGGAATTTGTCACTCCACTGTGGCTTCTTTTCATTCCTCTCCAGTAATAACTAAATTCAATACTTATGTAGAACAGGTGGATTATATAGGATGTAACCAGAACTTCTCAGAGATGGGGCTTTGTAGAGCTGGTGTGGCCTCATGACCCATCTTTCCCATGTGTGTATCATTAAGCTGTGTGGGAATACATTCAAGAAAGGAGCAACCTCGCCATATCTGGTAATGCATATATCAGCTTGGAAAAGCAATCTATTCCTTTTTCACTACATATTGAGCAGATAGTCTGCTACAAATTTCATTGTCACTTGATCCTTGCCAATAATGTGTTTTTCAGTGCAATTCTAACTTGCATAGGCCTGCCCTGTATCCAGCGTTAGTTTTGGGCTACAAGTGGTTCAGGACAAATGCTTCCCTTTACCCCAGGAAGAGCCGCTGCAGCCTCAATGGGTCCACTTGAATTTGCGCCACCTCAAGAGGTGGCACAGATCTGAGAAGCCCAGAAATGCACCACGCTGCCTGGGAACAGGGTCAGGATCTGGCACAAGCGGCCCCATCCTCACTCTCCCTTTGCCCGCCTGCTGCCCACCCTCCCCCTAGAACACCTCCTCCCTGCCTCCCTCCCACAGCCCCCCAGACCTCTGGGTCAACCAAGCTTGGTTGGTGCGGACCTACCTTTCTCCCTTGGCATGGAGTCTGGTTGCAGCCTTCGCGGCCTGGCATGCGTTCCTGCACTGGCCCAGCCGACACTCAAGGAGGCACAACATGCTTTACAGCACGTTTGCGACCCTCCCAGGCCGACACAAGGAACTTGCACCAGCCAAGTACCCAATTAGGACAGGTTGACCAGACACAATGGAGGACAGAACCCTTCCATGTTGAGCTGCACCTGCCAAAATTCCCTCTTCTATACAATGGTTAAAGGTACAGGCACTCTGTCCTCCATTGTATCTGGTCACCCTGAGTTAGAATTGTGCTCTTTGATAATTTATTTTAAACAAAAGTATGTTTTCCAAGCAGGGGATGGGGAGCAATATTCTGGTCAACTACTAAACCCTAGACACTGAGCAAAATAGTTGTGGATCTGCACCATATGCCAATGGTGTGAAAAGGGAAACTTTGGGCCAATGCAATCTAATGTTTTCATTCATCCACAGGGTTTCTTTTGTAATCTTTCATTTTTCAGGAATATACATGCAAAATAATACTCCCAGTTGCATGGATTTTTTAAAATGCACAGCAATGGGGTAAAATATATTCCATTCACTACTTAATAGTGTATTTAACAGTTCAGAGCTTCAAGAATTTGCTGGGATCCAGTGTAGCTGAGAAGATCTAGGATCCACATAAAAGATGTCTATGCTGGCACTTTTGTATCACTGTTGGTTACCACCGTACATGGCTTCATAACCAGCCTGCACAATCCTTAATAGACTCATAAGAGGACACTTGAGCCTGGGGCAAGTATGGATGACTTCCCAGTGACCAAGCAGGGAAGCTGGTAGAGTGTTTTATGGAACATTCTCTTCAAGTTTACAACTACTACCGTCTCATACGCGCACGTACACACAGAGCCTGACCTGGCTTGCTCCAGACATTATCCATCTGCCATGTAAAAGGAGTGGTGCAGATCTGAGCAGTCTGAAACTGCATTGGGTTGCCCAGGAGTGGGGTCAGGATCTGGCCTAAGTGCCAGATCCTGGCCCCATCCTTCGCTCTTTAGGACAATTAATCCTTTAGGACAATTAATATTGTATGGGAACGTTCCCCATTTTCTTTTCTCTAAGTATATCAGTCGTAACAATGATGAATAATAACAGAGCCTTACATCAAGCTTACATGGCAGGAGTCGAGTCCGGTCAGTTGGAGCTCTTCCTGAGCCAGATATCTATCAAAGGTCCACCTGGCCAGGCCTCCCCTTCTCATGGTAGTAACATGGTTTGTTCTCACTCTTAGCAGGCTAGCAGTAGCTACAAGTGCTCTAGCTGGCAATGATTACCCACCATAATTTTTCTCCATCCACTGATCCCTGTCAGCACTATGTGGGACATTTTGGGAGGAAAACATGGCAGGTAATAGGCAACTTTTTGAGCACTGTGTGGTTGTTGGTAGTCCACCAAGAATATAAGGAACCAGCATCTGCTACTATGGTAGTCATGCTAGTCATAGGGTGCCTATCAGAGGTCACCTTGCCAAGGGCCTTCTCAAACTTAGAAATCACTCTGGTCACATGGCATATTTCAGGGTCAGACCCTTCACTTTGTCCACAGTAACCAACAGCCCAATGTTACCTAAGTTCCCCTGTGCCATTGCTACAGCGCCAGCATGGGTTATCCTGCATCCCTTCTCTTTCTCTTCAGAAACCCAGAGGCCATCAGTCAACTACAACAGCCATTGTTGGGTGCCATTAGGTACAGGATGCCTTGAAGATGGCTATATTCTAATGAATAAAAGTGTGCTTAGCAATAATAGGGGTAGCACATGCACACACATACACAGGTACCTTTATTTGAAATAGAACTATGATTATGGCAAACGTACCTTTTGTGCAAGCACTTCAGAAATGTTTCTGAAAGTGAATTGAGCATTGGTGTGCCAGATGACCCTGTGTAGTTATGAATGGTTCAGGTGACGAGTCCAAGACCAGCTGTAAGTGGTTTACATGGAGGAATAAAAGAAAAGCCCCCTGGTTCTGTGAACTGGCCCATCATGTCTGCTTTGGGTCCCCCTTGGGGGGAGAAAGGCAGGAAAGAACTGCAGGCCATAAAATAATAAATGCACGATGTCTGTGAAAGGGAGGCAGTAAAGGAACTTCTTTCTATTTACCGCACAAAGGTACATACAGGAGTGGAAAGCGGGGCTGCTGTTTCTCCCGAGATGCCTGCAGTTGGCAGGATCCTGTTTCCACAGAACATACTGGAGGGCAGAGGGCTGTATGTGAGAGGGCAATCCTAAGCATGTCTACTCAGAAGTAAGTCCTATTGTGCTCAATGAGGCTTACTCCTAGGAAAGTGTGGCTAGGATGGCACCAAGTGTTCTCTTGACGCCTCTGGAGTCTCAGAGTGTGGTGTGGGTTCTGGATCAGAACGGAGGCGGCTGTAAATCAAGGCAGGCGGCAGCAGCACAGGAAAGGGGGCACAGCTGGCTGGAGGCGTCGCAGGGAAGACGCTGGCTTTCCAGCACAATACTGCCTGACGCCTTTCCACGTAATAAAGCGCCTTCCTTCCCCCCCCGGCCCGCTTCGGTGCTGAGTCTCCCTGCTTTGGGTAGAGGAGGAGAAATGGATCCTGGCAGGAAGGAAACGCAGGAGTTGTGCAAGGGGACTGGGAAAGACCTTTGGCCACCCACCGACCCACCCTGGCGATACTTTCTGCTCCAGTCAGACCCACAGACAAGGGTTAATGTACACGGACTTGGAGCCCGACCCTATGCCTGTCTACTCAGAAGTAAGTCCCATTGAAGTCAATGGGGCTTGCTCCCAGGTAGGAGTGGATAGGGTTGCAGCCTGCCAAACCTCTCTCCCCCCATTTGAGACTGCAACCCTATCCACACTTACCTGGGAGTAAGCCCCATTGACTGCAAGGGGACTTACTCCTGAGTAGAGGTGGCTAGGCTTGGGCTCTAAGGCTGCAATCCTATCCACTTACCTGGGAGTAAGCTCCACTGACTATAATGCGACTTAATTCTGAGTAGGCGCGCATGGAATGGGACTCTGAGGCGGCCATCCCAGCCACATTTACCCGGGAGTAAGCCCCATCGACTACAATGGGACTTACTTCTGAGTAGACACGGTTAGGATTGGGCTCTAAACCCCTTGGCTCGCACTTCCGGGCTGGTGTCTGCAGTGGCAAACGAGGGAGGAAGAAGGGGGGCCTGTCTTCCCATATAGGCGCGCACAGCACCGGCTCTGCCAGTTCCAGGGTGCCCCAGCCTCCCCCCACCTTCCTCCATAGGATTACAATAGGCATGACCCAAGCAGCCATCCAGTGGCACAGTTTGGCCGACAGAAAACGAACGCTCAGGGCGGGGGCGAGTTCCGCCTTTGCCTTTAAGAGCGAGTTTGCGGAAGGGGAGAGCCGGAGGAGAGCGCGCCGAGTGGCTGAGCGGGTCTCGTGACCACGCCCGGCTCCGCCCCCGCTCCGCTCGTCCTCCGCGTTCCATTGTGTGTGTGCGTGTGTGAGCGCGCGCGGGCGCGCGAGAGCTGCGTGAGTCCCCGCCTCCCCCTGTCAGGCCACGCCCCTTTTCTCTCTCGCTCTCTCTCTTGGCTCATTTCCGGCCGCCGCCGCTCGTTTCCCTCTGAGGAATCGGGAGAGTGAAGAAACAACAGCCGCCATTTTGTTTGTGTGTGTGAGGGCGACGGAGAGGGAGGGAGCCGAGCGAGAGGGACCGAGCCGGGCGGGAGGCGGTGGAGCAGCGCTGAGGGAGACACCCCAGGGCCGGCCGGCCAGCCCGAAAGCCTCCGCGGTGGCCCCCGCCGGCCGCCCCCCGCCTCGCAGCCCGTGAGGGAGCCCTGGACGCGCTCCCGGCTCCGGCCAGAGACTCGGGACGCCGCACGGACCCCGCCCTCGGCCCCTCCTGGCGCCCGCCCCGGAGGCCGCCTCGGAGCCCCGCTCGCCTCGCCCGCCCGCCGCCGCCGCCGCCGCCGCCTTCCCCAGGGCGGACATGAGACGGAGCCGCTCCAGAAGCGCCTGAGGCACCGCGGAGCCTTCCCCTCCCTCCCCGCTCGCAACCATCCTTCTCCGGGGAGGGGGAAGAGACAGAGAGAAGGGGGGAGGGGCCGCTGCTGCTCCTTCCTCCTCCTCCTCCCCCCGCCGCCGCCGCCGCTGCTCTGGGATCGAGCCCCCCTCCTGCCCGCAAGGGGGGCCCCTGCTCCAGCCAGAGGAAGAAAGGAAGAGACGCTGGTCGGCAGGGGGGCGCCCGGAGTCCAGACGCCCCCCCCAGCTCCAGCCCCCCCATCATCCCAGGATCGGTGCTGCCTCCATCGGGACAACAGCCCCTCCTCCTCCTCTTCCTCCTCCTTCTCCTCCTTGTTCCTGCACAACAAGATGTGAAGCGGAGACTCCTGGGACTGACTGACTGACTAGCTGAGCTTCATCCTCCTCCTCCTCATCCTCACTGCTCTCCTTTCTGCAGCCATTGGCAAGAGGACGGCGGTGCTGGAAGGGGGGGGGCCTTGGGGACCCTCGGTGATCTCCTTCCTCGACCCCCTTTTGCATTAGCAGCGGGCGTTTTTATTACACCCCCTTCCAAACCTTCTCCCCACCACCACCAAATCCCCTTTTGCAGGCTGGGAAGGCATTGCAAGGAGGAGAGCGATTCTTTCTCTCCCCCCCCTTTTTTCTCCTCCTTCGCCCGCCTCCTTGTGGCGATGAGGAGGAGGAGGACGACGCCGAGGAGGAAGAGGTTGATGGCGGCGGCGAAGAGGCAGCAGGAGGAGGAGAAGAAGACGACCCCCAGGAGGATGAAGATGGTGGTGTTGGCAGTGGCTGCGACCAGGAAACCGGATTTAATTTGACTTAGAAACCCATCAAGATCTCTTAATTGTGTGTGTGTGTTTTTTTGGTGAGGGGAAGGAGTTGATCTGTTCGTTGTATCCTTGTGTTTTCCTCCCCCCCCAGTGGCCTGGAGAAAAGACTGCTTCCACACCCTGCTTCTCATCTCTGTTCCCCCTTACAATCGCTGCTACCCAGTGGAGACCAATCCCCAGGGCCAGAAAAAAGAGGAACTTTGTCCCTTTCTTCTTCAGGTCCTTCTTGTCTTCACTGTTTGTTCAGCTGACTTCGGATCCAAGGAGAAGGTGACGGTTTTGGGGATCCCCATCTTCCATTTGGGCTCTGTTTGTCTAAAAAAGAATTAAAAATGGCCGAGAATGTGGTGGAGTCGGGCCCGCCTTCAGCCAAGAGGCCTAAGCTCTCCTCACCGGCGCTCTCTGTCTCTGCAAGCGATGGCACAGGTCAGTCTCAGGCATATATCCCCTTGGTTTACCCCACTGCCTATGAGCCTTGCCTGTTTCCCCTTTGGCTGCTCCTTTCTCGCTGTCCTTTTTGCAGGCTCCTACCTTTCCGTGTACCTTTCCTCCTCCCCATACTTTGCTGCATTAATCCCACTGGATGTTTAATTGTTGTTTCCTATTTACTTATCTTTTGAAGGGGCTGAATGCAAATCTTTAGTTTACTTACCCATTTGATCTTTTGCAGAACTTCAAATCTTTGACCATAAAGCTGTCTGGAGTTTTTGTTTTTATCTTCCTGTTATAAGTGCAAGCCATTGCACAAATTTCTTTTGTGTGACTGTAACAAGTCTTAATTTGCTAAATGTTGCTTTATAAACGTGTCATTTTCCCTTCTTTAGGCCTTTATTTTCATTGTATCAAGATTGAGATGACTATTTCTATCTCCCTTACTACTTAATTTCCAAAAAGTATTCATAACTGCTGATATGTATGTTTGAGATGCACATTGCTGTTGGAGTGCTGTATAAGGTTCACACTGACACTTGTCAGGGTTTTTCACATAATATGGCATTTAATTTTTTTCTTTTTGCATCTTTATTGTTGCATCTTCATTGTTCTGAGACAGAAGTGCCTGAAATCACCATATAGTCTTACTTGGCTTATAAGGATACATACAAGCTGTTTTGCCTTGTCTGATGGGTTTCTTTGTGGGAAACCAGTTTGAAAGCAAATCTAGATTTGAGATGCAAGTTACAGGTGTTCCATTTGGTATGAAATTTTAACTGGTTGTCTTGTAGTTCGGGTGCACTATCTTGCTGTTGAATGAAACTGGCAATTCAGAGGAACATTTTGGTATTGCTTTCTTGAGGGGTGTGTCTTTGATCCACTTTTAGACAATAGTTCTGCAACTCACTTTAAGAGAAGATCTGGGTTCCTTTTTCAGCTACAAATCTCAGCATTATGATGGCTGCCCATCTTGTTAATTGAACTGGTTTGTGTTGCTGGAATATGAAAGCAGGGAGTAAAAATGGCTGGTCTTGTTTGATATAAAGCAAGATATGCTTCTTTTTTAGAATCAGTATTCTAGTTTGACTAGCATGATTTGGAATGTTTCTTGTGTTTGTATCTTCAGTGTGGGGCAGTTTTTTCATTTGAAAGGGCAGACTCTTCTGAAGATTCCTTCAGCAAGTTTAGGAACCTACATATTTCAAAACAAGCAGGATTGACTACACTATATATTGGTGATAGTATACTTACCTGAAAATCAACAGGTTCAGTTACTTCTAGTTTCCAACTCTTCTATCTTCCTCTTGTGCAAAGGAGTGAGTTTCTGAATATTTAGTAAACACAAGTACTTAAAAGCAAAGTATATACTGGATTAAAATAATGCTGCAGAATAGGTTGATGTGTTACTTTCTCTTCTAGTGCAGACACAATGAAAAGATGTAAGTTAGTCTATTAAGTGACACTTAAGATAGAAAATGCGCCATAATCAAAAGCTAGAGAACTATTGGTAACAATTCATCCATTCAACCACTAAATCACAGCACCCTTTTAAATGCTAGCAGATTATGCAGATGTCTGGTTAGTGTAAGCTGTTCATACAGATAACAGGAGAAATTAGTAAAGATTTTAATCATAGTAATGTATAAAGTCTGTATGTTGTATTGTGATTCCTTTTCCCATGAGCATCTTATCTTGCCCAGTTAGATCCTGTCTTCAAGAAGCTTATTTCAATTGTATTCTTTTCTTCCTGTTTTCTGTTTTTACCTGAAAAGTACAGTAAACGGAGTTGATAGTACTGATCACTTGGTTTGGTTACCTGCTCTTCAGAGATGATTGTTGCCTCATACTTCTGAAGTCAGTCTCATTGTTCGTAATATCAGTATCCTATTATGCCCACTTTAGTGGTAGTTTGGACTTAATTTGATTCATTGAGACACTAGTAGAGATGTTTAAGTTCAGTTCTTCACATTTAGCTATAATGAGAGCAGGTCATCTAGTCCTGACTATGCTATACTGAATTACATTGAGCATCCAGTTGTACATTATATTAGAGATTAGGCTGTACAGATACGCAACTTTGTTTTGAGTCTTGCAGAAAGATCTTTTATTTTGTTTAGCGCTACATAAAGAAATTAAAAGATGACAATCATGTGGTATAATAGTAAACCTCATATCTAAAACAAACGATAAGCCTGTTTCCCATAATGCTGTGTCACAGTTCTGCATCTTTTCTAGCTATTGGAAATCATAGCTGCTTCACTTCTTTTCTGACGCTTGGTTTGCTCTCATTCCTTAGAACATGTTGAACAAAATCTGAGAACATTCCATGTGACTTCTAAATTCATTTTTTGGGGAAGGGATGGATTATGGGATAAGTCAGAGATGCAGGATGATTGGCAAACTGAAATGTTAGGTGTCCAATATCTATCAGTATCGGTATCAGTAATAAGCTTGATGGTGGCTACAACTTTTGTGTTGATAAGGATTGTGATTTCACATTTCAAGCATGTTAACTTATACCACAGTTTTGGAACAACACTCTCTTCCTCAAACAAGTAAGTTAGAGAGAGAGATAGAGTGTGTGTGTGTGTGTGTGTGGGAGAGACAGTTAGAACTGTCTTGTGTATTGAACAGACTTCGGATAGAGGTAACACATTCAATTACTTGATTGTAGCCAAACTGTAAAGTCTGCTCCTGTATGAACTCTGCAGGAAACAAAATTAGAACATTACTGTGTGGTGAATGGAAAAGAAGTGCATCTACACCTTATCCAGAGGAACATTCACAGCACCTTTTATTGTAACTGTTTTTATACAGCCATGTCGACTGGTTGAATGAAATACATTAGAGCAGTGGTTCTCAAACTGTTGGGTCATGACCCCCCAGTTCATGTAACACTTCCCCATCCCTTAAAGGGACGGGGGAAGGGGAGGGAGGCAGCGACGTGATCCCCAGGATCACTAAGGGGGGCAAGGGGGGGTACTTTGCACTTCAAGAATGCAGGGCTGCAAAAGGCTGCAGGAGGTGTGGGGAGCCCTGCGCAGCGCTCCCCAAGGCTTGAAATGTTCACTAAAAGCGGGCGTAAAGCACTTCAGTTTTGCAGGAGGTGCTTTGCTCCTGCTTTAGCGAACCTTCCAAGTCTCTGGGAGCACTGTGCAGGGCTGCACAGGGCTCCCCACACCTGCTGCAGCCCTGCCTACATAACGTGAGTGCAAAGCACCCTCTCGTCCCTCCTTAACGATACATTGCTGCCCTAGCCCCCCCCCTCCCAAGAACTTACTGAAGGAGTAAAGCTCCCTCAAAGTTTGAGAACCTCTGCATTAGGGTCTATGTGGGGATGAACACATGAGCTTGCGTGTCAGCCACTGATTTTCTTTTTCCAAAAATTAATTTGCATGAAGTAAAAACTAGAATCTTGCCAGATAAGTAAAAATGTTGATGTGTATTGGACAAAGAGAAATACCATAGGTGAGGGATATTTGCAGGTGAAACAGATTTTTGCTAGCAGGAATGTAGAAGCTGGAAGGCTTACAAGCTGCTTTTACCGAAACAATTTTTCTATTGTAGTTAGAGGTTCTATCACCTTAAACGTTACAGAACTATAAATTGTGGCTAAGGTCAAGTGTATATATAAGTAGTCTGACAGGTACACAACAACAATTTAGAATTTATAGACCAGGGTATGAAGACCTGTATTAGGCATGCTGTTTGCCCATTGAGACATTTTTCTTCCTCATAGTGCCCTTGGAAGTCTATTTCAGATCTGGTTTAGCAGATGTCTGCTATTTCAAAATCACTGTACCCAAACCCCTTACAGACACAGAATAGTTCTCAAACTTCCATCATAGACTTGATGAACCTTAGTTTTCAGTCCTGTCCTTTGTGCTTTCATTTGCACATTTGTTTTCTGGCATCTTAAAGGCCTAGTTTGAATAATTGTGCTGATTTCAGTTTGTCTCTTATCTCTGTAAATTTTAAGTTTTCAAAATCAAGTTTTTCTTTTAACAGCAAAATATACTTCAAACATGCTGTAATGCTTCATTTGGTTTTGTGTACGACTGATAGTCTTTCTTCTATTGGAACACATCATCTCAGTTGAACCTTGCTATTAACTCTGTTTCTGAGGTTACCACAAACCAAGTTGTTAGTCTTTCTCCTAAAGGCATTCCCAACGCCTTTTTTTAATAGTTGTCTGAATTTTCTGTTTTGTACCTTAAGCTTTTTCCAACTGACCTTTCTGGGTTTATGCTGCTGAGAATCTGGGGTATATTTATTTTGAGATAGTATAGTATTTTGTGTAAAAGCTTACGTATATTCCAGTGTTCTAGTACAGTATTGATTTACCAGAATAATGGACTATACAACAATCTTGCAGATAATTGCTGTGGGAGTGGTTATCTGCCTCCTTCCTTGCTCCCCCCCTTCTTGCCCATGCTCATAGCTTCCTTAGAGCCACAGCTGTGGGAGACGTAGCAGTGGAGGTAACCAATCCCCTCTGTTCATCTTAGTTCCTTCTGCCTCAACTCTGCAGAGCAAGAACATTGTCCTGTCAATGTCCTTTGGACTAGGACAGGGGGGTGTCCAACTTTTTGACAGGAGGGCCACATCTCTCTGACACTAAGTGGGGTGCCGGGGGGGGGGAAAGAACTAATTTACATTTCAAATTTGAATAAATTTACATAACTATATTAGAGATGGTACTTATGAATGAATGAAGGTCTTGCAGAAGAAGGTCTTCAGTGTTGCAGAATGAAGGTCTTGCAATGAAGGTCTACTGTAAGCAGTAGAAGGCCTTACAATAAGCAAGGCCGGCCTTTCCTTTGTTGCTACTGCTGTATCACAGAAGTGAAACAGCAAGCAATGGAGGAGCCCTCGTCCCACAGCTCACATGAGAGGTCAAACTGTTGGCTGTCACAACTGTTGGCTGAGAGCAATTGTGTCAGGCCAGCATGGGCTCCAGCAAGTCTCCGGAGGGCCAGAGGCTTATTGGAGACTAGGAGCTCCCCATGGGCTGGATTGGGAGTCCTCAAGGGCTGCAAGTGACCCCAGGGCCGGGGTTTGGGCACCCCTAGTCTAGGAACTCTAGGAGTGGTAGTGGAGAGTTTTTTGTCTTTGCCCTTCTCTACAGCAAGTGGTTGAGCATATGGACAAATTCTTCAATGTTTCATCCCTGGGAAGAAACTGTGGAAAAACCTTTCTGCTTCTGTCAAGTTATTCATGTGATTGTCTTTGCTATTTTAGAGGACCAGCAGCCTGTAAAGTAAAACTAAGAATATAGCAGTGCTTCATATTGTAGCATCTTTTCTCTTAGTTTAAAGGTGTTTGAGTGTTCTGACTAGTTCAGGTACCATAAGCAATGGTTACTCACCCCAGGTGAGTAACAAGTGACATGGTTGCCTATAGGTAATCATGTGGTTACATAGATAACACTATTTTTATACAGCAACTACTTATTTGCTAACCGAAAAGCATATTAAAGCAATTTATTTTGGTTTACCTTCGAAGATGTATTTGGAATTTTTACTGCTTAAGAAACTAAAAGGGATACTACTTGGATCTTCTCAAGATTAAAAAAAACAAAAAACTACACACCCCTTGGCTGTAATTCAAAAGAGAATTGTGTATATGGTCTGTATACTCAACCTTTTTCTTCCATCTGTAGCTCTTGTCTTCAAATCAAATCTCCAAATGAAGTTTAAAAAGCAGTATTAGTTAGTGCAACAGCTTTTTAAAGCTATATGTAGGTGAAAAGATGCTGGTACCATTGGAAAATGGAGAAAATGTAAGGTGTCTGTGCCCTGTTTCTGGGGACTCCCCTCATTCCCTACACTTTGATTGCATTTTATCATCCTGTTAGGAGTGTGTTTTATGGGCCTCAGGTGGCTGAAGTGGGAGACAGGTGCAGGGTAGGTTAATTGTGCTCATGCCATTGCACAAACATGAACCTGGATCCAACCCATTGTAATGCAGTTGTCCAGCAGCATGCAAGTACTCAAATGCTTATTAAGTTGTGTAAATGGGGGAGAGAGTGGCATTGTATTAAATACTAAGTCAAAGCAGTCGCAGGTATCTGTTGTCCAATCAATGCAATAGCAATGTATACCAACCTCTTATGTCAACTTTATTCGTTTACTGCTTTTCTGTACACAGGTGCACTCAAAGCAGTTTACAGTAAAGAAAATGACAAAATAACATTTAATTAGATAAATATATGCTACAATGAGTAAGTATTGGTTCCTAAAAGATTATACCAAAATAATAGTACTAATATGCTACTACAGTGGGACTGCCCTTGAGGATGGTTCAGAAGCTGCCTTGAGTGCAGAGTGAGGCAGCCAGGGTGGTTACTGGAGCTTGGTGGTTTGATTCTGTCAGACCACTGCTTTGGCAACTGCACTGGCTGCCCATTTGTTTCCAGGCCCAGTTCAAGATGCTGGTGTTAACCTGGTCCCAAACTGTGAAGGACTTTAAAGGTCTTTTGAGAGACTGCCTTCTCTCATATATTCCAGCCTGCCCTCTTAGGTTATCTGAGAGGGCTTTCCTGCAAGTACTGCCTTACTCCCAAGATAGGGGGATGGTGGCATGGGGGTGAGCCTTTTCGGTAGTGGTACCACAATTATGGACCTACCGGGGGAATTAAGATCAACCCCCTCCCTCATGACGTCTTGGTGAGGGCTCATTTTTTTTCCTGTTTGGCGTTAGGGTGATGGGTTATCTGCCTCCTGTGCCTTAATAGCAGTACCTTGGTTGTAAGCAGTTTGCCCTTCTCTATGTGGTTTTATTTATTTTTTGTGATTTTATTGATTTTATATTGTATATTTTAGTTGGAAATTGTAAGCCGTCTTGGGCGTCTGCTTTGGCAGAGGAAAGGTGGGGTAAAAATCTTTTAAATAAATATAGCAAGACATATATTTTGTGTTACTAAACATAAAATTCAAAAACCAGTTGCATGGTAACTCTGCTCATTGCAAATTATAACAATTTCTTAAACATTTTTGTAACAATTCATCATGTAATGTAATTAAGGGTCCAGTCCTATCTAACTTTCCAGCACCGATGCAGTTATGCCAATGGGGTGGGCACTGCATCCTGTGGGGGGGCGGCAGTCATGGAGGTCACTTCAAGGTAAGAGAGCTGCATTGCCGCTGGCAAGTTGGATAGGTTTGGGCCCTATATAATTTTATTATAACAATATAACCATTCTATTACAGAAGGAAAGCAGTGGTTAAAAAGCAACAATACAATAGTATTCTCAGTAATAAAGCTTTCTCTTGGGGGTTAGGTGGTTAACACAACCGCAGAATCAGAACAAATACTATACACCTTTCATATAGATTATCGGTTCCTAAGTGGGTCAAAACTGAATTTTTGGTGGCTCTTGAAACTGGCAGGGTAGATTAGGCTATGTGTATCAAGGGTTCAACAACCTGCTACGGGGGGGGGGGGCTGCTACCCAATCACCATTATAGCCACAGAAGCTTGAGTGGCTGGTAAAGTGAAACGTTTTTAGGAGGGCCCCGATTTTAGCATCGGGACGAAAGCTGATGAAAAGAAAAGTTGAATACTAGAAAAATGTGTTCAGCAGAATCATTCCTATAACAGGTGCATTTATCTTGGTTCAGCAATTATGCAGAAATGTAATTTTTTATAGAATACTTCTGCTCCAGTAAAAAAAATCTAGGAGTGTTGAGTCTTATCTGTCATTTGAAATCAGAGAAGTACCTGCAGAAATTGCAGTGCAAGTTGCATTCAGACACTTGTATCCACCACAACTGTAGTTGGTAAATTCTTACTGTATTTGAAGTCTACCTTAGTAGTTCAGAAGGACAATTTGTAGCCATGTTACTTTTGCTGCAACAGACTATCAAAGCCTTGTAGCAAGGCCATGAATATAAGATTTTTGCATTAGGGTTGTGACACTTCCATGCTGAGTTGAAATGTGAAGGAGAGCTTTGCAAATGAATTCACAAGTTACTAACCTACAGAAATTATAGTAGTCACTGACATATACATGAATGGAAAGACTTTAATGAAAGAAAAAAATTCCGTAGGTATAGATTTTGGAAAACATGTTTAAAAATCTAACTTTTGTGCGATTTCAACTTCAAAAGAAATGAAAGTGAAAGGAACAAAATCAGTATTAGGTTAGATAAGTTCAAAAGTGGGCAAGTGATTATATTGGTAAGATCACTTAAGATCTCACCTGGAGTATTGTGTCCAGTTCTAGTTGCCACATTTCAAAAAGGATATACCTATAGTGGAAATTGAAAAGGTGCAGAAGAGAGCAACCAAAATTGATTACTCTACTGAGGCACCTCCCTTATAAGTAAAGACTACAGAGTTTGGGGCTCTTCAGTCTAGAAGAAGGCACCTGAGTGGGGCATGATTAAGGCATACAAAGTTATGCAGGGTAGAGGGGATAGAGAGATGCTCTTTTCCCTCTCACACAACACCAGAACGAGGGGACATCCACTAAAATTGAGTGTCAGGAGAGATAGGACAGACAAAAGAAAATATTTCTATGCCCAGCATGTAATTAGTCTGTGGAACTCCTTGCCACAGGATGCAGTGATGGCATCTGGCCTACATGCCTTTAAAAGGGGTTTGGACAAATTTCTGGAGGTTACAAGCTATGATGGATATGTGCAACTTCTTGATTTTAGAAGTGGGATACCTCAGAATGCCAGATGCAAGGGAGGGCGCCAGGATGCAGGTCTTTCATTGTCTTGTGTGCTCCCATAGGCATTTGATGGGCCACTGTGAGATATAGGAACCTGGACTAGATGGACCTTTACCTGATCCAGCAGGACTGTTCTTTCTGAAATCATGGCTGCAGTTGCTTTTTAAGTGTTAGTTTCGTTTCACAAATCAAGTGATGAAACACAAATTATTTTTGCCGAAACTGATATTCATTTATAGCAGACTGTATACAGAGCTTTGCAGATGAACATACTGTATATACTTACCCTCCCCCCCTTTAAAATTTGAGACACTATTTGCCAGAATGCAGGCAAGATCTCCTTACTGCCAAACCTTGTCAAGAATGTGTGCAATGGGTGGTCTGAGTACTGATTTTAAACCACCAAATAAATGTAAACAGTCTTGCAATAGCTTCCACATAAACTCCATGCAAAAGCAGTTTCTTGCTGTTTTCTCCTAAGTTGCTGAAGTTTCTGCAACAAATGCAAACTGCTATTTAGGGTTTGTGTCTCACCTTTCCCTGTGGCTCACCATTAGGTCAAGGAAAAGGTATTTGGAAGGCGCTGTTGTCTCTTTCAGTTGACAAAAATGAAACTGAGTTGTTTTCTGTACTGTATCTTAATCTGTGCAAAGAGGGCTACAGAACAGCAGAATCCTCTGCAAAATGAAGCAGGAGATCTGTAAAAGTACTAAATTGATACTGTAATTGAGCTCAGTCAGCAGTGAATCTACTGAATTTTATTTAAGTTTGAAAGAATATGTTCCTGCTGGAAAATACTTTGTAGATCAGGACTTCTTGAACCGTGGAATAGATTATCTTTCTTGATGGCAGTTTCTAGTCCCCAGTGGTGACAGGTGAAATGTTGCTGACAAGCCTGTGTGAAAACAGGACTGAGTTGTTCTTCGCTACTATGTACTTGGGGTCTACAGAGAAATATCACCCATGCCTGCCACTTGTGTTTTGTGACCATTTGGACCCACTGTTTAGTTTTTCCTCTGTATGTATATGTGCATAGTACCAGCTGAGGATAACACTTGGTGTATCAGATGAAGGCGGCGTTCCAATTGTTCCCTCTATGTGTGTGTGTGTGTGTGTGTGTGTGTGTGTGTGTGTGTGTGTGTGTGTGTTGCTATAATATCAATAACTCCATTATCTTGTTTCTTCTTAAATCCAGTTGTCTTGTAGGTTCCATCACTTTACTTTTGTACTGAATATATATTACACCTCAATATTTAATAAAACCAAGATGACTAAAAACCAGTTGACTGGTTATTTTTGGCCCACATTTTGAACTATTAAAAGCTTTGTGTTGCCCTACCTTGTTTTCTTTTGTAGAGAATCTTGTGCTATTAGGTAGCTGGATAGGTAGTGAGATTGGGAACTTTTCCTGAGAGTCCTCTGACTTCTGTGACTTCACTTGTTTTGTGTAATTGTGTAAGCAGTTTTTAGACATTCTAGGAGAATGGCAAACTACTGCGTTTGAGGAGAAATGTGAAGATCTTGGTTGACCCCTTTGTTATATACTGTGACAGGAAAGTAGAGAGATTTGAAATGAGACCATACTAAAATGTAGAATATTTTCTAGTACAATCTCATGATGATGAAACTGATTCTAATTTTATTTTTTAAAAATGTACATTAACTGGGTGAAGTAATATTGAAATTTTAAAAGGCTGTATACTGAAAATGAGTACTGTCGTGTTGCACGATGGGATTAGCAAGTAAATGTTTGGATCAGCTTCTTAGTTCTGTAAATTACAGTATTCTGTCCAAAGCTGAATGATAGGCTAAAAACCCTTGAAATTTCAGTTTCTATATTCAAAGGTTATCCAGCAGCCTGGATTCTGAGCTGAATGTTCACAGGAAGTACCATTTAATTTGTATTAAATAGCAACATTTTAGAGCTAGCTGTTAAGGACAATCTCATATTTAACTGATGTATGGAAACAGGGTTGTAGTTGCTGTATAGGGTGGTCATTACTGTCAAAGATAATCTGAGTCAGTGTGTTTCACCATTTTATGTTTGAACAATAGCGTGAACATGGAAATATTCTTTGTGTGGTGAAAATTCTACATATAGAAAATAGTTGTGCTACATCAAAATAATGTTATATTGACCATAGCATTCAGTCATTTACAGATTTTTGTTTTTGCTAATGTAAGATTCTCAGTGCATTTTAGTTAGGTTTTTTAAGAGCAGTTAAAAGCTATGCATTGCATGGCAAAGAGCAGCACATGTCATTAGGAAGGAAAGGTGGTGCCTTGCATTATTAAAATTTCTCAAGCATGTAAGGAAAAAATCCCACTGTTTCTTGCTTAGTTCTGCCTTGTCTCTAAAAGAAACAACATGCCTGTTCACTAGGAAGCAATAGTCTCAAAAGAGCTATTCACAAATAATGACAATCTTATGTTGTTCTGATTGTCATATCATGCAGTATTCATTTTGCCTGACAGGAAGGTAAATTTTTACTTCTATCCATAGAGTGCATATTTACATTTAAAAAAACCTTATGTTAGGGTTCAACCTTTTTTTTAAAAAATAATTTGTAGAAGGAATAAACCAAAGCAAGTTTACCTAAACCACCAATTTTACCTAAACCACCAATTGCAGATACAAATTCAGTAAAGGAACATCCTCTAAAAGGATTTTTAAAATGAACACTTTTTTCAACATCCCAGTTTCCCTGGGTAATTTTATACTAATGAAGCTGTTAGTTTTCTCTTCTGATGTTGCAAAAGGTTATAGTAGTAACCTTTTACAGTAGTAGTAAAAGTTTGTATTTATCTCAAATATATGCTAAGAAGGTTTTTTTAGTTTAAAAACACTTAAAGCTATATAGCTTCTTTCTTACCATCACTCAAACTGTCAATGGACAGGCAGCTTTCATGCCAGTTTGCTGAAGATTTCAAAGAGAAGTTTTCTCTTTGCATTGAGTTAAATTAAAACCACATTTTTGTTTATTTTGGGAGAAGTAGCTGTTATACCACAAGAAGCTGACTTGGAGTTACTTTTGACCAGGAAAAGTATTTTGTAATGCTGCCCCAAAAGAGAAAAAAACTAAGCCTTTTGTGTTCCAGTTTCTCTGGATGAAGTAGTCCTGAAGCTATCACTTATTAGTGATAGTATTAGTATTAGTGAGAGTATTAGAAAAAGTGACACATACATCTTTTAAATAAATAAAATCACTTGTTCTTTGCTGTATTATTACTTCCTTGTTTGCTGGAGGTTCTTGGTATCATTCACAACCCCATGCCCCTCAGGGAGATTTTTTTGCATGCATATGGACCCCAAGGATTAGAAACTAGTGCTGCTTGAGTCCATAGAGTGCTCTTTCATGGAGTCTTCTTCTTCCTGTTGGGTAATTCCTATCAAGCATATTGCAGCAGAGCAGATCATCTTGCTTGACTGACTATGAATTGTGTTCACAAGGAGGATAATAGCCAGTGGCAAATCATTAGGAGGAGATAAGGTTCCATAAACTAGTGGTCTTTAACCTTTTTTGTGCCATGATGCAATGTATGAAGCTAGGGACCCATCATTAATCCCACCCCCCTCTCAGGACCCAATCTATCCACCTTTGTTCCTGTTCCACTCATTCCCTGGTCCTGCAGGCTGCTGTGAGGAAGATTCTTTTTGAACTTAGAACAACAATTTTTGCTTGTCTAGATAATACATCTCATTGACTTTTATATTGGTGCTGGACAGGCTGCTGCAGAGTAAAGTAGGAAGGTGTGCAGCAGACAGCAAAGTCTAACAGCAGAGCAAAGCTCAGTGACAATCCGTGCATACAGGCAATGTTTAAATACTTTCACGTGTGGAATGCTGACCCTTATGCAACCCTTTGCTGCCCATATTGCATCATGCCATCCCAAGTATAGCTTGGCATGATTGATGGTCTTTTGGTTCCCCTAACTTGCTGTGACCCCACAAATGTGGCTTTGCGACCCCATAGGGGTCACAACCTCAAGGTTGAAGAACACTGCATAAGATCATAAGCATATCAAAAGCAGCCCTCTGCCTTGTTTGTTTACTGGCTTATATCTTGGAGGGAGATGAGGCAGGTGCAAGGCAGATTGTGTGTGTGTGTGTGTGTGTGTGTGTGTGTGTGTGTGTGTGTGTGTGTGTGTGAGAGAGAGAGAGAGAGAGTACCTGAATCTTGTATTGCTTTCTGAGAGTGGAGTTTCAGACTTTTCTGTACTCAGAGTCTGCTTACGTGTTCTGACCTCTGGAGACTAGCCCAATAAATATTTCTAAAACAAGGAAGATGCTGGGAAGGACTGAGGAACATACACAAGCTTAGTGTAGGACCACCACCACCCACAGTGGCATGAACTTGTGCCATAGGGTCACCTTATTTGAGTATTCTAAAAAAATAAAAAGGTGGCTAGTAAGAACCAACTGCTGGGAAAATTCTCAGCACATCAAGCGTTTCTGAAGTAGTTGCTTCCTGTGGAGGTATGACAACAAAGTTGTAAAGAAAGTGTTCCCAGTGGTGTTTTTCTATTGGTACTGAAATTGCAGCTGCCAGTAAAATCACGGCAGAAAAAGATAAAAGCCTGTATGAATTACAAAATTTAAATATTAAAATTTGGTAGGTGATTTGTTAGCTTTTCAATCCTGTATTGTTCAGGCATACGCCTACCATCTTCCCTGTTTTGTCCATGTCGGACGTATGCTGTGGATCCAGGCTTTGCATGATGTCTGAACCAGGCCAGTGTGTCTCATAGAACACAACTAGTTGATTTAAAGCTTCTGAAATAAGAGTAACATCTATGGCTGATGTTTTTCACCTATGATGCCATGTTAGGCACCAAAATGGGATTGTTTGACAACATGTTATTGCAGTAAACACAGGCTACATGCTCCTTTAAAAAATGGTTGTAATCAAAATATCCATAGTTGCATGGTGGTTCCCATTGCTTTGCCTAAACAGTAAATCTTTAAAGTGCATGGGAACGTCAGTTTCACATTATTGTGTCCAGTATGTGAAGTTTAGTAAGGATCATAACTACAAATGGTAGCACACAAGTACTGGTAGCTTTTCTGTGTTTTTCCTTTTCAACATCTCTTGTGCCAAACGCTCTTAAGTTCTGGAAGTTTAGTAAGTAATGAAGTGATGAATGGTAAACACTTGGAAAACCTCCCTGAACTGGCACAGTGTTATGCCTCTGGATAAACAGTCTGTTAGCTTTACTTAGTCTATATTTCTGGAATGAAGGCTGTGTGATACAAATTTGTAACTGTGTAGTATATATATTCTCATATTTGGTGGTATATTGGCTTGGTTTCAAGCCTGGCTTAGAAAAGCACTTGCAAAAAGTGGATTCAATCCTGATTTTGCCTAACATCTAATCTGATTCAGGGTATAATCTATTCTCTCTCCTGAAGCATGAAAAGAGCAATGCTACTACCCTTCTGCTGATTCTCCCCAGCTATACTCCCTCACACTACACCCCCCAGGATTCAAGAACAATACTTGGGGTGGCTGCAGTGGAAAAGGGTGAGCAGAGAAAAGACTCACTGTACTAGCTGAGTCCTAGTTGAGTGATAAGATCTAAATTGCAATCGGCAAGTAGAAATGGTGTAGCAAATAGGATCGTAGTATCAACTGGCTAGTGACATTTGTCCAGAAATATGAAAGGATTATGTTTTATAGGGATGTTAAATAGTTTAAGGACCTAGTACGTCATAAGTTAAAATGAATGTAACCTTCACAGAAACTGGAGTAAATTTATGTTCAGTTTGAATTAGATAACCTTTGACAACTTAAAACTCTCTATGTCTAGAGGTAGGAAGATGGCAAATATGCAGCACCACAATACTACTGATGTCTACTTGGAAGTAGAGTTCATTGGAACTTACTCCTAGATAAGAAGGTATAGGATTGCAGCCTAAGGCACTTAAAATCCAAAGCAAGTAAAGTATTAGTGAAATCAATGAACTGTAGGTACTGTATCACTTCTTACATTGTATAGTCAAAATGGTAGTGGATAGACACATACACTTATTTGCTGTTGTATCACTGTTGGTCAGCTAAACTCTGAATTGCTTGAAGGCTTATGATCTTCAGTCTTTTGAATTTGGGATTTCTGATGTTGTACATGTACACTTTAGGAGGAGTTTTGTTATTGCTCACTGTGTTTATAGATGCTGGGTAAATTGAGCAGAATCCAAAGGAGAAGTTCATAGTAGGGCAAGATATATGGAGCTGCACTTGAACTGTTTAAGGGTGAAAAGATTGTAAACTGAATCAAATAAAACATTTTTGTGTGGATGATAGTATTCTGATGCCAGATATGAGACCTTTAGACCAGAGAGCAATATTTGAATTGCTACAGGACAACAAGAAACTAACCTTAATACTAACTTATGAAGAAATTTGCCTAACATAACAGCTGAGGTTGAACTGTGAAATACAAGGCTTAGTACACTTCAGCTGTAAATAAGTGTCCTTAAAGCAGGTTTTTCTTTTGCTTTCAGTCCTTACTTCAATATTGGGCTTTATACTGGCCTCCTTTACAGGGCTGTTGTAAGGCTTACTGAGAACATAGGTGCTTTGAACTCTCTGAAGTGTGCCAAGTGACACTGTTCTTTTTATAACTAAAGCATTTGTAAGTGTGATAACAATTTTGCGGAAAAGAAACTAAGCCTTAGCATTGAAGCCAGTAGATTAGTATCAGGTTTGACTAGGAACCTGAATCTAGGTCTCCCCAGTCCATCATTTATTTCTTAGCCTAACCTAGCTCAGACAATTACTGTGAGGAGAAAATGAGAATTTCCTTGATATTCTGCTACTTAGTCCCCCGAGGAAACATTGGGTGTAAATGTGATAAGAAATCTGAATTGCATGGTTGTTTTTTTTAAATAAGCTCTTTCTTTTTTTCAGAATTGCTTTGCGATTGCTGCAAAGCAAATTGAATATGTAATGGTGTATCAGCACTGAAAAGTTTACTTTGTTCATCTGGAACTTTCTAAATCTTTTTCTAAATTTTTTTTCAGATTTTGGATCCCTCTTTGATTTGGAACATGACTTGCCAGATGAACTGATCAGTAACACAGAACTGGGACTTACCAATGGCGGTGACATTAATCAACTGCAGACTAGCCTTGGCATGGCACAAGATGCTGCTTCTAAACACAAACAGCTGTCTGAACTGTTACGGGCTGGTAGCTCGCCAAACTTGAATATGGGAGTTGGTGGACCGGGCCAGGGTATGACCAGTCAGCCCCCGCAGAACAATCCTGGAATGGGAATCTTAAACAGTATGGTCAAAAGCCCTATGGCGCAGACTGCATTGGCATCTCCAAATTTGGGGATGGGTGCAAGTGGGCCAAACCAAGGTCCATCTGCTCA
Source organism: Tiliqua scincoides (assembly GCF_035046505.1). Classification (NCBI taxonomy): domain Eukaryota; kingdom Metazoa; phylum Chordata; class Lepidosauria; order Squamata; family Scincidae; genus Tiliqua; species Tiliqua scincoides. The sequence goes on from NC_089827.1 coordinate 58,203,342, forward strand.
ATCCACTGCAGGAATGATGCCAGCAGTAAACAGTCCAGTAAATCAACCTGGAATGGGAATGAATACAGGAATAAATGCTGGCATGAGTCCTGGTTTGTTGGCTGCAGGTAATGGACAAGGAATGATGCAGGGGCAAGTTCTGAATGGTTCGATTGGAGCAGGCCGAGGGCGTTCCAATATGCCATATCCCAATCCAGGCATGGGTAATACTGGTAACTTGCTGGCTGAGACACTGCAGCAAGGTTCTCCTCAGATGGGAGGACAAGCAGGCTTGAGGGGCACACAACCTGGAGCAATGAACAAGGTAAGACAAAAGTTTTATTGTTATTGTATTACTTTAAGAGGCATGAAAGCGATATTTTTTAAAGTATTTTTCTTTTTACAACAGTTGCATATAAGTATTATCAGAAGAATTTAGTTGTCAAGATTATGTATATGTGAGAGAGAACTTGTTAATGAAGTGTGTAGCTGGATGTGAAAGTTACTGTGTTCTTTAAAGACTTATATTTGTGTCCAGAGTCACCATCCAGAATGCATCTTTAAACCTTCTGTTTTCAGGAGCACATATGACTGGTAGCTTAGCTAATCACCTTCAAAGTGATGTGGTAAAAGATTATAACTTGTCTGGTTACTTTATATATAAATATCTGATGGCCAGTATCGCCATTTTGAAATGATGTTGCTCATACTGTATTTAGAAGGGATTATATTAGCTGGCCTGTGTGGCACTCTTGCCTTGCATATTTTCCTTGATTTGCAAAGTAGCAATTGGTTAAGGAAAACTAAGTGTTTTCTTGTGACTATGAGCCATGATAACTCATGGGAACCTCCATATTCAGAGGCAGTATAGTTACCCCTCATCTTTCATGAGGGTTACTTTCCAGAGTCAGCACATAAAGCTAAAGTTGCATATACTCAAAATTGCGTTGGAAACCCCTTAAAACTGGAAAATGCATATTATCTCTTCAAAAATTAAGAGAGATGGGTGGGAACTGAAACCCACTGAGGCAACAGCAGCTTCATACCTGAATCTTATGCTCATTTTCAGGCATATATTTAGTAAGCAGAACAGTGGGGAATTGCTGGCACTATTAAACTGCTGTTTTTGTTTGCCAGCTATGCAAAGTTGAATTTGTGTAAGTCAATTGCACATATGACAAGGGGTGACTGTATACCTCTGAGTTCCAGATGAAGGACGACAGTCTCTATCCAATCCTACTTGCATTCTTGAAGCATCTGACCAGACATTGTTAGAAATGGATTGCTGAATTAGTGTGGTCTTGCATTATCCAGTGAAGCTGCTTTTACATTCTTTTTCAGAAAAGTAGGTAGTGCATATTAGTGGTGGAAGGAGAGAAATAGTTAAAGCTTGAAACCTTCACAGTTAGGATGATATGCTGCTTTTGTAAAACTTAGCAAGTAGTCTTAAACAAAAGAAATACATTGGTGACACACATGCAAGATTAAGAAACTACTTTCAAATGAATGAGGAAGAGCTTAAATTATTTTGCAAAATATGGTGCAAAATACATTTAGCTCTTACATTGGTGAAGTTAGAGCTAAATCCTGTGCATGGCTACATAGAAGTAAGTTCCATTATAGTCACTGGAGCTTACTCAAGGTAAGTATGGACAGAATTGCAGCCTTAATCACTTAACTGTCAGTGAAGGATTCCTGCCTAAATAGAGTTGTGTCCTGAGTGGGCATTATACTTCATTAGGCTGCTACCATTGAATGGTAGCTAGGATTGCCAGAAGACCAACTAAAGATTAACCATGGCCTATAAAACAAAACAACCCCAAAGGCTACTGTGGCTTCTTTGACTGCGTTCTGACACTAGTGGTGGTGTTCCTGGCCACTGCCCCTTCTGGGGCACACCCCCAGGGGTGCCGCCTCCCACTTGGAGGTGCCCCCCATACCTGCAGCCTCCCCAGTCCTCAGAAGGCTTTGTGGAGGCCGAAAATAGACACTTTTGGTTTTCAGCTGTAAACCAAAAGTGTCTTTTTTGGGGCTCCACAAGGCCTTCTGAGGGCCGGGGAGATTGCACACGGCTTCCCCAGCCCTCAGAATGCCTTGGGGGGGTTGGCATTCAGATTGGCATGCTGACTGAGTGCCTTGGGGAGGGCGCTGCTGAGCAGAGTGAATGGCGGCTTGGTGAGCCTCCAAACCTGGCACCTGGGCATTTGCACCCCTTGCTCCTCCTCAGGTACATCACTGGGCAATTGCCCTCTCTGCTGGTAGTAAAACTGAGGCTGGTGTTGTAGTGAGTGATAAAGGTGATTGTTGGTATCTGGCTGGGTCTTCTATCAGTCCTTATGGTAGTCAGGGAAAGTCTGTGCAGTAACCAGAGTAGAGCAACATGTGAAGTTATGAGGTAGGCCTGGTTTGAGCAGTGCAGTTGCTTAAATGGGTTACTGACATTACTGGCTTTCACTTGGGCAGACTCTTAAAGGCTCCTTTTATCTCAATGGAGGCGTGGTGGCTGAGTGGTTAAAGACACTGGACTGTTGGCTGGGAGGTTGGCAGCCCAGGAGTTTGAAACCCTGGTGCTGCAGAACAGGGTGAACTCCTGTTTCTTGCCTCAGCTCCTGCCAACCTAGCAGTTTGAAAGCATGTAAATGCAAGTAGATAAATAGGAACCACTTTGGTAGGAAGGGTAACAGTGTTCCGTGCACTTTGGCATTTAATCATGCCAGCCACATGGCTGCAGAAGATGTCTTTGGACAATGCTGGCTGCCTTGGCTTGAAAACTGAGGTGAGCACTGCTCCCTAGAGCCGGACACGATTGTGCAGGGGAAACCTTTTTTATCTTAACGGGCTATCTAGCTAGCAATTTGCACCCTATATTTCTGTCCACTGGTAATGCCTCCAAGATTGCTTATATACAGGTGAACCAAAAGTAGGTGGACAGTAAATGATAACATTTTCTTGCATCAGTATTTAAATTATTTCCATTATGGGTTATCTGAAGTATCTGAAAAGAGAAAAATATTAAATTTAAATAAATTTAGTTATAAAATTTAATATAATATAACACAAACGCCATAGTTATAATGAACACTATTGTTATAGTATAACCCTACCACAAACCCTATTCTACCTACTGTCCACCTACTTTTGGTTCACCCTGTATATTAAAAATAGAAAAGTAATCATTTAAAATATTACAACAAATCCAAAACAACATCTTAAAACCATAGCAATGGCATAGTTTTTGTGGCATGTGCATCAGATTGGACCTCCCTGCCTCCACTCCCACTTGCTGCTCAGTGAAGATGGCGTGTAGGTTTGATTTGCCCAGTAACAAAACATGATATAAGTGGTGATCTGTTAGACATGCCTATACTGAAATCAGTCATGAGCACTATTCAAGAGGAATGTTATAACTTTTCAATGTTGAATGTCAGATGCTGCTGTGTGAGGACTGGAGACTCTTCAAAAAGCTGCATGATTGATATAGGAAGGGAGAGCATAAGAAAGCAATTTGCTTATTGGGTAGACACGTAGCTACTCAGTATTGGTCTTATTAGACTGTTTCTTGTTGTGTTAACAGAATTAAGAACTTAGCATTTGAAGTAAGCTGGGTTATATTTTTGTAGTTTTGCTTTACAAATGAACATGAACTGAGGAACTGTGGTGTGGTATTGGGCTTCAGTAAATGAAATCTGGGTTTCAGTCCTACCTCAGACATGAAGTAGAATTGTTGAAGCAGTCTGTAGTAGAACAGAGCAGGGTTGATTTGTGAATGTTCTGTTGCCTTGCATTTTAAAAGATCATCTTTGCTGTCCAGAGTTCCCTGGAGTTAGGGCCAGATAGCTGTGTGTGGCCTGACATTGATGGCCTGTCTCTTTTCCTAGTGCAAACCAATGTGGCTTTTAGCTAGTAATATATTGAAATTCACCCATATAGTAATAGTGGTTGTACACAAAGTATAATATTAAATACAGTACAATGTGACAAAATGAAAAAAGACTTAAAAAACCCCAAAACTAGCAGCCTAAAATTCCTCAACCCAATACAGTGTCAACACCTTCCCAAAGTGAAATATAAAATCGCAGATACTTTTCTCTGGAAAGAATATGTTGCATGCTAGTACTGAAAAGAGCTTGCTTCATGTCAGTATCTGTTGTACTTGAGAAAGTAAAAGCCCTCCTAGCAGGACCTTCGATGGCAAGAGAATACAGCAAGATACACAACAGGGAGAAGGTGGTGCTTGAAGCATACTGTTCCCCAATTGTTAAGGGCTTTCTTGGTAAGAACTGGTACCCTTGAATAGTGTACAGAGCCAGTGTAATTCATGCAAAATTGAAGTAGTATGCTGTGACTGAGGAGTTGCTGCAAATGTATTGGCTGCAGTTGAAATTTTAAGATTTTTTCAAGGGCAACCCTGTGTAGAATGCTTTATAGTATTTGAATCTGTGAGTGATCAGAGCATAGCTTTTGTAACTGTTACCTATCCCAAATCCTTGTAAAAGGGCAGCATAGAAATCAACAGATTTCTGATTATCTTCCAAGCAGCCATTAGACAGGTATGGAAAGTATCATTAGTACAGATGCCGCCTGTTCCTAGACATTCGTGGGGGCAAGAGGAGTTTTCATGCTATTGGAAAATGGCAGGATGCATGCTGACTTCAATGTGGTATTTCAGAATTAATAAAATAGTATGATTGTACGCTGCAGAGCAGCACTTGCTACAAAATCAAACCTGACTTTTCTAAATCTACAAAAGAAATTGCCAAAGAAAATGGTAACCCAGTTGCTTAGTTATTTGTGGTCTGACCAGGGTCAGAACAGAGGAAAAATGGTGAACTTGGGTGTCTGTAGGCAGAGCTAAATTGGGGCAACTGCTCTTAGCCCTATTCTTGGGAAGCCCCACTTAGGGTTGCAGTTGCTCCCTGCCAACTCCTTCAGTGCTGCTGGTACAGTTGCAGTGGCAGTGCTGAAAAAGTTGGTAGGACACTGCAGTGATCCTGCTCAGCTTGCTCTTCTAGAGCGATTGGAACAGGATCATTTCCATGTGCTTTTGCCGCTGCCTGGCTGCTGCTTTAAACAAGTCCAGGTGGGAGGAAATGGGGAATAGAATGCTGCTCCCAGCATGCCTCTGCACCTGCCTGTTCCAGTGAATTGACTGGGATGACGGAAGAGAATGAGACAGTAGTGGTAAGCAGGGTAGTGTGTGCATGTGTGCTTAAATGTTAAAGATAGCCTGATCTGGAAGAAATAATTATTTTTCATAGGTGACTGGTAAAAGAATTAACTTTTTAAGAATGGTAGCATATGCAGTGATTCTCAAATGTTCTCTGGGAAGGAAGGACTGGCATTCCTACTGCTTGGATGCTCTTCCTCCTGGGAGGCAGGATTCTCAAATGTTTTACACTGGTATTCACTTTTTAGAATGACTGTCTGTCCTGGTCCCATCGGAAGTGATGTTATGGCTGGAAATGCCATCATCAAGCAGGAAATGACTTCAGTGTATGTACACCCCAGGGTGGCAGTGCTGATGTTCAAAGCCCTCGTCCTTCAAAGCAGATTTAAACAGCTGACACTTTTACTGAAGCAAGAAAACATCCAAGACACAGCTACACTAACAAGCCATGTACCCATATCTGTTTCAATTCCTACAGCAGTGGTTCTCAAACTTTGAGGGAGCTTTATTCCCTCAGTAAGTTCTTGCGGGGGAGGGGCTAGGGCAGTGACGTGATCCCCAGGATTGCGCCGCTAAGGGGGGGCGCTTGTGACATAGTTTATGAAGTCAGGGCTGCAGCAGGCTGCAGGAAGTGCAGGGAGTCTTGCGCAGCCCTCTGCAGTGCTCCCTAAGGCTTGGAACATTCAGAAAAAGCGGGTGCAAAGCACTTACATTTTGCAGGAGGTACTTTGTGCCTGCTTTCCCCGAATGTTCCAAGGCTTGCGGAGCACTGCAAAGGACTGTGCATGGCTCCCGGCACCTCCTGCAGCCTGCTGCAGCCCTGACTTCATAGTAAGTCACAAGTGCCACCCCATATGGGTGCAATTCTGGGAATCACTTCCCTGCCTCTCCCTTCCCCCACCCCTTAAAGGGACTAGGGAACCTTTACACAAACTGGTGGGTCATGACCCACCAGTTTGAGAACCACTGTCCTACAGGATTTCGTCCTCCCTCCACAACACAGCAACTCATACATACACTGCAATTAATTTAGAACTCCAACATTCAGTACCATCCCAATGTAAAACAGAAACCGTCTTCAGTTCCTTATTACCCCAGGGTTAACCTAGAAATGCTAAGATTCACAGATGAACTCTTTGCAGGGCAATGTGAGAAAGCAGGGGGAATGGGGAGAAGATATACTCATGGATGTGGCAGAGGAAATAATTGTAAGAGATCAAATAATCCCCCTTTCTCAAAAAGCAGTCCCATGATACCTCTCCTTTGTCTGTCCCAGGCAAAACTGATCGCAATGTGAAACTTAACCTGGTTGAAAAGATGTACCCACAAATTTTACTTTGTACTTCCCAGATTGCACCAATTTACTGTGTAAATCCTTGGCATGATTTGCTCAGAAATGAGATCCACTGGGCTTACTCCCAGGTTACTGGCCACAGGATTGCCGCCTGAATGCCAGAGGCTGCACTCCTACCAATACCACCCAAAAAGCAATAGCTGGGAACAAACTGCATTTAACCCAGTGGGGCTTGCTTTTGAGCAGGCAGACACAAGATTGGGATGCTAATCAGACTGCATTTTCATAGGAATAGAAATGAGGAGCTCCTTATAAGATACTTTGTTCATGTTTTGTTTCTTTAAGTAGGAAGAGCCTTTTGCATGCTCTTACATCAGTGTTTCTCAAACTGTGGGTCAGGACTCACTAGGTGGGTTGCGAGCCAATTTCAGGTGGATCCCCATTCATTTCAATATTTTATTTTTAATATATTATACCTGATGCTACCATTGTACGTGACTGCATTTGGGGAAATGTTACAGACCTGTACTTTTAACAAGCTACTATGTATATTCTTTTAACAATGATAGTAAATGGGATTTACTCCTGGGTAGATTGCAGCCTAGGATTGTGAAGAAATTTTCCTGCTTGAAGTCTCTTCTGGTCATGACATCACTTCTGGTGGATCCTGACAGATTCTCATTTTAAAAAGTGTGTCCCGGTGCTAAATGTGTGAGAACCACTGTCTTACATGAATCAGCCCACTGCCTGACGCAGCTGAACACAGGGGTGCCTGAGCCCAGCAGTATAAAAAAACCCACCCAAACACAAAGGGAATTTTATTTTCCCCATACACAGTTGGAGGAAACTTGAACCCAGAGGAGCTGCTCCTGTGAGAGAGTATGTATGTTTGCACTCCTCTCCCCCTTTCTCTTGTCACTGCCACAAGGGAGGAGAAAACTTTGGTTGCTTTCACACCCTCCCCACTGTGGGAGCCTGGGGGGAAGGATGATGGCAGCTCACCCTGCCACCCCTATGAATTGCTGCATACATCAGACATAAGGACTGTTTTTTTGAAGTGAGGATGGGGGAGGTGGAAGATCAATAACGTTCCAAGTCACAGAACAATTCTGGAAACTGGGCAAAGGACTGACAGTCTGGAATGGGACCTTGCTCCTCCTTCCTGATCACTGTCTGAGGCAGACTCCAGTAGCAAAGCGGAAAGTTGGACTCCCATAATGGCTGACTCAATTCTAAGAACGTCCAGGTAATCCAGTGCTCCTTGAACGCTGCTCCTTTGCGCACACTCACTGGTCTTGAGTGCTGGTGCATGAGACCAGCATTCTCAGCAGTGAATGGTGTAGCAGTGAGCCAGGTGCAGAAGAGAAGGACTGGAAGCGTGGTTGTACTACGTACTACGCGACCCACCTATGTTTGGCTCAAAACCCACCAGGTGAATTGGAACCCACACTTTGAGAAACACTGCAGTAATGCAATGTAACTTTTTGTGTGTGTGTGTGTGTGTGTGTGTGTGTGTGTGTGTGTGTGTGTGTGTGTGTGTGTGATGAAATTAACACCCCAAGTCTTAAGTCAGGCTCTTTGATTGCGCTGACTGACTTGTATCCTTGACTGCTGCTGTGTTCTGTCAAAGAAACATGCTGGAACTGTCAGCCATTTGTAGGAAAATTCATTCTTAGATCTTTTACCTTTGATCACGTTTTTGTATTCTCACTAGGAAGAAGCATCTCTGTGGTCTGGTGTACTGCAAGGAGCTGAATGGGCATCACTGCTCCTGTGTTAGAGGTGCTGGAAATGTATCCAGAGGAAATGCTGTTGAAATATGAAGGGGATGTAGCATTCTCTCCTTAAAGTCATACAAGAAGGGGTTGAACCCAGAGAAATATAAGAGAAGGTTTTCATTTTGCAAATAAGACTGCATCCCAACTAGCACTTTCTCTCTTGAGTGGAAGCTCTCCCTGCGGTTAAAGGAAGTTTCTGCTGGCAGTAGTGCTAGTTGAAATGCGAATCAGACTCTAAAATTTTGCATTTGACAGGTGGTAAAAAATTAATTGTAATGATAGATGGCAACATGGTCTTCTGCAGTCCTTCCTAAGTGCTGTACAAAAGAATTCATCAGAATCGATGGAGGTCCTTCCCATTTCAAATGTAATGGACTTGGTTGCAACTTCTGAAAACTTGACCTGTGTGCAGTTGGTCACAGTAACGAGTTGGCCTCAACTTTCTTCTGTTCACATTCGGAGATGCTTGCAGTTACCACATATGGCCAACAGGAGAAACCTGCCCATGTGACTTAATCAAGAGTGAGAAGTCAGAGCAGACTGTGAAGGGCATACATTCTAACTCCTGCGGGTTTGGGAAGCATGGCAACCCTTTCCAGGTGATCCCATGATGTAATAAGGCTGTCACTTTCACAAAGGTGTTCTTGGTTTCCTTTAATCTTTGACAACATCTGACTTGTCAGTTTACTAGTGCAGGGCTCAACAAATTGGCTGTGAATCTAGCCCAGAAATTTAGAACAAAGTTTACCTTTCAGGGTTTGATGTCTTAATGTCAACCAAAAAATCCTGTGCCACCAGGTAACGATATAAATTAGATTTTGCATATAAGCAAGCATTAGAAAATGCATCCAAACCCTGTGGTGGTAGGAGACATATATTAGTGTGATGGCAAAAAGATCTAAATGCTATGTTCCAAAAGTAAAGTAGTTGCATCAAGAACTGTTCTGTTAAAATTCATGACATAGCAAATGTCACGCCTATCTTTATAAAGGGAAAGAGGGGGGACCCGGGAAACTATAGGCCGGTCAGCCTAACATCTATACTGGGTAAGATGGTGGAATGCCTCATCAAAGATAGAATCTCAAAACACATAGACCAACAGGACTTGCTGAGGGAGAATCAGCATGGCTTCTGTAAGGGTAAGTATTGCCTCACAAACCTTTTAGAATTCTTTGAAAAGGTCAACAGGCATGTGGATGCGGGAGAACCTGTAGACATTATATATCTGTACTTTCAGAAGGCGTTCGACACGGTCCTTCACCAAAGGCTACTGAAAAATCTCCACAGTCAGGGAATTAGAGGGCAGGTCCTCTCATGAATTGAGAACTGGTTGAAGACCAGGAAACAGAATGGGTGTCAATGGGCAATTTTCACAATGGAGAGAGGTGAAAAGCGGTGTGCCCCAAGGATCTGTCCTGGGACCAGTGCTTTTCAACCTCTTCATAAATGACCTGGAGACAGGGTTGAGCAGTGAGGTGGCAAAGTTTGCAGATGACACCAAAATTTTCCGAGTGGTGACGACCAGAAGTGATTGTGAGGAGCTTCAGAAGGATCTCTCCAGACTGGCAGAATGGGTAGCAAAATGGCAGATGCGCTTCAATGTCAGTAAGTGTAAAGTCATGCACATTGGGGCAAAAAATCAAAACTTTAGATATAGGCTGATGGGTTCTGAGCTGTCTGTGACAGATCAGGAGAGAGATCTTGGGGTGGTGGTGGACAGGTCGATGAAAGTGTCGACCCAATGTGCGGCGGCAGTGAAGAAGGCCAATTCCATGCTTGGGATCATTAGAAAAGGTATTGAGAACAAAACGGCTAATATTATAATGCCATTGTACAAATCGATGGTAAGGCCACACCTGGATTATTGTGTCCAGTTCTGGTCGCCACATCTCAAAAAAGACATAGTGAAAATGGAAAAGGTGCAAAAGAGAGTGAGTAAGATGATTACTAGGCTGGGGCACCTTCCTTATGAGGAAAGTCTATGGCGTTTGGGCCTCTTCAGCCTAGAAAAGAGGCGCCTGAGGGGGGACATGATTGAGACATACAAAATTATGCAGGGGATGGACAGAGTGGATAGAGAGATGCTCTTTACACTCTCACATAACACCAGAACCAGTGGACATCCACTAAAATTGAGTGTTGGGAGAATTAGGACAGATAAAAGAAAATATTTCTTTACTCAGTGAGTGATTGGTCTGTCAAACTCCTTGCCACAGGATGTGGTGATGGTGTCTGGCCTGGACGCCTTTAAAAGGGGATTGGACAAGTTTCTGGAGGAAAAATCCATTACGGGTTACAAGCCATGATGTGCATGTGCAACCTCCTGATTTTAGAAATGGGCTATGTCAGAATGCCAATGCAAGGGAGGGCACCAGAATGAGGTCTCTTGTTATCTGGTGTGCTCCCTGGGGCATTTGGTGGGCCGCTGTGAGATACAGGAAGCTGGACTAGATGGGCCTATGGCCTGATTCAGTGGGGCTGTTCTTATGACACTAAAGCTATAGTCTTAACCAGACCAAAGAGTAGGTCCTATGGATCTCTGGCTTATTTCTGAGTAGACATACTATAATACAAGTTCTGTCTCCTCCCCCCCCCCTTACTTTTCAGGCTGGTATAGAATAACTGTCCCTCAACTGCAGCCTTACAGCCATTCCCTAGGTACCAGGAACAGATTTTGAATTGCTCTGGCAACCTGGCAACTTGAACTGTTGTGACCTGGACTAGTGTCCCAGCTCTACAAGAGTGATGTGAACTTAATGAATCTGAGGAATGGTGGGAATCTACATCAAAGAGGAGACCTGTGGAAAAGTTATCCCCTGAAACGCAAAGATGAATCACTATCTTTACAAGTTTATCAAGTTGATTCTTGAAGCAGGAATAGTTTAGTTTGATGACATTGAAGAGGGCTTCTAGCTTAGCATTTTCATGTCCTAAGACCACAAAAAGTATTGTAGGTCTTAAAAGCTAATCATTTGGTTTCAGCATGGATTTTCATGGGCTACAGTCTTCCTCAGAGATGTCAAGCTTGTTTCATATAGTGGGCTGAATAGAAAATTAATTGTTGGGGTAAACCACAGAGGTGACACTCTTACCTCCACTGTGTTCAAGTTTTAGAAGAGATTTGCAGGACAACCAGAGTCAGAATTGGAAAATAAAGTTATCTCCCAACGAGGTGTGTCTCCCAATGTCAGGTGAGGCTTTTTAGCCTAAAACCTGGGTAACTGTTCAGGAAAGCTTGATAGGCATTGGAGCTAGTGATGGGGATATACCAGAAATGTTCTGGTATTTCAAATAGGTTGGTATCTGAATTAGCAAGTTTGAATTTGTAGTAAATAAAAATACTTATGTTAGTCTTATGTGGTATAAATAGCTGTTTTTTCTACAACCAAAAGTAACTGAAATATGGAGAAATCAGTAACATGCACTGTGTGATTTAAATGTTAGCTTCCAAATAAAGCTTTGATTTTATGTTAATAAATTATTAGACTATTTCTAAAGGCGTTGTAAGACATGATAACTCAATAGCATATACCTGCTTACGTTGCTTCAAATTAAAGATGGAAGATGAAGCACTGGAAATCTGACCATTTTAGCACATCTAGAGGGCTGTGTGTGAGGGATCTCAGGGATAGTCACCTGAAAAAAGATCTTTGAAGCAGTTCTTATTTTTGATGTTATTTATGGTGTGTTAGTGTATGTGACACTTGAGAGGCCCTGTTCTAGGGAGCTTACAGTCAGGTAAAAGGGAAATGGCAGAGGTGGGTGAGGAAAAGAAAATACCTAATTTTAGTTACCTATACTTGGGTTTACTTATAGTAGCTGTAACAGGCAGGTTTTGTCTGATAGTGTCCATTAATTATATTACTAATACTGTGAAGATGCATTTTCCTATAGGAAAACATACTAGGTGATTAGAAGGGATTAGGTGACTTGGAATCAGTGTCGTGACTTCATGGTGAGGGCATGGAGCAATATGAAGTGCCTAGTGTCTTCAACAGCATTTCATGATTTTGAAGTCTTAGATCACTGTTGTGTTATCCAAAAGATATTCAGACACATTTTGAATTTCAGGGATGTGATTTGTTTGTAGAGGACAACATTTTTTAAAAGGCAATGAATTATCTTGAACAGCCACTTAACACAAGAGCCTTGGGCAGCAAGTTGCACAGGGATTAGAAAGGGAAGGTGTACTGAAACTGAGAGAATTGTTTGATGTTCGTGTGCAAATGCAACCCCATCCCCCCATAGCTGACATGACCAAAGATCAATGGTTGTACAAATTATTCTGTTTGCGGCAGTAGGATAATCCTAAAGGATTGTTCCCTTTACATGGGAGGATCCAAAAATACTTGATTGATGCTGTTGGCTTGATTATCATGAAGTTCCCAGCTAAAATTCTCCCCCAAATTGTTTGAGGGAATCAGGTTCTAGAGAGTCGAGTCTTTAGTACTAATATAGAACTCCTGTACCACAAAATGTTAATCCAAAAGGCATGGGGTCAATAAAGTCTGATTTATTGGAGCCTGATACTACTTGCACGAATAGAAGAAGTTCCATTTGCTCAAGAGAGGAGGGGTTGATTTTTTTTGCCAACCCCCCCAACTCCTGAAATAAGACCTAAGAAGGGATCCTTAGCAGAGTTTTGGGGTGCAGCATCAACAGAGAGAGCCAAAAGTATTATTTATTTTTTATTCACTTTTTAATACCACCCTTCCTCCAAAGAGCTCATAAATTTATAAATTGTACCCTTTCCACCCACTTACGGAACTTCGTCTATTCATAGAAGCATTAGTTGAGATCCAACCTCATATCACTAAAGATCACCCCAGCATTGAAATCTACAAAGGTACACACAGAGAGAGAGAGAGAGAGAGAGAGAGAGAGAGAGAGAAATGTAAATTTTCAGGTATCTAGGTGTCAATAGAAGTGTCAATATGTTTCTTGATTTTGGGGTACTTAAAGAGGAGAGAGATCCAAAATACTTAACAAACCTAAACTTTGTCACTGGAAAAACACAATGTTTTATATACTAGTTGAATATATAGATGAAACTTTTACATGATCAACTTTTAAATTACAAAATTATACATAGTCTTAGCATTTGAAGTGGATCTAGAGCACTCAAAATACCTTAGTTTGTGCTAGCTAAGAAAAAATAAATAAAAACCATTAATAATCATGCCATTTGTGGTGTTCTGCTTTGCTAAAGCTCCCAAATGTTCTTGTCTGTAACCACTTTTAGGGCCCAATTCTATCCAACTTTCCAACACTAAATGCAGGCACAATGGATTCCTGATGTAAGAGAACAAACATTCCCCTATCTTGAGGAAGCCTCCGCGAGTGCCCCTCCACTCTAAGATGCAGCACGTGCCCTATTGACATGCCTACATCAGTGCTGGAAAGTTGGATAGGATTTGGCCCTTAGTTGCCTACTGTGGAGGAAGGCACTTAGGACCCAATCCCATGGGCCTTACTGTTGGTGCTATGCATGTACCATCAGCCCTGGGTGTCATGAATGTGCTGTAAAGCATATTTGCGACACCCAGGGAGCAAGGAGCGCCGGTGCTGGGGCCAGTGCCAGTTGACACAGGATCTCGGCACCAGGAGAATGATGGTGTTGAGTGGTCAGCAGTAAGAATTACTGCCAGACGGCGGAGCAAGTTTTTGGGGTGGTGGAACTAGGCAAACATTCCCTTACCTCAGGGAGATTCTGGCGGCTGATTTGGTGCCCATAGGATACAGCAAAAAGTCATTAAACACATTGTGTTGTATATCATATGAAGGCCCATTAAAAGAGCTTTAAAATGGACACTCCCAGCTCTGTATCTCAACTGGTGTCTGAGTTACAGCTAGTTAAAGTATCACTAGCAGGCCATTTTTTGATAAAATTTTGTAAATTTACATAGCTATAAAATTTCATATAGTGAACATAGGCTGCTAAAAACTGACTTTTGCATTATACCGTAGGGTAAATAAGCACCCCAAATTTCATAAAATATGAGGTCATTTGGAAACAGTGTGATTTGACATGGAATATATTATCTTTATGAACCTTTAAATCTTTATCTTTTGAATTCTACATCTTTGAATCTTTATCATCTTGAATTCTACATCTTTGGTAAAACACTTTCATCTGCACCATGCTTTGGTACCTTCGTTGAAATTATAAACCAGAGTACAGAGTGTTGTGTTGAAACAGAACACAATACAGAGCAGAGGAGACATCAGCAATAGCCGATGGAAAAGAAACAGTACAGAGCAGAAGAGACACCAGCAACAGCCACTGAAAAAGATGCCATACAGGGTGAAGAGGACAGTTGTTGCCCCCTGCTTCACATGCTATTTTTTATTGGATTCTTTTCCTGCTTTCTCCCTGGAGGGCACCCAGGGCAGATACATTTTTAAAAATTGATGGGGTACAAAATCCCTTTGAGCTGAATCACAGTAGTGTTGGGGATAAATAAGGATAAATAAATATAGCGTTATGCTATCGTAAACCATATGTTTGTGATTTCATTATCTTGTTGGCAAAAATTGGAACTTCCCTCATCTTACATCCATTTTAGTCTGGAAATGGAAAGCTTGGAATACAATGATAGACTGTAGTAATTTGCTTTCCAGTTTCATTTGAGTACTTGCAGATTTCAGAAAGGCTAGTCTTTCTAGCAATTGAATGATACCTTAAGAAACTGTCATGTTATTGAATAAAAAGACATTTTCTCCCTCTCACACTTTTTGTCAAGTTTTCCCATTGCTGTTGGAAAGGGCTGAAACTGATTTTGGTGCAGCGTGATTAGAAAATAGGCAGGACTCATGTATTTCCTTTTCCTATAAATCATTTTATTTTTTAAACTATTATGTAGATCTCAGTGTCATGAGGAAACATAGGTGTTTAGAGAGAATCTTAGAAAATAAAATGAGGAAACTCTTCAGGGAAGCATCAGGTAGCACATATTACTATTTGTGAGTCAGTACTCTGGTCAGTTGATCCTCTGCTGTTTGATGGCTCAGCTATTGCACGAGGTTAATAGTGGAATCCTATGCATGTCTATTCAGAAGTAAGCCCCTTTAAGTTTAATAGAATGGACTTGCGGGTAAGTGTGTATAGGATTGTAGCACAAGATGCTCTTATGCCAGTAGTGGCCTGATGGTTTAATTGCATCATGATGTCCAGAGCTGCTGGACCTTAATTTATGTGCAGGTATTCCCTATCCGGTATTATAATAATCATACCTATATTGAAAATGGCTTTTGCCTTTTTTTAAAAGACAAAAACATTTTGCTGTTTGTGTATATGTTTATATACACATACATACATGTGCATATAAACACATATAACTGGACCATTTGTTCACTTTCAAGATGACTAAGAACTGATACTTCCATCCACTTACAGTGGTTGGCATCCTTCAGTCTCGGAAGACTATGGTATCGCGCTCTGAATAGTGTTCTGGAACAGAGTGTCCTCTCCAGTGCGCGAAGCCTGGGTAAAGTAGATATGAAGGATAGACTGTCACCCATGCAGCAAATCCCCCCTCTCCATGTCGCTGAAATGGTCCAATGGAAAGGCAGAAGCCAATACGGTTGGTTCCAGCAGTGTCGCAGGAGTTGCCAGAACGTGACTGTGTTCAGCCATGAACTGCCTCAGGGACTCCGGCTTCGGATTTTGCCTCGAGGTTGACTCCTGAAGCCTTTTCCATAACTGGATGTAGCCACAAGGCAGTGGAGGTTTGGGATCAGAGTTTTCCTTCTCTCAGAGGAGCTGCCTTCCCAGGATGAAGAGTCCCATCTACCCGGTGGCTGTTTAGTCGCCTCTTAAGACAAGTACAGCCAAACTGAGGGCCTATTCTTATCCCCAGCCCCCAGGGGAAATCCACTTACAATTGCTTCACATTTATACTTATAATAATACCTACCAAAATGCTGTGTCCTTTAGTGCTTTTTGTCCTGGGTGTGATTGGCAGCTATTGCAGTCAATGGGACTAATGTATTCTGATTAGTGCAATCCAATCGGCACCAGTTTCCTATCTTATCCTTAATGTCTCTTATAGTGCTAATTCACACAGTACTCAGCTTTGTAGGAATGTGTTATGGGAAGTACTACTGTACCTTACAGCTGTATAATTTGATTTCATTGTGTCTGGTTACAGTTCTATTAAATGATGAACTGTTCTTGGGAGAGTAGATATCTCACGCCTAGATAATCCCTAAAGTTAAAGATGAGTTTGTCAAACATCAGCTGTTCAAAAGAGAGTAGTGACCAACACCTCTCTACTGCTCCAAAGGGGGGGGGGAGCAATGCACTTCTGAAATAGACTGATGCGAACATTTTGTAAAATTGAATGTAATTTCAAGAACAGTTAGGGTTGAGCATGTTACTGTGGAATTTCCTACCTTGAACTTAAGAGCTACATGTAACTTTCAACATAAATTTCTAGCTTTTGTTAAGGTTAATATGACTCTAATGGAATAGTATGTTATGTTTCTAGGGTGTCTCATGGGGAAGCTCTTCCTCAGGCAGGGCCACATGATCTGAAAAACACTAAGGGAAGGGGTTCTGCTTGATTTTCCAGATTGACTGTGTTTGGCTAAGCAGTGTCTGGCAAAAGGGTCTTTGTTCAACTCCTGAGCTGCACTATTTGCAGCAATTGAGCTTACAGGTTTAGCTAATAGAGGCATGGGAGAAGGGAATTCACAGGTAAATGGGAGTATATTTCTCCATTTTGAGCTGTAGTTTAGCATTCCTGAATTGATCAATGCTGCTACAGTCCAGAAGAAAAGACTGTAGGTATATCGGATCTAACCCAAGAACTTTTAAGCCTGGATAGAGCCTTGCTGAGAACTACTATAAATCCAAGAAACCTCATATTCTGTAGCTGGAAAGTCATTTATATAACCTGTTAATGTCCAGGGAAAGATCATGACATGGACCTGCTCAACTGTTAAAGTTATCTTCAGAGTTCTTTAGGGGAAGTGATTGGTAACCCTAACATAGCACCTTTTCAGTTGGGGCACCCCCTTGTAGAACTCTAGGGAGGCTCATCAGTACCTAGTTTTGTCTTTTTGGTAACAGGTGAAGACCATTTTTCTTTGTCCAGAACTTTATCAAATCTTTTCTTTTTGATCTGCTGTTTTAACCTGATCTGAAACTGATATGCTCCGACTGCTTAGTCATGTTTCTGTTGTGCTGTTTTTATTTCATCACCTTTAAATTTTGTTTAGCTGCATTGACAGAGCTACAACTGAGCAGCAGACTTAAGAAATTTCCCTAATAAAGCATATAAATTGAACTCGCCACAGCATTGCATTCTTTTTCAAGAAATTGGAGATTTTTGGTGCAGAAAACATATGTATTGAATTTCAGTAGAGTAGTGCAGCCATTCTCTATCTTTTTTTTTGGCTGTAGTTCCACAGGAGCTCTTCTCAGGTTCTAGCCCCCCCCCCCCATCAAACAAGGTTACAGCATGAATAGATAAACATAAAATAATTTCTTACTGAACACCAAGAAAACTTTGATGTACTGGTCAAAACTTAAGACTGTATTAAACATCTATGAGGTCTAATGTCATCCTTGAGCTTGGTACTTTTCTGTAAGTTTCATAATGTCAGGCTCCAAAATAGACAATGACAGTTGGAGGTTACCTCTTGTTACAATATCAGTTCTGTTTTTGGATTTTGTCAAAGGAACTACCTTGCTGAATAACACTCAACCAAATATGTTGAGGAAAAAGCAATTAAAAAATTGGGGATTTTTCCCACACTGTTGGAAATATATTCGGCGCATCACTCTTTATCCAAAAATCTTTTTTGAAACTGACTAAACTGACAATGTTCAGCTACGTATATCACTCTGAAGATCGGTCACACTGTCTTGAATCAAACCCACCTCAACTTGATGGGTTGGTCTTCAAATAGATTCAGAATTCAATCCAGGATACCAAGTTTTAATCTGTTTAAATTTACTTGCATAACCCTTGTGTATCTGCTTGAGATTTTTCACAAACGGTAAGGTCATTGTCTTTCAGTGCCTCTGAGATCATCTTAAGGTTTGGAAATTGTCAAAATTTCCAACATTCTGTATAGACTTTGAGTTTCTTGGGGCGCATTCCAAACCTTTAGATGGGCCGGCCTGGGAGGATCGCAAACGTGCCGTAAAGCACGTTTGCGCCTCCTTGAGGGGAAGCCAGGCCGGCACTCCGAGAAGCACCAGCCTGCAGAGACTGATGGACGCCTCCGTACTGGCTTACCCTTAGCCACTTGTGTCGACCCACCTGCACTGACACAAATGGAAAAGGTAGGTGTGGGGGGGCAGGGAGGAGGAGGGAGGGAGGCGTTCCTGGGTGAGGAGAGGGAGGGCAATGGGCGGCCCCAGGGGGCGGGTGGGTGGAGAGAGGGAGGTAGGGCTAAGATCTGGCAGTTATGGGATCGGAGCAGCTTGAAGTCGCTCCGTCCTGCCGGAGAACGGGAGTTAGGATCCGGCATAACTGCCAGATCCCAACTCCCGTTCCCCGGCAGGATGGAGCAACTTCAAGCTGCTCGGCTCTAAGGTGGCACAAGTCTGAGGAGACCCACTGTGGCTAGCAGCCCTTACCCCAGGGGTAAGGGGAAAAATTTCTCCTTGCCTCTAGCTAAGCCACTACTGGCCACAGTCCTGTGCTAGATACAGCACAAGCCTCCTGACTTGCCTGTTCCAGCACAAGTTAGGATTGTGCCCTTAATGGCTTAGGGCCCAATCCTATTCAATTTTCCAGCACCAGTGGGACATGCACTGCATTCTGTGTTGAGGATGCAGTTCCGAGGTGACCCATACTTTTTGCCTTTTTGGGCCCCCTGAAGGCCTTAGGCTTTTTGAGGGCTGGGGAGGCCTCCACAGCCTTCAGAACATGCTCTTCGTATTTCCTGGGATGTGCTGGTTCTGACTTATTTACACCTGTACATATAAGCTGCTTGGTAGGTGGGGAAATGGGAGTCCATTTGAGTGTGTGCTTTATTTCTGTGATGTGTGTTGGTGCTTGGAGTAACCCTAGAACTTTGAATAAATGAATGAGTCAGCTCATTCACCTAAGTTCTGTCTCTAATGTATTTATTCAAATTTTATATTTAAAGTGTATTTATTTTTCTGGCCTACGACGCCATGTCATTTGATTTGGCCCTCTGGCCGAAAAGCTTGAAGACCCCTGATCAAGATGCAGTTCAGCTTGCTCATAGTGTTGAGTGAAATATTTTTTTCTTTTGGACTAACAAAGAAATTCATGATATGATTGCTGTATGGCTATTGTGTGCATTGTTAAGATGCACTAGAGCAAGCATTTATGCCATCCCTGTGTTTGATTTTTTTCAAGGGGTTGTAAATATTCTTTACCTGGAGGAGATGGAGTCTTTAACTAAAATTGCATGTTCACTTGAATGGGTAAGACCAAATTTCCCCACTTTCATAGTGAAGCTACATTCCCCAAGATGGTACTTTATTCAGCACATAATTAGTCCGGATTCTTTGCAACAAAATGCAGTGGTGGGATTAACTTGGATAGTTTTAAAGGGGGATTTTAGAAATTTGTGGAGGACAAATCTGTTAGTTACTAGTACAGGTGGGCCATCAGTATCTGTAGGAGTTCTGTTCCCAGAACCTCCATGGATACTGAAATCTGCGGGTGATGATCAACCGATTTGGGCACCTAAAATCCTCTTTTTGGTGAGTGAACAATTATGGCTGCTGGATGGGAATTGGGGTGGTAGTAGATTTTTTTTCTTTTTTTAAAGGAGTATGTATTCTTCTGTAAAAGCCTAGCTATAGGGAAAAAGAAACTATCTTTCCTTTACTTCACAGACAGCTTGTAGGGGAGATAGGAGGAAGGGACCTTTCTCCCTCAGTCCAATGGAACATTTTTGTTCTGTGTGTGCTCGCATAGGCTGTTTTGTCTTTTCATCAGTCCCTGTGTGATTAGAACTCTAAGACATATAGTTCTGCATGTATCACCTCAGTTTGTTCTCATTCTCACTCTCAGTCCCACATGTGCTGCTTTAGCCAGCATCAGATTGACAAATCAGTAGGAAAGCTACTTCTAGGATGTGTAAGTTTAATGATCAGTGTTCCTCCTCTCTGTTTCACCTTGATGTTGCTAGAAAATGCTCACCTCCCATTTCGAAAGTGGAAAAATTACAAAGCTAAGCTTTAGGGACTGTCTGGAGTGTGTGTGTGTTGGGGGACAAATAGATTCTTAGCTAGAAAGCTTAGAGGGTATTGCTGGATGTTTGCCTGTAATTAAAAGTTTAGCCTCTTGGTTGCAGGCAAGATCAAATGATCCAAAGTCTTCCACGGTGCACAGAGCAAGGTGCTTCCGGGAACCCAGAAGCCACACCAGCAAACTGCCCAACTGGCTCTCTGACGTCTGCTGCCTGGGCTAGAGAGAAGGCATTTATCCAACGCTGCAGTGTGTGCTACACACCCTGAGTTTTCCTGGCCACTCTGGTGGACAGTGAGTGGGTGGACTCAGGCCCAAGCTTCCCCCCAAGTGGTGCAATGGATTTCAAACCTATGACTAGACCCAAACCACACAGGGTACAGACACGGGTTCCTTTATGGGGGGAAAACTCTTCAGAGATTGTGGAGACCCTATTCAGATGATGAGCAGGAGGATGACGGTCCTGCCTACAAGGAACAAGAGGAACCAGCACCACAAGCCACACTATTCCTTTCAGGCCTCCAGAGAAGGAACTTCTTTCTCAGCCACAGAAAGTTCAAGCCCAGGTAGCAGCCCTCCAGGCCCAACTACATGACCCACACCCAGTGCTCCTCACCTTCTTACCTGCCTAGTGGGCAGCCACCTCCAGGCCTTCGTAATCCAGTAGGCACATTCAACCTCAGACCCCTGGGTCCTCAAAACAGAAAGAGGGACTTTGCACTAGATCTGCTAGCAGCTCCGAGGGAAAGGTTCATGCATTGTGTAGGCCCATCTGCGAGGAAAGATGTAGGCTGATCTGAGAGCAGTTGATAATCTCATAAAGATCAGAGCCCATTGAACCTAGTCCTTCCCCCTCCCCCAGACCAGAGTGGTTCTGGGGTCTACTCCCATTTTATCATCCCCAAGAAGTCAGGAGACATCAGGGCGATCCTCAATCTCAAATGCCTGACCAGGCGGATGAAGAAATGGCACTTATTGGATACACCAATCCATACTGATGGCAGTCAGTATTCCTAATCTCCGCAGACTTACAAAGGAAACCTGTCTCCACATTCCGATCAGGCTGACTTACTGGAGTTTCCTCTGGTTCCGCTTACCCTACTAGGGCTGGCCCTAGGCTCTGCTATTATGTCTTCCTTCAGCCCGAAGGGGGTGCTCCAAGATTCTCGTTGCTCTAGTATAGGGATGTCAACCCCATTTCATACAATGGGCCAAATAACATTCATGGCATCTGCTGAAGGCTGGAGATGATATTAAACAGGAAGTGATGCCATTAAGCAGATGACCAGAAACAGGCACTTTTTCTCAGAAACTCCTTAGCTGCTAATGACAGAGAAAATGCGCAAATCTTGATAAGATTTTCAAGATAAGAGCCCAGTTATCACTGGGGCTGCTCTTTTAGCAGTAACACCATAAGAACATAAGAACAGCCCCACTGGATCAGGCCATAGGCCCATCTAGTCCAGCTTCCTGTATCTCACAGCGGCCCACCAAATGCCCCAGGGAGCACACCAGATAACAAGAGACCTCATCCTGGTGCCCTCCCCTACATCTGGCATTCTGACTTAACCCATTCCTAAAATCAGGAGGTTGCGCATACACATCATGGCTTGTACCCCATAATGGATTTTTCCACCGGAAACTCGTCCAATCCCCTTTTAAAGGCGTCTAGGCTAGACGCCATCACCACATCCTGTGGCAAGGAGTTCCACAGACCGACCACGCGCTGAGTAAAGAAATATTTTCTTTTGTCTGTCCTAACCCGCCCAACACTCAATTTTAGTGGATACTACAGCTCAGTAGTCAGCATGTTGAGAGTAGCTTGCAGGTACTGAGATTGGAAAGCAGACTGTGTTTTAATGTAGCTGTTGCAGTCTGAAGAAGAAAAGGTATAAATTCTCTTCTTGTAGTAGGAAATTCCAGTGCCATCTGTTTTATAACGCCTACGGAGATTTTTCTAAATCTAAGTATTTAAACTATCAGTTTGTTGCCAGGTATGTGGGGTGAGGCATCATGAACAATATAGTAACAGCCACTATTCACTTGTATTGCCTAATTCATTGGTTCCCAAAGGAGCTGGTTATGGGAGAGGCACTAAGAAGCAAGGGTTGACAGGGGGGCTGAAGATGGTAGGATTATGGCGTCACACTGGCCAGTGTGATGCCAAGTTTCTGTTTATGCATTGTGCTGAAATCTTCTGGAAACTATCATAATTTTTAGTAAATACACCACCGGAGCTCTAGTCAGACCGGTATACTGCATTGTGAGAAACTGTGTTCGCCACATTTGTCTCTGTCAGTGTACAGAAATGGCAGAAGCAGAAAAATCAAAGATAAAATGTAGACAATATAGTTCGGAATACATGAAGTATGGCTTCTTACCAGCGCCAACACACTAGTAGCTGCTGGTATGCCTAATATGTGAAGAACTCTTTTCTGTTGAGGCATATGAAGAAGGCACATCCTGACAAAGTAGAAAAGAACTTAACATTTTTTTTAATCGCTGTGACAGATTTCAAAACCTGGCAACACTGTCAAGCTTGTTTTACAGTGCTTCATGACAAACACTGGCAGTTTGTGTGCATCATACAGCATTTCTTTGTTGATTGCTAAGTCTGGAAAGCTACACAATTGGAGAAGAGTTCATCCTACCAGTGGTTAGTGATGTTCTGAGTACAGTTTTGCATAAATCACCACATGATATAGTTGAGACAATTCCTGTTGGTAACAATTCACCACAGAGACGTATAGTTGAAATGGCTGACAATGTGGAAGATACATTGTGCGGTATACTAAGAACAACAGAATTTGCATTACAGCTGGATGAGACAACTTTGCTAGGCAGGGAATCTTTGCTTCTCGCATATCTGTGCTTTATAAAAGACGAATGAATGTTTGACTTAAAAGTTATAGGTTGAACCTTGGTATCCATGAATTTGACTAGCCACTGATATGGAGGTCCACCTTTAAATGCCTTGAAACAAGGAAAAAAGCATCACAATCCAATTTCTCACCTTCATGCTGTTAAATAATCATAATTTCATTCCACTAAGATTCCATTATTCACTCCATCTAGTGACTGAATAGTGTCTATACCAGGGGTCTCTAAACTTTTAGGCCAGAGGGCCACATCAAATATCCAGCATGGTGTTGAGGGCTGGAAAAAATAAAATTTTAAATATAAAATTTAAATAAATAAAGCCTAAGACCTTCAGGCAGCCCAAAAACATCACTTCTGGTTTTTAGGAAAACCAGGAAGTGTCGTTTTTAGGCCTTTAGAAAGCATTCTGAGGGGAGGCACATGGCCTCCCTGGCCCTCAGAACACCCTCCAGATGCAACTGGAGCACAGCTCTGGTCACATTCGGTTATTATTATTATTATTGACAGTATTTATATACTGCTTTTCAACAAAAGTCCACAAAGCGGTTTACAGAGAAAAATCAAATACAGAATGGCTCCCTGTCCCAAAAGGGCTCACAATGTAAATGAGGCAAAACACGAGCAGACAGCCACTAGAAAAGACACTGCTGGGGTGAGGAGGGCCAGTTACTCTCCCCCTGCTAAATAAAAGAGGAGCACCCACTTGAAAAAGTGCCTCTTATGCAATTAGTAAGAGTTTGGTTGAGTGGGCCAGACACTTGCAGGGATCCAGAGGCTTGCTGCGGGCTGCTTCTGGCCCCTGGGCCGGGGTTTGGAGACCAGTGGTCTATATAGACCATTCTGGGGCGACAATGGAGGAACAAGAAACCTGGAAATGGGTCTTTAAAGCTATTTTTCCACTGATTTGGTATCCACTGTTTTTTAAAATCCATTGAATTTGCAAGGCAACTAAGAACAGATACTAAAGGGCCCAATCTGTTTGTTGGGCAGCAGGTTAGAGTTCAGTTCACACTTCTATGAAGCACTGCAGATTGACATTTACTCCTTAGCTGACACTGCCATCAGCTGTTGAGTGCTACAGAATGTGGTGTAGGTATCTGTGGTATAATTCCTGACTTTATTGAAGTATCTCTTGTCTATATCCTACTTGTGAAGGATATACTCCACAATTCTACACTATTCAGAGCACGATACCATAGTCTTCCGAGACTGAAGGATGCCAACAAAAAAAACTTGTGAAGACTGTGACCCTGGAACAAGTGGAGAATGGGGAAATTTGGTTGTACCTGTGAATTTTGTTTCTCAGTGGTTTTACCCTGCACATGCCCAATCTCGTCTGATCTTGGAAGCTAAGCAGGGTCAGGCCTGGTTAGTATTTGGATGGGAGACCGCCTGGGAATACTGGGTGCTGTAGGCTTATACCATAGTCTTTCGAGACTGAAGGTTGCCAACCATTTTTTAGGATGTCTCATCCTACCCACCCTGGTTGAATAAGAGTGCACAGTTGGAATTTGGGAGAGCCCACTGTCATAGCCATAGGCTTGGCTGTAAGAAGCCTGTTCTGTAGCTGTGTGGAGGAGCTCTAGATACTGGGGGGTTCGAAGGAGAGCCCCTCTCCTTAGTGTTCTTCAGATCACTGACCCTGCCTGCTACCAAGAGGAGAAGCTTCCTAGGTACTTAAGTCTGAGCCACCTTGGAACTACTGAAAAGGGAAATTCACAGGTATAACTAAATTTCTTCATTTTATTTCTTCAATCCCATTTTCTTACTCTTTCAATATATAATATGCATCAAGCTGAGAATAGGAAACACCTGAGTGAGCTGTTGCAATGAAAAAGCTACCTTATTTGGTCAAGATGGAATTTAACTGTGTAGATCACATGCTATTTCATGCTGTATATTACATTGAATATCTTAAGCTTTGTGAAATAGTTTTGACACAGTTTTTAAAGGTGTAAAGTACTCGAAGGTGGAGAAGGAAGTTGTGACAGAGTCCACAAATATTGTTTAAAACTTGGCTAAAGACAGATGTATTTTTTGTGCTTTTGCAGTTGTCATATGGCTTGCAGAATTTCTCATGAAATTCTCATGAGAATTTCATGAAATTTCTCATGAAATTGTGTTAATGCAATAGTATGCATGAGTGTTTTCTCCAGAGCTGGGGAGTACAGCATGGATGCGTTTCTGCCACCTGTAGTTGTCAGAGTCATCTGTATGATGTGTTTGAAGCTATAAACTGAAGCTGTGAGGAAGCAAAGCGTAGCTGGAAGTAGATCTGAGCTAACCAGATAACATAGCTAGAGATAAGCCATCAACTTTATTCTTTGAGAGAATAGCGGTGAGATTCCACTCTCTGAGAAGTAAGCAAAAGAATGCTGAGTTATTTTGCCCTTATTCAGGTAAGCTCAACATCTCTTCCCCCACAAGTCCCCTGATGCTCTCCCATGTAATTATGCAGAACAGTTTTGGTTGTCTTTTAGCTGCGTGTGACTTTTTTGCCCATTTCATGTTGGTGCCACATAGTTGACTAGTGAAGAACAGGATATTGGGCTGTGTGCATAGAAAGTGAACTTCAGTCAGTTACAATAGAGAGTGTTATGTGTTCAGTCACCTTAACCATTGAGGTTTATCTGGTCACTGATATTGGTTACTAGTTATACTGATGTGGCAAATCTGTAATGTATATTTGCTTTCTCTGCTGACACTACAAGTTAAAGTTGTTTCTTTAACTCATTTATGATAATTTAATTGGACCATTGGTGTATATGGTACTTCAGACAGATCTGTACCCAAGGGACCTGCTGTCTAGATTATCAGGAGACAACAGGGACCAAGATGAGAGATGGAGGCCAGGGTAAGCAGGGGGGAGTATCTGTGATTGTTTGTTATATGTATGTAAACTTGAATACAGTAGAAAATGGGGTCTGGGATGTAGTGCCAAAAGCATCATGGGAAAAACATTCTGTGTAAAATTTTTGTTGCTATGTTCTTTTCTCACAGTGCTTAGTGTGAGTTTTCTGCTATTTGACAACTTTACTGTCTAAATAGTGTTACAAAGAGTAAGGTCTAATTTTTAAACATCTGGATTTGTTAATATGACATTCCTTTTCAAAATGGCCTTGCCTTACACACCATGTATTAATCACAAAAACATGGTAAAGTCAAGCTTATTTTTTGAAGTATCTTAAAAATAAAAACCATGGCCTTGTATCCAATATCTGCTTTTCCTATGTAAAGAAATTGCCATGGGACTTGCTTTTGTGAGGTTATATATTATAAATACGGCACAAGGAATTATGTATATGTATGAGCTTAATACCAGGATTTGTAATTGGGGTGGTCCAGGAGCTGGCAGGTTGTCATCTAGTCCCTGGCCCTGGGGATACATTGCATCTCTCACTGGGATAACTGGATACCTTCCATCAGGGGTGCTCACACTTTTTTGGCTCGAGAGCTACTTTGAAACCCAGCAAGGCCCAGAGATCTACCAGAGTTTTTTTACAATGTTCGTGCCATCATAACATATAACATTTATGTGTACAATGTATGTTGGCAGTTTACATAGTGAAATAAATCAATAAAGATAAAAAATTGGGCATTGGCAGTTTCCCTGGTTCAGGGCTAAGCAATACACAGTGCCTCCAGTGAATTCTTTTGCTTCATAGTAGTATATTTGCTGGCATTTCAACATAATAGCATTTGCCATAACAGAATTATCCTAGGGGAAATCAGTTTCTCTCCCCCCCCCCCCAATCCTGTAGGAAAACAAGTGAGCAAATTGAAAGAATGGGGGCTTTGCTTTTGGATCTCCAGGGAAAATATTTGTTAAGGGGTGGGGAAAAGAACATTACTCTTTAGTTCTGTATGTGCACAGGCATGTATGAGGAGGAAACTGGGTGCCCAATCCTATCCACATTTTCCTGGGAGTAAGTCCCACTGACTCTAATGGGACTTACTTCTGAGTAGGCATGCTTAGGATTAGGCTGCCAATTGAAATATTTTTTAAATGTTAAAAAAAAAACTACCTTGTTAGGTTTGCAAGCCGCCTTTTCCAGAAGTCACACAGCAATCCAAAGCCCCTCCAGCAAGTGGCTGTCTGGATCAGAGCCTCTGCACAACTTTGATGTACAAGCCTTGAGCTTTGGAGAAAGCAGCACTGGCTCTCCCCCTGCAGGAGAGAAAGGCAGCAGTCTGTTCGCCTTGCTGCTTGCTGAAAGGGCAGCAGGCAGAGAAGGGGAGAGACCAGCCTGGAGAGTTGAGCTGAGAGGCAGCCCTCTTTCTCGGGAGGGGAAGGGAGGGGCTTCTCCCCGCTCAGCCAGTGATGAGCGCCTGCCTGTGCCTTTGAAGTGTGGTGCTGCAAGCGCGCTATAAATAAAGTTAGTGGGCAAGAGGCGGGCGGGCGGGCACTGAACTGGCAGGCAGGCAGGGAGAGGCTTGCCCTGCGGCGGAAACATGGTGTGCGTGGAGCAGTGCCACTGCTGTGTGGACGCCCGCAGGCAAGGCAGCATCCTCAGTCTATAGACTAGAGAGACAGGGCTCCGCGATCGACTCATTTTGCCTCGTGATCGACCGGTCGATCGCCTTACATTATTTTATATTCTAATGTTTGTGTATCCTTGAAGTACTGTTTTGCAGCATGTCAGTTCTCACATTGTGAATGGGTATGACTTCAATCAACAACCAAATAGCATACAGTTACTTTCCATCTCATGGGAAAATATAATTCTGCCCAGAAATTAATCAGTACAGTAGTCCCTCAGTATCTATGGGGGATTAGTTTCTGGACCCTCTGTGGATACCAAGATTTGCATTAAAAACATTTTTAAAAGTGTTTCTAAAGTGTTTTAAAAAGCTTTCCTTACCTTAGTGCTGCAAACCACACAGGCTGCCCAGCAGTCTCTGGACCACTGTACTCGTATAAAAATCATTCAAGCACTCCTCTTTCACATAAATAGTCTTAGTCAGTGTTCTTCCCTATACAGTTTATGGAGAGAAATCATTGTTCTGATATTACACTACCATTTGTGCATCTCTAGCATGAAATATTTGTGAGTTATGAATGTATCTTTTAAGTATTGTGCCCTGTGAATGCCTAAGTTGTGTTAATATTAGTTTCAAAGGTAGTTTCATTGCTTGGTTGTATTTTAGTTGTAAATCAGCATTGTTTTAATCATTGTATGACTAGTTAATATGTTGTTTAGATATTTCCTAAAGGATGGATAGGCAACATAGAGAATTAAAATAAATTTAAATCTTTATCTTTGTGGTTCAGATCAGTTCACCTGTATGCACAGATCCATAAATACCTTTAGCTGCTGTATTAATATGCTGTAGATAGCAACAAAAGTCAATTATGGAGTAAATATTAATCAAGTGAGTTACCAGACTCTGATCTAAGTGCCTGGCTGTACTTCATTGTTTGGCATATTATGGCTTAACTGTTGCTGCCTTCTAAAAGCTGAATCATCAACTTTCTTTATAATTGAACTGGTATACCTGACTTGTATAATAATGCACCTTTGTTTCACATGCATTCAAGAATAAGTTTTCTTGTGAAGTCCTTAGATGCTACAGGTATAAACATCATGGGAAAAGATACTTAGGTAAAAGAACACTTCTGAAGAAATTCATGCTTAAAATGGAACAATTTGAACCATGTTACTCTGATTGATAGCACTGAAAGGTAGTAAATATTTCTTTATCAATTTGATTGGTATGCAATTGGGATTGGGGAAGAGGTGGAGACCAGACTGTGTGAAGAACATTAGACTATGCAGATGAGGATTTGTTAACATTTTACCAGCAGTATGTTAATTCTCTGCTTCTTGTACCAAACCATAATTTCCTGTGCTGAGTTCCATGAAATAAGCAAAACAAAAATATTCTTAAACTTTATTCCTTCTTAATTTCTAGATGGGAATGATGAACAATCCCAGTCCTTATGTTCCGCCATACAGCCAGAACACTGGACAACCAATTGGAACCAGTGGACTTGGTCCCCAGATGCAGAATAAGCCTGTACTGCCCAACAGTTTACCCC
The DNA here is from genome assembly GCF_035046505.1 of Tiliqua scincoides. Classification (NCBI taxonomy): domain Eukaryota; kingdom Metazoa; phylum Chordata; class Lepidosauria; order Squamata; family Scincidae; genus Tiliqua; species Tiliqua scincoides. The sequence continues at coordinate 58,232,662 of NC_089827.1, forward strand.
AGTTTCCAATGGAGAAGAAGCCAGTGCCTGGTCCAGTAATGCCTAACATGGTAGGTTTTAGCATTTGTGTATTAAACTCCTATACTTCCAGGATATTCCAATACTCCTGTCTATGGCTTGTATAATGTGCTTTTGAGTAACTGCCTATCTCTGTGAACTGTAACAGAGACACCTTGGAAGGAGGACTACCTGGTTAGGGCCCCATCTTCATCTCTGCTTCATAATTTTTACTTTGAATTCCTTAAAAATAGCTCACTCAATGTACCTACGGTTCCCTTTGAATAATTTTTTATTTTGACCATTTTGTCCGTTATCATCGTTTTGTCCTCTGGTGATTCCCTAGCTGGCAGGCAGGATCATGCATAGATGATCCCAGTTGGTGCTGGTCTGTTTCTGAATGCAGTTGAAGGTGCTGGTTTTGACCTTGGAAGTCCTGAACAGCTTGGGACCAGAATACTTGAAGGACTACCTTTCCCCAAATAAAACTGCCCACCCCCATAGATCAAATGAGAGGGTTGTGTTGTATGTGTCACCACTGATAGAGGTGCATTTGGTGATATATGAGAGAATCTTCTCTGCATTGGCACCTAAATTATGTAACTCCTTGCCCTGGGTGTAACGCTGGCTCCATGACTTCTGTTGTTTGGATTGTGACTAAAAATGGTTGTATTCTGTTCGGCTTTGGGACCAAAGTGTATGTTGATCTGGTCCTCCTCTTCTGATTTCTATGTACTGTACAACCCCTGCTAACTGGTTAAGAGGTGCTTTTTCAAGTGGGTGCTCCTCTTTTATTTAGCAAGGGGAGAGTAACTGGCCCACCTCACCCCAGCAGTGTCTTTTCTAGTGGCTGTCTGCTGGTGTTGCATCTTTTTAGATTGTGAGCCCTTTTGGGACAGGGAGCCATTAGTTATTTGGTTTTCTCTGTAAACCGCTTTGTGAACTTTTTGTTGAAAAGCGGTATATAAATACTGTTGTTGTTGTTGTTGTTGTTGTTGTTGAGTTTTCTTTTTTTAACTAATATTGTGTTTATTTTTATTGTACTTTATTCTGTTTTGTCCCTTGAAAGAGGTGAAAGATGAGATGCAAATATTTTAAATAAGGGTAACCTGACCAGAGATAGTTAAATACTTTAAAGGTGATACCCAGCACCTTAAATGGCACCCTAAAACAAAGAGCAGCCAGTGAAGGTGAGTGGAGTGATATGCTCTCTAAAATGGTTCCAGTCAAAGCCTTGTAAGCTGCATGTGAACTTGCTCCAGTTGACTGCCTGTGGTTATACTGATGCTGTTAAGAAGTTACTCAACTTGTAACTAACTTGTATAGTTAGTTAAGCTCAATATACAGGGTGACCCAAAACTAGGTGGACAGTAGGTGGAATAAATGTTATCATTTACTGTCCACCTACTTTTGGGTCACCCTGTATGTCATATAACATCAGGTATCAATAAACAACAGACCTGTTCAATTGGTGTAGCTCCAGTAGTGTTATCTTGCATTTTACGTAGCAGTGGTGAAGAATGTTTAAAAAGCCTTGCTGTATATGAATTATAGTAATTAGGCATGTTGTGATGAAGTAATATTGTTCTATTAAAGTGTAAGTTATCCATTGTGGTTGAAATTCAATTTGTATTGAGTAAATTAAATGTTAAAAGGGGAGTGATGAAACTATTAGTAGTTATATTGACTTGTGCTAATTCTTAGGGCTATCAATAGTCTAAAGATTTTTAATTGATTTTTCAGTTGCTTTAACAGATTAACTGATGAATCTATATGTGCTAAATGTGCACATTATCAGAACTTCAAATTAAGGTCCCTTTTTGGATATTGAAGTGTCCAATATTTAATTTTTAATTTAATTTTTGAAAAAGTTAACAGTCATTGAGTAGGATTCAGAGTCACGCTTGTGCAGTGGATATTCCTTACCTCCTTCTCCCCACTCAGCCCCCCACCCCACAGCTTCTCTTGAGATTTGGGAACCCTCAGGAAAGATGTGGAATGCAGCACAGGGGGCTTTGGGGGAATATCTGGAAGTCAGGTGCAAGCATCCTCTGTGAGCTGTGTATGTTGAGCATGCTTGCTCTTGGTTTCCAGGGTAAAATGTTGAAAATCATAGGCAGTGGCTGTATTTCAGACAGCCCAGAATCAAATTATTTGCGAAGACATCTTTTTATCAAGTTACTCATAAATAAGCTACCTTGAGTTTAGTGAAACTTCTACATAAATAGCTTAAATGTTATGAGTTAAAAACTTCGGAGGTTGCCAGTTTGCAACAGGATAGGGCAATGGAGTGGGCCAAAGACCAGATGAGAGCACCAAGTATTGCAGAAGGCTTGGTAGTCAGTTTGGAGAAAAATTTTAATTTTTGTCCTGTTTGTGGCAGCATGCATACATATATAAAAACAAAGTATAATAAGCAATGTATAAAATACAAATTTGAAAAAAACACAGCAAAAGCTGCATAAATGGAAACATGGTCTGTGTGGGGAATCTAGAAGACCATTTCTTTATTAGCATAACTGAAGACCTGAGAACACTTGAGTAGCACTGAGCAAGACTATGATTTTGGTTACTGGTTGTATCTGGAAACTGTGAAGATGCAGAATTCTTAAAAATATGCTGGAAATGAAAATAGTAAAGGTTTCCCCCGATCACTGAGCATGCTTTAAAGCTGATGACTGGAAAAAGAAGTTTCTCTTGATGAGAGTACTATGTACCTTGTGTAAGTCAAGAAATGTAGGTCTTAAAATTGAGCCTAAAATTTATCCTAAAACCTGGGCCAACTTATACACGTGTGTATATGGTAAAACTGGTCACAAATCTGCCACGCCCCCCCAAAAGCCAGCCTGTTATAAGCAGCATTGCGGAAGGGAATTGCTAAGCCGATCAGCTTCATCTTGTTCCAGCCATCATGCCCAGCCATGTTATAGCTCACAATGTTGCATTGATAATGTCTGCAATCTGCCTGCTAAACATAATGTTGGATTTAGTTGCTTGATCTTTCCTTTCATGGTGCTACATATATAGCGATGTGGTGCGAGAGGCTTGGCCTCCTAGAGGCCAGTGATAAAGCTATTCCGCACGTTCATTATATTATTGGGTTTGCCTCAGAGACTGTTAGACCATGAGGCTGCTGTCAGTGGGTACTGTGAGCTATGTTGTAGATTATAGATCTAGATTGTATATCTAGGTTGTATTGGAATAGCTAAGAAGCTTCTTAGATCTTTACTGTATGACTTTTCTGAACAGGTGCATAAGCCTGCCAGCTAAACCTATGCCTGCCATAAGGATTATTAGGGTGTCTTACAGTACTTATTATTGGCCCAGTTCAGCCATAACAGCATACCATGGTTTGCTATGAGCTAGATCTCACAAAACCCTCTTCCTCTTTGTGGTCAAGGGGAATTCAAAGATTGAAAGCTTCCTGTTGAGTCTGTAAGAAATAATAGTTTTGGGTTTCATCCAAATTCTGTAAACTGTGATTTGAACAGAGTTCAAAATAAGAAATTGCAATCTATAGTAAGAGTGAGGGGGAGACTCAGAAGCCCTAAACTGGTGTTCGTAACAAACTCTTTTTTTTAACATCTGAATTGGGCTATTGTTGCTAGTTTAGTGGCTAATGTTAGGCATCACTTTTTCTGCTTTTTGCTGGCTTAAAAAAGAAAAACTGAAATGTAATCCTTTTGTTTTCTTCTCTGTTGCACTCTGAAGGGTCCACAGCAGACCCCTCCAGTTCAGCAGGCTGGAATGGTGTCAACTGCCCCTCAGGGCATGGGATCAGGAGCACCTACAGCAGATCCAGAAAAACGCAAGCTCATTCAGCAGCAGCTTGTTCTCCTCTTACATGCTCACAAATGTCAGCGACGGGAACAAGCAAATGGTGAGGTGCGACAGTGTAACCTTCCTCATTGTCGTACCATGAAGAATGTCCTCAATCACATGACACATTGCCAGGCTGGAAAATCCTGCCAGGGTAAGTAAAACGCTTCTAGACCAGCATTTCTCAGACTTTGGGTTGGGGCCCACTTGTTAGGTCATGACCTGATTTCTGGTGAGTCACAGAGAGCCTCTAATGAAAATAAGGTGATGGAAAGATCAGATAATTATCTCAAGCCCTGATCTGCTAACTGTCCTACAAAGAGCTGAGCTCCTGAAGTTTGCAAGGTAGCTGCTGGTTACCCTGCAAAAAGCTGAATTCCTGCAATTTGCAAGAAGCTAAGCTCCCACAGTTTGCAAGCTTGTGTAAATATAGGGAGATAAATGTTTGATAGTCTTTCTTCTGGTGTGTTTTTTTCCCCAAGTCCGTCGATGACAGGTAGTGGAGGCAGGTGAAGGCTGAGTCACATAACTAAGCCCTCCAAACTTTGAGGCTGTTCATTAGGGCCACCTCATTATGAGAAATGGATGCAGGGTGTTTTGGGGTTTTTTTTGGGGGGGGAATAAATAAAATATTACTTGTGAATAAATTATTTCTATATCACCTTTTTTAAAAGTCTCGTAAAGCTAGGTGGGTCCTGACTGAGAGTCATTTTAAAAAGTGGGTCTCACTGCTAATATGTTTGAGAACCATTGTCCTAGTTGTTCATGGTTCTGTTTTTGTTGAAGACCACAAGCCAAGACCCCCTGCCCCCAGAAGCCTTCTAACTTTTAAAAATGGGACACTAAGGGCATAATCTTAACCAGGTCTACTCAGGTCCTATTTTGTTCAATGGGGCTTACTCTCAGGAAAGTGTGGTTAGGATTACAGCCTAAGACTGTTTGAAACCATGAGTTGTGTTAACTTCTGCTCCCTGAGCAATTGTCAGGATGAAAAATAATGGGACACCAACATTTTATTTACTAACCTGTGCCTCAACTTTGCATTAGGAATGAGTTATCCAGTAATGGAATCTCATAACTGTACAGGAAGGCCCCCCTGACCCACAGGTTTGGGACCCGTAGATTTGACCCAATGCTTGTCGGGGGGGGGGGGGTCTCCCTGTACCTCCCAGAAGCTACTAGACGAGCCTTCTGGTCATGTCCAGGAAGGAGGACTTCTGAGGCCTGAGGTGGCTGCCCAAGGCACTCCTGTGCCTCACAGGGCCTCTGGCAGGCCTTTGAGGCCCAAGCAGGCCTTTTACAACCATCCTAGGCCTCTGAAGGCCGCCTCAATACGACCAGAAGACTCTTCCAGGGAGGTACAGGGAGGGCCGACCCCTGGTTTTAATTATCCATGGGTTTTGGCATGCAAGTTGGGAAATTGCTGTCCTATGCACTCAGGAATTACTTGCATTGAACCTCAAGTTATTGTGTGTTGTCTTTGGGTACCACCAACAACATTGTTTGGTAGCAAAGAATCTGGGACGTTTTTATCTGTGAACTTAATAACAATTTTGTCCTATTAAACAGGTCTTGTACACGCTTTAAAAGATTTAAGATATTTTTAAAATGTTTATAAGTACTTATATACTTGTGTATAAGCCAAAAAGTAAGCCTTTAAATTGATCCTGAAAACCTGGGTAGACTTATACATGGGTTAATTCAGCGGGGCCTCCTTTGTTTCTAAGAATAGCTCCTTGGTGAGGTGGGAGGAAGATTGGGCTGAGAAGTGGAACAAGCAGGGGTGGGTAGCCCAAGCAGAAAAAAAAATGGAAATATTTTACTTTGTTCTGAAGCAGCACAGAAACAGATCTCTTCTCCAAACAGGAAGAAAGGTGAAGGAGCTTATGGGAGTTGTAGTCTTTGAGGGCTGCTGCTGTGGAAGTACTGTGCTCCTTATAAAGCCTACAACTTCCATAACCTCCTTTACCTTTCTTCCTGTTTGGAGAATATCTTTTGATTCTGTGCGGCTTCAGAACAATTACTGGTAAGTTGTTTTTCAGGTTCTGGCTTTGGTAAGATCAGACAAAATTATCTAATTCAGACTTTCGTACACCCCTAAGTTATACACCCTCAACTGATCCACAGTTTGTAGCTAATGCCGTGATTTTTGGCTAAAACCTCTCCTCGGCTTATCCATGAGATTGACTTGTACATTATATGCAATAGCTTCAAAACCCAGACAACCTGGAAAGTATTACAAAACACTGTTTTACTATCCTTTTTAGTGGCTCACTGTGCATCTTCACGACAAATCATATCACACTGGAAGAACTGTACAAGGCATGACTGTCCTGTATGTCTCCCCCTCAAGAATGCTGGGGACAAAAGAAATCAACAATGTAAGTCGTTATTATTATTATTATTATTATTATTATTATTATTATTATTATTATTATTATTATCTGTCATTAAAAATATCATAAGTTGTCGAACTAAGACATCAGGATATTGCGGTTTAGTATCTCACTACTTCATTTCTTATTATTTTGTGTTCACTAATATACAAACTGTTGCATTGATTGGAACCTATGGATCGCAAGGCCTCTGTAGGACAATCAGTACCAAGTGCCTCTGACAGAGTCTCTAGATGTGTATGAACTTTCCGCACTACACCCCCAACCTTGTAATGGCAGTCTGTTCTGCACATAGTGTGGAATGCAGCAATGCTGTCTAGATGCCTACACTCAAGCAAGACATCTGCATTGATTCAAACAGCATCATGAGGCTCTTGGTAGGCTACAGAGGGGTACAGTTCAGTTGGTCTTTCCTTGGATGGGAACGTTGCTGTTTCTTCTTGTTCAGTTGGCTTTTCTTTATCAGGAAGTGTTAATCCATCAGGCTCATTTGGGTCATACCATAGAAGTAGGATAACTACTGTCTTGGTGGCTGCAAGAGCAGCAAGGTGGGAAGATCTGTACTGTGCACAGGAAGAGAGATCGGGGGAGGAAAGACAGACCTGTCCGCCCTTCTGCTTTACATTGCCCTTCCTTCCTTTTTTTTTTGCTTCTCATATTTGTAATAATTTTTTTTTTTTAGCGTTACTAGGTAGTACTGCGGTAGGACTTGGAAATTCTGGCTCTGTAGGAGTGGGACAGCAGACAACACCTAACATAAACACTACTAGCCAGATTGATCCCAGCTCTATTGAGAGGGCGTATGCAGCACTCGGACTAACGTATCAAGGGAACCAGATGCAGACGCAGCCACAGGCTCAAGTGAAGAGCCAGCAACAAGGACAGTCACCACAGGGACTTCGACCCATGAATCCCACAAGTAAGTTCATGAAAGTTAGAGTCATGTACTCTTGCAGCATTCTGAAGTTACCTTATTACTGAAGATTCTATCCCTTGCCCATTGCTATAAGCATAAAAAGAGCCCTGGCTGGAACAGATCCAAGGTCTATTTAGTCCACAGTTCTGTTTCACACTGGTCAACCAGATGCTTCTCTGAAGCTCAGGCACAGGAAATGAAGACATACCCCTCTCTGACTATTTCCTTGCAACTGCTGTTCAGACACCTGAACCTGGAGATAGCATGTAGCCATTGAAACATTTAACCATGATTCTTCTCCAGTTATGCTAGTGATCCTTGCTTAAATAAAATCACTTAAGAATAATGGGGTTAAGAATGTTGAGGAGTTTATACAATAAATAGTGACTAAAGAGGAGAACCACTGTAATCTTGTGAGGTATGTGGAGACGTCTCATTTCTTAGAGGAGATGATTATGTCATGGAAGTGGTGGAATGAAGTAATAATGAGAGAGTGAGAGAGCCCACTCCTGGAGTATTAAAGGAGTGCTGTGGCTGCACTGGGGCTCTTGGGAAACTAGAACAAAGGATCTTTATGAAGCCTATTTCATTGACTCTTCTAATTTTCCCCTATCTAGATGCTAATCCAATGGGAGTAAATGGAGGCATAGGGGTCCAAGCCCAGAATTTGTTGCCTGACTCTATGTTGCATTCAGCTATGAATTCTCAAAAGTAAGTTGTGTTTGCTTTTAGAATATGCTTTTTAAAAATTATATTGAACAAAGAATTAACAAATAGCATACACCATGGAGGAAAAAAGCTTTGGGCATGAGGTTTCTTTAGGTAAGAAAGATACTTTTAAGACTTCGTTCCTGTGCTTCTTGCTAATACAGTTTTTTGTAGTTTTTATTACCTCACCTATTCAAATGACATCCACATATTTAATATACAAGACAATTACTTAACAAATCCTATGCATGTCTACTCAGAAATAAGCTCCAATGACTTCAGTGGGACTTACTGCCAGGTAAATGTGTGTAAGATTGCAACCAAAATTGTTGGATTGGGGCATTCTGTATTCAGGTTATTGGACATAATATAGCAAATAAATTTTCTCTCTTCTGTGGTTCACGACATGTACCTAAAAGTACTTTTTGGAAAAAGTTATAAATAAATGTATCCTTGGAGCCCAATTCCTTTTAAAATAATTGCTTCCTTTTTGCTCTAGGTATTCTTCTTGCGCATTTGTTCTAATTTTATAGTGTGTGCCCCTGATCAGTCAGTTCTGTTGGTTAAAAAGTGAAGGTTTTTAATTTAAAAATAGATTAAGTGATTTCATTCATAATTTTGGAAGACTTTAGTCTGTATAGTGGCACACATACTATATAGCACTGGTTCTCATCCTGTGGTCTGGAGACCACAGGTTGTCCGCAAGTTCCTGAGAAGTGGTCTGCGAAGTCTCAGGAAAAAAAGATTGCCGTTGATCACTTTCAGCATTCTCCCCCATGGGCTATGGAGGGCAGAGAACAGGCCAAACACAGCTGCAGCCAGCAACAAAAACAATAACCCACAAATCTTTATAAAACTCTAATAAATCTTCTCTAATTATTACAAATTTAATTGTGTATTTTGTATGAAGGGGTGAGGATTGCATGCAGGACCCATGAGAAGGCGTACACGAGGTTATTTGTACCAGGGCCCAGGATCAAAAAGGGGGCACAGGAGCCAAAGGAGAAATTTCCTGGGGTCTCTTATTTTCCTCTCACCTGGTCTCTCTGCCCGTGTGGGGTGCTAGGTACACAGTAGCTGTGACTGCCACAAGCCATATATGCTAAAGCGAGGCATGCATGCATGACACTCCTTAACACAGTGTCACATTTGGGAGGAAACTGGCCTGCTACAGTAGCTCTTTGGATTGTGGATCTGTTGACCATGAAGGAGTGCATAGGAGCTCAGGAACAGAGCTAGAGGATTACAGTGGCCACAGAAGAAAGTTTTGGTGCACACAGAACACTTTCCATTCTAGTGTGAGCTTTAATATGATGTTACTAATTTTCTGCAATTTTCTATATTTAAAATCTTTTAAATTAACCAGAGACTTAGGAGTGTTTCTGGTTTTCTGTATTACCGTATCTAGCTGCCAATGCTGTGTGGGCAGGTGGACCTGGTCTCCAAACTGGGAAGCAGGGTACACCTGGGCTCCAAAGACTCTTCCTGCTGTTGCCACCCTCCCCTGGTTCTGTTTTGCCCCCTCCTCACCCCTGTTCTGTCCACCCCTGTGACTACCCTCCCCTACTCTGTTTCACCCCCCTCCCCCTTTGGGGAGGGGCCCCAAAGAAACTTTGCACCCCTTGAAAAATTCCTCTTGGAGGCCCTGGTTGCATATGGTTCATGTCGATTTCAATTTTTGCCTCAGTGGTTCATGAGTTCCTAAAGGTTGGGAACCACTGCTGTATAGCTTAGGATTTCAACTATGTAATACAGTGTGAATGCATGTCAGTATGCTGTGCTAAAAATTTGATTTTGTGCCAAGGAAAGCAAAATGTGAACCCTTGCTCTAATAGTTGAGATAAGTGTTTAATAGTTCAAATAATACTGGTCTATAGCACCCAAACCTAAATCTGTTTCATGATAAGTGACGCTAAAACAATATTCTCCAGTGGTTCCAGAGTGGCTCAGTCTTGAATGTCAGAGAAGCCCCTCCTTCTCATGTAAGCAGGGTCAGATGGAGCATCTGACCGTTCAAGGAGGAGTTATTTCAAGGAGGAGGAGCTCTCTAAGGTTTCTCAGGCTGACCTTGCCTCATGTACAGTATGCAGGGTTTGTGTTCTGCTCTGCTCTGCTGAGCTACAAAGTTCAGGCAGCAATCATAGGCTAAAGTCTTACAATCTTAGTGCTCCCCCCCCCCCCCCCCGCAGTGTGACAGAGTGAAGATCTTTAACTGCCCACTGAAGCTGTCTGGGCCCCCTCATTGCCTTCTCATGAAATTTGGGGGAAGGACAAAAGTGACAAGGGACCTCAGGATAGCCATTTCCCCTGCATTTGGAAGGCCATAGTGCTGCAAAGTGGCCCTTGGAGTTGGCAGCACTCTAGCTTGCTTGTTGTCTGCTCCCTTTCACAGCAAGAGACAGCATGTCTTGATGTCCAAAGGAAGAGCTCTAATAGGTGCACACTGCCATTTTCAACTGCAGGGCCATTTCCTATCAAGTAGGCACAGCTGCCTACTAGTGAGTAATGCCCATGTGTGGCTCAGTTTTGCTTTCCCTTGGGTTCAGTACATTTTCTTGTCAGTTTTGTGACCAACCAAAATTGGGTTGTGACCCACTGTTTGGGAACCACTGCCCTAGAACCACTGAAAAGCAAATGCACAGATAAGCCCAAGTTTCTCCACAGTTTCATCTTCTCAACTCCATGAATGTACATTAGACTCAAAGAAGCTATATTGGCCCAAAGTGCCTTAATGGGTTTTATGGCTGAACAGGGCTCTACTAAATACACTGTGCTATCTGTAGATGAGTGACAATTTGTGTTTCTGACAAACTCCCACTCTATTTTTGCAGTCCTATGATGAATGAAAATGCCACTGTTACCAGTCTAGGAACGATGCCTGCAGCAACACATCCATCTGGCATTGGAATTAGAAAACAGTGGCATGAAGATATTACTCAGGACCTCAGAAATCACCTTGTTCATAAACTGTAAGTACTGATCACCAAGTCTTTTAGGGAAAATTAGCAGTGAAAGTAGATAGTTTTTGTGAGCTTCCACACCACAATCTTTGCTGCATTCCTGCCAATGCATGGATTTTCTTCAATCTTATCACAATGTATTTCTCAAATGGATATCTTCTGTGGGGGAGTAATGAGAGATTGGACAGGAGCAGTGTTCCTAATGGAAGGAGCAAATCAACTGTATACCCAAAGGTTATAAGAAGTACATCAGATTTTCAGCCAGTTTAATTGATTTCACCCAATGGGCACAAACCAAATTATAAAAAACTGCTGTTATTGGCATTCAGAGGGATAGCCAAGGAGACAAAATAATATGGCCCAGAACGGATTGAACATGGCACCAATATTGCCTTGAACCATCACTTTCTATGATCCTTAGAAGTGAATTTCTTTGGATTGCACTCAGGTTCTAAAGCAGCAAAAATGAACCCCCCCCCCCGAGTCTGAAAGGGAAGTCCTTGTCCAATATGAGCATACCAACACAATGTGTACTGTAGTCCTGCAAAGATTACCAGTCCATATTTGGGTAGATATAAGGGCAAAGAAGAGGAAGCTGTCACAAAATGTTCTCCAGGACCCCAGTTGGGAAATGGGCTAACTTCCTTTTGACTAAATAGAGTCTAGATTATAACCGTAGTCAAACTCACTTTCCCTTGATGATTTCTTGAGGAAGTAAGTATTAAGGTCCCATTGAGTTAGGATAGAGATTTGTTTCTTTGAGAGACTTCTTTGGAAAGCTTATTTATAATATTTGTTCTTTTTGTGGCCCCTCTGCAGTCATACTCAGTGGAGTTCTGGTCACTGGCAGTCTAGATGAGAAGCTTCCAAAATTTTATCAAGCATTCTGCCCCTGCATTTGAGTGGGGAAACCCCTGTGCAGCCATATGGCTCAAGCACAGGTAGATCATTCTATTCCCCAATTCTTTTTTTGACTGAAACAGAAGCAGAAGCAAAACAGAACACTTTTTTGTTGCTCAGAGTGAAAATAATGAATTCTTTTATTTTAGTTTTTTTGTAAATACTATTCTTAAATTGTCTTTATTGCACCTGTAAATAGTAGCTAGATTGGTTAGTTCTGCCTCATTGTATGGTGAGGCTCTCTTGTAAGAAGTGTTGTCACTGTTGGGCAAAATTCTCCCAAATTGGGCACATTTTTCTTCTCTGCCTACGAGAGAGTCACATTATATACATTTATGTCCATTGTAAACAGTTATCCAGATAATTAGAAATGGAGAACTTCTCCTTAAGACTTCATTCTGGGGAGCAGCCATCATTCTCTTGATGGTCATTTCAGCACCAACTTTTAAGCAACTTGCCACCTCCACCACCAGTGGCTTTCTTTAATAAAAGGGAGAAGAGGTGCGTAAATCCTCCAGAGAGTTATCAGAACCACGATGGTGGCCACAAGGGGAATGACAAGCTCTGCAAGTCCTACTCTAAGTAGGTGGCCAATACTGGGGATTCCTGTAAAAAGAAGGCAAAACGTCTGCTGGAGGTCATATCAACAACAACATGTTTGGGGGGCCCCCAGTATCAATATGGTTGACCTTGATGATACTGCTGTAGTTCCAAATATGATCCGTTGTGCTTAGAGGCTGCAAATATTGTGAGATCAGTTCTTAAGGCATTGTTGATGGTATCCTTCCCAGATAAGTCATTCTTACCATCTGCCCAATACTGGAGAGAGAGAGAGAGAGATCCTAGAAACCATTTAGTTGTTCATCTTTCCTTTCTGGCCAAAAATTCTGGACACTAAGCTGAAAACATGAAATTTCTTGAGATTGGAGTCCAGTGCACCACCATCAGGCATGTTCCACCTCTGCATCAATGGTTGTACCCAAGAGCCTCACACCTCTCTGAGAAGAGAGTTCTAGATAGAGTTGCTTTGGTTGGCAACCTTCAGTCTTGAAAGACTATGGTATAAGCCTACAGCACCCGGTATTCCCAGGTGGTCTCCCATCTAAGTACTAACCAGGCCTGACCCTGCTTAGCTTCCAAGATCAGAGGAGATTAGGTATGTGCAGGGTAACAGTAGAGTTGCTTTATCATATTTGTATTGCCACCATGGATACTCACTATAAGCCAGCCTTGCTCAGTATGGGGACAGGATCTTTCCTACTATATGAGCACCAGTTGTTGATCTTGTCCAGCAACTCATGGGCCAAAAAAGCTATCTTTGGCTGCAGTGTCTGTTCCACTGGTGGAAACAACTCAGTCCAATTCCACAAGACTTGCACCTTGACAAAGAGTCACATTGCTACCTCAGTGATTGTACTGGTTACAGTTTCACAACTTGTACCTTTGTAAATGACAACATTAGTGTCAATAGCAGTGATCACTGATGTCAGCTTTTACCTATTCTCTTGTCAATATCAACAGCTCCCCTTTTGTCAGTTGGCAGCAGAACCCAGTTGGAAGATGTCCACCTTAATCATTCCCCAGGTTATCAGATGGAGACCAGAAATTTTATTTCTCCCACAGAGGGCATGAAATTATACACTGAGAACATCATTACCTGCTTTTTGCATGAAATATCAGTGCCAGTTGGAATGGATTGATTGATTCAGCCTGCAGTTTTGTGCAGGCCAACTCTTTACGCACTAGTGGCTTTGTCAGTCAGTGCTTTCCTTTCTCCCTAAAGTCAGCAAAAGAAGCTTGGAAGAAACCTTCATCTATGCCATCCACTTCATGGAGACTGGAGCAGGTGTACAACGTTCAGGAAAAGAGATGTTGATGCTTAATCAGTTATTGTTAATTGAAGGCTCTCATAGTAGAATGCTCATCTGCTACCAGAAAGCAAACTAACTTGGTCATATCCTAAAGGTCATATCCTTGAACATGATGACAAGGAAATCTTACACCATTGCTGCTTTGGGAAAAAGCAGTGTCATTCTGGAGTAAACTTTCAGAAGATGAATGGGAAGTTAGTGGTTTTTTTTCAATTTGAAGCCTCTAAGATTGCTAAACAACAAATACTATTAAACATCTTATGAAATGCTCTTCATAATTCATAGTAAGATTGATAGAAGTTAAAGACACAAGTAGCTACACTTGTTGCCTATTGTCCTGGACACTAAGTCCTTAGAATCTGCATTTCAATAAGGGAAGGGTCTGTTCTGCTCCATCAATGGTAATTTACTGGAACATTTAAAGAAGACCAAGTTAACAGCAAAAACAATTGGTCTAACCTGGCCTCCTTTACGAAACCAAGATCAAGTCAGGGTCCATATTCTCAGTTCCAGCAATGCAAACCATATCCTTAAATAGTATGTCAATGGCAGCTCGCATTGGCAGATGAGAAGGATCAACGAAAACCCACTTCCAAAGGAAAACAAACCCAGAAAGTTGCAGTGACTAACAAATGGAGCCTTTAATGGAAACTCTTCCCAAGATCCCCCCCAAAATGTCTACAATACTATTAGCTATTTTTCATCAGCAATGTGTTCAATAGCCACAATGTTGGCATTAACCTACTGATACCATACGTCATTGTCCACAACATTTACATCGGAACAGTTATAACATTATAGATTATCATTGACATCCGTATAGTTCCTCCACAATTTGACAAGTGTGAAAACCCTTTGTACATGCTTGAGATTTCATCACCTTATACCAGCAATTTTGAACCTCTTTCATCTCACACTGACAGGATGCTAAAATTGTCAAGGCACACCATCAATATTTTTAGGATGTATTTTATTTAAAAAACAAGCTACTAAGATTGTGTTTAAAGTTCATTAACTAAAGCTTTAATCATTGTGTTGATGTGTGTTTAGCCCTCTAGTCCTGATTTCTGTCAGCTCATCTTCTGCAACAGTTAATTCTGCTGACTCGCACACACTTAACACAAACGGATCTTTCACCCAGTCAAAGGCAAATCAAATGAAGGGAAATCCTCGTCAATGTTGAAAATACTTTTCAATGTTTTTACTCAGCAGTGACAAACTTTGTAGAATTAAATTATCCCATCTCCCTATGTAATTAACTTCTTCCAAAAAGCCACAAACCGGTTGGGTTTTGGATTGGTCTGCTTGGCTGCTGCACAGTGGTTGAATCACTGCCTTCAACCAGTGGGTGATTGCCGTACTCAAAATTCACTGCTCGATAGAATGGATTGGCTATTTCATCGAGTTCCACTCTTGGGTGTATTCCAGATCATGCACCCATCATATTTATCTGTAACTATGTTGTCATGTGTTCAGACACACAAACATTCCAACAGTCTTCTCTGAAGTCTGGCTCCAGTAGTCAGAGCTTTGTTCTAATGTGAAAACGTGTACTCTAGGAATGTTCTTAAACCAGGGAAGTGGGGCATTCTACCTATGCTTTACACACAAAGTGGTGCATGACATTCCACGCTTGAGAGCAGTGGCAGAATGCTGAACAGGCTCTGGGAACTTCTAAAGTCAGCTCTTCTGTGTCTGCACAGATGACCAGTTGAACTGTAGTTACAGGTAAGCAACTTGCCTATTACACTCTTCCTTCAAAAAGGTCAAGATAGCAGATGTGGTTCTTCCTAACTTGACCCTTACCCTTGGTGACAATCCTGTGTAGCAGGTTACACTGATGCATAACTGGCCCAAGGTCATGGTATAAATTTAGTTGTTGACAAGAGATTTGAACCTGTTTAAGTCCAACAATTCCAACAACAACGCGATTCACTATTAAGCAGTATCTAGCTGTATATATCAGTCAAGTCATGACGGAGCAGGTTGTGATGTGTATCATCTCCCCACATTGTGACATAAGCTTTCATGTTGCTGTCAATAGTGTGTCCTGTTAGCTTTGAAATTATCCTAAAAAGTATGTTCCAACTTCTCCAAAGATTTTTCTCTAGTAGCTGTTGGCTGCAGCAGCAAATTTGACTTGTCCTCTTCTAGCAAATACTGACAAAGGCCAGAAAGGATAATTGACACAGAGAGCTGACTTAGTGGCTTCTGCTCCTGACCAGGCTTGGTTCTGGTTAACCTTCTCATTTCTTGATTTTTATCTAGTCTCAAACTAAAACAATAAAATGTTGATATTTTCAGCAGTTCTGCATTAGTATTTCAGAGAGATGCAGTTTATTATCAAGATTTTGAAAAGGAAAGAGGACTTGTTAGTGTTAGGTTTGGATAAAGTCTGTTTCTGTGTAATCCATAATGCTGCTGCTTCTTGCCATTGGGGGCACAGTAGTTTAATAGAATAGGGAGGCCCCAGGTCGTGTGTGCCTGCATGAAAAGGCTCTCTCAGATACTGTAGGGAAATATATTTCTCAGCAGACCTTCATGTAATGCTGCAATTTTCAACCACTGTGCCGTGGCACAATGGTTTGCCACAGATGGTCTGCAGGTGTGCCATAGGAGTTTGCAGGAGAATCATATTTTTGTAGGACCATTCGGGGGAGGTGAGTCTCCAGCTTGTAGTGCGGTGTGCCTTAACAATTTTAGTGCTTTCTTAGTGTGCTATGAGATGAAAAGTGTTGAAAATTGCTAATGTAATGATTAGGGGCACTTTGTGATTGGATTTTTCTTAAAGGGGCAAGTGAGTATGTCTTGGTTGGGTTCATTGACCTGGCCAAGGCAAACTTTATCACTACATTTAGAGGTTTAAAAATGGCAAGCATTTGTATCTTATGTGGTTCTTATTTTCACATAGCATTCAAATTGCATGTGAGTGAAAGGCAGTGCCCTCCTCCCATGCTTTTTGTGGTTGCTAACCCTTTTTTGGGAGTGAGTTTATCAGTTCAACTGTTCGGTTTTCTTAAAGGAAATTTGGATAACATACTGCATTTAAAGCAATGTATTTTTTGAGTAATTCGAATTCTGGTAGTAGAAAAAAATTATTATTATTATGTACAAAATAGTAATCAAAGGACATTATTTTTTTTCTGTTTCTGCAGAGTGCAAGCCATATTCCCAACTCCTGATCCTGCAGCTCTAAAAGATAGGCGCATGGCAAATCTTGTTTCCTATGCTCGGAAAGTAGAAGGAGATATGTATGAATCGGCAAACAGTAGGGTGAGTGTGTTGGTATTTATCATTTTTCTTGGCCCTGCTTTTCCTTTCACTGTGTATCTCTAAACCCCTTAGATGTGGTGTCAGTTATGTATATCTGTTGATCAGAAAATAGTCCAGTGGTTCCAGGGTGGCTCAGTCTTTGCAAGTGGGGTGCTCCTCTTTTTGGTAAGAAGCACATGTTCCAAAGGACAGGAAGGGCAGAGGCCACCCCGGACTATCCTACCCTGGTTAGCAGGTGACGGGGACTTTGTTTCGTTCCAACCAAGCTTCAGATTTGCTGCAGCAAGCAATATTCCTTTTATTAATGTTTTCTTATTGGGTTTTCCCTCCCAAAACAGCCTGTAGCAGGTCCTATGCCTTTCCCGTAAGCAAGACCCAGGAAATGACGAAGAGAAATATGATGCTAGGTTTCAGCCCACTTTGATTCAATCGCTTTTCACCTCTTTCTTGTAACAAACAAGTCTGTTTTTTTGCTGCATGGAGCAGATAAAGCACTCAAGCCTACATGTTGGCTGATGCCCCCCATCAGCAGCAGGAAAGACTGAGGATGTCATATTCACAGCTGGAGTGGCTGGGTCATTGACCAGCAGCTCCAGAAGATTGTGGTTCAGCTCCAGCCTCATGTCTCTTTTGGCACCCACATAATCAGTGCCATTTTCTTTCTGCAAATGAGGCTGCCTTAAGAATCTTCTACAGCTTTCCAGCTCTGCCTCTTTTATGCCTGGGCCGGAGTTGGGTAGGATTCCCGTGTTGCCCAAGGTAGTGAGTGTCCTCCCTAATTTTAATAAATGAGAAAAAAATCCCTGTTGTGTTTTTCCAGGGAATGGAAAGGACAAAGAGGGGAAGTCATGGCATACCAAGAGTTGTTCTTACCCTCCGGGGGCTAATGATCTGGAGGTAGAACAGAGCAATGCCTATCCTCTTACCCTCCAAGGGACCTCAGTCACTCTAGCCACTTAGAACACATCTGGTTGCTCCTTGAGAGAATGTTGTTGGGTCCCCAGCCTTTAGTAATCAAACCAATATGGATTTTTGGTTCACAGCTCATTAGTCACTAGTATGCTGAGGCTGTCTTTGGAGCCAGCTCCAAGCCTTGTCCATTGCCTAGAGCAGAGCAAACATGGCAAAGCACACAGAGATGACTCGCCTCCTGTATCAGGATTAACAGGCTAGGTCAGGGGAAGGAGATCTACCTTCACATTTTTGGGAGATCTATCCAGCCCTATTGAATTTTTTCCCCCCAAGCTTCTTCCAAGGTCATCAGATTCTTGGAAATGTCCCAGGAACCTGGTGATGGAGGAAGTGAAATTCCAAGGACTCCAAGGCAGACTTCCTATGAACTTTGGAAAGCCCACTGTAGTTCCTTTTCCCAACCCATTTGTTAAGGGGATCAGCTTGTCTGGTATCCTACAAAGAGAAGAATTCCAAAATATTGCGTTGTCCACCACATTCCTGCAGACTGTTCTCAGCCAGAGCAGTAACCTCTGATGTGGTGATGCCACAGAACATATGCCTAAGGCACTGACTGGGTCATAGGCCCCAGTTTCCTAGAGTGGCTAGCTAATACTGGGTGGTTACTCCTTGGAGCCTATCCTGTTGGAAACCATAGAGAAGGTGATGACACTCCGTAAAAGGAAGCAGGATGAACAGTCTTGGCATACTTCCCTGGTCAACTCCAGAAGAGGTAAATGATGACAGTCAGTATGATGCCATAGAGTTGCTGCCCGTGTGCATAGGTGGTCACCTGAAACCTTTCAACTGCTGGGGAGAGATCAACATTCGACTGGCACGTCTTTGAGACAATAAGAGAGGAATATGCACTGGAACTTCTGGTGAACTCCATGAGCAGTCTTTGGATGCTATTGACCATCACCTGCAGATTGAAGCCATCATACCCATCCTTCACATTCAGACTTGACTTACATGGTTTACTCCTTCTGTGTTCTTCATCATCCTGATGAAGAACAGAAACATCAGCAATATTTATCTGCTAAAACATCAGTTTTATCATCTGTTAAAACAAAACATAGCCTCAAAATGGAGACCTGGCAGTAAATTCTCCCAGCACTTGGGCAGGGATGACTTCCTGGCATTGATAAGTCTTCCAAAGCCTACTTTCATATCCTTATCAGACCTTTCCACCAAAGATGTCTGCTCAAGATGCCACTCTCAGTATTAAGAACTGCCATTTGGCTTGTCATTGGCCTCCCAGAGTACATCATCTTGTCTTCAGCAAGGGATTCAGGATGTGGAGTAGACTGTGGCTTGCCTTTAGGGGTGTAGCTTCCTAGTCAGCCTCACAAAGAGCATCTTAATATCTAACCATAGGAATAGAGCATCGAATCATCCTGGGCACAAGGATCCACAGATTCTTCCTCCCCATGGAATGTTGTGCCTAGAGTTTAATGAACTGTTACTAATCCCTACCTATAGGATTGACCCTTTCTCTTCAGCCAATGCCACCTTTGACAGACAGGTGGTGCAGGAATCTGCAGTGTAATTCTCACTCTTAGGGGGATACTATTGGATATATCCCACATGATAAAATTGAGCTACACTGGAACCACTGGAGAATGAGGACATTTGATCTTGCCTGCCAGTTCTTCTTAATGGTTCCAGATTGGCTCAGCTGACCCATTCTTGTTGAATCAAGAGTGCCCAACTTTGGAGGAATTGGAATTGGGAGAGCCCACTACTTTGGCTGTGGCCTTACATAATAAGAGCCTGGTGAACTGACCTTGTAGGTATACATTGAATTCCTGATTATGTTGTTTGTTCCTGACACTCCTGGAAGGGGCTCCAGATACTCTTTTTCAGTCTGGGGATCAGGAAAAGCCCCTCCCCTTAGTGGTCTTCAGATTATGTGGCCCAGCCTTGCTACTAAGAAGAGCTTCCTACATGTAAAGACTGAGGCAAGTAAGATCATATTTCCCATAGGCTTATAGTCACAGTCAGACAAGGGTAAAGGTCCAAGAGAGCAGGAGTTTATGCAGTATCTTTTCAACTGGGAAGAGTTACATGGTCTGAGGTGCAGTCTTTGAGATCTGTGTTTGGTGGTTGGGGATTGGCTGTTGCCTGAGCATTCAGTCTGCTCTATTGGGTCTTGCAGTCTAGATGACACCCTTAAAGCACCATGGCATAGTCTGGCAGATTTGCAGTAGAAATAGCACTGGTGACACAGGAGGGTAAGACATTAAAGCCTGGTTGTTCGAGCCCTGTTTTGAGACTACCCCCCTTGACACCTTACAGTGGTCTGGCCTTTACTGACAGAGAATATATTTCCATTCTTTCCTCCACTCCTGGTCTAGATCCCTGCAGTATAAAGACCCTTCGTCTGCTTATACAACCCATCACAATGATCATGTTTTACTAGTATTGAATAAAAATCAAATTCTAACTAGAATATTGCTATTACTCCCTGTAGGAAAAGTTCCAACTTATTATGACTAGAAGATTTATTCAGTATCCTGTTTGATTGGAAATACTTGTTGTTAGCATTACTGTATACATATCCTATTCTTTTCCCATTATAGGCAGAGTACTATCACTTATTAGCAGAGAAGATTTATAAAATACAGAAGGAACTGGAGGAAAAGAGAAGGACCAGATTACAGAGGCAGAACATGATACCAAATGCACCAGGCATGCCACCAGCTCCTATGAATCAAGGGCCTATGGGGCAACCACAACCTGGAATGACAGCAAGTAAGTGCTACACAATTACATAGTTTGCCATAATTGATACTGAAAGTTTTGTTACCCAGTCTCAAGCATCTAAATGACAGATAGGTGGACAAACTTGTCATAAATATCCAACTTCTTGAGATCCTAAACAGATCTCTCTTGTGTTTTATCATGGTGTCTACCAGTGCACTGAAAATGTGTGCTTTTTTTTATAGTTGGGAGGGTGTGTCCCATTGTAGCCCAATTCTGAGCTGCCTGTAGCACGGGACTGCTGCAGTGCCAAAAATGGCTACCACAGCATCCAGCACACCCCAGACGGCAGCTGCCGCCTCCTTGGGAGAAGATGATTTTCATCTCCTTCCCCCAGTCAAGGAAATAGCCCCAGAATGGGGCTACTCAATTCTGCAGAACTCTAGAGCTACCGCAGAATCAGAGTTTTGTATTGGGTCTCACTGCCCAACATGGAGCTCAGGATCCAGTGGAGCTGACTGGCGCTTGGCTAGCTGTGGTGCTGGGTTGGTACTAAGCCTCACAAATATGCCTTACAGCACATTTGCAACAGTGTGCGCTGGTGGTAAGCTGGCATGCAGAGCTCAGGGTTGGACTCTAACTTACTTCCAGGCACCATCTTATTGGATGTTTGCTTTCTTTGGGACATCTAGTCTTTAGCAAATTCAGTACCACTAATACCCACTGTAATGCTATAATGCCAGTATTCCCTGTGGAAATCCTTGTTAAGCAATAAATCTGAAGTTTAGGTTGGCTAATATTAAGTAATTTTATTGATAATGTTTTATTGTTCCTATGTTAATTTTCAGAGTTCCTAGTAAAAAGCAACCTTTTAAACTTTCCCAAGAAAAACTTGGCGGTATTCTCTAGGAATGGCACTCGATATGGGTGTCCTTATCCACAACCTTTTTCATATGGAAGCACTTCATAGTTATAAACTCATGTGATTGAGGCCTACACGTGAGTGATAGAACTCCATGGGCAGTGGTGACTGTGTAGGTCTTTCCCAAGAGTTCCATATATTTTGACTGGTCTTGGTAGTTAACCATTGTTCTGGTAGCCAGAGAGGCTCAACTCAATTCTCTTCCTCAAAGCCAAAATGAGCACATCCTTTTTGTATTATGACTTTCTGTGAGGTTGGAGTAGTAGTGACAGTATGTGTGTATTGATAGCAACCCCCATCTCCAAGCCATGATGCAAGCTGTGGCTGGTACTACTTTTGAAAGAGGACGTCTGTGCTGTGATGTATAAGCAGCACCTTTTAAAAAACATTTGCAGTGATGCACTAGAGGCACTTCCTTGTGGTATGCTCATCTCTGGTGACTATATTTGTAGACCCTTTGACTTCCCTACACAATCTGCATCCTTCCTCTTAGCTGGGTGCCAATTATGTGAGGAAGACTTGTGTGATCTAGCCCCCTGCTCACAGAGTGTGTAACTTGCACACAGCCCCAAAGGTATGTGAATATGGGAAGTGTTACTCATGCAGGTATGGCTATGTGTGAAAGGTAGCATGATTGCTGTAGTAATTGAAGCTGTACATATAAGAATCACTAATTTATGGTCAATCTTGCTTTCTCTGTGGATCGGCCATAGTTTTCTGATCTATGTTTCTCCCTATCTGTAATCATTTGATAGTTAAATGTGCTGTTTTATAAACATCTTCCTTGGAGCTGTCAATAGAAGTATCACATTTTTATCGCACAGCCATAATCACGTTGAATAAGGTGATATAGTTGTTACCATGCTCCTGGGCATTATAGTTGTTATACTGTTTTTATATTATGATGCATGTTGTATAGAATGTGTGGGTGAGTGTGTAGAGTGTGATTGTTGGAATTGTATATATTTATGTTTGTATCTCAAAGGTGCATAAATTTCGTTGTGCTGTAGCACAATGACAATAAAGTTACTACTACTACTAATGCAGAATAAAGCTAGTCATAAATAGAGCCATGTATAAATACAGAAAATACACTGTATTGAGTGAAACTGTTTTTCTTTTGCTTTCCGTAGTAGAACTGGAATAGGTGTAAGAGGGCAATCAAAATGATCAAGAGAGCTGGAACATGTTCCTTACAAGAAAAGGCCACCAAGTTTGGGGCTGTTGCACTTGCAGGAAGAGAGACAAAGTATTCGTGGTTGGGTTCTCTCTTTCTCACTATTGTAGGACCAGGGTCATATAATGAAACTGAATAACAGAAAATTTAGGACAGACAATTGAGGTGGTATATCCCACAGTAGAGAACACAGGCCTACAAAATTGAAGGTCAGAAAAGTTTTTCCCAAAATTTATGGTGGTTTGATATAAATTTGGAGTGCTGATTCCAAAAATGGCATCTGTTTTGCCCTATCACGTCTAGTTTTGGAGATATGGCATAGTTTGATTAGTGAATGGTTCAAGCAGCTTCCTCATGAACCATTCACTAATGAAACTATGCTGAATCTCCAAAACTAGGCTTGATAGGGCAAAACAGATGCCATTTTTGGAATCAACACCCCAAATATACCCAGGGATTGGTGTAACGTTTAAGGAAGCAAAATGTGTGTTGGCCTGTGCAATGAGTCAGTGAAATTCATTGCCGCAAGATGTGGTGATGGCTTTAAAACAGTGTTTCTCACACATTTAGCACCAGGACCCACTTTTTTAGAATGAGAATCTGTCAGGACCCACCCACCAGAAGTGATGTCATGACTGGAAGTGACATCATCAAACAGGAAGATTTTCGCGATCCTAGGCTGCAATCCTATCCACACTTACCCAGGAGTCAGTACCATTTACAATAATTGTTAAAAGAATATACATAGTAGCTTGTTAAAAGTATAGTTCTGTAACATTTCCCCAAATGCAGTCACATACCATGGCAGCATCAAGTCTAATATATTAAAAATAAAATATTGAAATGAATGGGGACCCGCCTGAAATTGGCTTGCGACCCACCTAGTGGGTCCTGACCCACAGTTTGAGAAACACTGCTTTAAAAGATGAGACAAATTTGTAGAAAACATATCTGTCAGTGGCCACTGTTCATAATGGTTATGTGTTGCCTCCCAAATTAAGTGACTGAATACCAAGATGCAGAGGTGCAGTGAGGGGAGAGAAGTACGTTTTTGTCTCCTGCTTGTGAGCTTCCCTAAGTAAACTAGTGGATCTCTGTATGAAACAGGAGGCTGAACTAGATGGACCTTTAAGCTGGATTCAGTAGGGTTTTTCTTATATTTCTGTCATTAAAGTCCCTCTTAAAGTAATGCCCCTTGTCAGCCTTTCTCCTGATAGACTCTTCCAAGGATGCATTTAGTTGTTGAATTTTACTGGAATAGAGTTTTTGCTTTGTGTCTTGTGCCCTAGATGTTGGCATTTACATTCCATTTCCTTAACCTACTACCTATAAGAGGCAGCTACTACCTAAGTTTATAGGCTTAGAGGCAGCTACCTAAGCTTCTACTTATGTAGAAAGCCTGTGGCTTCCAGTCTGATGCTTTGTTATGTTCTTTAAACCCTTGCAAATTACTGGAATGCTACTTAAGTGTAAATGAAACTTCCTGTGTCTTCGGAGTAGCACTTTGAAGGGTTGAAAATTGGGCCATGG
Source organism: Tiliqua scincoides (assembly GCF_035046505.1). NCBI lineage: Eukaryota > Metazoa > Chordata > Lepidosauria > Squamata > Scincidae > Tiliqua > Tiliqua scincoides. The sequence continues at coordinate 58,256,785 of NC_089827.1, forward strand.
TGTAAAAATTCAGTTACCTTAAACAGTAGTAGATAAGTAGCTATTGAAAACATTTTCCTAAGACTCTACCATCTACTGATAAACTTTAAGGTTTGGGGGTGTCAAATCAATGTGTTTCTCAGTAAAGCTTAAGAAATCTAACCTTTGTAAAAGTCTGAATGGTTTAACCTGAAGTTTTTCTCCATGTTACAGATGGTCCTCTTCCTGACCCAAATATGATTCGTGCCAATGTGCCAAATCAGTTGGTGAATCGCATGCAGACACCACCAGGTGAGAGTTCTAAGAAAGGAAGCTTGAGCCACTTGAAAAGATAATTTGAATTTCCATCTTTCCCCATCCTCTGCCAATAAGGAACTCCTTTTGGATATGAAGTTTGTCCTTTTTGTCATGCAACCATTTAAAAATTGCTTTCATGTTGTGCAATTGAGTTCCATAGCAATAATTGACCTCCATTGTTTTTCTAGTCATATTTACTTGTGAAATAAATGGTTACCATTTTCAAAGCAACTAAATTCAGACCAATTCGTGAGTCACTACTGTATTTGGAGAAGAGGTACCATGGTGCCAGTATGGAAACCTTTTAGGAAAAATGGTCCCAAGTGTTTACCAACAGGGGTGGCCAAACCATGGTTTGCAAGTCACATGCAGCTCTTTCGCATAAAATGTGTGCCTCATGGAAATATTTTGAGTGGGCTTTCCTTTCCAGCACATTGAATATGAAAGGGAAATAAACAATTTTCCAGCTTCATAATGTACCAGGTATAAACTGAGAGTCCACTGGATTAAAATGTACATCTCATGTTCATATTGAGTAAATATATTTAAGAAATTAAATGCTTATTTAATATTGCAGCTCTCAAACATCTGAAGTTTATTGTGTGCGGCTCTTACATTTAGCAGGTTTGGCCACCCCTGGAATATACATACAGGGGAATTGCTTATTCATCTGCATTATTAGCATATAGTCAGTTGTAGATTGTAATTTAGAACAAAAAGGGAAAATGGAAATAATGGAAAAATAGAACAGTCTGAAAATGGAGCTAGAGGAAAGAAACCTGCTTGCATTCATACCTAATATAAGAACATAAGAACAGTCCCACTGGATCAGGCCATAGGCCCATCTAGTCCAGCTTCCTGTATCTCACAGCGGCCCACCAAATGCCCCAGGGCAAACACCACCTGCATGATGTTCACCCCTTCCCCAGTGGGTTTTGGTTGGAATTAATGTCTCATATGCCACTTACTTGACCATTGCATGACTTCCAGTAAGTTTGACTGTCTTCTGCTTACCTTCCCCTACTCCTTCCATTGTGGCCTTGCTTGTCTTTCCAAAAGTCAGCTTGCCTTGTTTCTAGATACTCTTGTAGTCTGTTGTGTTCATCCTTCTTACTGCTTCTTTGATTGGCTTTTCATCTTTTTTTCGTTTTGTTCTGCAAACCCCTCAGTGTCTCACCTACTGTTGTACACATGAGGAAGAGATTCTGCATTTTCACCTTTTTTCCTTCTTTCTTAATCTTTTTTTTTTTTTGCCAACCACCTTTATTCCTGTCTCTGAACAAGCTTTTTCCACATTATCTTCTATGAAACTCTCCCCAACAAGGCTTTCAATGGCATTCTACTAAATCCCTCTTCAGACTTCATTCTGTTTTATCTCTCTCTTGCCTTCATCTTCTCTTTAACTTTCAGTTCCTTTGACTTCGATCTTGCTTTTGCCTCCTGGTTTCCTTCCTGTCTCATCTGACCGATCTCCTTTGCTTCTGTATTGATCCTACAGAGCTGAGTTCTTGGTTCCCTGCTTATTTCCTCTACATAATTTCTCCAGATGGTTTTTCCTGCTTGCATGAATTTCGCTGCACTGTTTCAATGACTCATATTCACTTCATTTTAAAGACAGATCTTATTTTTCCACTCATTGCGAGCTTCCCTGACAGAGAGGTGCTATCCCCCTCATCTTTCTGGGACATTTCATCCTACTTGCAGCACCTCATGTCTGTATGTTTGTTCTTTGATTTGTTCGCGTCAGCTTCAAGCTTCTCGGTCTTAGATTTAAAACTTTCTATCCTTATGCAGAAAACTGTATTTCCATTTATCATACCTTTACTTCCTCCAATTCTTATTGTTTTGCTTTCTGCTACAATGAAACATTTCCTTAACCACCCTGGTCACATATTTATACTTTTAGTGCCTCCTGATAACTTGTTTGTCACTGATGTATCACTCTGCCTGTCTGGTCCATTCAAAAACAAAAATCCTCCTCCTTGATTTCTTATACATGGTGTTTGTGTGGCATGATGTAAAGTTTGCAGTAAACATAGCCTTTTACTTTAAATATGGAATCACAGGAATGAATCAGTTTGGCCCGATGAGCATGCAGATGCAGTCAGTTGGACCTCGGCAAACTCCTCCCCTTCAGCACCCTGGACAGCTAAACCAGACGGGGACCATGAACCAGGTCAGTTGGTAATGTTCTGTCCATGGTTGGCTGCAGTGTTCAAAATGTGGGTTGATTTTATAGTCTACACTCTCATCTTTATTTCGAAGTATGGGACCCTTCCTATCCTATAGACAGCTGTTTCTTGGATTACTTAAAGTTAACACCATAGCATCCTTTGGAAGATTGAGTTTATTGGGGCTCAGAATTCAGTCATTTAAGAATCTCATCCTGTGGTAATGGGAGAGAGGAGGAGAACGCTGGTATGAATATCTCATTACATTCCTCTCATCTTCTCCTCTGCCATGGCCAAAGTTGGTAGACTCTGTTGGCATTATCAGAACAAAGCTAGACAGAACAATGGTGTTGTTTTACAAATGTCTTAGGTAGCCTCTTTCCTATTGAACACACTGAAGCTTTGCTTAAGGGTTGCATGTGGGAGAAAAGAAGTGAGGAAGGGAAGTGTAATTATCACATAGCCTAAGAAGATTTTTTTGCAACTTTGAAGAGAATGGGTTTCAACCAACATACTATACTATGAATACCTAGAAATAGCAGTAACTAGAATATGATTTACATGATAATGTGTTGTGCAATATTTTATATATCCATTGTAAATGCTTTCTTTTCATAGATGGGATTTCCCTCACGTATGCAACAACCAGGGGTTGGACAGCCTTCCAATCAAAGCCAGTTCCTGCAACAGAATCAATTTCCTGCATTGTCTCCTGGAATGAATGCTACAAGCACGCCTATGACTCAGTCTGGCAATCAGACACCAACTTCTCAAGTATGTGTTTTTATTTTTATGAAAAACTCTATTGGCACCCTTTTTGAATATGGCTGTGTTATTTGTATGATAAATGTAGATAAATACTTCAAACACTGGCTGTGCAAATCAGCAAGTGGTGCTACTGACTGTTGAAAAGGTCCAATCCTCTCTCATGCCAAGGATATTTCTTCTTATTCTTTCCTTCTTCCCTCCCTCCCCCTGGGTGGGATAATATCTTCTTTTATTTGTATTTTCATGCCATGTAAGTGCTTGGAATAGATTTTTACATTAGGTCTGTTTTGAGAAGTGGCTGGTGGACTAGGGCCATACTTGTCAGCAAGTCCCATTGCTACCTCTCCTTCCACCTTCCTCCTGGGGTGTGTGTGTAATAAATGGTACTTTGGAGCCAGATTTGGCTCTAGTCCTCCAGTTGTTGATGCACATTGTAGTGTGTTCAGGTACTGATAGTTCTAACTGTTCTTCCACAGGCACAAATGACCAGTTCTTCCTGTCCTGTGAATTCTCCAGCAGTGACTCCAGGTTCTCAAGGGAGTCATATTCACTGTCCCCCTATGCCACAGCCTACCTTGCATCGAAACTCTCCTTCTCCAGTACCAAGTCGTACTCCAACGCCTCACCATACGCCCCCAGGTTTGGTACCCCAACAGCAACAGGCACCAGTACCACAGCAGGCAACAATTTCCTGTGCTCCTGCCTCTGCTGCCCAAGCAATGCCACCTGGGCCACAGTCACAAACTATGCATCCCCCTCAGAGGCAGACGCCAACACCACCACAGGCTCAGTTGACCCCCCAAGTGCAACCTCCAGTTTCTGTTACTCCTTCAGCAGAGCAGCAGCTTCCCCAGCAGCCTCTTTCACAACAGAGCACAACTGCATCTGTGCCCACCCCAACCGCACCACTGCAGCCTCAGCATCCTACAACACCTGTAAGGAACTTCTTTAATTATACTTACCTGTGACTAAATGACTTTGGTTATTTTAATGGCATGCATTGCATTTAGAGGAATGGAACTTGTATGCATTAGTTTGTACTGTTTTCCACACGGCAGATTGTTCAGAGACACTTTTGCTTCAAAAGATGCAGTTCAATTTCAGACGTTCTCTCCCTTCTCTTTCTCTGGGTGGGTGGGTGGTGGCAAGCAAAGCAGGAGTGGTGTAACAAAGCACGCACCTCTAGTAGATAAATATTGGCAGTACTTAAATATGTTGTATTGCATATTTTCATGTGGAGACAGACAGAATATGTTGCCTGAAAACTGTCTTAATTCAGAAGCACAAAATGAAGCAAAGAATGAATTCTCAACAACATCTCTTGAGTTCTAGATTTATTGGTTTTGTGACTTTGTTCTTTAGCTTTCACAGCCAGGTGTAAATGTTGATGGGCAGGTATCAAACCCACCATCTACCAGCAGTACAGATGTGAGTTTACAACAGACTGCTCCTGAGCAGCAGCAGCAGCAACAACAACAACCTTTGCCTGAAATGAAAATGGAGGTTAAAATGGAAGAAGAGGAGTCAGAACAAGCAGAAGTTCAAATGGAAGAGAAGCCAGAGGTGAGTATGTGGCATATACACTATAATGGTGTTTTTATTGCACTGAGATCTAGCTCTTCCTCTAAGAATTTCATAGTGGCATGCATGGGGTTTTCCCCTTCTTATCCTCACAGTATTGTTGGGTTGAGAGATAGTAACTGACCAAAGATCAGCCTGTAGGTACCATTGACTGAGCAGGGCTTGACAGGTTTCCTACACAATAGTAAAACGTGAAAGACACGTATGAGCTGCCTATACTGTTTCATATATTAGTGATGGGAGCCTGCAATTTCTATGGCCTTCTAACCTCTGTGTACATAGGAAAAGTTTTTTTGTTTTAATTTGTCACACATAGCTAACAACTAACTATAACTGTGCAAGGTTTTCATGTGTCTTTCTACATAAGAATACTAAGAAGTGAGCTTAATGTATATCGTGCCTCTTCATATACAGTTTATCTGCTTCCTAGGTTAAGGTAGAATCCATGGCAGAGGAATGTAAATCTGAACCTGTGGAGCAGGATGACAAAAAATCAGAAGTGAAGCAAGAAGTGAAGGAAGAAGAGGAAAGACCCAGTACTCCGGGTACTCAGTCTTCACCAGCTTCAGGACAGACTAAGAGAAAAAGTAGGTTAAACATCTTTGGCTGCAATCCTATCCACACTTTCCTAGGAGTAAGGTGCATTGACCGTAATGGAACTTACTTCTGAGTAGACAGGCATAGGATTGGGCTCTTTGTCTGCTACATGGGAAGACTGAGTAGCATGTTCCTTTAGTTTGAGACTTGGATGATTAGCATTAGTAATATTTGACTGTCAGTTTAATACAATCTAAACTTTACTCTTAGTGTAGGCATTTTGCGTTCAGTAATTGTGGTGGTGTTTTTAAATTTTCATTGCTGCTATATCAAAGCCCTGTTCTTGATAATTTAAAAAAAACTGCAGGCTTTGTTTAACACTAGAGCATTGACTGTTGGGTGGAGAAATTTGAGGTGATAGATGGTCTGGATGTTATAGCAGATTTCCAGTATGTGAAATGAAGGGTTCTGTGAGTTTCTCGTAGTACAATAATTGTAAAAACTCCATTTGTAAAAAAAAATATGGATGAGTGATAGCCTACCTATGTGAACTGCCTTGAGTCTGTAAGATTCTCACTCATTGTGAGAGTCAGTGAGAGATTTGGTATATAAATATTGTATAATAATGCAATATATTAATATAATATTGCACACTTTCCTTAAAGTTTTTAAGCCAGAAGAATTGAGGCAGGCACTTATGCCAACTTTGGAGGCACTTTATCGTCAGGATCCAGAGTCCCTTCCCTTCCGACAGCCTGTGGATCCCCAACTACTTGGAATTCCGGTAAGTGTATTTTAAAAGCAATGTCTTAATGCATCAGAATTTGATCAGGGCTTTTATATGTACCTGAAGTGTCCCATAGCTGTAACTTTTTTTAGTTTAGGGTGGAAAGCCAGGAGTTCTCATTCAGAGCAAGGTTCTCTCCTTTGTTTGGAAAAGAGTTCAGGTCAAAACCCGACTTTTTTTGACTGACAGGTTAGAAGCAAATTTCTCAGATAGACTCTTCCTCTCTTCCTTGAGGTTTCAGTTTGTGTCTGCTAGGCAAGCAGAGTTGACCTTCAGTGGAATCCTATAGAGTTGCCAGAAAAATGATAAGGCAAGCAGGATTTTGAACCAGTTTATGCCCTGTTTCCCCCAAGTGCTTTCTCATAGAGGGCTGATCATAGTGTGTTGTTCTAATAATCCACATTTGTGGAGTTCAATATAGCAAATTTGATTAATGAAATAAGAGTAGCAGTTAGCATAATTTTTGTTCAGTTAGAAGAAAATGAGGACCCAGATCACACTCAGGGGTTTGGAATTCTTTTAAGTCTTTCAGTATTCTAATTCTGGTTTTTTCTTGCAGGATTACTTTGATATAGTGAAGAACCCCATGGATCTTTCTACTATCAAGAGGAAGCTTGACACAGGGCAGTACCAGGAGCCCTGGCAATATGTGGATGATATTTGGCTCATGTTCAACAATGCCTGGCTTTACAACCGCAAAACATCCAGAGTGTATAAATACTGTTCCAAGTTGGCAGAGGTGTTTGAGCAGGAAATAGATCCAGTTATGCAGAGCCTTGGCTATTGCTGTGGAAGGAAGGTGAGAAAGTTGAAACCAAGAAAATTGTAATTATTGTCAGTGTGCCTAATTTTAAACCTCCTTTGTCTTTCGTAAGCATAGATATAGACATCAGAGATGGCCAACTTGCAGTCCACAGTTTTATGACTACTGTGAACCTGCCTGTGTTTCTGGGCCTCTTTGTGCTTAATCTTAAGTCTGCTCACAGTTCTGTGTAAAACATTCACAATATTTGGATGAAGTGAGCCCCACAGGATTTGCTCTCAGACAGCCATCCTATGCATGCTTACTTAATACACAGGTATTAGTTATGCTTTTATAGAAAAAGGTTTTTTTTAACTGTCATGGGACTCATGAATGAAATGTGTAAATGTATCTTCCTATGCACAACTGATCTTGTACATTACATTCTTCTTTAGGACTCTTTTATCAGTGTGTAGGTAACTTTGATTTTGAATTGCCAAAATTAAATCTGTTGTCTTTGCACTAGGTAATATTCTCCTCAGGTGAACAGCTAGTCAGTATGGCACAAACACTTATAAAATTTGCTTTTCCTCTTTGCAGTTGGAGTTTTCACCACAGACTTTATGTTGCTATGGCAAACAATTATGCACAATTCCACGAGATGCTACGTATTACAGTTACCAAAACAGGTAAGAGCCTTTTGGTGCAACGCTGCCTGCTGTGAAAAAATTAGTTTGGCAGAGTCAGGTGTGTTCTTATACCTTGGGCAGCCTGAGCAGATTACTTGCCCTGCTAGCCAACTACCCTGTTGCACCAGGTGACATCCCCTGTGGCATCCCCCCACACCTCAGTTTCAGGAAATGAGAACATTAATGTAAAATCTATGTATGCTATAGATTTCAAAGTTGCTTCAGTAAATGTATTGTTATCTTTTCCTCCCTACCAGACAATGCACAGTAGTCTGTCAGACAGTGATTGTAGCATTACGTTCTTTAAGCATTTGTGTCTGAATCTTGAGTTCACTGACATTTTGATCTTCAATTTCCTCCTGAGCAATCTGCTTTTCTGTCTAAATCCACAATAATTGTCATACTCACAGCTTAATGATTAAACTGTTTTTCATTTTAAGTGTTAAATTAAAAGTTGGGTATTTGCTAGATTGAGGTGGACTGACTTCAGTATTGCATGGTCTCTTTGTTTTACTAGAACTTGTGATTTACTGTTGTGTGTCTGTGCCTGAAATCTCTTAACTCAGTTTAGTTATACCTTAACTGTTAAGTTAACCAGAGTATACATTTTTGCTGAAGAATATACATCATTGTATTAAGTCAAGATCCACTTAGTCCAGCATCCTTTACAAGAATTTCAGCAACTAGCAGGTGCTGAGTGGTCCACTAGTGAACCCATAGTCTGCCCACTTTTGCTAGGTTACTCTATTCTAGAATAAAAGTTGACTTATTATACACAAGTGAAATCTTAGTGAATTGAACCATTAAATAAGCACATTATAATTTTTAAGAGTCCTGCTTACTTGATGGTGGGGGTGGTGCCTTGCTGTCTTCCACAGAATGGTCAGTAAAACTTTTGAAAAATGGTGTTTAGAACTCCTTATGGGAAAGGAAGCACAACTGAGCTCCAGAGTTAAAGACATACAGTGCTTTGTTTTGTTTGGATTTTTACTATTTTGAGGGCAAAAAGCTTCCTGAGATGCATGCTTTTTGGTGGGAAGCTGAAGAAATGTGCAGTTCCCCTTAACAAATGTAAAACCTTCCTTCTCAGTTTTGTAGCTAAACAGTTTGAAGCCATAAAATGAATAATCTCACAGATGCCAACTTGATTAAAGGAATCTTGCAATTAAATGTCTGTTGGGATCCAAAAAGCTGCTTTAGGTGTGCCCAAAGGTTTGGGCGTGCCTAGTGATACTTATGACCTTTTTTCCTTTAGTGAGCAGACTTTCTTGCCATATTACAAACTGCTTTGCAATCTCATTTTGTTTCAAAAGTGGTATTCTACGTTGTAGGGATAGTTGCTGTGCAAGACACACAAGCCCAAACCCCCCTTTTGGGTGTTTGAAACTGCTTGTATGGATTTCATGGCTATGCTTTGAATATCCGATTGATGTTTCTGTCATTCTAACCATGTAAACATATGCACTACTATTGTGTCTTGAAAAAAGCAGGGTGGGGTGATCCATTTCCTCAGCAATACAGATCCTATACAAAACATATAACTGGCTATTATTACACCTTGAAAAATGTGGAGTGGGGGATCTGTGCCGTCAGAAATTACTGATCCCATAGTGTTTTTGTTTCGCTTTATGATACTGTCACTTTTTTTTGTTCCTCTTGTTTTAGATATTTGTGTATTAAGATTAACTTGCTTAGCAATTGAGAAGCTGCAGTTTCCATACATTCTTGAGGGTAGAAAGCATTTTGAGTAAAACGCTCAAGTTTAATGCAGATGAATACACAATTTTTTCATATTTCTATTCTTATAGGTCTCCCAATTGATGCACAATAGTATTTCAGAAATTAAGAGCATTACATATGTGACTGGCTGTCATTAAAATTCCTGACTTTTTTGGCAAATTGCAAACAATTACATGGAACTAGTTCTGAGGATAGATACTGCAGCTTTAAAGAGATGTTGAAAGCAAACACTTCAGGAGGGAGACTGGTCTATCAACATTTGAGCGTTCTCAAGATGAATTGTTTTCTCCCCTTTTCAGCTCTCTCCTAGCAGATGTTCTTTTGAAAAGAATTGCTACCCTGATACAGATGTCAGAGCAGCAATTGCTCTTACCCTCTTTCTTCTTCATTTTGATTCTTTGCTTTTATGTGGCATTGATTATTGAAATGAGGAGGGCATGGGCGTACTAAAATGGAGTACTCTTTTTATTTGCTATAATTTGCTGCTTGTGATCCCATTTGAGAAATTTAATGCTAATCTGTGCTTTGCCTTGGCTTTCTGCTTTGTGTTGTCCTGTCTTGCTTCTGTGTTTTTTTGTTTTTCGTCCTGCAAACCCCCATTTCTTTGTTTGTGTGTGTTTTTTATTTCTCCTTCATGCTTGTCGTTGTCTGCACTTGGCTTTGATTGCAAAAAAAATCCAAAAAAACAAACCAACCAAACACAAACTCTGGGTCCCATAAATCTTCATCATTGAATGTCCCTGTCGTCGTTGATGACCTGCTCCCGCCCCCCTCCTTGGCCTGCTGTGATTGGTGGCTTCGTTGCTTGGCTTGGGCTGTGTTGTGTGGACGGAACAGTTCACCCAAATATGGCCTTCTTGCCGACAGGTATCATTTCTGTGAGAAGTGCTTCAACGAAATCCAAGGAGAGAGCGTTTCTTTGGGGGATGACCCATCACAACCTCAAACGTGAGTACCTGTCTTAAATAATTTTTAGAATTCATAATAGGTTTTGAAAACCTCTACAGTTATAAGAAACTTGGTGACAAATTAGAGCAGACTCTTATCAATGAAACTCAATGATATAGGTAGTGAAAAGATAGTTAACTATCTTTGTCTGTGTAAAAGAGCAAAAAAAAAGTAACCTGCAAAAAAAAATATTCTAATCTTCTCCTCTTCCCCACCACCAGGCACACCCTTCTAGTTTTGAGAAGGAGATTTGGGAATCTGCTCACTTGGGGCAGCAACCAAACACCTGACTGGCTTAATTTTGAAACAGATGACTTGATTTTTATTTAAAGTTGGGTAATGGATGAAGGCACATAGTTCTGATAAATGGATCAGATCAGTCAATTGTATGCCTCTTAATGAATATATTTGTAAGGCTTTATTGTTTAAATATCTGTAACTTAATTCATAAGATCTTATTTATTGTGATGGGTTTTAATGTTTTCATTTTTGTTTTTAATTTTGATTTTTTGTTTTCATATGTCTAGTTATTGTTGTCCACTGCCTTGGGTCCCTTCGGGGAGAAAGGTGGGATAGAAACACAGTTAGAAATAAATAAATATTTGGATAGTTTTAGGATATGCAAATTTCAGAGATGCAGATACCTTTTTTTGTTATGGTGGAGGCTTAAGGTTTTGCTGTGTTCGGAGTTCATATGGAAGTACAAGAAGGCAGATTTAAGAAAAATTATCATTTGTTTGAGATTCCTTACTAATTTACAGCCATAGAAAGATGATCGGTATTGCTTTTCAAGGGCATAAATAGTGGTACTCTTTAACAACAACAACAACAACAACAGGTATTTATATACCGCCTTTCTTGGTCTTTATTCAAGACTTTATTCAAGGCGGTTTACATAGGCAGGCTTTATCTAAATCCCTATTTAAATAGGGATTTTTACAATTTCAAAGAAGGTTCTTTCTTTCAAGAACGACTACATTCAAGGTGTTTCATTCCGATCTGGCTTCACATTCTGGCCTCCATCCTCCCACGCTCAGAGCAGATGGAATTGCTCGGCTTCAGCTTGTCAGCTGCTCCAAAGTCGCACGGTGCCGGTGGCCTCGAACTGGCGACCTTGTGGATGTTATCTTCAGGCAGACGGAGGCTCTACCCTCTAGACCAGACCTCCTGCTCTTTATAAAATATATTGTGATCATCATGATATTAATCATTATTCCCTGGCTTGGGCACAATATTAAGTAGTAGATAAGCTTAAAATAAAAACTGCATAACCGCCCTCCTAACGTAAAGCTTAATGAATGGGACAGTGCATATTGTCAATAATTGAAGTAAATCAAAATTTTCAGTTTCCAACTTGTAGTTTTGTGTCTCCTACAAAACTGGATAAAGATCGCACACACATCCTTCACTCAAGAGGATGAAACACCATTCCTAAACACTTACCACTATTTAAGATGCTGTTCTTTATTCTTATTGCTATCCGGTAATCTTCCAGCTTCTGCAGTGAATAGTCACTTGCATCTGATATTTAGGCACGGACATAAGTTTGAGTTGGATTCTGATAATGTAAATTCACTCCAGAAAAGGACAGTTTTTAACAATCTTAAGAAGAGAGATAATCAGACAAGCAATTCATACCTAGGTTGTCTCCACTAAGCGAAATCTTAGCCTAGATCAGGGATGTCACTCATTTAATACAGAGGGTTGAAATTAGCATTCATGGTGGCTGTTGAGGGCCCAAAGTGACATCATTAAGCAGAAGATGGCCAGAAATAAGCACTTCGTTCTCACATAGAACTCATTAGCTGCAAATGACAGAAAACATGCATATCTTATTCATATTTTCAAGATATGGAAGAACCCTATTATCACACTGGGAGACGCCAGTTGTTTCGCGTTACCAACCACTCAAGCTTCTGTGGATAAAATGGTGATTGGGCAGCAGTGCTCCCTCGAAGTAGCAGATTGTTTAACCCTTGATGCACATAGCCCCATCTGCCTTGCCAGTTTCACGACCAACCAAAAATCGGGTTGTGCCGTCTGGTGGGCCACAGACCCACAGTTTGGGTATTGCTGACCTTCATCATAGACAGGACTTCCTTTGCAGATCTTCATGCATCATGGTAGGGAACATATGGTATTGCTTCAAGTAATTGAGACCCAGGTGGTTTAGGACTTTAAAGCCATCTTTTTGAATAGTGCTTGGAAACTACATATATAACATGATTACTTTGACAGGCCCAATCAGTTGTCTAACTGTTGCATTCTGAGCAAAGTATAGCTTCTGATCAGTCTTCAAAGCCAGCTCTATAGAGCATGTTGCAGTAGTCTTTTCTAAAGCTTACTGTTACCCTGCACATGCCTGATCTCGTCTGATCTCAGAAGCTAAGCAGGGTCAGGCCTGGTTAGTACTTGGATGGGAGACCACCTGGGAATACCGGATGCTGTAGGCTTATACCATAGTCTTTCGAGACTGAAGGTTGCCAACCATGAAATCACATTTGCCTCTTGTGCATTTTCAGATGGCTTATTTGGTATCACTGAGAGAGAAGTCACTTTTCAAGACTTCTCCATAGTAATGTACAGTAGGAGAAAACCTGAAAACAAAGTTAGCTTCAAGTCACAGACAAAATTAATAGAACAGTCATCAAAACCATAGATGAAAGACAGCAACACTTCCAAAACATTGTTGGTAAAAAAGAACAATCTTTACCTGCTGCCTAAATCAAGTAGGTGCTTCCAGAATTTGTCTAGGAATGTTGTTCCAAGGCATGATGCCTTTGCTGGAAAGTTCCTTTCTCTGGTCACCTCCGCTCTGATCTTCAAAAGTGGGGGCACTCAAAGAAGGGCCTCAGAAGCAGATCTCGGAGATCAGATAGACATTTATAGCAGAGTCCCATACCAGTTCACAGTCTGTGCTGTGTTCTGAACCAGGTAAATTTTCCCAACTCTTCAAAGGTAGTCCAACATATAACACTTTACAGTAGTCTAATCTGGATGGTTGGCATGGATAACTGTGGTCAATGAAGAATTGTAGCAAAAATCAGATAAAAAAGATAGAGTAACCCAGTTCTTAAAAAAAATTCTTGTTAATTGTGTTCTGTTAAATATGTTGACCTTTTGAAGAAATACATAAAATGGGACTTCTTTTAGCATCACAAATTATACACTTTCATTCAAGCTCTATAATAATTGTAAACAAGTAAAATCCCATGCAGTAGTTTCTGTTTTCATATGCTCCCCTCTCACAAAGGGTGGGTTTGGATTAAAAACAGCACTGCTGTGGCTTCTTTATGAGAGAGAAAATTCTGTAGCCTCTGATAACTCTGTTGGGACATTATCACCCGTTTAATTTCAAACATATGTCAATGGGTAGAAATATTTAACTGCCTGGTCATGGTCTATTGATGGCTCCTGTGTTGTGCTATATGCTTGTAAACAGTCACAGCCATGCTCCTAGTTGTTTGAATCCACATGCAATATTTTATGAAAGTCATCTTTACTTCATAGGTAAGTTAGAAATGAATGTGTGTTTTATTCTGGGCTATGATACACTTTCTCCTGGTCCCACTCACTTCTACAAACAGTCCTTAAGAAGCAGTATAGGTGGGGCCTCATTTTCGCAGGGGATCCATTCCCAGACCTCCCACTGATACCAAAATCTGCAGATAATCAAATCCACCAACCTCCCCCCCTGCTGTTCTCCAAACATGATTGGAGCTTTGCTCCGGTTGAGTTTGGAGGCCTTTCTGAGGGCTGGGGTGGCCCTGCATAGCCTCCCCAACCTTCAGGAGGCCCTCAAGCCTCCGGAAATATTGCACTTTGGATTTTTGTTCAAAAAAAATAAGTACCAATTTTTGGCTTTTCAGAGGCTTTAGAGGACCTCCTGAAAGTTGGGGAGGCCGTGCACGCCTCGTGGCCCTGAGAAAAGCCTCCAAACAGCTCCGGTCATGTTCGGAGGACAACAGGTGGGGAGATCCATGGGTTCGGGACCCATGGTAAGATAAAACAGTGGGTCCTAAATCCGCGGATAAAGAGGCCCCACCTGTATGCTTAACAAACTCCTGTGCGGCAGGGTTTGTTGCAGACATTTTTCTGTGAGCCATTAACATGTTCTTGTCACAACTAAGAATGTCAATTTGTCTCCTCAGCACAATAAATAAAGATCAGTTTTCAAAGAGAAAAAATGATACACTGGACCCTGAACAGTAAGTAATACTTCCACAGCTCAAATTGTACTTGATGATGGTGATGGTGATGATAAAATTTTTTAAGAGAGGGTCCTTTTCTTCCATGTGTCACTTCAGGTGCTACTTCAAAAGTTTTGGCTTTATTCCCTTAGTGTATTGGCTTCAGTATTGTTTTGATATTGTATTTTTTAAAAGCCCATTCCAAGAAAAACAGACAAAACTATGACATTTGTAGCACATGTATCTTGACTGTTCTCCCAACTTGTTGCCCTTCAGTGGTCTAGGTCTGGGGTACTCTCTGATCTGTCCACTAGGGAACAGGCTCTACTTATATGGCCAGGGATGGGTACGAACACCTCCAACTTCTTTTTTGAAGCCAGTCTTTTTCTAGGCCCTGCAGTGCAGATTCTGAGCTCAGGCAGAGGGAACCTTTGACTTTCTTAAAAGTTCCTTTGACTTTCTTTTTCAGAAGCACTGCTAGTCATAACTTTGTTCTGTTGTATACTTGATTGTACTTTAACAGTTACATATATACTGGAATTGGTTGAATTGCTCTGAATTATTTTTAATAGTGGTCTATAGGAGAAGCAAAGCTATAGAACTTACTCTCCTGAAATCATTGTGCATTTGAGTTTGGACAATATTTAAAGGATAGCACCTTTATCCATTTCTAAGTCAGGAGAGAAGGATACAGCAAATTTGAAGTAATATATACAACCGAAGATCAGAAGTTATAACTTGTGAATCACATCAACACTGAAATGCTGTTCTATATTACCCTAATTGTGCCTTTAACAACCCCTGTGTTGCTAATGCTTGCTTTCTTTTTCAGATTTGTTGAATGTATAGAATGTGGAAGAAAAATGCACCAGATTTGTGTACTTCACCATGAGATAATTTGGCCCTCCGGGTGAGTTGCTTGCTGCTTTTTTTCTCTTCCTTTCATGTTAAGAGTATTGGCTGTGCCATAATTTGAAACTATATCATTCTAATTTTAACTGTTTCTTAAATATAGTGGGCCCTCAGTATTTGTGGGTGATTGATTCCAAGACTCTCCCATGAATACAAAAATCCCCTGTTTCTGGAGACCTTAGATGGGGACAAGGTCGCGGCACCGCAGTGACCTACTTGGAAGTCATGCTGGACCCTCCAGAGGTTGTGTCGGGCCCGCAGCCCATTGGCCTCTCCGCCACCTCAGAAGGCCTCCAGGACGCAACCAGGAATGGCTCCTGGAGGCATTCTGAGGCACAGGAAGGTCAGCGGAATGGACCACAGGCCTCCAAGCACCTCAGAACACTTCCTGGACACAACCAAAAATTGCGAACCTGAACAGGAAGTAACTTCCGGTCATGTCATAGAGGCCTTCTGAGGCACAGGGAAGCATCTGCAGTTGCTCAAATCTGCGGATGCCAAGTCAGCATATAAGACAGGTCCACTGCTTTCACGTTGCTAAGAGGAGTTTACAGTTTAAAATCTTCTAAATCAATTAATAAATAATAAATGGAGGCCCCTGAGGGTCTTTTCATAACCCAGATCCCGACACTTGCTTTCTAGTTCCAATACATTCTTTATTGTCAGGAAGCTTACACAGTTGAGTAGAAGCAAACACTTATCTGCTCTAAATCTCAGAATTACACTACTGTGCACCATCACTCTTGGCCATGAAGCCAACACAATCAATACTGTACATCTTTCCTTTCTGTGGTTCTGGCAATATTGACCTTGTTGAGATTCTTGCTTTTCTTTACTACCTCTTGCAGCACTTTAGGCAGTGAATAGAGATAGTTCAGTTTAACAAACCGTGCTCTGTAATCTGAAATAAAATGGTGAGATACTTATTTGTACACTGAGTACTTTCATGAGCTTTTGGTGACTGCTGATCTATAGTGGATGGATTCTTAAACCCCTATTGAGCACAATGCATTACCCCTCCTTAGAGGGGTCTTTGGAATCAGTGCTTATTGGTGTCAGGATGTTAGAAAACACCAAGAGAATATTTTGTTGGGGTAATTCATGCTTGTATTTGGAATATGTTTTCAATAAATTCACTCATTTTTTCACTTCTGTTTCAGTTTCGTCTGTGATGGATGTTTAAAGAAAACAGGACGAACCAGAAGAGAGAATAAATTCTCTGCTAGAAGTAAGTGAAAGGATGGTGTTCAGATGTACCCCTTAATGTTATGCTTAATTATTTGGAAGCAGGTCCCATTGATTTCAGTGGGTGTTATTTCCCATTTTGAGTTGAAGAGTGCATCTTTATCAAAGTTTGATAACGTTAGCAACTTACTACTTTTTTCCTAAGGGTTAGACATTATTTTGAACTCCTCTGTAATAGGCTGTTTAAAGCAGGAAGTGGTAGTACTTTTGCTTAAAATCCTCCCCCAAGCAGCAGTTTGTAAAAACAAAACAAAACAGACAAGGGAAAAGAGTAAGGGAAAAGACACAGCTGCCCACCCACTGCATAGGAAGCTGCCTTATTCCAAGTCAAACGGTCCATTTAGCTCGGTAGTGTTGACATTGTCAGCAGATCTCTAGGGTTTCTGACAGGAATATTTCTCTTTCATATATGGAGGTCCTAGGGATTGAACTTGGGAGCTTCTGTATGCAAAGCTAAGCTGGAGCTCTACCATGGATTTATAGCCCCTCCCCAAAAGCAGCAAACCGCTGCCAGTACCTACAAGGCAGTAGCGGAATGGCTTGGAAAGGGACTAGACTCCTGGGCCTCAGATTAAGGTCGATACTTATCTATCAATTAATCCAAGCCCTAAGATAGGGCGTGTCACTTTCCTGCACTGAATATCTCTTGTATGGCTATTTGGGTGTTTTAAAGGACCACTTCTGTTCCACTTCCTTCTTTAAATGTGTCAATGATAAGTTTAATGTGTAATTTAATTTGGCCCTAAGCTTTCTTTATAGTTGGAGTTGAAAGATATTCTGGTAGCCAGATGAGTTTCATTTAAATAACTAACACTACCTCCAGCAGTATTGGCCTGTCAGGAACATGATCCCCATGCTAATCTGCTTTCAATAAATTGGAGTTATGCATCTTTGATCATGTTTATATTTAAAAAAATCTTAAGGCAAACAAACATAAATTCTGGACAGTGGGTGATTGCCTGGTAACTTTACATTGACACGGTGCAATTAAGAAGCCCTGTTCTCTACACATTCTTAAAATATGGAAGACATTAACTTGCTACGTAACTATTCAAGAGTCTTTCTTCAGCTTCATTCTCCTAAAATGGAATCCAAATTGCCATATGAGACTGATACTTCATGTCTCAACATCTGTTTGCTTTTTCTCCATAATTAAAGTTTCCTAGATTTATTGGGCTCATTGCTTGAGATCTAGAGTGGGGGTAGGGAAGCTGCATTATTATATGTGCTAGTTGATTTTCAGTTCATTTCCTTCTAACTTATGATATTGAATGCACCTCATTCATTTCACCTACTCTGCACATGGTTTTCAGTGAGTTATCCACCAGCATCTTTGGTCGGTTTGGGAAAGATCTTAGGGCTATAGTAGATGACTGCTATACTAAGTTACAGTAATGTGAGAGAGCTTGAAAGTAAAAGAACAAATGTTATAATGCTATTATGTAAATTGTGGTGCTGCTGCATTTGGAGTACAAGTGGGCCCCCTACTTAAGGACATCCAGCTTACAGATCTCCTTACTTAATGACAACTGCGTTGTACTTCACATAGGCACAATATGTCTTTTCTGATTATTTTTGCGCAGGTATAGTTTGTGAGGAAGAGATGCAGAAAAGGGAGATAAAGGAGACCCAGTATGGCACCTAATAAAACTGTATTCATGTTTCTCTCCAACTGATGCAAATTGTAACTTGTTGTAAAATACAAGTAATTCAGATGCAGCCCCTCCCAATCTGAGCTACTGTAAGACCCATTTTGTACATTACGCAACAAAAAAAAGCAGGGTTACTGCAGTGCCGTAAGGAGTGAATTCTCTATTTTATAGATAGTAACTTGTTTATAGAAATATTTTTATACTGTTTTTCAACCACTACAGTAAGTTGTTCACAATTTTGTTTACATTGCATAAATAAATAATGCTTCAATTGAAGTATGTTTCAACTTAAGACCTGTACCTAACCTGTACTTACCTGTATTGGAACCTAATCTATACTTAAGTAGGGGATTACCTGTATTGCATAACAGTTCTGATGTTTGAGACAGAATAAATACCTTAGAACTGGAAGAGATAAGAACAACCCCACTGGATCAGGCCATAGGCCCATCTAATCCAGCTTCCTGTATCTCACAGCGGCCCACCAAATGCCCCAGGGAGCACACCAGATAACAAGAGACCTCATCCTGGTGCCCTCCCTTGCATCTGGCATTCTGACATAACCAATTTCTAAAATCAGGAGGTTGCGCATACACATCATGGCTTGTACCCCGTAATGGATTTTTCCTCCAGAAACTTGTCCAATCCCCTTTTAAAGGCGTCTAGGGTAGACGCCAGCACCACATCCTGTGGCAAGGAGTTCCACAGACCAACCACACGCTGAGTAAAGAAATATTTTCTTTTGTCTGTCCTAACCCGCCCAACACTCAATTTTAGTGGATGTCCCCTGGTTCTGGTATTATGTGAGAGTGTAAAGAGCATCTCCCTATCCACTCTGTCCATCCCCTGCATAATTTTGTATGTCTCAATCATGTCCCCCCTCAGGCATCTCTTTTCTAGGCTGAAGAGACCCAAACGCCATAGACTTTCCTCATAAGGAAGGTGCCCCAGCCCCGTAATCATCTTAGTCACTCTCTTTTGCACCTTTTCCATTTCCACTATGTCTTTTTTGAGATGCGGCGACCAGAACTGGACACAATACTCCAGGTGTGGCCTTACCATAGATTTGTACAACGGCATTATAATACTAGTCATTTTGTTCTCAATACCCTTCCTAATGATCCCAAGCATAGAATTGGCCTTCTTCACTGCCGCCGCACATTGGGTCGACACTTTCATCGACCTGTCCACCACCACCCCAAGATCTCTCTCCTGATCTGTCACAGACAGCTCAGAACCCATCAGCCTATATCTAAAGTTTTGATTTTTTGCCCCAATGTGCATGACTTTACACTTACTGACATTGAAGCGCATCTGCCATTTTGCTACCCATTCTGCCAGTCTGGAGAGATCCTTCTGGAGCTCCTCACAATCACTTCTGGTCTTTACCACTTGGAAAAGTTTGGTGTCGTCTGCAAACTTAGCCACTTCACTGCTCAACCCTGTCTCCAGGTCGTTTATGAAGAGGTTGAAAAGTAACGGTCCCAGGACAGATCTTTGGGGCACACCGCTTTTCACCTCTCTCCATTGTGAAAATTGCCCATTGACACCCACTCTCTGCTTCCTGGTCTCCAACCAGTTCTCAATCCATGAGAGGACCTGTCCTCTAATTCCCTGACTGTGGAGTTTTTTCAGTAGCCTTTGGTGAGGGACTGTGTCAAACGCCTTCTGAAAGTCCAGATATATAATGTCCACGGGTTCTCCCACATCCACATGCCTGTTGACCTTTTCAAAGAATTCTATAAGGTTCGTGAGGCAAGACTTACCCTTACAGAAGCCATGCTGACTCTCCCTCAGCAAGGCCTGTTCATCTATGTTTTGAGATCCTATCTTTGATGAGGCATTCCACCATCTTCCCCGGTATGGATGTTAGGCTGACCAGCCTATAGTTTCCCGGGTCCCCCCTCTTTCCCTTTTTAAAAATAGGCGTAGAGAAATAGGTAGAAAAAAAGGCAACTAACAGTTAAGAAGTTGGAGTGTCATTCAAGAACATGTTAACATTTGAGGTTTAAAAAACAAAAGACTAAAGGATGTTTATATATCATAAAATTGTGAATGATGTGAAAATAAGAAAAAATTTTCTTTACCCTATAATACTGAATTCTTATTAGTCACCCTCAGAATGTTCTTCTGAAAAGCACATGCCACATCATTTCCATTACTACTTTTCTATAAGAATTTTGATTTTGTCAGGCTTTAATCTTTAGGCCACTGGGAGCAGAAACTATTTTAGTTGTTGCTTGTTTAGTGCTATATGTTTACTGCTGTGTGTTGGGGTGGTGGTGTTGTAAGCCACTTTGGGGACATGATTGAAAAGTGGGGTATAAATATAAAAAACATGCAGTTTGATCAACCAACCAAATGGATTGGAAGTAGGAACAAAAGGAAGTTTCACACTTTATGACCTTAAGGAACTAGCTACCACAAGTCATGATGAAAAGGACCTAATTTATATCAGTTTTAAAAGAATTGGCTATTGGTCAATAGCTATTAGCCATTATAGCTATTGGAGCTTCTATGTTTGGAAGGAGGATGCTTCTGAGTGCCATATTCTGGAGATAAGATCATGAGAGTTGTTGCCTTCAAGGCCTCTTTGTGAGTTTTCAGCAGATACGTGACTCTCCCAGAATGGACTTGAGTTCTGATCCAGCACAGTTGTTCTTACCATTTGCTTATAAGTTAGTTTATTTAAATTGACTGTTTCATTTTTTTTTGTCACTAGCCTCCTCCTTATGTTGAAGCTCATTGATGTGACAGATTGTTAATGAGTGTTGAAGTAACTGATCATTCTTAGAGCTCAAGTAGATTCATCATTTGAAACTTTAGTTGATGATCAAGGGCAAACTTTCATTGGTGCAAATTTTAATCCCTTGGGACTGAGAGTTCACACTTCTTTCTTTGGTTCCTACATGCTACTGTAATCATGTATTTAGAGTTCTTTATTTGTTTATATAGGGTTGCCAACCACAAGACTTGGCACTTTCTTAGAGAACAGAGTGAATGACTTCCTGAGAAGACAAAATCACCTTGAGTCAGGGGAAGTCATTGTTAGGGTGGTTCATACTTCAGAGAAAACGGTAGAAGTTAAACCAGGAATGAAAGCAAGGTATGACATTTTCAACATTAAAATGGTTTGTTCTGTTCTGTTTTTATATTCCTGTAAGTGTTTTAAGCAATGCAAAATAAGTTCTTTTGATGGCCAAAAAACTATGCCACAACTTGCATATCATGCATATGAGTAATATGCTTAGACTTTCTCCTCTGAATAATGAGATATTTAAAGTACTTCTGTTTCCCATGGGGTGTGTGTGTGTGTGTGTGTGTGTGTGTGTGTGTTTATAACCCATTTTTGCCCGATCCACAGGTGTGCACCTTTGGTCTCTGTTGCATATATGCAGTATTGGGCAGAAATAGCTTAAATAAACTGCGTTCTTATGTTTATGTAAGATGATTAAATAGAGCACTGATTTTTTTTTAAATGAAGCAAAAGATGCTAACATTTTCAAAGGAATGAGAAAGTGAACAAATTTTCAGCATGGGTGTAGACGCTCTGAACTACTGAATTATTTCACATGCCAGCTGAGTACATTTGTTCTAACACAAAGATAATTCTTCTCTGTCCACTACTTTCCATAGCACAACTCTCAGTTTACACTGAGTAGTGTGATACTGTATATTAATATTTGGAATGCTCTATTATATAATTTGTCTCACTCACTAATATTTTCATTTTCCTTTTTGGGGGTTTTCATACAATGCTGTATAAGAATGAGGTGATAGACATGGCAGAGACTTGGCACTAAGGGGCATGGAGACAGGGGTAAACAGGGGAGTGCAGTTCTTTCAATTGTAGGTACTTTAGTGTCCGTTCACTATTGTAGTTAAGCTTAAGACTTCCCAGAAAAGGTGAGCAAAGTTCACTGGAAAAGAAGCTAAGGATTGCATTGCTTCTTTTTTTGAGGGGGAGGGAATTGATGAAGGGTAAATTTTGAAATTATTGGTAGATTTAGGTAAAGAATATGTATTCTTTATTTCTAACGCTAATATACTCTTTACGTGGAGGTGGGTTTTTTAGTGATAATGAAATAAAAACACATAGCTTGGCTTTCTGCACTTCCAACTTTGGAAAACACTGAAATCCACAAACAAATAAAACTGTTTTCACCCACTTCTACCTTTAAGCCAGGACAAAAAGTTTGAAGATGCTTTTCAGCTATCTCACAGCCCAGTCCTGAGCTGCTTGGGGTGCCCAGCTTCGGTGGCACCGAAAATGGCTGCTGCCGCATCCTGTGCGCCCCTGTCTACCGCGGGCGGCACCTCGGGACTTTCATCCCCTTCTCCCGGGTAAGGGAAACAGGACCACAATGGGGCTACTCCTTGCCGACCATAAGGTCGGCGGTAAGGTAAAGGTGTTTGTGTAGGGCGCCAAGCCCCATATGAACACCTTGGATTCAGTGGAGAGAAGCTCCACTGGACCCACTTCCCTCCCTCCCCCCCAGCACGCCTCCCGTCTGCCCTCTCCCCGCCTCCCACCTCCCTGTCACACCTCCTCCCCGCCCTCTCTCTGCCTGTCTCCCCCCTACCTGGAATGCCACCTCCCCACCTCCACTTACCGTGCTACGGCTCAGTGGTCCATGCAACCACCAAGTAGCCGAGGACGGGTGCCAGCCAGTGCTCAGCTAGCACAGGTGCTGGCCCAGCGATAAACCTCGCCAACATGCCTTACGGCAGAAAACCAGAGCGCAGAGCTCAGGATCGGGCTCTCAGAGTATTATCTTGATTAGCAGGGGCTGAGAGAAATGTAAGCAAATTAAGGAAGTTGATCAGATACCCTTAAATGTGTCTTGGAAAGTTTTGTTATAATCCTTTCTCTAGACCAGCAGTTTTCAATCGCTCAGGTGTGCCACGAGATCAGAGCAGGCAGGCAGCAGCTGCGCATCTGCATGCAGAAGAAGCGGCTGCTATGAGCCTCCCGCGGCAGGGAGAACAAGCAAGGAAGCAGCCAGGGAAAGGGCTGGTTGCGGCTGCTTTGCATCCCACGCAGCAGCTGAAGAGTCCGCTTGGAGCTTGCTCCTGCTACTGAGCACGACTCAGGCTGCAACCTGATCATCATTTTCCTGGGAGTAAGCCCCATTGGCTACTATGGGGCTTACTTCTGAGTAGACATGCATAGGGTTGGGCATGAAGGCAGTTGTTGCCTGCCTATGTGCTGATTGCCCAACCAGAGAAGCCTGGAGGAGCCAGGAGGTGGGAGCTGCAGAGTGAGTGAGAAGAGGGAGCCAGAAGTGGGCAAGCAGGTACACAGCGAGCAAGTCTGCTGAGGCCCCCAGCCTAAGGACTGGCTGGCTGAAAAGGGTCCCTGAAAGTCCCTTTTCCTTGCCAGTTTGCCTGCAACTCCCCAAAGTGACCCTCCCCGCACTTTGGGGCTTTTAGAGGAAGGGCGCTGGGCCACAATCCTATCCACACTTTCCTGGGAATAAACCCATTGACTATAATGGGGCTTTCTTCTGAGCAGGTATGCATTGGACTGGGCTCTGGGGGTGCTATCCCATCCACACTTTCCTGGGAGTAAGCCCCTTTGACTATAATAGGGCTTACTTTTGAGCAGGCATGCTAAGGATTGGGCTTTTGGTTGCACTCTTTTTTCTCAAATACACAAGCAGGCAATTGGCACTTCTCTCTCCTCTTCTCCCCCACCCCCCTCCCCAGACGTATTCCCCCCCAAATCTCACAATCACAGTTAGCAACTCTCTTACTGTCCCTTCCCTCATTTGTCCACACCTTCCAAAGATACAGAATCACTGCCTCACATTCTCTCTCTCCCCCCCACCCCCAGTTTAATCCTGCACTTGTTTCAATCATGTGTCCTCACTGCCCCTCACCCACTATGTGATCAACCTCTTCCCTGTCTTTGCCAACACTTTCTGGCACTTTTGATAAGAATTTGAACATTGGATTTTTCCTCCTTTTCAGAAACCACATATACTTCCCTCTCCATGCTTCTTGTCAATTTTTTTGTCATGTAATGATTTAATTGTATTAATTTTATTAATTCAAGATCAACTATAATGTAGTTAATGTAGTAATTTAATGTAAGTAAAAAACTGGTAGTGTGCCTTGACAATTTTAGTGCCTTGTCAGTGTGCCCTTAGCTGAAAAAGGTTGAAAATGGCTGCTCTAGACAATCTTGTGTGGAAATATCCATATTTTTGTCATGTAACACACATGACTGGATTAAACAAGGTGTGTGTTGTTATTTTGCTGTTTCATCTCTGTCTGCAGGGAATGCATTTTAAACACGTCTTTACATTTTGTAGGTTTGTAGATAGTGGAGAGATGGCTGAACAGTTCCCATACCGAACAAAAGCTCTCTTTGCTTTTGAGGAGATTGATGGTGTGGATTTGTGCTTTTTTGGTATGCATGTTCAGGAGTATGGGTCAGATTGTCCACAACCCAACCAGAGGTAAGGATCTGCAATGAAATCTTCAAGTTGGTTCTTTTGGTTGTAGTTGTGACTAGATTGCTAGCCGTAAGATTTCAGACTTCTGACATAAGCTAAAACTGCCCAGAAGCACATAACTGCCTTAAGGCTAGTTATATATAGTTTAAGTCACTCTTCCCTATCCCACTTCTCCTATGCCTATTTTGCACAAATGGAACTGGTTTACCTTAGATAGGAATAACTTCTCTTGCTTTTTGCAAGTGGCTTGCATCAAATTAGGAGTAACTGTTTACTTAATAGAAGTAGGCTGTCAGATGCATTATCAGAGGAAAATCCCCTTCATCTAATTTGGTGAAGTGTATAATCTAATTGTGTTTACTTTCTATCTGATACTAGTTATGTGGTTTGAGAGCTGCATCTAATAAAGCACTAATTCAAGCATCCCCCCCCCCCCACTCTGCAAAAAAAGGTGCAAAGAATATCTTCACTGTGAGCATAGGCTATAAAAGGGGTCTTTACCTTAGGTACTGTTTCTGATAAGAGCAGATTAATGAACTTTGTAAATCACATTGGTCATCCGTTTGTGAGATGGCTCAGTTTTTGCAAGAGCTACTAAGTTTTCTCCCATCTCATGTAAACCTGCAAACTATGGTTTGCATTTATCTTGCAAACCAGGATTGAAAACAGCAAATCAGAATTAATTTGTAGGCAGGTGCGTAAACTGTAATTTCTTGGTTCAAGTGAAATATAGTCCTTCAACTTAGAAAAGAAGGAGAACGTTAGTTCATGATTCCATGCCATGAACCAGCCCTGTATTATGTTCTTACAGAGGTGAGAGTGCTGCGTGGAAAGGCCCAAGCTTGTTTGAAGATGAAACAGCCTCTAATTCCATCATCACTCCTGGGGGGAGGGAGTCAGGTGTGCACAGTCCCCCCATCACTTCTGTCTCTTTAGTTGTCTGCCTCACCTTCAAAATATACATGGCAGGAGGATCCTGGAAGCAGAAGTTTTCTGGTGGTTGTGGTGATGGGGGAGAGGCGGAGAATTACCCTGATCCTCTTTGTGCCCACTCTCTTTCCAGAAGAGCAGTTGGAAATTGAATCATAATGGCTGTTACCTTTTCTTTCAGCTCACTGCTGTGATCTTTGGCAGCAGCACTGGAGGGAGGAGGTAAATCCCAACTCCCACCCTCTTCTTGATTGGTCTCTAAGAGAGCAAATGTGAAGAGAATGGTGCAGTGGCTGGGCAGACCAGTTAGGGAGGTATTTAGCAAATGCAGGACATGTCTGCTGCTGGTTCACCTCACCACCTGGCCTCCTGCTCATAGCAGCCACTTCATCCAACCTCAAGACCAGGTGGACTTGTGCTGATACAGGTTAAACATTATTTGGAAAGTAGCCAGAGAGGTTGAATAGGGAAATGGCAGAGAAATTGAGATAGGAAGGAAGAAGTTGAATTGGAAAGTGGAATCCTCAGAATTTGACTGTACCATTGTAAATGACACTTTTTTTGCTTAGAGTCTTGACAGATGGAATGTGTATGTATTGCAAAATGCTTCTAGTTATTGCCTGGGTTTATGAATATGCTCTATTCCTTGTCTAGGCGAGTATACATATCTTACCTCGACAGTGTTCATTTCTTCCGCCCTAAATGCTTGAGGACTGCTGTTTATCATGAAATACTAATAGGATACCTAGAGTACGTCAAGAAACTGGGGTAAGCTTTCTGTTCTAGAACAAGTTCCATGGTATCCAAATGTATAGAAGACTGTATTTTCAGGGCTTATCTAGTACTCTTGTCTTGTGTTGTTCCTCTCCATCAGTGGAAAGAGAATATGCACCTAGGTGGTTCGTAGCAACTATAGCATTTGTTTTAAGAATCCTTTCATGAAGTGGTGGGGGCTATTAGTTATGTAGTTAGTTTCAGACTGCCAG
Organism: Tiliqua scincoides; assembly: GCF_035046505.1. Classification (NCBI taxonomy): domain Eukaryota; kingdom Metazoa; phylum Chordata; class Lepidosauria; order Squamata; family Scincidae; genus Tiliqua; species Tiliqua scincoides. The sequence continues at coordinate 58,283,400 of NC_089827.1, forward strand.
TTCTGACCCGAGTGTCAAGGTAGAAGGTTCCACTCCCAGGAGATGTCATAATTTTATATGAAACTTGTAAAAACTGAGATTATGCCTATTTACTGATAGTAATCAAGTATTGGCTAAGATTCTCTATTTATATAGAGAGGTTTTGGCAGATGTTGAGCCATTGGCTCTGTCCACATGTTCTTCCTGCTGGCCCTTTCACCAGGCTTCTCAGAAAGATTTCCATGGTATCTGAAGTAGTTTCAGCTCCAAAGCAAAGCATACCTGGGTCCCACCTGGCTGGAAAGTCACCTGCAATTACATATCCTCCTCCTAACTTGTGGATTCTTACTTACTGGAAGCCTCTGGCTGGACAACCATCTGTTGTGGATGGTCTGTCTCTGAGTGTCCTGCATCAAGCAGAGATTTCAGCTAGATGGTTCACAAAGCCCTCTCCCAATCTTTGATTCTGTGTGTATATCAAAAGTTGTTTGATGATGTCTCTGCTTGCTCCTTGTAAAAGGAAAAAAAATTGTTCTTTTTAAAGGATAAATGGATAGGATGGGTAATGTTGAAGTGTTGATGGTGGATAATTAAGATAATTTTCTTGGATTTTTAAAATATTAGGTATACAACTGGACATATCTGGGCCTGCCCACCTAGTGAAGGAGATGATTATATTTTCCATTGCCATCCTCCTGATCAGAAGATACCTAAGCCCAAACGACTACAGGAATGGTACAAAAAGATGCTGGATAAATCTGTATCAGAGCGCATAGTCCATGATTACAAGGTTGGTTGCCAGTTAGATGCGGTACCTGTTTTGGTTATTGTATCACTGCTTATCCTGGAATAGGTGCTTGTTCTCTAGACACTGTAAAAGTATTTTAAAAAGTACTTGACAGCTAGTAGCACTTGAAGTATGATGTTGAAAAGCATTTGGACAATTTGGCTGCAATCCTAAGCACATTTTCTAGGGAGTAGCCCCACTGGACACAATGGGACTTACTTCTGGGTAGATACTCATAGGATTGTGCTGTGAGGCTTTTTAAGAACGGTAGGTATAGAAAAAACATTACATCTTTCTTGTACCATCCAGTACTATGTGCTTCTGCTTTGCTATAAGAAAAATCTGGTAACTATAAAACCAAAACAGCTTTCAAGAACAATTTGGTGAAGTTGAAAAGGGAGTAGCTTCTTTTTTGGACAAGTCTACTAGAGGTTTTTTTCCTGCATTGAGTGTGTTCTGTTGTATCTTGAGGAGCAGGCAGCTGTGCTAACTGAAAACATTTTTGTGTTGCAGGATATTTTTAAGCAAGCAACAGAAGACCGCCTAACAAGTGCAAAAGAATTGCCTTATTTTGAAGGAGACTTTTGGCCCAATGTTCTAGAGGAGAGCATTAAGGAGCTAGAGCAGGAAGAAGAGGAGCGAAAGAGAGAAGAAAACACTAGCAATGAGAGCACAGATGTAAGGAAGTAACTTACTTGAACAATAATGGTCATTTTTTACTCTTACTAACTTTCTTACTGGCTGAATTGACACCATTAAATTTGACAACTGCTAATAGGTTAATTGTTAGAGGAATAAGCGGATAAGAACTAGTCGAAGTCATTTGTTTTCATTATGGAATGATTTGCTAACATGGCTTTAAACCCATCCTGTCTGTCATAATCCTTAGTCTTAGTGGGAATGAGAGAAAGTCTTGTATGCTACTTAGAAGCCTGGTTTGTCTCTGCCTGGTATCTACCTCAGCGGCAGCAGCAGCTTGAGTATTAATGGCATGTGAGTTGAATTGGGAAGTGTGAATTCCTAGGCTGGTTGTATCCTATCACTTGTAAACTTGATTAAAGTTCTGACTTCACTTTCCAGGTTAGCAAAGGAGATAGCAAAAATGCCAAAAAGAAGAACAATAAGAAGACGAGTAAAAATAAAAGTAGTTTGAGTCGTGGTAATAAAAAGAAACCTGGAATGCCCAATGTCTCTAATGATCTTTCCCAAAAACTATACGCCACTATGGAGAAGCACAAAGAGGTAAGATTGACTGTAAAGTTATTTGAATGACGACCAAAAGGCAGATTACAAATTCTGAAATATATAACTACTTGCTCAACTGTTGAAGCTGGGCAAATAATTCTTATTTGTCAATGACAACTTACTCTTTGGAGTCTAGATAGAAAGAGCAGAGGAGTATTTCTGCTATATTGTCAATTCTTTTGTGGTCAAATAAAAAAAACTTTGTCTAATTTGCCACACAAATTGAACTTTAATTTAATCCAGTGGTCTGAGGAATGTGCTACTCTCAAATGAGAAGCAGACAGCACACATGTGCATGCCTTGTGGAAATGAGGAGCTCACATTTTTCTGTTTGTTAAATAAGTGCTAAAAAAATAAGATATCCCTGAGATTTTAAGGAAAGTATTGAAAAAGTATTTTATTTATTTTACTAAGTAAAGCTGCTTTTATTTTAAGGACTGTATTGTATTAAAACAGAACATTTTGCAAGTCCTTGCATTGTGTGTTTAGTGTGTGTTTATTGAAGCACTTTTGAAAAACAAAAAACTTTTGGCTGCAGGTTTACCAGCTACACAAATGCACACAAGGCAGGAAGGAAGACAGCACAGGGAAATGCACTCTTAAATTAGGGTCCCATACAATGTGATTGTTTGGAATTGTCTTGGCCAAATCTGGGTGGGTTTTGATCTGATAAATTAAGTTAAACACTTGCCCATAAGGTAGAATATCATGGTGCAATTTGGAATATGGAAAGCCCTTCCTTCCAATGTATGTATGTACAGTTCCTTTCCCAATATAAAGAATGATAACTAGTTACTAGATATAACACTTCAGGCAGTTTGTAGGGTAAGGCAGGCGGTCACAATGGTAAGAATGGATCACAAGGAGAAATAAATTGGTTGTATATGAGAAAGCAGGGATTTGCTCCCAGCTTTGCTCCATCAGTGTTTTAGTGTTTTATAGCAACAGTTTTGCCTGTTCCTGATCATTTGTAGCCCGTTAACTTTTGAAGCATTTTGCATGGAGTTTGAAAGCGGCAATAAATATTGTATCTGTAAAGGTGATGCCTAAAAGCTCTTGGGATGCAGTGTGAAATTAGCCATTCTCTGTATTTTCCAGGTATTCTTTGTGATTCGTCTTATCGCTGGTCCTTCAGCCAACTCCCTGCCTCCCATCATTGAACCTGACCCTCTCATTCCATGCGACTTGATGGATGGGCGTGATGCCTTCCTCACTCTTGCTAGAGATAAACATCTTGAGTTTTCCTCACTACGAAGGGCAATGTGGTCAACTATGTGCATGCTGGTAGAGTTGCACACTCAAAGCCAAGACCGTTTTGTTTACACCTGCAATGAGTGCAAGCACCATGTGGAGACTAGATGGCATTGCACCGTCTGTGAGGTATGACTTGGAGATTTTTCCTTTTAAATTGTGATTGATCAGCATTCAGGAGATGGCTTTCAGGGAGTTTTAAAGCTCTGAAAAACCAAGTCAGATGACTCATACAGTTGATTTTTTTTTTAAGTGAGGAAAAGGGTGGGTGAAGGTTTTTTAGATTTTGTCCTTCTACTATGGGCTGCCATGCTCTTAGGCTTTATCTTGGCCCATTTGTAAAGAATGTCCCACTGCTCCACCCTTTGCTATTCCTCTTGAGGCAGATTGTGCATTATTAGACTTTCTGTTCCGATACAGCTCTTGTCTACTTCAGGATAAAGCTTTCTTAGGTTATTGCAACCAGGTATGTAATAGAAATGTATCCCCAAGACCAGGAGCTCTTAATCTTTTTATTATTACAGATTCCCACTGGATTGCCCAATATGACCCCATACTCCGTTTGCCAGACAGTCAAAATCATCATCTCCAATCCTAAGTACAGTGCCAGTATGACTTCAAAAGATATCAGTAGCTTGTTTTTACTTAACATTTGGATAGCTAGGAACAGAACATCACAATCCACATTGATAATAGTGATAGTTAATAATCTAACAACAAAATTTTTTTAATTGTTCAGAGATCGAGTCCCATACCCCCATGAGGGGGTGGGTAAGGATACCCCCTGTTAAGAATTCCTGTCCAAGATTCTTTTTGTAGAAATCTCTATTTTTCTGAAGATTGCTTGAAATTCAGGATTGCATTAATTGCTTTGCTTTGCCACTGGAGTGTTCCTGAATTTTCAGTCTCAGTAAATCTGTGTTTCTATGAGTCAACATGATGAATTTTTTCTGTTTTCAGGATTATGACCTGTGCATCACCTGCTACAACACTAAAAACCATGAGCACAAGATGGAGAAGCTGGGCCTTGGTATTGATGATGAGAGCAACAACCAGCAGACAGCCACCACTCAAAGCCCTGGTGACTCCCGCCGCCTGAGTATCCAGCGCTGCATCCAGTCTCTGGTCCATGCTTGCCAGTGTCGCAATGCCAATTGTTCACTGCCGTCCTGTCAGAAGATGAAGAGAGTTGTCCAGCACACCAAAGGCTGTAAGCGCAAAACCAATGGAGGTTGCCCAATCTGCAAGCAGCTTATTGCTCTTTGCTGCTATCATGCAAAGCACTGCCAGGAGAACAAGTGCCCAGTACCCTTTTGCCTCAACATCAAACACAAGCTTCGCCAGCAGCAGCTTCAGCACCGCCTGCAGCAGGCCCAGATGCTCCGGAGAAGGATGGCAAGCATGCAGAGGACCGGCATAGTAGGCCAGCAGCAAGGATTGCCCTCACCAACACCTGCCACACCGACAACTCCAACAGGCCAGCAGCCACCCACTCCTCAGACTCCCCAGCCACAGCCTCCACCCCAGGCTGCCTCGCAGCCACAACCTGCACCTCCTAATAACATGCCACCATATAGCATGTCAAGAACTCAACCTCCTGGTGCTGTGTCCCAGGGCAAGGCTGGTGGTCAAGTGACTCCTCCAACAACTCCTCAGACTGCCCAGCCACCTATCCAGGGTCCCCCAGCAGCTGCAGTGGAAATAGCCATGCAGATCCAGCGAGTGGCAGATCACCAGCGGCAGATGGCTCATGTTCCAATTTTCCAGAGGCCAATTCAACATCCCATGCCCCAGATGAATCCAATACAACCCATGGGTGTGACACCACCACAGATGGCGCGAGGTCCGGGTGGCCACATAGATCAAGGGATCGGACCAACAGGAATTCAGCAGCAGCCAGCTTGGCCCCCTGGTGGGTTGCCCCAACCTCAGCAGCTACAACCAGGAATGCAGAGACCATCCATGATATCAGTGGCCCAGCCTGGGCAGCCTATGAATATGTCACCACAACCAGGAATGGGACAAGTACCTGGTGCAGCTCAGCCAAAACAAAATTCTCTGCCCCAGGCAGCCTTACAAAACCTGCTGCGAACTCTCAGGTCTCCCAGCTCTCCCATGCAGCAGCAACAGGTGCTTAACATCCTGCACTCAAACCCTCAGCTATTGGCTGCTTTCATCAAGCAGCGGGCTGCCAAGTATGCTGGGAACCAGAATCCACAGGGCATGCCAGGGCAGCCTGGAATGCCTCAGGGGCAACCAGGGCTTCAGCAGCAGCAGGCCATGGCAGGGCAACAAGGTGTGCACCCAAACCCAGCCATGCAAAACATGAATCCAATGCAACCAGGTGTCCAGAGGCCCAACATGCCCCAGCAGTCACCACCCCAGCAGCCTCCGCCTCAGCAGACCATGGGTGGGATGAATCCTCAGAATCAACCAATCAATATGAATCACTCGGCGATGTCTCCCCAGTTTCGGGATCTCCTAATGAGAAGACATCAAATGATGCAGCAGCAGCAGCAGCAACAGGGAGCAGGACCAGGGTTGGGACCAGGCATGGCCAACCACAACCAGTTTCAGCAGCCCCAGGGAGTTGGATACTCGCAGCAGCAGCAGCAGCAGCAGCAGCAGCAGCAGCGGATGCAGCATCACATGCAGCAGATGCAGCAAGGAAATATGGGACAAATGAGCCAGCTTCCACAAGCAATGAGTGCAGACACAGGAGCAAGTTTGCAGCAGGCTTTCCAGCAGAGGCTACTCCAGCAGCAGATGGGATCACCAGCTCAGCCCAATCCTATGAGCCCCCAACAGCACATGCTCCCTAGTCAGGCCCAGTCCCCACACTTACAAGGCCAGCAGATTCCATCGTCGCTCACCAATCAAGTGCGTTCTCCACAGCCTGTCCCCTCGCCACGGCCCCAGTCTCAACCCCCCCACTCCAGCCCTTCCCCTAGGATGCAGCCTCAACCTTCTCCACATCACGTCTCCCCACAAACCAGCTCCCCACATCCAGGACTGGTAGCTGCCCAGGCTAACCCCATGGATCAAGGGCACTTTGCTAGCCCGGACCAGAGTGCAATGCTTTCTCAGCTTGCTAGCAATCCCGGCATGGCAGGCCTTCATGGTGCAAGTGCCACAGAACTGGGACTCGGCTCAGATAATTCAGACTTGAATTCAAACCTTTCACAGAGTACACTAGACATACACTAAGACGCGTTGTAGCATTTTGGGAGCAAAAAACCTTATTTTCTCAAGACTTTTTGTACTGAAGACAATTTTTTTGAATCTTTCTTAGCAGAAACAACATTTTTCCCTGGAATACATCTGAATTCTGCAGCAGTAGTTTGTGGTTTTTAAAAGAAGAAACCAACAAAATGAACCTGAGGGACAATAGAATACAAAGAAAATATATTTTTGTTATGGCTGGGATCATAACCAGTCCTTTTTCTTGTTTTTGTTTTCCCTTCGCGTGCGTTGGGGAGGTGCTTGGGAGGGGATAGTTATTTGGCTGCTGACCAAATGGCTTCCTTCTCTAGCCTCCAATAGGTTTTATTTTTTTTAAATTAATGAAAATATGTAATATTGATAGTTATAATTTACTGAGGCAGATGGTTAACATTTTCCCTATTCTGGTTTTTCCTCATGTCTACTGCAAAAAAAGAAAAAAAAAGAAACAGGAGAACATTTCCTAAAACTGGAGGACAAAAAGGGTGAATGTTGCTTTAAAAATACAGTGCATATATATAAATATATATATAAATATATATTAAAGATAAATACCAATTTTTCCTCTTTGGTTGGAAAGATGTCAATTCTTTAAAAAAAATGTAAAAATTAAGTAACCCAGCCTCCCTCCTGAAATCTACTTTTGTCCTCCAAGAATTTTCTATATCAGAGTCTGAGCTTAAACTTCAAGTATTAAAATTTGTACATGTAGAGAGAAGACAACTTTTTTGCAAACACACAGGGGCAGCTGCCAAATGGATGTAGTATATATATTGTGGTTTGTTTTCTTGAAAGAATTTTTTTTGTTATTTTTACATCTAACAAAGGAGAAAATAAAGAGGGTAAGAAACTATTCCAAGGGTATAATTTTAACCTGAGAGAGAATCCCTGGGGTTTCTTCTTTATGCTTGCTTTCTCTTTCCCACCCTTCCCTTTTCCTCTTCCTTCCATTTTCTGTAAAACTTGAAAATAGAAAGCAAAAAACCCTCAAATGTTGTAAATCATGCAATTAAAGTTGATTACTTATAAATATGAACTTTCGATCACTGTATAGACTGTTAAAATTGATTTCTTATTACCTATTGTTAAATAAACTGTGTGAGACAGACTGAATTTTTTAATGCTTCTATTCTCCTTTTTCCAACTATTGGTGCTTTATTTTAAAGGGGGGGAAAAGATGGCTTGCTTTTGCAAAATTAATATTTGGCAGTTACAGTTTAAAGACATACCTAGTGTATGGTTACATTATGTGTGTGGTGTTTTTTTGCATTGGGTATCGTTGGGCTTTAATGAAAACTACCCATGTCCATATTGCTGTGACTTTGTATTTCCTACTGTTTGCACTATGTATACTACAAATATTTTGCTTTAATTATTCAGGTGGGGTCCTATTTGCATATCTGATAGCCCGTCATTCTCAAAAGAACTTTCAGAATATGGTTAAATGTGTGAATGTTGGATCAAAATAAGGGGTTAAGACTAACTCAGACATCAGCCAGCATTTCTTGGTTTGGAAGAAGAGACCAACACCATTCCAGGAACAAAAATAGCTTTGATTTTCATTAGGGACTGGGTTTGAACACTGAACTTCATATATGAATTAAGTTGCTAGCCAAGCAATAGCTGCATTTGAAGCTTTAAGATCTTCATGCCCAATAACTTGGATGGACTAGTGTAATTACTATATAGTTTAATATAGTTAATAAAAACTACATCAGGGATCTGCAGAGGCATATTACTTGTGTTTTGCAGATGTGGATGTGTGTTCCTCAAAATCTGAGGATGTCATCAGTGTTGGATTCTAAAGGGTTAGTAAAGGTTTTTGGTATTCTGAATGACTCTCAAGCTCTTCTATTCCCTTCTGATTGTCTTAGTCTCAAAGGCAGCTCTGTGTCTCTGTTTCTAGCCCCACTACTACCCAACTTCCTTTTGAACAACAAACAGGGAGGGTTAGATATTTTTTACTAAAGAAGTGAGGTGAACATAAAACAAAAGTATTTACATAAGATAACCCCAAAAGAAAGGGGAAAAATTATATTCTATAATGTACAAATGTAATGCAGATAATTGTGCTGCATAGAAAATGCAGTAAGGTGTAGCGTTTTTGGGCAGTACTTCTGTACAAAATGAACTTTATATCTATAGCCTACTGTGAATCTAATTTTATATACTGTAGTTCCATCTAAGCGTAATGAAAAGTCCTAAGTTACTGATTCATGGGCTGCTAGTAGATTGCAGCTACAAAATTCACTTTAGATCGGAGTTCCTGACAAGACTATCTACAATTTGAGAGCTGGAGTAGTGTAGTCTGCAAGACACTTATTATTATTATTATTATTATTATTATTATTATTATTATTATTATTATTATTACCACCACAACCACCACAACCACCAGTATTTATATACCACTTTTCAACTGAGCTGCATTTCAGAACTTTCCCAGTTCAAGTTTTGTTTTGGCCAGGAATTCAGCAGATGGCATGGAGCAAGTTGCTCCCTTTCAGGTCCCCAGTTGCATATCCCTTCATTGAAGTTGCTTCATTTTAGGGCAGTAGTTGCTTCATGTTTCTGTAGATTTGACCTGCCTGATTGTACCTTTTAATGAGAGAGAGAGAGAGAGAGAAGTGTTAACCTGTGTTGGATGATAATTCAGTGCATTTTTCTACAATGAACACATCCTTTTATGGATAACTGCAACTTTGCTAACTAGTATGGGTATAATGAAATTAAAGATACTGTCCAGGACACCTTTATTAAATCCTAAATTGTTTATATCTGACTTACAGATGGGTCTAGCTTTCACAGCATGCAACTTGCCTAGTCTTGTTTGTAGTCCATCAATGAGAAACACTAGAACAGAAGAAAACATGTGGTATCTCATTGTTCAGACAGGATGAGGTTGTGATCCTTTTTTCAGGCAGGAAAACAGAGCTAGGAAGGTGTTAACTGGCTTCTGATGTGCCTCTGAATAGCACTGAAGTTCTCTTTTATACATGCCATACATAGATAGCAGTGCCAGATATTTACTTCCTAGTGCCAAGGATAAACTTTTGGGTTGCTTTGGTTCTTATAGAACTATGCAGAAGCTGGTAGTCAGTGCTCCCAGTTTTTTTCCTTACTGCCTTAACAACTTTCTCCCCCACCCCATATCCCATGCAGAAATGTGCAGGTTCCCACTCAAGACAGCCTGCACGTCTGTCATGCTTGGAGGACGAAGAAAAGACATGATGCTTCAAGATGCCAGAAAGCCAAGCCAATATGTATTTTCTGTTTTCATGGAGAGACTGAAAGTTTTACCAAGTATTGTGCCATTTGTTAATCTTAGCAAGTTTTACAATGTGTTTTTGACCATTGTGCCTGAAATGTAATTCAAATCTTTTTTGTATATTTTGTGGTACAGTAATTGTGACTTGATCTTTGACAAGTGGTTAATTTACTGATCATAAGTCATATTTTTCAAAACTTTTAGGTTCACTAAGGATCACTAATAATGTTTGGTGCAAGTAATTCTAGATGGTATTGAAGGTATTGCTGCATGTTTTGTGGTCTAATAGGCTTAACAAAATTCAACAAATAAGAGTGATTAATTTCCTACCCGAGCACTGCACTACTTGCTGGAGATAAGTGATCCTTAAACTGTTGAGATTGACTGGCTATAAATAAGGTATAAGGTAGCAACAAGAATGGGGAGTTGAGTGCAACAGGAAAAAGCCTTAGGCATTTAAAAGAAATGCTTTTTGTTTTTACTCTGGGGAGAATATAGTGTATCCCCCCCCCACACACACACACACTAAAAAGGTAGATGATTGATTCTATCAATCTGGATGGAAATTATGACTTTTTTCTAGCTCCTGCATCATCTTCCACACACTCTCTTGATGCCAAGGTCCACTGTCCAATAGGAGACCATTCCTTTTTTGTCATTCCATATCTGTTCATCATGCATGGGGGCAGAGGAGAGAGCAATCTCTATTCCCAACTTGCCTACAGACTTCTGTAAGGATGTTCATTAGAACCTCTGTTGTGGGCTCCAATTCATGAATCTGTCGTGAAACAAACTTTGCTGTCATGATTACAACAAAGTACATGCTTGCAAAAATCACAGTATTACTAGGATCAACAGCAATGGCTGCATGCCCCACGATTATTCTTCAGGCTTGATATTAACAAAACAAAACAAAATTGGGGATGGGGTAAAGGGAGAGAAAGCTGGGCATGGAGAAACAACCCAACTCCAGCTGCTGAAAACACCTGGTTTAGTATGCAGATAGGAGTGTGCAGCTGTTTTTATATCTAATGCTACACTCTTGGGTCCCTTGAAAGCAGCATGGCTTACATCTGAATGAGCATACTAAGGCTTGGACTTTAAATCTCTTTCTTGATTAGTCCACAGAAATAGCTGTTGAGCCTTGAGAGGCCACTGCTATAGAACTCAATAACAGCCTGCTGATGTTCTTTCATAAGAAAAGTTCAGTTTCTCAATGGACAATTAAATAACTACTGTAATTTGCTACAGGAATATGTTCCTATAGTAATGCCCCTCATGGATAGTCATGAAAAAAGAAGGTAGTTAAAGAGAAAGCACTGGCTTCTAGAGAAATCAGAAAATATTCTTTATTCTTCTGTGGAAGCTCTGGTTGGCACGGGGACTAGCATGGCCATCATTTGGTTATTTGATTTTTGGAATATGAGAGATTCTCACCTTGCTCCTAAAGGACAATGGGCATGAAGATGTACATACTCCACCTGAAAAACCTATTGAGTTGCTGGGGTGTGCAAATGCAGCCCCAAGTCATGTTGTCATCAGTAGTACTGACCTGTCTGTTCAGGGAATATGAGAAGAACTGAATTCTAACTTCTGCATCCTGCTTTCCAAGTGGATTCTCAATTCTATTGGTAGAGGTGTCTGAAAATGGTGTTTATTTTACTCAGAAGTAAACCCATTGTGTTCAGTAAGACTTAGGTTGTAATCCTATCTTACCAGAAACAAACACCTCTAGCTATTGGTAACAATTTGACCAGGACTGGCTGGGTCATACTTCTCAACCTGGGAACAAGTGGTGCAGCCCCTGTTCATATGCACACATGCTCCTGGGACACTGTTTAAATTATGAGAAGATAGTTAGGGTGGTCCTTAATGAAACTCACAACCCTGTTATTCCCCCAATTTAACTGTGCAGAAACAGTAGCCAAGAGGAATGGATCCCATTGTAATTCAAACACTGCTTGATCAAGGTGACTCTGTTTCTTAATCCACCCAGTTCCTCTCTCCACATATGAATATGTTTAAATCTTAAAGGTATATTTAAAGGTATATTTTTTTCTCACTTGATGAAATTGTGTACAAAGAAATCGTGAATCTGATATCTTTGCAGTCTCACCTTTACTTTCAAAAAAGTGTTCCTAGTCACAATTTTGGCAAAAAAAACAAAACCTTGGGAATAAGGAGTGTGTGTGTAGTGAAAGCTCAAAAAGTAGAAAGGGTAGGGGAGAGGTGTCTGTTGGGCAGTAAGTGGACAGCAGTGACCTGCATCACACTTTTAATCACTTCTCCCTGTCCCAACAGCCTGGTTCTGTGCATATTCTGTGAATTCAGTGAGGCTGACTTCCTGGTTCCTATACAAACTTACTTGGGAGTTGGTTCCATTGCATTTACTGTGGCTTAATTTTGAAGCAGTATAACCTGATCATATACTGCTTACTCAGAAATAAGTCTGTGTTCTGGAAAGCTTACTCTCAAATTTTGCATAGTGTTGGTAGTTTACTCTTCTAGCCATTTCATTTTAATTTTTTGACCTTTCCTTACTATCCCTTGCAAAAAAAAATTACTCTTTAAAAAAATATGTGAATTTTGGAGACAGACTAAACAATGAAAGATCTACAATTACAGACTGATGGATTTAGGTCTCCACAATCAAAGGCTGGGCTAGAGGAAGATACTCCATTAAGGGCGCAATCCTAAGCAACTTTCCAGTACTGACATAGCTGTGCCAATGTCGGGTACACTATGTCCTGCAGTAGGGAGGCAGTCAAGAGGACCTCCTCAAGGTAAGGGTATGTTTGGTACCTTGCCTTGGGACTGCATTGCAGCTAGGTCAGTGCCAGAAAGTTGGTTAGGACTGTGCCCTAAATCAGTGATTACATGTAAGGTAGTCCTACCTACCCCTGGGATGAACATCTAAGGCCTCTGGAGAGTGGGCGTTTACAAAGCTGTATGAAGGAAAAGGGTCCTGTACTAGGTAGAGAACCTTGGGGGAAGAGTTGTAATAAAGCAAAGGGTTTGCATACCGAGGGTCCCAGGTTAACGCCCTGACACTTCCAGCTAGGAAGACTGTCAGAAACACTGAAGAGCTGCTGCCAGTCAGCACAAATGTTACTGATCTAAATGGATTAGTACTCTAAATCAAAGGCAGTTTCAAATCTAGTTTTTCCTGTTCCTGCCAGTGCGTAAGAGTTGGCAGCATAACATGGCAGCAGCCACCAGAACTACTATGCTCTGCAGGGCACCTACAGACATGTCTCAGCAGTTTGTTCTCCTACATTGTTCCCTACCTAGCTTTAGGATGAAACCCTAGAAGCCCTGTTCTGATCCTCATCTAATATCAGTGGTGGATTAGGTGACCCTGTCTAGAGAACCTCATGCACTCAAAAGTGGACTGCATACATGCCACTGGCTACAAGTGTTTTCCAAAGTCAAGAACTGCTGCTGATGGCTGGTGTGTAGTAAGAGGAACTGGCCCTGCTCATGTGCCTTGAAGACCTATTTGTCCCAAAGACATTATGCATGTGAAACACTTCCATCATCACTTGATCTTCACACCAAGAAAATCTTTGCTTGCCAGGTAATGCCACTATTAGACACACAGCAACAGGAAGGATTTTTTTTTAAAAAGCCCTGAAGATCTTCCTCACTATTGGCTCCATGAGGTCCAGGTGGAAAAACAGTGAAGTGACAGGTTGAGTTATTATCCCTCCAGAAAAGCGGGTAGGCTCAATAAATCTGGGGCAGTTCTTGGGGGTTAGGGGAAGTTGTAGGCTTCAGTTGTATTTAGTACCTTGGAAATAGTAGTCATCCCTGCACCCCAAGATAGCACCAGTTATTATACTAGCTGTGTAGAATGTTGTGCAAGTATTGTAATATTATGTAATGTTCATAAGCAATCCTAAGCAACACAACTACTTCCCCTTCCTCAGACCTATGCCTGAACTGTTTTGTGAATTTCTGGGAGGTGGGTGGGTGTCCTCTTAATTTGTCAGTGGCTGTGCGCATCTCCATCAACTTCCCCCACACTCATCCAGAAATGCTCCCCAATACATCTCCCTCACCTATGCTGCCTCTCTCTCTTTCTCTCTCTCTCTCTCTCTCTCTCTCTCACACACACACACACACCCCTTTTTCAAACTCCTGGGCTTTTTGTCCAGTTGTCTCTGATAAAATTGTTAGTATCAGACTATATTTTATTTATTTATTTATTTATTTATACATATCCTGCCTTTCTCCCCGAAGGGACCCAAGGTGGCTTACAACAATGATTAAAACACAATTAAAAGCAAGATAAAAACAAGACAAAAAACATTTTTTATCTTTCCCTTCTCGTTTTCAAAGTGTTTAGCATCTTTTGCTTTGCTCTCTTTTTCTGACCTATAATCTTCCTAACCTGTTTTTCCCAATTTACCACCTGTTCTTCAGGTACCTTCCTTTCTTCCTTTCATCCCTTCTTCATATCTTTAGCCTTTCTTTATCAGTTTTGTCTTCATCCTTGGGATTGGGCCCCCAATGGGGTTGTGAAACTTATGTTGTGGGGTCGCAGCAACTTACAGGAATGAAAGAGGTTGAAGACCACTGGACTAGAGCACCACCAGGTAAAGCAGGAGGTATTTGAAGTACCCCTTCAGGTGCCAGGAGATTGTATCCCAGTCCTGCTCAGATTCTTAGGAATTGTGCTAAAATAGCTTTCACTAGTGCCAGGCTTCAGGGTAACTTTTTCTGCTCTCTCTAATAAAAATATTTGGTTCAGTGAACAGTACTGGGAGGTCAAGGGGAGCAGGGAATGGGCAGATAGGGTCTCAAGAGGGGTGGGACTAACACTAGGCCCCCAGTTTCATATTTATTGGGGTCACAGCATGAAAAAGGTTGAAGAAAAAGGTTGCTCTTCTTTGTCAGCCGTGGTTGCTCTTAGATTGGAAAACGTTCTTGCTCAAGACTTCCCTTTCCAGTCTCACCCTCAGTCTCCTGTTGCTGTTGTGTCTAAACTCCTGAAGGGATGTGCTTACCCAATGCTTAGAATGTTTTTTTTCTAATTTGTTTTTGAGTCTTATCACTTTGGCTTTCGTTCTTTTCATTCTGCTGCAGACACCTTTAACTTCTAATACCCAATTTCTTCTTTCATCCAAATAAAGTTTTCAGTTCTTCTGTGGCTGCTTTTTCCTTGTGCTTTTGATACTATTGTTCATCTTCATCTTGGTTTCTGGGACCCTGTCCTTGGCATATCACTTTGGCTTTGCAGAGGTTTCCCATTCCTTCTTGAGTTAATTTTAATGTCTTACTTTTAAATGTGTAACTTGCTCTTGCTTTCCTTTCCTTTCTACTCCATCTGGAATCATGTATTCCTCTCAGGCTGCAATTCTATGCACTTCCTGGGAGTAAACCCAACTTAACACAATGGGACTTACTTTGGAGTAGACCTGCCTAGGTTTGTGCTGTAATACATATCTTTGGAATAGTCCATTGATTGTGCCTGTTTTCCTATGACTTTATTTTCCATGTTGACATCCAATCCTAAATTTTTGCCTCCACATTTTTGTATTTTCTTATGTTGTTATGATGCACTTCCCTTATGAGAAAAGGCTGCAGCATTTGGGTCTCTTCAGTGTAGAAAAAAGCACCTGAGGGGGACATGATTGAAACATACAAAATTATGCAGGGGATGGATAGAGGGACATTCTTTTCCCTCTCACACAGCACCAGAACTAGGGGAAATCCACTAAAATTGAGTGTCAAGAGAATTAGAACAGACAAAAGAAAATATTTCTTTACCTAGCATGTAATTAGTCTGTGGAACTCCTTGCTACAGAATGTGGTGATGGCATCTGTCCTGGATGCCTTTAAAAGAGGATTGAATAGATTTCTGGAGAAAAAGTCAATCATAGGTTACAACCTCCTGATTTTAGAAGTAGGCTACCTCACAATGCCAGGTGCAAGCTTGGGCACCGGGACACAGGTCTCTTGTTTTGTGTGCTTCCAGCAGCAATGTGGGCCACAGTGAGATACAGGAAGCTGGATTAGATGGGACTTTGGCCTGATCCAGCAGGGCTCCTGTTATGTCCTTATGATCCAATCTCTCCCACTCTTTAAGAAAGAGCTGAAGATACATCTGTTTTCCCATGTTTGCTCTCCAAATAAATGGAAAAAGTTTAGGGGGAACTCCTACACCCACTTATTTGGGAGTAAGCCCCCCCCCCAATTCTGAGTACACATGAAGTTTTTCTGTATTATCGTCCCTTTCCTGTTATCATCTGTCTCATTTAGAGCTCAGTTCTATGTATGTCAACTCAGTAATAAGTTCCATTCTAGTCTTACTAGGCTTACTCCCAGCTAAATGTGGGTAGGATTGCAGCCTTAGACTGTAGAGTTTTGCATGCATTTTTGGTATACTGTTCCGTTTTATTATTAATTCTCGTAAACCTCAAATATTAACCCAAAATATTAACGCAAAAACTGAAAGTGGCAAAGTAACATTAACTCCCAATCAGGGCTATAGGATAGTGGAGTCCCTGCTGTGTCCACAGGAGGGTCCAGGTTCAGTTCCTCAAAGTTCCTTGTCGGGCTGAGGAAGATCCTTGTTTGAAATTCTGGAGTGGCAGTGGCGGTCAGGATAATAGGCAATGCTGGCCTATAGGCAATACCCTCTTATCATCGCTTCAGTAATGCTTGTTGGCTGTCTTGGTGCCTCTGTTTCGCTGCTGGTAAACTTAAGGCTGACCAGCATCAGTAATTAATTAAAATTATTAGTGAGTAATCATTATTAATAGAATTAGTTAATAATTCGTTGATTAAATTGATATTAAGTGAAATTATAATTAATTAATCAAACGTAATGATTAATTAATAAGAATTCAAAAAATCGCAGAGCCTGTGAATTAAAAAGTTCATTAATAATAAAATAGGGATAAAGGAATATTGTATTTAATGGGATTTAATTACTAGTGCCATGAGTGCATTTTGAGTGCACGGTTCCAAGGGCGATGATGCGAGGCAGAAAGGCCCCTTTGCAAAGCCGAAGAGGAGGAGGAGCCCCCGGAAGCAGCACTGGGACTGCCAGGCTCCCTGCAGGCCAGAAGGACTCCAGTTCCCGAAGCCCCTTGCGGGACTGCGAGGAGCCCGCACAGAGAGTTCTTGCGCAGCCGCCTGTGCCCTTCTCCTATTGGCGGCGGCGAGAGCGCGTGCGGACCTGCGAGCGCTCGAGAGACGTGGAGGACGGTGGCGCTAAGATGACTATTGGCGGCGCGCGCGGCGCTGGAGGCGGCGGGGGGCGCGCGCCAGGCAGCGCTTGCGGGCGAGCCATGGAGCGTCCAGCGGAGGAGGTGAGAGCGGTGCCTGCTCGGCTGCGATGCCGACGCCCCTTTCCCGTGCGGGGCTGCGGAGGAGCACGGCGTGTCCTCGCGCCAGTAGGCGTGCGCAGGGCAGGTGCTCTGCACAGTGGGCGCCCCTGCTGTGCGCCCGCGTCAGTCTCTCCTGGCGCTGGGAGAGGTCGCGTTCGGCGCACCAGTGACTGGCTCTGCTCAGTGAGCTACACTTGCTGCTTCCGCTGGCCGGAGTAGCAACAGAGTTGCTAACAGCTGCTGGCGACAGAGTAGCAAGTGAATGCGCCTGGACTGGCTCTTCCCCCACACCTGTTCTGAAAGTCGGGGACGGACGGACTTTTTTTTTTTTAATTAACAGTCCTTGAATTGCTCTGCTTTGTGAATTGAAACAAAGCCTGATGACTTTGGCAAGGGCTCAGAACCTTTCTGCTTCACCTTGCGTGTCTGTGGTGACTGCCTCCTGTGACTGCAGCAGTGCTTTGGTCCAAGGAGTTGCCCCCAACTGAGCTGTATTGCAGTGCTTCTCAACCAGTGGTATGGGCACCACCAATGGTACTTGAGGTGAACCCCTGGACCCCTGCCGCCCAGCAGGAATGCAGTGCAACAAGCAGTGGTAGGAGGCTCCAAAGCATGCTTTCCATGCTTGAAAATGCCTTAAGAAAATAAGAACAGCCCCACTGGGTCAGGACATAGGCCCATCTAGTCCAGCTTCCTGTATCTCACAGCAGCCCACCAAGTGCTCCAGGGAGCACACCAGATAACAAGAGACCTCATCCTGGTCCCCTCCCTTGCATTGGCATTCTGACATAGCCCATTTCTAAAATCAGGAGGTTGCACATACACATCCTGGCTTGTAACCCATAATGGATTTTTCATCCAGAAACGTGTCCAATCCCCTTTTAAAGGCATTCAAGCCAGATGCCTTCTTGTACACTCTGAGCCTCTCACTGGTAGTTTCTGCATCACATCTGGCCTCCCACCAGAAGTGACAGGCAATGATGTCATTGAAAGTTACTTCTGATGGTACAGATGGGAAGACTATGTGAAGTGGTGCAACAGAGGACGAATGTTGAGAAACACCGCAGTATTGCCCTTAAAAAAAGTTGGATATTTGTTTTGGCTGAGGAAAGACAGGATACAAATCTTTGAAGAAAGTAAGGGTGCAGTCCTAACCAACTTTCTGGCACCAAGGTAAGGGAACAAACCCTTACCTTGAGGTTTGTGACTCTGTGACTCTCACCCAACTGCAGGATGCAGCAGGCACCCCACTGGCATAGCTGTGTCAGTGCTGGAAACTTGGTTAGGATTTGGGCCTAAATAAGTCAGCGTGGTTAAGGTATAACTAACTCCCATGAAGTGATGTGTCAAGGTTGCATCGCTTTGAGAAACACTTGCAGGTGCAAGAATTGGAATGGGAACTTTCTTATCTTATTTAATAAATATACCATTGCCCCTTTGGTATTCATGAGAACTGCAAATCATGGTGCTCAAGTTAAAAGCTGGATAAATTTTTGCTGAATGCTGTATGATGATATGTTACTGACCAGGTGGGCCAGTAAAATATCATTCCCATATCTTAATGGGCCACTGTTAGCTGCTGCTTGGTGTTGTACAAAGTGCCTGGACTGCTATCTCCATGCATGTTTCACCTGACTTGTAAGAGACAATGTTTGCCATCCATGAAAATGAGATCCATAGAAGAAGGTGTTTGAAAAGTTATTTCATGACCTTTGTATGTATGTTAACACAGACCAAAGCAACTTGTTGGTGCCTGGTACTGGTTGCTATGCAGGAGCTTGGGATGTGGTTCCCCATCAATATAGAGGCAAGGGGAGTTCATGTGTCAGGGTAAGGTTTTCTTAATACTTGATGTAATGCCGTAGAAATAGACTCTCACGGTGCTTCTGCTGGTTTTACCGCTACTGATGTTCACGTTACGGTCTAGGATGATCAAACAAGTTCAGTTTCGCCTGCTTTTCTGTGTGTGTTGTATAAGGAGATCCTCATGCGATTAGCCATAGTTTATTGATTACATCCATCCTGCAGCTGAAATCTAGGCAGGGCTGACAATGAGTTGAATATTATTTGTGACCATTTGGAGTCCAGGGGTTCCAAACTTTTTGGCAGGAGGGCCACATCATCTCTCTGACACTGTGTTGAGGGCTGGGAAAAAATAATTAATTTACATTTCAAATTTGAATAAATTTACATAAATGAATATATTAAAGATGGAACTTATATGAATGAATGAAGGTCTTGCAATAACTCAAGTCCTATAAAAGGCCTTGCACAAGGCAAGGTCAGCCTTCGCTTTGCTGCCGCTGCTGCATCACAGATGTGAAATAGCAAGCAGTGGAGGGAGGCCTCGACCCACAGCTCAGGCGAGAGGTTGAACAGTCGCCCTCATGCTGAGAGCAGTTGTTTCGGGCAGGCACGGGCTCCAGCAAGTCTCCGGAGGGCCAGAGGCTCATTGGAAACTGGGGGCTCCCTGAGGTCCAGATTGGGAGTCCTCAAGGGCCACAAGTGGCCCCAGGGCCGGGGTTTGGGCACCCCTGACTTGGAGTTTAGTATTGTTGTTCTCCAGCCACTTTCTGACTCGGCATGCACAGAGGAGGCTGTGACTATTGCATGTGGACCATGGCAGGTAGGACAGTTTTGCTTCACCTGCTACCCCCACACTGCATGTCCTTGCTCCACGCAGTGCTTATAATCTTCTATACTTCCATATGAGACCAGACTTCTAGTTTGCCTTTCTTCTTCATATACTGTATCCAGTCTTAGCATTTTGAACCTCCCATTTGAACTGTTTGTTTAAGATTGACATCAGAGGCCTTACTCTGGATGCTGCTACTTTCAGGGGTGGCAGCCAGAGATAGTACCTTTTAAGCAGTGGGGTTCTAGCTGTAAAATGCTATTCCTAGGGATATTTGGTTGACTTTGTTGCCCTTTGCCTGATGTTAAAAGATGCTTTCATCCTCCCAGGCTTAAATAAAAGGCAGATTTCATGTGTTGCCTTTTTGAAATACCCCATCCACGGTTTGGTTAGCAGTATATTTCTTCTCTACCAGCTGTCAGATCAAGAAAATTGGTCAGATCTTCAAAAGATGAACTTTTTGTTGGCTAAGATGTCAAAAAGCAGTGCAGTACTCGTCAACAGTTTTTATTTTAGCAATAATAAAAATAACGTGAGATTTTGATAATGGTTTCTGTTGTGTGTGAACATGAGTACGGTAATGAAAATCAACTGGTTGACCTAACTGATCCACATAATGTTAAGCATACAATTATTTTATGTACTGCATTTTCCATTTCTGTTTTGGCTGATGTAGAAATGAACGTAAACAAATACATTTTTTAGGAACGTATATGAAAGGGATGTGGGGAACTGTCACTGCTATTGCCAGCCCTTCAGAAATGGTTTCCTGAGATGTCTCTACCCCTGATGCTTTGAACTGAACACGCTTTTCCCACCTGCCCTGCTGTATTGCTGCCAGTGGATGTTTTCAAATATTCTCGGGTCTGTTTTGCTGCTAGTTGGAGGCTGCTGCCAACGGCAAGTCTTCATCCTTGGAGCAGATGGATGAGGAAGAAGAGGAGGATGACTTTGATCTCTTTGGGGGTTATGATAGCGTCCGACATTACAGCAGCAGCAGCTCGGACAGTGGCAGCACCTCCTGCTTGGAAGACTCTAGTGAGAATGAAGATCGAACCAACCGAGAAGCTGGCGAGGTGGCGACATCTCCTTTGCAGACCCAAACACCTACTGGCCGTTTGCCAGATGAGAATGGATCTGAGCCAGGTACTAGTGTGTTCTCTTCTCTTGTAAAGGAAGTGCGTAGGTGACAGAAGAAGAGGCAGTTTTGCTCTGTCTAGAGCAGGATAGGAGCTAACTGATGCGATCGAATACATTTGGAAAACCTGAGCCAAAAATAAAATATCCTTCTTGATCAGGAGATGCATTTTGTGTGAAAAAAGAGGGTGAGACAGTGACTGCCGAGCCATATGATATTGCATGAAAAAACAGCTATGAAAAAACAGTGTGAAAGAATTCATTTTTAATTAATATCATGTTACTCCCTAGAAGATTTCCTGATGTGTCCCACATGCATGCATGCTTACGCATGGGAGTTTGTATATTGAAGTGTATTATAAAACTACTGTTGAAGAAGTTGGACTCAAAATGCTTTGAGCCAATGTCTTACAAAAACAAATTCAGTTATTCAAACTTTGATTCTTCTGCATTTGTTGTCGACCTAAGTTATGCCCAGAAAACCAAGCTATCTGTACTCAAATTAAACTGCGCAAACAAAATGTATTCAAACATAGATGGTTTGTACAATCTTAGTCAGTTTTCCTATTCAGTCCTAAACCAGGCAAGAAGTTTTCCTTTCTTAGTAAATTGTGGTTAGATGGATTAACTGAAGGCCAGATTTGTGTGGGTTAGGGAAATGCTATGTAATGGGGACGTACAGGGCCTATAGTAGCTTTGCCTTCCGAAGCCCTACTGATGTTATAAGCACACACAGTGCAGTGTGTTGGACGGTGTCAACTTCATCCATTCCCCACGGCTGACCTACTTTTCAAAAACTGAGGGTTGATGATGCTGGAATGCAATAGGTCAAGATACAGCAGCCTGTCATGCCCAAACCAGGGGAGAGGGGAAAGACTTTTCCAGACACAGATGGGTTGCAAATTGGGGGTGTGGACTAAAATTAACATATCTGCATCTTTCTTGTCTCCATAGCCACGGAGACAGATCAGGGACAGACTGCACTTGCTCCCAGTGTGGAAGGGATTGTCACTCCCGGATTGGCTTTTTCAGCCACACTAGATGCTGTGCCAGAACCACCTTTCAGAGCGCGATACCATAGTCTTTCGAGACTGAAGGTTGCCAATACTGAATACTGATACTTGTTGCAAACTAAATTCTGCTTAACTCCATGCAATCAGGATCTTTTCTGTTTATGGCAAGAGTTCAGGCCTTATAATTTCTGCTTGGAGCACCATTATGCAGAAATGCTTTGGGGCAGCTTTTGTATGTCTAGGCAGGGAGGGCTCTTCTTGATTCTGGTCTAGATGTATGTGTTGAACTGACTGCTTTCCAGTCAAGCCAGTGCTGTACATTTCTGTCATGTTTGATGAGCAGTCCTTGTAGCCAAAGTAATAACTTCATTGGGGGGGGGGGAATCTGATTTTTAAAGCACACAGTGGGTTCTGGTTTCTCCTTTCAGTCTGCTAGTTCAATTATCTGGACAAGAGCTATTGTTGTCAGCCAGCAGGGATGAAAACCTTTTCCCCCTGTGCTGGTATCTGCCCCCACTGCCTAGTTTATTTCCTGCCATTGGGGTCTTGCACTAGTCACATTTGCAATAGAGGCAGAAGTAGACCAACCTTCCTTTGAGAAGGAGGCCCCAGTCACCAGGCTTCAACAGGGAGATGTCATTGTTGCTCATTGGTAAACCACATGCTTTGTATACAGAAAATCCCATGTTCAATCCCTACCATCTCCAGGTGTAATTAGAAAACAGACCCCTGGAAACCCACTGCCAGTCAAAATACTCGTAGTAGGCAGTATTGAGCAAGGAGACCAATGCCTTGTTTTGGTAGAAGGCGCCTCCTGTGTTCATATGTGAAAACCATTGACCTAGCCCTGTGCTTGCTGGTGGAACTCCAAGACTTCTCACTGTTGAGGCTTTATTGTATTCATGCTTCCTTAGCTGTCTGTGAGATGTGTGGGATTGTGGGCACGAAAGATGGCTTCTTCTCCAAGACCAAACGTTTCTGCAGTGTCTCCTGCTCCAGAAGCTACTCTTCAAATTCCAAAAAGGCTAGCATCCTGGCAAGGCTTCAGGTGAGCAATGCTTACTTAACAGAGTCCAGAATCCAAGTAAGAGGAGGCTGCTGGGAAATGTCACCATCATTTGCTGAACTGAGCTTAAAATGCTGGAAATAAAGTGGCGGGGGGCTCTGTCTTGCATCTCAAACTTCTGAAAAAAGGAGTACTGAATGACCATAACAGAAATAGTATATTTCATGTGAACACTTCTATCTTCAATATATTCTCCCTGAAGTAAATCCTGTAACTTTTGGCAGAGCTGAGCACTCTCTTCCCCATTCCAGTTCTGCCTGTAGAAGTGAACCCCTGGAGAATTGCTATAGATAGATTGGTAACAATAAAGAAAAGCTCTCTGAATACAGGAAAAAGTCCCTTTCATTTGAATCACCTCAGGGGTCCATCCATGGAATGGGGGGGGGGGTGTTGGGCTACTTGTCAGGCTGGATGCCCTTTGCCCCTCCCCCATATGGGAATGCCTGTGGGCAACAGGCAGCCCTCAACAGCTCTAATTACTTTAGAAGTTGCATTTGTAGCAGAGGGTAAGGGAATCTTCAAGCTCCCCCCCCCCTTAGGATGCTAAGGGTGAGTGGACATGGATTAGATTGCCTGAAGGGTAGTAAATAGGTGCCTTTTTCTTTGCAGTTTCAATGCATGCTAAGGTGGAGTATTGTGGTGGTTGTGTTTTTTTTTAAAGCCTTGCCAGCAATTGTAGTTAGGAAACCCTGGGTGACAGTAGTTGGGTCAGATTGGAATAACTGCACAGTAAAAGGCAAAGTTCCTGTATGAGCAGCTGTTTTTGGAGTAATAATTTTTATCAGAGGCTGCTGGTATGGAACCAGAAAGGGTTGTGATCTTTCATATGTACATTTATTATTATTATTATTATTATTATTATTATTATCATCATCATCATCATCATCATCATCATCATCTTAATAATATTAAGAACATATACTGCTTTTCAACAAGAGTAGCTCCTAAAGCAGTTTATATAGTAAAATAAATGGTCCTGAAAAGACTCTCAATCTAAAAAAAATACGGAAGAGACAACAGCCTCTAGAAAAGATTTCATGGTGGGGTGAAGAGGGGCAGTTACTCTCCCCCTGCTACATATAAGAGGACACCGCTTTAAAAGGTGCCCCTTTTGCCTATGAATATGAGATAACTTCTGAGGGGAGGAAAAGGATAGGCTCTTTAGTTGTGAAGAAAGGATATTGAGGGTGGTTATGATTATGTTGATGGTAAGATATAATCTAAAGACTCATATAGTGTATCACTTCTCAGCCTTATGGCTAAGATCATGTGTAGTCTCTATTCTGTAGGACACTGGCTTATCAGTGCTCCAGGGCTAGAGTTCACTATGTCTCTTTTCTTTTGCTAACTATAAAATTGTGTCTTCCATGCTGAACTCATAATAAGAATGACAAGGAAAGAGCAATCCTCTGAAGGTGAGGGGCAGGCACTGAAGGTAGGCACTGAAGGGGCAGGTGAGGGGTAGGCTCCTGGCAGTCCTAAATTTTGACCTGTCAAAACTTGTGCTGCCCCAGTCTGATCCGTCTGTCAAAGTAGATTCTAGCCTAGAAAAGCTTGCTGCAAGATGGTTGTAGAGTTGTTAGGATGCCACAAAATGTTCTTGCTTTTACCGTAAACAGATTAACACGGCTGCTCTTCCCATAATAGATTCCTTTTGGTTTGATAGTTTTAATTTTTATCTGTAAGTCCTTTCTGTTGACAGTGGCAAGTTTTATCTGCCCCTCTTTGTTTTGCTGGTATGCTCCTGAATCCTGACATCTTTTGTTAACATTTCTGCAGGGCAAGCCACCTACAAAGAAAGCCAAAGTCTTGCATAAGGCAGCCTGGTCTGCAAAAATTGGGGCATTCCTCCATACACAGGGAACAGGACAGCTGGCAGATGGAACACCAACAGGCCAGGATGGTAAGTATGAGCAGCAGTTTGAAGAAATGAGGATGTGGCCTAACTTCAAACAGCATGGCAAGTGGGGAGTTAGAAGGAATTGTGTATGGAAGTCTTCTGGGAAGAATAAGTATTTGCCAACTAGGTGAAAGGAGTGGATGAGTAACCATTATAGGCACAGTTACAAAGGGAAGCAATGCTTATGTGGAAGGACCAGGGTTACTAGATGTCCCTTAAGCTGGTTTGTTTTGAGCTATATAGTGTTAACTGGAACAACTTCAGGCTTCTGATAAATTGGAGACACCTGTTGCAGTTGCCAGTGCTTAAAGTATCTTTAAACACATGCCCTGCAGGGTGGAAGTTCAGCAGTTGTAGATCACGGCAATATTTAGAGAGGAGAAATCTTCCTTGGAATTGAACAGTCTAATTCAGTTGCTTGAGTCTTCCTTGCTTTGTAGGTCCCTTTCTGTAGTATCTCTTCTTGTGATACATAGTGGTCTTGATTGAACAGGTTGTTCTGTGAGTGAATGGAGGTCTTGTTGAGTTGAAGGTCCTGCCATTCGGGGCAGAAAGTTAGACTGCATAACTTTTGGGGGGATACCTTTTAATTCTATTTGAATGATAGCAAATGCTATTGGTAGGTCCACCTTACTTAAAAGCACTTACTAACTTCTTTTTGTGATTCTAAGCTTGAACGTCATTGTAAGGGTTACTATACTTTCTGTACCTTTTCTAGACACCCAAAAGAGAAGACTACGAGGGTTGCCCAGAAAGTAATGCACCACATTTTTTTTCTTCAACAATTATTTATTGAACACAATGAAACTTACACATAAGAAAGAATGATGTTTCTTCTACACTCCCTATTTTTCCACATAATCTCCGTCCAGTTCTATGGCCTTCCTCCAGCGAGACACAAGGGCATGTATGCCCTGTCGGTACCACTCCTTGTTCTGGTCACGAAGCCATTTCTGCACTGTGCAAATCACCTCTTCGTCATCCTCAAAATGTCTTCCGTGAATGGCATCCTTTAATGGACCAAACAAGTGGAAGTCTGAGGGAGCTAGGTCAGGGCTGTAGGGTGGATGGGGTAACACAGTCCGACCCTGTTTAGTGATGTGTTCCGAAGTCCTCAAACTTGTGTGAGGCCGAGCGTTATCATGTTGAATCAAACATTCACCTGGGTTATGGCGCCGAAGTCGCTGGAAGCGCTTCTTGAGTTTGGTTAATGTCTTCTCATAAGCTTCAGAATTAATGGTGCTGCCTCTTGGCATCACATCAATGAGTATGACGTCCTCACAGTCCCAAAACACAGTGATCATGACCTTACCGGCGGAAGCAGTTGCTTTGAATTTTTTCTTCTGTGGAGATTGAGGATGACGCCATTCCATCGACTGTCATTTTGTTTCGGGCTCAAAATGGTGAACCCAGGTTTCATCACCTGTCACAATCCTGGACAAGAACGCTTCCCCCTCATCTTCAAAACGTTTCAGCAACTCAGAAGAAATGTTTTTTCTGAGAGATTTGTGGTCCACCGTAAGACAGCACGGAACCCATTGTGCACACACTTTTGAGTAATCAAGAGCACGGATGATTGCATCCACACTTCCTTTGCTGATTGACAGCTTCAGCGCCAACTGCCTAGTCATTATGCGTCGGTCCTCGCGAATGAGCACATCAGCAAGCTGCGTCTTGTCAGGTGTGACAGCCGTGGATGGCCGCCCCGAACGCTGCAAATCTTGGAGCTCTGCCGAACCGCCTTCTAATGGCCTCACCCTCTGTGCCCAGCGACTAACCATACTTCTGTCGACTGCAGATTCTCCATAAACTGTACACAAACATTTGTGAAAGTTCCCAACAGTTTCTTTCTCCACAGTGAGAAATTCAATGACGACACGCTGCTTGTAGTGTACATCACTTACAGACGCCATTTCGAAACACTGCTGCAGCTACGCTATCTTTCTGAAGACACCAAAAATTTGTGTGCGCACTCCTGAAATTTCAAATGTATATCTAAAGTTTTGCATTCGTACCATTACTGTAGGCTGAGAAAAAAAATGTGGTGCATTACTTTCTGGGCGACCCTCGTAATTATGGGGAAAGGGATACCTCTTGTATGTGAGTGTGTGCAACCACATATTGATTGCATTATCACTTGGGACAGTTCTGGTTTGCAAAGACAAAGCTATTATTTAAGTCTTTAATACCTTGGTGCTCAGCTATACAGTGGTGCCTCGCAAGACGAAATTAATTCATTCCGCGAGTCATTTCGTATTGCGAAATTTTTGTCTTGCGAAGCGCAATTTAAAACAAACCAAAACAAAAAAAAATGCAAAAAAAATTGTCTTGCGAAGCACAGCCAAAGAAAAATTTGTCTTGCGAGTCACCAAAAAATTCACAAAACACTTTCGTCTTGCGAGTTTTTCGTTACGCGAGGCATTCGTCTTGCGAGGCATCACTGTATATATGATCACTCAGGGTCCTGTGCAGACAGAATGAACCTCTACTCCCTTTTATTTGCAGTCAGGTATTGCATTGACATTGATCATAATTAAGACAAACCAGATATCTCTTAACAGGAGTTTGAAGTTGGTTAGCAAACTTAGTCATAAGAAACTGATTTAGCTGTAACCATGATTAAATGTCATTGCCTATGTAATGCTTAACCAGACTCTTTTCTTTGAGGAAACTAGGTTCCTGCCTGTTTGTTTAAACCTTCATGGATGTGCTGCTTTTGGAAGTGCCTAAAAACAAATATTTCTCACCTGTTTTGCTCTTGTAATGCCTGAGATTAAGATTCTGGTCCTACAAAGGTTTACCTGAGAGCAAATCCCATTGACCTATTGAGGCTGATTTCTGAGTAGGCATGCAAGGGCTTGCACTGTTAAAGACCTTTCCTTCCCCCCACTGCATTTCTGTGCAGGTTAAAAGTTTTGATCTTCTGTGCCCATATGATACTGCTCCACTAGAAGATATTCCACCCTTGTCCTGTCTGTCATGTGTACAACTGTTTGTGACCAACCTTGATTCTTGTGTGGTGAAATGATTCTGATGACCTCTTCTTGTGCCCTCTTTTTAGCTCTTGTCGTAGGCTTTGACTGGGGAGCCTACCTACAGGACCACGGGTGCAAGGCTGTGCCTGTCAGCAGTTTCAAACATGTGAGTGCTCCCTCTCTTCTGTGGCTCTTCTGTCTAAACATGTTGCATTGCAGCAGGCCCTTGGCACTCATGTGGTCCTCATAGCTTGAGGGGGAATAGGACCAGTTTAATTCAACTGAAAAGAGAAACCATCTCTGAAGTGCCTCATGAGTTGTGGAGCAACTTGGAGGTGCCATTCTAAGGTGATTCTGAAAATCATTACAAGCAAGAGAGCGATTCCACTATGAGAAAATGCAGTGCCATTAGTGTAAATAATGTGTAATTAGTGTAAATTAAATTAGTGTAAATTAGTTTATCTGGTGTGCTCCCTGGGGCATTTGGTGGGCCGCTGTGAGATACAGGAAGCTGGACTAGATGGGCCTATGGCCTGATCCAGTGGGCTGTTCTTAATGCTCTTATGTAAATACATTTGTTGTCCAGATAAATATTATCCTAATGTGTGTTGATCATGTAATGCTTCTTTTCAGTGAATAACTCTAGTGAATGGTCTGAGACAACCTGGTGCTTTAGCTGTGTTGAACCTGAGTTAGTGTGGAGCAAATTAGTGCCTGGACAGGAAACTATACCCACTCCTGGGTGTGTCCTCCATTTGTGAAAACTGCTTGTTCCAGTCTCCCTCTGGTTTCCTAGTCTCTAGCATGAAGGACCTATTTAGCTGTGTGTGTGAAATAGACTTTTGTCTAAAATCATGAGGACTATACAACTGCTCCTATTTTAGAAATTGAAACAAGTCCAAGGCCTTAATTTTTGGTTTGTTAATTCTGAGGTGCATCTTGCTTACCATCCTGGGGGGGGGGGGGAATCTAATTCTGCCTCTATACAGTTCTTTCTATGCCTTTCCTCTTCCTGTTTTTTCCCCCCACCAATATAATTCCCATTTATCTTCCTGGCTAATCTTTAGGTGCCTCTTTATGACCAATGGGAGGATGTGTTAAAAGGGATGAAAGTAGAAGTGTTGAATAGTGACGCTGTACTTCCCAGTCGTGTGTATTGGATTGCCTCTGTTGTTAAAATAGCAGGTGGGTTAAAATAGGTGGGTCTCTTGTGGGAGTGGGTAACATTAAAGATTGGGGATCATTACCGGTTCCATTTTTAGATTTTGAATGTGTTCTGCTGCTACCTGGAGGCTAGTGGTGAGCGAAAGCAGATTTAAAAGAGTAAAGATTACGCCATTACATTTTTAAAACATTATGTACTGCTATCCAAGCACCTTTTTTTTTTAATTGAATTTTTCAATATCTGCATAAACACAGACTACATAAGTGGGTGGGATCAGGCCATTCCAAGGGAAGAGGTACTGGAAGTCAAAAGGAGATGGGTTGCAGATATGATGAGTGTGATGTCAATTGAGGGAGGTCCAGCTGACAACTTTCTAAGTGATGTACAATACAAACATTTAAAATAGAGCACAATACTAATAATATCAACATCAGATTTAAGAACAGCATCTTGGCAATTGGAGGCTTTTTCATAAAGAGCAGTCTTAATGTAGCTTGGAAAGGTTTGTGGGGTAGGGGCCCATACAGTATGTGCCTCTTCTGGGAAGGTGTTCCAAGAATTTGGGCTGTGACAGAGGAGGTGGTTTCAGACTCTGGTGATGCTAGCATCCTCTCCCTAAAGAATGGAGTCTGTAGCAGGGATTCACTACTTGTTTTTAAATGCTGGGGGAGGTTCATACTGGAGGAGATATTGCCTTAGGTACTAAAAATCCAAACCGTATAGGGCTCTTAAGGTCCTAACAAGCCCTTTGGATTGCAAAACTGACAGGACAGATTAGGCTATGTACATTAAGGGTTAAACAAGCTGCTACTGGGGGGGGACACATTGCTGCCCTATCACCATTATGCCCACACCCCTTGACATTTATAATTTGGGTAGCAGCCTCTAATGTTTGAGAACCACTGATCTAGTATTGGAGACTCTTCCCTACAAGAAAGGGCTGAAGCATTTGTGGCTTTTTAACTTAGAAATAAGGCAACTAGACACTTGTAGAGACCTGTACAATTAAGCATAGTGTTGAGATAGCAGATAAGAAGAGGTTTTTCTCCTCTCATATTATTAGAACTGGTTTTCATTCAGTGAAATTGATGGGCATTCTATTCTGGCAAGGCACGGGAGAGAACTAAATGCAATTGGTAAATAATGTGTGGGATTTATTGCCACAAAATACGATGTTGGCCACTAGTTTCAGCAGCTGAAAAGGGAGAAGAATTGGTGAACTTTGTGAAGAGTGGGTCTCTGACTGATGGATAAGTGGAACTGCCATGTTTAGTGGCAGTATAGCAGGGGTCTCCAAACCCCAGCCTGGGGTCCAGATGCGGCCCACAGCAAGCCTCTTTCCGGCCCGCGGCCAACCTCTTGTCCCCTGAAAGCCTCTGGCCCACTCAACTGAACATGACCGGAACTGTGCTCTGATGGTGTCTGGAGGGTGTTCTGAGGGCCAAAGAGGTTGAATGAATGAGCCCATTCATTTATTTATTCACTCATCTAAGTTCCATCTCTAATTTATTTATTTAAATTTTATATTTAAATTTTTTTCCGGCCCTCCACATCACGTCAGATATTTGATGTAGCCCTCTGGCCAAAATGTTTGGAGACCTTTGCGGTATAGCATTGAATACCAGTTGTTAAGAGGCAGTACTGGAGGTGAGGTCTTTCTTTCATGTCCCGCTAATGGGCTTCCTGGAGTTGTCTGTGAGAAGTGGGTTCTGGTCCAGCAGAACTTTTCTTATGAGATCATCCTGCTGCCTTACTGCAAATACTCAAGGTTAAATAACTTGGTTTCTGTCTCCAAACATCAATCTTGGTAGGATACAAGGCACTACTGCGTTATGAAGGCTTTGAAAATGACTCCAGTCATGATTTTTGGGTCAACTTGGGCACAGTGGACATCCACCCTATCGGGTGGTGTGCCATTAACAGCAAAATCCTGGTGCCACCTCAAAGTAAGTATCTGAGTCTCCCTCCATTGTGGGACCGATATTAGGCAGGTCACTTCTATATGAGCTCTGCTGGTGTTGTTCCTGTATCGTTACCTTGACCCTTCCTCTTTCTTTGTGTGCAGCCTCTGAAGCTTGGAAGTGGGTGACCAGAATTTTCAGTGGGCTTCAGTGCCCCTCCCCATGGCTGACACAATTAAAGTAAAATTAGACAAAATAAGAAAAGATTGGCCTAAGTCAGTTCCCTTTTCAGAATTTGCCCGTCTGCATGCAAAATGTGAGAATCTTTGTGGGAGTCTTTCCTCACAAAACCTCTATTCAGAGCCCCAAATTGGGGAAAGCTGAGGCATTTGTCTAAGACAGCAGTATGTGCTGGGGCTTCCTTGCTGCTGTGCTTATGTTGAGAGAGCCTGCAGTGTTTCCAAAGGACTGCAGCTTGTTGCTAAAGGGGACCATCAGGGTGAGGATGAGCTAGAAAGGAGGGTTTAACTGGAGGCATGAAAAAGCGGGCTGTTCCTGTGTTTGCAGGCCTGCTGATGCAGAAAGCACATTATTTGAGCGCCTCACAGCCCGATCCTAATCTGCGCTGGAGCAGGCAGGCAGGCAGGCTGACCTGCGCTGTATCCAGCACTGGGTTTGAGGTGGATCTCTCACAACTTGGAGTAAGGAGATTTATTTCCCCTTATCCTGTGTTGCATGGCAGCCACCTCAGTAGGGTTACTCGGATCGGTGCCAACAAAATCACTGGTGCAAATCCGAGCAGTCTGATATAACATCAGGCTGCTCGGGAGGGTGATTAGGATCCTGCCTAAATTCCAGAGGCCAGTCCCAACTCCCTCCCAGGCGCAGTCTGCCCTCTCCTGCCCAGAAGCACCCCTGTCCTACTGTCCCCAACCCCCTACACCATCTGCCCTCAGCCAGTAGTAAGTCACCTCAGCCAGGACTGGATTCGCCATGGGGAGGCCAGCACACATCCTTGTGCTGGCCTCCCTGACTCCTGGGGTGGGGCAAATGTGCTTTATGGTACATTCATGACACCTGAAGGCCTAAAGGCAAGTCTGGATTGCTCTCTCAGACTCTTCCTACAACTTTCTGTGCAGCCATCCAGTCCAAGTACACAAACTGGAGAGGGTATCTAATGAAAAAGCTTGTGGGAGCCAGGACCATCCCAGTGGACTTCCATATAAAGGTAAGGGGAAAGGGGAACTTGCTGTAGCCCAGCTTCCCACTTCGAGAGGCTGCAGCTATGCATACAGAATCTTCTAGTTTCAATTCCTCACATCTCCAGATAGGGCTAGGAGAGACCTCATCTGAAATCCTTAGAACTACATGTTACAGGCACTGCTGCCTTCTGCCTGTGAAAGATCAGCTCTGCTTTTGCTCCTTCTCCCCCCCCCCCCATTCAAATACAGGGCAGGGTATGAATCAATACAGCATGTGTAAAGTGGATAAAATGGAATGCATTTGCTATAATTCTTCAAATTTGTGGCACAATGTCCTCTGGCCTAAATAACTTTTAATAAAGAGTAATTAAGGGCCTGCTGATTAGTCTTCCTTTACTGGCTTGCCTAAAACTCCATCAGCAGTTTTGTACTTTCAAACCAAGGCTGCTGGAGAGGGAAGAGAGGCTCCCCCTGCTGGCCTGTTTTAGAAAGCAACGCGAAGGGATTTTTCATAATCTGTGCCACTGAACAGTGAGATGGCGGATTAAAGAAGAGCTTCCAGGGTTTCAGCTTCTACGTTAAACGTCTCCTAACCAGCACAATGGGTTCTGAGTCACTGCCAGCATTGATCAGTTTAGCCCTACAGTTCGCTGAGGGGGAGGGGTTGATGATTGTGCCTGTTTCATTGTGCCTTCCCTCCTCTTTTCATTTTATCAGAGTATCTTGACTAAAGAGGGGATTTTGGACAGTGGCAGCCGAGAAAACTTTATGTTGGTGGGGGAAGGCTCAGTGTCTGCATTTTACTTCAGGCCCAATTACCCAATTCAGCTAAGCTTGAGCTGTACCGTAAAGGCTCCAATTCTGTGCACACGTACACTTTGGAGTAAATTCAATTTAAACAAGGTGGGCTGATTTCTAAGTAAACATGCATAGAATTGGATTCCTCCTTTTACTGTAATGCCTTATATTTCTATGGTGCCCTTGTGAGTATTCAAAGCATTTCACATACATTTGTGAAACAATTCAACCAGTTAGGCCATGATCCCATATTGCAGATTTGCAGGCTGAGAGAGATTACCTATGTATGTACCTAGTGAATTCATGTGTCAGAGATTGGCTAGTCTGCAACTTGAATGGCTTAGGGCCCAATCCCAGTCAATTTTCCAGTGCCAGTGCAGCCGCAAGGTAAGGAAACAAATATTCCCTTACCTTGAGGATACCTCTGTGACTACCCCCCACCACAGGGTGCACTGCATGCCCTGTTGGCAAGGCTGCATTGGTGCTGGAATGTTGGTTAGGATTGGGCCCTTGATGACTATTCTACACTAGCTTTTGCAGAAATGTGTGAATGAGCCTTTTAATTTTTTTCACCCTTTTGTTTTTATTTTTTCTCACCCTTTATTAGTGAGAGGAAAAAATACATACAAATGAGCCTTCCTCTGGCATACCAGATAACTATAATATTAATTTTAGAACTTTGACTGGACATATTGCTCTCCTGAATGTGACAGTACTGAATCCTTCAGGCTAGGGACAACAAAAATGTTAGAACAAGCAAGTCAGAATAAATGGCAGACTATTTTATCTTGACAAAGGGTATATTGAATTAATGTTGAATTAATTCCAGAAGAATTGCAAGGTTGCACTCCAGAAACATATAAAAGACCAGGCAGTAAACAAAAGTCAGCGGCAATAAAAAAAGGAAAAAAGTTGATTAGTGTAATGTAGTACACTACATTATGCACTGTATTATTATGCATAATGCATAATAATGCATTATGCATTATGATACTGTATGCACTGCTGAAACAGAGATGCCTGCGTTGGCTCGGTCATGTCGTGAGAATGGATGATGGCCGGATCCCAAAGGATCTCCTCTATGGAGAACTTGTGCAAGGAAAGCACCCTACAGGTAGACCACAGCTGTGATACAAGGATATCTGCAAGAGGGATCTGAAGGCCTTAGGAGTGGACCTCAACAAGTGGGAAACCCTGGCCTCTGAGCGGCCCGCTTGGAGGCAGGCTGTGCAGCATGGCCTTTCCCAGTTTGAAGAGACACTTGGCCAACAGTCTGAGGCTAAGAGGCAAAGAAGGAAGGCCCATAGCCAGGGAGACAGACCAGGGACAGACTACACTTGCTCCCAGTGTGGAAGGGATTGTCACTCCCGAATTGGCCTTTTCAGCCACACTAGACGCTGTTCCAGAACCACCTTTCAGAGCGCGATACCATAGTCTTTCAAGACTGAAGGTTGCCAACAACAGTGGGTAATGTAGTGGTTAGAGAGGTGAACTAGAAACAGGAAGACCTAGGTTCAAATTCCCTCTTAGCCATGGAGCTCGCTGGGTGACCTTGGAATGGTAATCTAACTCTCAGCCTAACCGACCATATAGGATTGTTGAATAAATAAAAGGGGGGAGGGGAGAAGTAGTATCAATCCTGAGTTGCTTGGAGGAAATGTGGGATAACAATGTAACAGATGCTGTGTTACGTGGAAAGCATGATTGGCGTGTCCATCTTACTGACTCAGATGACTGAGAGCATGAAGTACCCATTCCGCCAAGGCATGAGAGTGGAGGTGATAGACAAGATCTGCGTTTCGAGGACACGTATGGCTGTGGTGGATACGGTGATTGGTGGCCGGCTGAGGCTTCTTTATGAGGACGGAGACAGCAGTGATGACTTCTGGTGTCACATGTGGAGTCCCCTCATCCATCCTGTGGGCTGGTCCCGAAGGGTTGGCCATAGCATAAAGAAAGCAGGTAAGTCGTCCTGTATGGTTCCAGTTGCTTGCCTAGCATTTGAAGGTCAACTTGTCTCTAGCAGCCAGACAGCTGTTTACAAGTCATATTCCTATTGATACTGCTAAAGCTGCACTTGGGCATTGGTGGGTTTATGTTCAAATTACTTTCATCTCTAATAAAGAGACAAAGTAAATGAACAAATGTGTCCAGTTGAGCCTTCGCACCTGACCTAACATCGGTCATTCTCAAAACCGCTTTAGAGTGACTTTTGAGAGACCAGGCTAGTCTGTTTTCTTGCTGATGCCTAACTTGGGTGCCTGCTACCTCCATGTTTTGTGTTACAGGGAGATATGTTCTCTGAGCTCAGAGCAGTTAGGAATAAAACTGATGATTGCGGGGGCGGGGGGTGATGGCTAAGACAATGAGCTGTGAATCTCACCTTAGGCAAGATGCTCAGTGGCCTTAGGCAAGTCCAGATCCTCTAGCAATATGGGGATAACACGTACCTTTCAGGTTTGTAACAATGATAGCAAGATGTTATATGATTGTCTTTGAACACTTGAAAGTGCTAGACCAGGGGTGTCAAACATAAGGCCCGGGGGCCGGATGCAGCCCGCGGAAGCTTTTTATCTGACCCTCAGGCTTTATCTGCTAAGGAGTGCTGAGGTATTACTTCTGGAAAGGCAGCCCACATGAAAATTGGGCTCTCCCATATCTTAAAGTTTGATCAAGATTTGTATTTTTTCTCATCTGTCATTTGCAGCTAATGAGGTCCTAAATGAGAAAAAGTGCTTATTTTTTGTTATGACCTGTTTAATTACATCATTTCCTGTCTAATTACATCACTTCCAGCCCTCAGCAGGCATCATAAATGCTATTTGGCCCTTGGTTTGAAATGAGTTTGACACCCCTGTGCTAGACAATGCTAAGTAGTATTAAATGCCAGTAGGTCTGTGCACGCCTATCTTATTGAATTTCGTAGGCTTTCTCTGAAGTCCATTTAGTTTTCTCTATCATAAGTTCCTTTAGCTTCTTCTGTAATAAATCAAGAAGAGTGTGTATTTGGCTAATGCTTCTGGATTGGCAAGACTTTGGTATATTGGCCGTAAAAGAGAACTCTGTAGGAGGGGACAGCTGCCAGCCTTAATAGTACGTGAGATCAACTTACATCCAGAACCAGCAAGTTGGCTTATGCATCAATCATCCTCTTGGAAGTGACAGCTACCCCAATATCTCTGCATGCTGATAGCAGAATCACATTTGGCTTGTCCTGTGATGGCTGATTGTACCGGTGGTGAAGGAAGGCATAAAACTGAGGCTGAGGCTTAACGTGAAATATTAGCACTTAACTTTCCTTATTTAAAACTGACTGATAGCTGGCCAGGTCCGACCGTTCTAAGGGCCTCATTTCTCTCTTCCCCATTGGTATTCTTGTTTGTCTTTGCTGGAAGAAAAGTGTAGTGATATGGCTAACCACCCTACCTTCCGGAAGATCTACTGTGATGCTGTTCCCTATCTCTTCAAAAAGGTAGGCGAGCATCTGCTCTGTTTCTTGTTTCCTCTGCTGCTCAGTGAGATTGCAGTTGCTAGGAGCTGGAAAATATCTACCCTTTCTGGGATTGTCCTGTATGGAGCTGCCACTTGAACTCTTTTTCTCCTCCCCTACAAGGGGGTAGCATTTCCAAAAATTTTGGGCTGATCTGGAGATGGGGGTGAAAGATCCAGGCGAGTCAAAAGCAGACAGGGATGGCAAAAAAAAATAGAGCAAGAACTTTCTCAAAAAACTTGGGAAAGGCCATTTGTAGTTGAAGAGAAGATCCTCTTCCTACAATGGAGGAAGGTATTCTTGCGTGGATTGTACGTCCCACATGCTGCAATTAGCAGGGGCGTGCAGAACAGACTTGTCTACATCCTCCTATGGCAGCAAACAATTCCTAGTTTCAAAACATAACAGAACTTTGAGAAAATGCATCAGCCTAAAATATATTTTCATCTAAGCTACATTATACCCTGTAGCTGGACTTTTCATGAGCAGAAGAAAATGAACTCATCATAAGTCCAATATTTTCTCTCTTATAATTAGAGGTGTTTGTTTCCAGTGAATAAGATAGAATTGCAACCTACACAATGGGCTATTACTTCTGAGTAAAATAACAGTTTTCAAATACCTCTACTTATAATTATGTTGAACCTTAGAAGGAACTTAAGTGATGGGTGATGTCTCCTTACTGTAGCAAAGCTGCACAGAGACAGACACTTCCATCCAGGTCAGGCAAGTGAAAAACACTCATGTGGGATTGAAATTGAAAGTTGGCTTTATGGGTTGTATCTGAAGAAAGTTAGTCATGTTTAAGCACCTGTGAGGGGTGTGCCGTGAAGGGTGTCTCTGGGGGTCACCCCTTGGGGTGCTGAGGGTCAACTGGGTGGTCTCTTGGGAACCCCTTGATGGGTGTGTCCACCTCCCTGGGGTTCCCTGCAGGGGAGCCTCCGACCAAGTCAGGGGGAGGGGGTTCACAACACCCTTGTCCTCCTCCCTGGAGGCAGGACCTGAGGCCCTTGTTCTTTAGGCAGGGGCTCCAGCTCCTGCCTTCCCTCTCCAGAACTGCTTGTCATCACAGGCTTCCCTGCTTTTATCCTCCCCAGCCACACCCTCTGCTCCTCCTCTTCATCCCTCTCTAGGCTTAAAGGGGCCTAGCCTGCTTCCCTCCTCTCTTGTGGTTGATGGGGATCCTGCTCTGCCTACTGCTCTGGTCAAGTGAGCTCTGGGGGGACTGTCTCTCCTACCCAGCTGCCCTGCCTCTCGCCTGGTCAGCTGGCAAGGTGGTGATGGCTCTGTGACAAGGTGGTTCTGTCCCTGGCCCACAGCCAGGTAAAGCGGGGCTCAGCCAAGGGCTGAACCCCTGACAGCACCATTGAAATTGATCAGAGAAGCAAGCTATGACTAACCTAAATCCTGTTAACCCATTTCAGTAGGACTTGCTAGTAATAACTAACTTCTTAAGATGCAGCTCTGTGCATAATAATGATTTAACATTTACAATTTTTTATAGAAATAACTAAGCACTACCTACCAGTTGAATCTTGATTGCCCTTGCTATGGGGGAGGGCACCATCTTCTTCCCTCTCAGTTTGTTAGCTATTCAAGAACACTCAACAAACCCATGGCAGGAAAGAATTTTAATCCTAGGGACGTAGTGCAAACATCAGTTTGTCCAGTTATCCCAACTTCTTCCTGACAGTAACCACATATTTGTTTTCTGACCTGGGTCATTCTAGGTGCGTGCTGTCTACCCAGAGGGTGGCTGGTTTGAAGAGGGCATGAAACTGGAAGCCATTGATCCTTTGAATCTGGGCAACATTTGTGTGGCTACCATCCGCAAGGTATGTTGGCCCAAAAAGAGGGAGTGGTGTGTGGCCAGGCACTACAGTACAAAGACTGTCTCATCTTGTGTGCATTTGCCTTTGAAGGGCGTACAGGTTGTGCCTCATTATCCACTGGGGTTCCGTTCCAGAAACCTCAGCGGATTAAAAAAACAAGTGGATACCAAATACGTGGAAAAATGTCTTTAAAGACCCACTTCCAGGTTTCTTGCTCTATACTGATGCGATTGAAGAGCAAGAAACCCAGTAGTGGGTCTTCAAAGTTACCTTTAACCCCGAGAAGCTTGCAACCAGTGCAGTTTAACAGCATGAAGGTAGGAAATGGGATTTTGGCACTTTTTTCCTTGTTACAAGGCATTTAAAGGTGGTCCCTGATATCAGGGGTGAGTCAGATCAGTGGATGCCAAATGAGTGGATATTGAGGCATGACCTGTATAGCAAAAAGTGCAATGGAAGAAGTGGTGTCACTTAGAGAGCATTGTCTGGTTCAGATTCCATTCACTGACGTGAGGAATCATGGGAGTTTTATGGCACAGGGCAGAGCACTGAGGTTGTTCAGCTTCAGCACTATAGAGGCAAGCCAGAGCTTCATGCTGCGATGTTTTGGGAGTGTGAACAGGTTTTTGCTTTGATAGACATTTCAGATTTTGTATTTTATCATACTTCCATGGAATATTTAAATTGGTGGGATGTGTGTGACTTTTGTTAACTGCCTTGATTTTGCTTGTGAAAGGTGTGTTTGTTTTTTAAAGGCATTTTTGTTCCACCGTTCAAACATGGAAGTGTTCAAGCTGGCTTACCAAAAAAACAGCATTTCAGTTTAAAACAATACAAATTCAGTTTCACTAAAAACAATAGTAAAAACATAAGTGGAAACAAAGCACCTATGAAAATATCATCTGCCCCTGCTTTATAAATATTAACAAAAACAAGTTGGGGGATGTCATGAATATGTGCAGTTCAGGCCTAGTAGCATTGCAAAGCCTGAACCAAAGTAACCCAGTAACACAGAAGGGGCTTGCAAGGGGCTTGCAATCCTAGCTGAAAGGAATTTACGACTCCATGGAAGGTGATGGTGTAGCACCTCAGCAGACAGAGAGGCGCCATGAGTCTCCAGTGGGGAGGGGGAGAACTAGGAGGACTAGCATCCAGCCCCACTTCGAGAAGATTCTGTCCCCAAGAGTTCTGATTGGGCAGTTTGAAATGAGTAGAGAGTCACACAATCCTCTTGGCATGAGAAGTATAAGAACAAAGCCCAAAGGGGTGCCTTTGCCCTTTGTCTTCGTCTTGGTCTTTGTCTTTTGGCGAGGGTGCACATCCTGCCCCGGCCAGGACCATGTGGCCTCACAGGTAAACTGGGAGCTGAGGATTTACAAAAGAGGCTGACCCAGGTGAGCGTTAGGGAATAATAGAGATAGCCAGTTAGCTTTATTATTTTATGCTGATATGTTTCCTAGAAGTTTTTATGCCTCTAGCATGTGCTGCCTTTTGTAACTTTTTGTAACCCTATGTACTTAATAAAGTAAAAATCTTTTTACCATGTTGGTTCATTGTCTGTTGCGGACAAAGGTTCAGAATCCTGCCTAGCCGTTCAGCAAGCTACCAAAAATCCTCATTGTGGACTAGAAACTTGAGGACTGAGACTTTAAGTAAAGAAAGTGCTCAGTGCCTACAAGGGATATAGTCAGGGCTTTTTTTCTAATGGAACGTGGGGGGACGGAGTTCCGGCACCTTTTTGCAGGGGCCCCTCCCCTTCGGAGGCATTTCAGGAGGGCGGGGAGCAAAACAGAGGCAGAATAGACAGGCACAGGATTGGACTCTAAGGCTGCCATCCTATCCACAGTAAGCCCCATTCACTAAAGTGGACTTCTGAGTAGACATGCATAGGATTGGGCTCTTAGGCTGCAATCCTAGGCACTTTCCTGGGAGTAAGCTCCATTGACTAGAACGAGACTTACTTCAGAGTAGACATACCAAGGATTGGGCTCTTAATCCTGGCAGATATATATATCTGCACCCGTTTTCACATGCTAAGGGCAGGTGAAAAGGGATTCTGCATGTGTACAACATGCTGTCCAGCCTTGCCAGAGATCTTCCTCATCCTTCCCTCACAAGCATGCCCTCTGCCAGCCAGCGTTTGCAGCTCCTCTCCAGCAATGCACAGCAGCTGCTCAGGGCAGCAGAGAACATACAATTGCATGCCAAGCGCCTTCCCAAAGACACAGAATATTCTGATACCTGAATTAAACCATATTTAATCGCTTGTTTGCAAAAGTAGCTGTTTCTGTGTGCACCTAAGGATCCCTCTCATGTAAGAATTCCTTTTTTGTTCTTACTCCCACAGTTGCTTAGAGTAATTTTACTACATGGAGCTCATGTAAGCCATTTTTTGGAATCCATTCACTGCTTCCTCTCCTCGAAGTAGTGCCACACTACATACTACCTGCTACAAGTGCACCTGTACAGTATTTTTCCCCATGTGTAGAAAAAGTAGCTAGGGGGAAGGGGATGTGGAGATTGACAGCCCAATCCTATGCATGTCTACTCAGAAGTAAGTTGATCTTTAAGGGAGAAGCACATAAACATATTTTATTTCTCCAATAAAAATGGTTTATAAATAAATAAATAAATAAAAGATTAACAAGTTGTGAGTTCCTGCACCTTTTTTTTCACAAAAAAAGCACTGGATATAGTTAAGCCTAGAGGGTCTCGGTTCCCTGGACTGAGGCACTGGCTCTTACAGGGTGGTGGCAGTACTACCGAACAGGGATCTTTGAGAGCTCTAGGGTTCAGAACCAACAACTCTGAGCACCCCAAAACCCTGGGAGTGAGACCAAGTATACGACAGGGGGGGCAGCAAGGGACTAAGCCGTGTTTGGCGTTAGGGAAAGGTCTGTCTTTCTCAAGGCCAAGTAGGAGGGATGGGGAGGAGGTCATCACAAGTGAAGCAATACCTTCACCCCTCTACTATATGAGCCATTATGGGGAAATAGGGTTCGCAAAGTAGCGGCTAGCCCTCCTTCTAATCCTTTTCCCAGCCAAAGGATCCTTGGTAGGTCTGATGATAGCCACTGTGGGTTGAAGGTGTTGATGCTGAATACCAGATGGATCAATAATAAAATCTTGCATTTCAGAACTTGATCTTGGATGAGCAGGCCAGTCTGGCTTGTATTACCAAGATCTGGCTGGGCAAGGCTGGAGGTTGTTGAGCGGTCTCAGCTTTGTCCTCTTTCTCTTCTCTTCTCAACCTTGACCTGCCTTCAGGTCCTTCTGGATGGCTATCTCATGATTGGCATTGATGGTACAGCTTCAGAGGATGGATCCAACTGGTTCTGTTACCATGCTTCCTTGCACTCCATTTTCCCTGCCTCTTTCTGCAAGAACAACAGCATTGAGCTGACCCCTCCAAAAGGTGAGACCATCTTTTGTCTCCCCCTGCCCAGAATTGTCCTTCTCGTTTCCCACTTTGCGTTAAAAGCAAGCAGACTATGCTCTCTTCTGTGAAGACAGTGCATGAGGGCACTGCTGCTTGTGTTAACAATGCTGTTGTGAAAAACGCAAACTTATTTTTCCTGTTTTCTGTCAGTTATTAAAGGGCAAGATACAGTCCCTTAGTTCTGACCTCGCAATGAGAAAGAACGTGAAAGAGTTCTGTCTGGAAATAAAGATGAAATAGGATTAGAATCTGTTTTGTCTCTTGCTTCTAGCTGCGTTTATACTGAAAAGGACACGTCTGATCCTGAATATTTTTATGCTGCTTACA
Organism: Tiliqua scincoides; assembly: GCF_035046505.1. Classification (NCBI taxonomy): domain Eukaryota; kingdom Metazoa; phylum Chordata; class Lepidosauria; order Squamata; family Scincidae; genus Tiliqua; species Tiliqua scincoides. The sequence goes on from NC_089827.1 coordinate 58,325,369, forward strand.
TCATGGCTCTTAGCATTTGAGAGTAGACAAAAGTGTGTTATACTCTTGTTCCTTTCTGCCTTTTCACCTCCCTGGATGTTTGAATTTGCTTGGTTTTCCAGAACAGTTATTTGATATCTCATAGTACTATTGCACAGTGTTCTGTCTGCTCTCCCCTCCAGAAAGGAAGCCATTTTGCTGTGCTGTGCACCATAAGTGCTTCTTTTTGAACAGACATGTTCAGGGAGAAAGCCCTTCAGTCTGGCATGTTGCCACTGTTCTTCCTGCAGCCCTTCATTTTAGTATGTGTATCCCTGCTGTCTCATGCCAATAATGCCCCAACTCCCTTCCTTCAGGTTATGATGCCAAGAGCTTCAGCTGGGCAACTTACCTTGAAAAAACCAAGTCCAAGGCTGCGCCAGCACGTCTTTTCAATTTGGTGAGTGCCATGTGGAGGGTATGAAGATCATAAAGGCATCATCTTGACCCCAAACCAGTGATTATGGGCTCAGTCCTATCCAGCTTTTTAGCACTGAAGCAGCAATACAAATGGGGTGTGCGCTGCATCCTGTGGTGGTGGGGGCAGTCATAGGTGCCTTCTCAAAGCAAGGGAACATTTGTTCCCTTACCTTGGGGCTACATTGCAGTTGCATCAATGCTGGAAAGCTGGTTAGGATTGGGTATTGCTGAAAGGCAGGTAGCCCTGTGGGCAATACAGTGATATTAACCCATTTCTGCCTGGCCCACAGGTGTACACATTTGATCCCTGTTGTGTATATGCAACATTGGGCAGAAATGACTTAAACAATTGTGCAGGCACTCTTATATTTGTTAGAGTAGCATGACCAGTTTGTTCCTCCTAATTGCAGACTGGAAGAAGGTGAAGGAAAACAGCCACAAATAGGATAAATAAACTGGAGCACCTTCTCTAAGCGCAAAATCTTATGTGTTTGAGACACTTAATTTAGGAGAAAATCACAACTTTTTCGGGGGGGGGGGAGAACATAATGAAGATTATAAAATTATAAGTGAGACCTCAGCCCCTAAGAGGAGTGTTTCTGCTCAGGGCTCCAGTCAGTCTCAGACAGGAGCCTTGTAGTGCTCTCTGCAAGAAAGACACTTTTTTTTCTGTTCCCTTGAGGCCATCCCCTAGTTATTGCTGTATAGTAGTGATTAGTTCCTAGGAGTGGGAAAGTTTCTCCTTTCTTATCTCCTGAAGTACCCCTGCAGAGTGCAGGGGGTGGGGTGGGGGGAGAAGGTTTGTTTTACTACATGGTATGCGTCCCACCCACCTTTGGGAAACTTACTATAAGCTGTTAGAACAAGCACGTTTCTAGCCCTCATAGATGCGTATTGCAGCTTGAGGTTGGGTTGGTATGTTTCTCTTCTTTCCAGGATTGCCCAAACCATGGCTTTAAGGTGAGCGCTAAGCTAGAAGCAGTAGACTTGATGGAGCCCAGACTGATCTGTGTGGCCACAGTGAAGCGGGTAGTCCACCGGCTCCTCCGAATCCACTTTGATGGCTGGGACAGTGAATATGACCAGTGGGTGGACTGCGAATCCCCAGATATCTATCCTGTGGGTTGGTGTGAACTGATAGGCTACCAGCTGCAACCACCAGTGGTTCCAGGTAAGCAAATGCAGTTTTGCCCCAGCACCACCATTTTAATTCAAGGTGTATTTAGATGGCAGGCTGACCTGTAGCTCTACTCTTTCTCACAAGAAAAGAAAGTCCTCATCCCACCCACCCACTTCATCTTAACTTGACAGTGTTTTCTATGCAATAGAAGGCTAGGAACCAGAGGAGGGGATAATGTAGTACCTGTGAAGTAGTGGCAGTCGAAATGTGATGCAACATGAGTTCCTTATGGGTTCTCTCCAATAGATACAAATTTAGCCTGTGTTTACCAGTCTTCCCCATTACATCCTTCATCATTTGAAAGAAGATAAATTACAGCATCACTTCAGATGTTACTCTCCCCTCCAATCCACAGGACTCAGTGCTGCTGGATTTTGATTTCCTTTTTGACTTTGTAAGCTTTCTGCCTGGACAGTGCCTTCCCAAGACTATTCATGGTCCACAGTGACCTGTTGCATGAAATCTGGTTGCTGGTGCAGCAGTTGGTTTCCTGGATGTCTTAGGTGCCTCGGGCTTCTTAATTGTAAAAATATGTTAGCTATCACACTTGTGAAAATAGCCATTTGAAAAATGCAGATGGCTTTTACCACTAAACCACCACCACCCAGCTCCTATGGTTGGAAATGGAGCTTCTGCTTCCTGATAGGAACTACAGTGAGCCAAAATGATCATGTTTGTTGAATTGGTTGTTGCCGGCAAAGACCCTTCCCTCATCAGCTCTGCACTTTGACCCAGTTCCCTAAGTTCAGACAATGGTGGTCTTTGGTTGTGTTCCTCTCCCTATGTACTCTCTTTTCTTTGGAAACTGCACCAGCTATATGAGGTCACAGAAGACAGTGTACAAAATAAACTGTGGGTTTATGGGGCAGGGAGGGGGAGATAGAAATAATGAACATTCCAACATGAGCTGTTCTAAGCCTGTCTAGTTGGGAACTCCATTTTCCTGGATGGGTGGCCCTAGCAAAGTCTACCTACTCAATGGCCCCTTTGTGACTCTGGGTCTGGTAATCCATAATCTTCTGATATTTTCTGATTAATCATAATCATTATTCAATCATCAATGATTCAATAATCAAAGATTATTAATCATAATCTTCTGATTATGGATGTCCTCTTTTCTTGATCGCAGAGCCCTCATCGCCTGTGTTAGCCAAGGATGTGCCAAAGAAAAAGCGAAAGCCGTATGGAAAGAAAAGTAAGTGACAACGTGACCAACTTTTTTCTCCTTTTATGCCTCCCTTTCTTAGCAGCATGGCAACATTTGAAGAAGTCTTATCGCATTCAAAGAGAGGCTCAGGGCAGATGTAATACTGCCCAGTTGCCAAATGTAAATGACTGGGAGTGCTCCACAGGCTTGCACGCTGCTTAAGCTCCTCCCTGTGCCTCTCTCCCTTTCCTTATGGTCTGAATGCAAACTATGATTAGCATTACACCATTGCCTGGTGTTTTCTATAACTGACCCTAGGTTGCCCAAATCAGTTTGAAAGCCATTGTCCAACCCATGACTTCAGACCTTTCGACAGCAATGTTGGCTCACAAAAATGTTGATGCTGATGTGAGACCATAGTTAGCAGCAAGGAGCGGAGAGGGGATGTAATGCATGCACAAAGAGACAGTTTAAAGTGCACCAGACACTGTTAGGGTCCTCCTGATCACCTAACAGCATTATATCTTTATATCTGCACAGGGCCATGTATCCCATTTCTGCCCAGTGCTGCATATATGTAGCAGGAACCAAATGTGTACACCTATGGGCCGGGCAGAAATGAGTTACCCCTAGTTTGTCCACGCAGATGGAGGATCTCAGTTGTGTTTAAATTTAAACACAGTCATTCACTTGGCTTGGGTCATTTTTGTTTTCTGGTTTAGGCATGCCCATTCTCTCCCCTGTGAGAGTACAGTGGTACCAGTGTGCTGGGGAAAGGGACCCTGGAACCTATGAAGTTGGCTTTAGGCTCAGCATATGGTCCTTCCAACCAGTACTGTCTGTCCAGAAGTCATTTTTCTGTGATGTTAACAAGCATGCTCTGGAAACCCATGTACATGTGTTCCAAAACATGCACATCCAAGGATATGAAGAACCTAGATGTTCTATTCCACCATGTGAGAGGCCTGTGTTTTCCAGTGCTGGGAAAGAAGGCTATTAATTGGAATCGTTCTCATGAGAAACACCTGAGTTATCATGGTTGTTTGGCCTTTCAAGGCCAGAGTGTGTGCTTAGTTAATTGGGAATCAGCTGCAGCTGGATTCACCAGGTGGGAGGATGTGAGATTATTCTGGGTCATCCCTTCTAGCATTTCACAAGTGAGGGGGAAAAAACTGTTCTTTGACTTACCACTATCTCTAATCCAAGGAACATCAGGAGTGCAGCATAGAACATACTTGGGGAAGGGAACTGTCACTTGAAAGAGAGTGGCACCTCAAATATTTCTAACTGTTCTGAAACTTCAAGGGATGATCTCCCTCTGACATGGGGTGGAAATGCTCAATTATACTCCAGCTGGCCCAGCTATCTAATCATAACAAGGTTAGGTGAGACAGAACTCATAATTGACACCTGGTTGTTTTTGGCTGAAGGAGGTATAGCTGCTGAAGGGCAGTGGGAGTGACGTTCCCAGAGCGCATAGGGCCAGTTTTCACAAGGACACTCAACTCCCTTGGCTTTTGAAGTGCAGAGAATGGTGTACTTTTTTGCTAACACAGACCATACCTTCCATGACACTTTGCAAGAAGCTAAAGTTTGGTTCAGGGGATCCAACTGGGTCTGGGTTAGCAACATGCAAAGCATAATTTACCTCATGGTGTCTAGTTTTCTGTGAGGTAATCCTCCTCTGTGTGTGCTGTACCACTTCAGCTACTGTTGCAGGTTTGCCATATAAAAAGTTCCCAACACGCAGAATATAAGTAGGTCAGGAAAGAGGCTGGGCTAGGTTGTGAGCCCTTTTGGTGACAGGGCTATTAACCTATAGAAAAAATGCTGTATGCCAGTGGTTCCCAAACTGATGAGTTGCAACCCACCAGCCTGGGAAGCACTGGCCAGTGCTCCTTTAAAGGGCAGGGAGGGGGCAAGGTAACAACATGATCCCCAGGATTGCGCTGCTGCCAGGAACGGAAGGGGGGTTTTCTACTTGCTTGCAGCCAGAACTGCAGTGGAGTTGGATGTGGAGGGCTCCCCATGCCTGCAAAACTGTTTTTTAAAAAATCGGCACTTCTGGTTTCTTTGCTAAAACCAGGCAGGGGGGCCCTGCAGAGGGCCCTCAGACCATCCAGGACTGCAGTGCTGGCTGCAAGTAAATAGAAAATCCCCTCCTGTTCCTGGCAGCAGCGCGATCCTGAGGATCACATTGCTGCCTTCCCTGCTACAGCTTACAGTATTTCCAACATCCTTGTAGGAGTTTGGAAAGCACTGCTGTAAGCCATTCAGAGCCCATGCAATACAAATCGAACACATGGAGTCCTTCTCCCTAGGACCATGTATGGAGGTGCATTCAGTCATGTGAGCCTCCTTGCCACTGATGTGGTACAAGCCCAGACACGAGTGTACTACCTTGGTGAGATCTAGGCCACTGTTGGCAGTCTAAGCTTCTCAGAGGATGAGCAGGCTGTGAAAAGAAAGTGTAAGCATTGAAGTTAGAAAGGAGGATTGACTTATGACACTTTTCCCTTTTTCACAAAGGAAAAAAGCTGACTGCAAAAGCCCGTTCCCTCAAGCAAGCAACCAAGAAACCGACTACCCCTAAAACCAAGGAGCCAAAAAGAGCTACAAAGGAAGCCTCGCTGAAACGGGCTCCTGATGAAAGTAAGGGCTGATACGAGAGTCTCTTCCCCACCCACCCCCACCCCCCGCAGAGTGGATGTTACCAGGAAAAGAGCCAGTGGTTCCCCCCCAGACGTTTCATAAAGGCTGGGAAAATGATGCGCAAATAGTTCTAAGGGTGATGGGGGTTTTCTGTTATTTGGCCCAAACTTGAATGTGCTAGAAATAAGGGACTCTGTTCCCCCAAATCTCAGGTCCTGCAGAGAAGAGGAACTGGTGAATGAAGCATCCTTTCTTCTTTGCTCCTGAGCCCCCACAAAGATGCTCACACAACTCTAGCATTTTATTATCCATTTTTGTACAAACTTTCAGTAAATCCTACTAATGAATTCTGCCATCACGCTGACCTATAAATTGAGCCGCATACTGTGGTTTGGTTGTCCAGCCTGTGCTTGGAGGTGGTTTGGCATGTTTTGGATGATACAGGCTTTTGGGGGTAATTTATTTATTACCCCAGTATTTATATACTGCCTTTCTTATCGATTCAAGGTGGTTTACATAGGCAGGCTAATCATAAACCTCATTTTTCAGTGGGGTTTTTACAAGTTCCATGGGAGAGACTGATAGAACCCTTTATTTTCTAGATGTTTCCCTTCATAGTGTACTTGTCATTCTGGCTTTTGTAGGCAGCTGCAAATTAGACCTCAGGTCTTGCCAGCTGACTCCACCACATTCCTTCACACTCCTCTGCAAAGAAATTTGTTAGCATGTTCTGTCTTTGGCTCTGGGTCTCCTGTTGTTCTTCCATCTAAGGCTACTGATCCTGCTTAGCTTTTTCAGGCAAGGCAACAGCTCAGCCTCCAGATCATACCTGCCCCAAGCCCTTCAAACTTGCTTTGACTGGCTGGAGCTCTGAATATTGGAAGGTAAAGCAGAAGGGCCTGTGACCCTCACCTGCATTGTACTTTCACCCAGGACACTGTCAGTGCTGCTGCAGGAAGAACTACAGTGCAGTTCATGTACCTCTTTCAAATAGAGGAATTATGCATGGTAGGGTGAACTACTGCCACCACTGATCCTCAAATAGTGGAGGTACCATGCATAATGTGAAGGATAGTTCCACATCAGATGCATAACTGCCAAACATTGCAGTTTATATGAGCAGTAGCCATATAGTTACCCTGCAGCAACTGTTACCCTGCGCATGCCCAATCTTGTCTCATCTGAGAAGCTAAGCAGGGTTGGGCCTGGTTAGTACTTGGATGGGAGACCACTTGGGAATACCGGGTGCTGTAGGCTTATACCATAGTTTTTTGAGACTGAAGATTGCCAACCAGCCATATAGTTCCTCAGTGCCTTCACCTTGGAAACCATATGTGGATGTGGTTTGTCAGTGGCATATTACTAGTGTGTCTTCCCACCAATTTGTGTCCATGTCTGTGTCCTTTGCTAGGAATTCTTCTCTGTTTTCTAGTAGTTGTTGCTGTGCAGGTGAAAGAAGAAATCCTGGATGACCCAGTGATGGAATCTGAAGTCCTCCCATCCCCACAGCTTCCAGTATCAATTAGTGGCTTAAAGGATGAGGATGTAGAACTGGAATCTCCAACAGGTCCTGTGCCAGTCGGCTGCTTTAAGGACAAAGGCATGGAAGCAGAAGCCCCAGCAGGCTCTGTGCTGCTCAGCTGCTTCAAGGATGAGGATGTGGAGCCTGATGCTCCCTCAAGCCCTGTGCTGCTCAGCTGCTTAAAGGATGAGGATGTAGACTAAACCTTCAAGAAGCAGAGACTGAGTGGACCTGCGCAGCAGTCCTGGAGGAAACCAGGAGAGATTTGCTTGTCTTGTTGGGGGGGGGGGGCAGCGGTGTGGGTCAAATGTTATAGAAGTATAGCTTCAAATGGTTTGCCTTCCCCCCAGACACGCAACTGGGGGAAAAGAGATTCCATCCGCCGTAGAAAGAAAACCCCAAAGGTACCTTTCGAAGCCACACTGTAAGAGTTGAGAATGAACTTCTGTGCCTCTGCCTTGTAACCATTGAGCCTGTATGTGGCGAAGAACCATAACTGCAGAGCTGCGGCTGCTGTGTGTACTGTGTTGAGCAAGTAACCCTTCTACACTATCCCAACCTCCTCGCCTCTGATTTTTTGTCTTCCTCTCTGCTGTGTTGCCTCTTGTTCCTTGCATCTTGAAGGGAATCAAGTGGCATGTGAGCACCGCCACCCCACCCCCCACGTTCCCATTCTCTTCTGAGAAGAAAGCCTTCACCACATGTGATGGACAGTACCTATGTACACTTGGAGCATTTGCCTCCCCTGAAAGAGTGGATGATGGCCTCTGACTGGAAATAGTTGGGAAGAAGGAGACTGAAATTTGAATTAATGTGCATATTTGTTTCATGTTCTTTCTCTGAACTGATTACAGCAGCTTTTGATAAAGAGAGAAGATTGATAGTGGCCTTTCCTAGGTGCCCAACATACACGTGTGTACTCATTCTTTGAAATGGATTTCTTTTGCACATTCTAAAGTAAGAATTTTGCAACAGCCCCAAACTGTACACTATCTCTGCCCACGTATACAGCTGTTTGGGCCTGGAACTGATCTTATGGCTGCTGTTGTTCATCTTGCCCAGGAACAAATGTTTACAGTGGCACAGGGAGAAGCTGAACCTGAATTCGTGTTTTTGTACAATCTCAGCATCTGGTTTCCCCTGCCTCCCTTGGCAATTTTTTTTTAAATATTCCATAGTTAATTTCCCAACCAAGTATATGTGAATGAAGTAAATCAGCATTTGTTATAGCTGCATGTGCAATTCTTGTTTGACACTTTTATAAAAAGTGAGACTTTTTTTTAACTAGACAAAAGAGTAAAATTTTTACACCATCACAGGCACTCTGAGCTGTAAACAAAATGGACTGAAACCATCTGCTGCTTTGATTTCACTGTGGCTGAGTTCCTATACTTTATTTTTCATCAGCTCTATATGATAAGCAGATGCAGAGGTGGCACTTTAAGATCTGTTACGGTGTCACTGTGCTTTTGCTCAAGAATAAAAGCTCTGCAGATGCTACATTGCATGGGGACCTGCTTGTCTGAAGGAACTTCTATAGCTTGAGTTTAACCATCTTGAGGTATAGCTTGAGTTTAACCATCTTTGGGGGGGGGGTGTAGGAAGATATGTTCCCTACTACGGATAAGTCTCCTAAGCCACCTGGAAGCTGTTCTAACAAATGGTCTGCAGGTGTGCCACGCAGGTTTAGGGGATGGTCACATATTAGTAGGGCCACTGGAAAATGTGAGCCCCCAGCTAGCAGTGCGGAGTGCCTTATCAATTGTCAAAAAACCGATGGTGTGCCTTGACAATTTTAGCACTTGTTTGGTGTGCCTTGAGATGAAAAAGGTTGAAAATCGCTGAGTTAGTGCCACACAGAATGGCACTATTCTCTCACAGAAAAATTCCTTCTGTAAGTGTCAAGGCTACATTCTACAATTCAGCAAAAGTGTGGGGAAAAACCACTAAATCCAACAACTTGAAAATGACTGTTTTTTATTATTATTTTTAAAGCAAAATTTACTGGTAATTTCTTTTATCTAAATGCCCTGATGCATACAAAGCCCACCTTGAAAGTGTGTGGGAAATACTTGTCAAAATCTAAACATCTAATCTAATGGGGTCAAAATCTAATAGGGGGGTCAGTTCTTTGTCATTCACTCCCCTGCCCCTTAACTAGCAGAAAAAAATTGTGCACAAAGTATATATGTGCTCATTTGCTAATTAGCACATCTCTCAGATTTCAGCTATTCTCAGTTACTCTCACTCACTCCTGCTCACTGCTTTGTCTACCTCCATCCAAGTCCCAAACACCTACAGGTTTTCTCCCTTGCATCGATTGTAGTAGTGTGGCTTATAGCCACCACCCCCTACACACTCACACCCATTTTTCTAATAGCTAAGAAGATTTATGCCAATTTCCAGCAACAACCTGCCTGCCTTCCTCCTTTTTCATGCTTTGCTTTTCTTGTTTCCTCTGACTTGTCTGTTTCCCGTCCTCTGTCTCTTCATGGAGCTCCTTCCAGCCGCAGCCTTAGCTGAGCTGGTTCTTTTGGCCTTTTTGGTGCTCCAGCCTGGGCAGCTTTGGAATGTGGCTGTGAGCTTCACCTTCTGGCCCCGTACATCTGCTGGGGAGCCACAGGTAGCACCTACTTTCAGGTTCAGTTTGTCAAGCCACCTAAAAAACAGAGTAATTATTAGCCATCTGACTACTGAACTTGCAGCCATATATAGTCACCCAGCAAAAGTACATTTTCATTCAAGTTCTCACATTTTGCACCTGAGTATCCTTGGTTGGTGTGAAACCAGTGGCGTCGCTCGGAGGTTGCTGGCCGCACTGGCTGACATGTGGGGGGGTGATGCTCTAACATTGCGGCTTTAGGAGCTACCCCGTCATGCCATACACCTTTGGATGCGGAATGTCCAGTGGAGTGCAGTGGAGAAAACCGAACTGAAATAGCTCCTTTCCTTCAAAAGTTATGGCCAAAAAACCAGAAAGAAAAAATGAATGGATCCCTATGGAAAGTGAGCCGTATCGCATGTTTACTCGTGAGTAGGTGCACTTGCCATAGTCCATTGGAAAGGGCAGACTGAGAGGAATCCAAGGACACCTGAATGGTCCTGCTCCAATGAATGCAGCCCCCAAAAACACGAGGAGGTCCCTGTATCCCTCCCAGATGTGACAAAGGGGAATGTGAGGACACCAGAATGGTCCCGATCCGATGGAACTGAAGCTCAACATATGTTCCAGTAGGCAGCCTTCCCCCCCCTTAAAAAGGACCAAAAAGAGGCTTCAACTGGTCAGGGGTAGTTTTCTATTTTGTACTTGCAAAGCCTGGAGGGGCTTTATCCTGATCTGCTTGAAATAGAAGAACTTTAAACTGGGCACTGGGGAGGGCTGGAAAAATCACTGATTCTTTTTAGGGGGCTGTTATTGCAGGCAGACTACAGAGTAAGCTCCATTGACCACTATGGGACTTACTTCAGAGTAGACATGCATAAGCTTGGGCTCACAGGCTGCAATCCTACCCACACTTTCCTGAGAAAAAGCCCCATTGACCACTATGGGACTTACTTCAGAGTAGATTCAGTTGGTGGAACAGGACTGGCTCCCCCTTATTTAATTATTTCTTTTATTTTAATTTATTTATAATTATTTTAATTTGCTTGATGATGTCACTTCTGGCTATGACATCACTTCCAATGGGTCCTGGACAGATTGTCATTCTAAAAAGTGGGTCCTAGTGCTAAAAGTTTGAGAACTGCTACAATAAGGTGTTAGTAAGTGGACACGGGTGTGTTTGTGTGACTCTACAAGTTTTCAAAATCACTAAAATCAGAATTTGGAGGAATAATCCCATCATATTATATATCAATCAATGTGTAATTTCATACAGAATGCAATGAAACAAACCACATTGAAATATCTGTTCTAACAAAAGGTACAGCCAAAAAACCACCACCTGGTGCGTTGCCCCGCCCACTGCATGGGGTGACGTGCAGGCCTCCTGCACCAGGTGATGGGAATCCTAGTGACGCCACTGTGTGAAACAGAAGTAGGAAATCTGTCTCGGCAGGATGCTTGTGTGAATTTAGCTACGCTTTTTAGCCATCCACTGAAGTCTGTGGGGTAGCTTATTCTGCCCCCCTCACCTCTAACAGCGTTCTTGCCTAAATCAATGTCCCACTGCATGTCAGCTTAGAGTTCAGCATCCTGTCCAATGCCTGTAAAGATGCTGGAGCACAGCTCTCAGATCACAGGAAGCTATAAGCATAAAACTAAGACTGCAAGTTCCTCAGAACAGGAATCTGTCTTTGGTGCTTGTGCTGTAAAATGCCTTGAATGTTGATAGTGCCATCTAAAAAGAAGCTTGCTACTAAGCTGGATAATTGTGCAGTGGCTCTAGGCGACAGTTGCCTGAATGCTTCTCCCTTTGCTGGGTGGTAAGGGTGCCAGGGAGCAAACATTACAAGATGTTCTAGCTTCTGCCAAAGCTGAACAGGATAGTGTTCCACACACTGCTACTCTACAATGCTGTGCCTGATATGTTGGAAATCGGGGCTCACTTGCGTAGTGGGAGAAGCTGACAATCGCAGTAGAAAGGAATATCACTCAGGTTGATGACCTGCAGAGCTGTGAAGTTGCGCAAGTCAGGCAAATGCTGCATTTTGTTTTTCTCAAGGTACAGACTTTTGATCTTTGGACCCAAGCTGGTGAAGGCACCTGAGGAAATCTGCAACAAAACAAAACAAAAAAAGTTGGGTGGGGTGGAGCTGAAACAGGGCCAGCCAAGACCTCCTGGCACCTGAATCATCAGGTGCCATGTCAAAGGTACCCCCGATTTAGTTGGGGATGAGCCAGCCTGGCTTCTCCCACTCCCTCGAATGGAAAAGGAGGAGGGGTGGTCTGAGTGGCAGAGGGAGAGGAGAATAAGGGGCATTTCCTATGTGCTAGCCTACCACTGTCTTCTACACTCCCTTTTCTGCATGGTTTCCACTCCAGGGGCCATAAAGAAGGGAAGGAGCAGTAAAGGCAAGTGGGCAGAGGGAGGTCAGTACGTCCTGCCTGCAGTGATGTCCTCACTTGGCCTCATGGCCGTGCTGAGCTGAATGGTAACATCAGTGACTTTATTTAATGTTTAAAGGACTTCTTGAGCCCTAAAGCAGTTCACAAAAGACACATTAAACCAATCCGACCCCAACAGAAGCAACAAGCCACATCCAATTTAAAGCCACAATCCATGCACATCTGCTGTATTAGAATGAAACACAGCAGAAAGGGTTTTAGTAAAGAAAGTTTTCCCCTTCAGCAATGTGTTTGGAAAGACCACACCTGCCAAGCATCTCCTGTTGCATAGGTTTTAAAGGTACAGGACCAGTTATCAAACCAGAGGGCCAGGGAACCTGGCTTTGAGTAAATACAGCCCCTGTAGTTTTACACTGGCTGCAAGTCTTGTTGGGGGAACATGGTAAAATAGGAATTGAGGGACCCATAGAACATTTGTGTAATCCCTGTAGGTTGCCTGAGAATTCCTATTGTGTTAAGCAAGTCATTTCCAAGATACCTTCTTGGAACATGATGGCAACAGGAGGGTTTTTTTTAAAAATTCCCAATCCCAATTCCTGCACTTAATTTTGTTTGGGTGTTCAGCTTGTTTCATTTTAGAAACCAATGCTTGATTTTTCACAGCCAGGTGTGACAATGACCTGCCTCTTGCCCTGCTGAACATGGATTTCCTTCCCCTTTTCTAATTCCTTGCTTGGTGCCACTGCGTCCTTTGCCAAGCAATTCCACACTGACTGCAAACCTGAATCTTGGAAGGAAACCAAATTATTTGGGGGGGGGGGGGGAGGAAAATGAACCTAATTAAACAAATATCTGTAATTTGAATAATTTGTTTGGGATACATCATCAGGATTTGTGTATAAGTATCAGATATATGCATCCCAGGATATACAGGATTTTACTTCTTGAATAGAATAGAGCAGGAGAAGGAAGGACGCTTCCCCCCACCCCATCCCCAACAAACCTGTTCTAACCCCATGTTGTCTAGGTAGAGATGCTGCAGAGATCTTGCCACTGGAAGGAAGGTTCGGTTCCCAATGTACTTTATGGGGTTCTTGGACAACTTCAGTTCACTAAGGCTGGGCAACCCTCGGAGGGACTTGGTGGGCACTTCCTGCAAAGAGTTCTCATCTAGGTGCAGCTTCTCCAGCATCTTGGCATGACTCAGAGCCTTGGGGGACACATGACTGATGTGGTTTCCTGTTAGGTAGAGCCAACGTAGCTTTCTCATGCCAACCAAATCATGATCTAACAGCTGACTGATGGAGTTGTGTTGCAGGTGGAGGGAAAAGAGGTTGGGCAACAGGTTGAAGGCGCCCTTGGGGATTTGGATGAATGCATTATGGTCCAGGTAAAGATAAGCAAGTTGGGGGGTTCCTTCAAAAACATCAGCATCTATGGAAGAGATGTCATTATTAGACAGGTAGAGATATACTAGGCTTTTAAGGTTCTGGAAAGCACCAGGATGCAATGAAGCAATCTTGCAGTTCTGAAGGTGGAGAGATGTCAGGTTTTTCAAGCCAGGAAAGGAGCCTTTTGGGATGGAGCGGAACTCATTGTGGCGCAGGTCCAGGAGTTGGGTGTGGCAAGGAAAGCCTTTGGGAATAGTTTGGAGGCCTTTGTTCTCACAGTTTCCATGCTGAAAATCAGTTGAGCAGCTGCATCCTTTGGGGCAAGTTACAGCATCTTCTTCTGGATCCTTGGTGAATGTGGCTAAGCTGGGGAGCAACTTTTCTTCTGAGGCATAGCCTCCACACTTCATATCTATAGCCCGCAGGGATTCCAACTGCTCTCCCTTGAAGGCTGCAGGGCCAGCACACGTCACGTCAAGGTGAATCCTTGCTTTAGTAGCCCACTCTTTGAAAGGCCGCATGGAACAAGTGCAAAGCACAGGATTGCCAGTAAGGTTGATTTTTTTGAGGTGGCCCATTTCTGTCAGGGGCTGAAGCACATAAAGCTGGTTGTTGTGGAGATCAACCATACTGAGGAGAGGGCTCTTGACAAAAGCTCTGTGGGAGACCTCCTGGAGGGCCATGTTGTCCAAGAAGAGCTGCTTCAGAGAAGACATCTCAATGGCCTCCTCACCAATATAGGTCATGGGATTGTGTCCCACATCCAGGCGGTTTGTGCCTGACAATCTGGACAGTGCCTCAGTGGGAAGGAACTGAAGTTCATTGTGGTCTAAGCTCAGCCTCCTGAGAGATGGTAACCCACCAAAGGCCTCACTGGACATCACGTGTAGTGAATTATGGGACATATTTATCCACTTGATCAACTGCAGTCCCTGGAAAACCATATCCGGCAGATAAACCAAAGAGTTCTTGGCCAGGTTAAGAAAGCGGAGGAAGCCCAGTTGTCCAAAAGCTCCTGGCTTTATTTCTTCAATGCGATTATTTTCTAGGATCAGTTGCTGGAGAGAGGACAAACCATCCAGGGATTCTTGATAGAGGAAGGCTATGTTGTTGTGAGCCAGGTTGAGGTAAACCAGCCGTCCTAATCCCCTGAAAGCCCCTTCCTCAAGGCTTTCCACTTTGCACTTCTGAAGGTTCAAATGGGTGAGGTAGGGAATTGGGAGGAATGTTCCCAGGGGGATGACTTTTATTTCATTGCCTCGGAGGTCCAGTTTCTGGGTAGCCTGTAAATTACACACACACACACACACATTAATTTTATCCCCAATGAATTACACAGCTCACTCTTCATTGAAACAGTGTTGAAACACTTTTGGCTAAAGTATTCTCTAGGGCAGTGGTTCTCACATATTTAGCACTGGGATCCACTTTTTAGAATGAGAATCTGTCAGGACCCACTGGAAGTGATGTCATGACTGGAAGTGACATCATCAAGCAGGAAAATTTTTAACAATCCTAGGCTGCAATCCTACCCATACTTACCCAGGAGTAAGTCCCATTTACTATCACTGTAAAAGAATATACATAGTAGCTTGTTAAAAGTACAAGTCTGTAACATTTCTTCAATTCCAGAAGATGAGGATTGCAGAACATGTAGATTTTATATATGAATACATAATAGACACTAATGATAAGTGCGTACCCAGGTACAACAATATGTGAGACCCACTGAAATTGCTAGATTGTTATTTTAATGAGTAACTGAAGATGACTGAGGTGTCAGAATATATGCCAGTACTTTAGTCAAGAGATGTATTCATATAAATAACTTAAAAGAAAAAATCAATTATGAGGACATAACATTGTGTACTCCGCAGTGACAGAAAGCAATGCTGTTATATAGGTGAGAGTAAATAGACGTTAATATCTGGTATATTTGTTGCTTCTGGGATATATTTCAATCATTTTAGAGGTCTCCAAATAGCAATGTTTCGCAATTCTAACTTTGGCTTTGCTGAAAAGTATGATGAAAGGCAGAGATATCATGACTTCCGCTTATCAATGAACATGAAGTCACTTTAGTTGTTAGAATAACAACTCCAGTCAACAAGCTGGAGAGGAAATGTGTTGTCACCCACTTAACTCAAACCCTTGATTTGACAAGACTTTCAGGAAATGTGGTCAGAAATATTTGATGACCTCCATAAAAAGCCCAGGTGTAAATTCAGATACTGGAGGAGGATTCATGGAAAGAAATGTCATTGTGGTCCAGAAGAAGTGTCAGGGTTCACATTGGTTCCTCTAAAGCAGGGGTGCCCAAACCCCGGCCCAGGGGCCACTTGCGGCCCTCAGAGGCCTTCAATCAGGCCCTCAGGGACCCCCCAGTCTCCAATGAGCCTCTGGCCCTCCAGAGACTTGCTGGAGCCCATGCTGGCCCAAAGCAACTGCTCTCAGCATGAGGACAACTGTTCAACCTCTCACCTGAGCTGTCGGACAAGGGCTCCCTCCACTACTTGCTGATTCATATCTGTGATGCAGCAGTGGTAGTGAAGGAAAGGCTGGCCTTGCTTTGTGCAAGACCTTTTATAGGCCCTGAGCTATGCCAAGACATTTATTCATTCATATAAGTGCCATCTCTAATATATTCATTTATGTAAATTTATTCAAATATTAAATTGTAAATTAATTCTTTCTTTCCCGGCCCCTGACACAGTGTCAGAGAGATGATGTGGCCCTCCTGCCAAAATGTTTGGACACCCCTGCTCTAAAGGAAGGGGAGTAATATACTCTCAAGGTTCTCATTAACATCCAAACAAAAGGGAACATGAAACACAGGATTTATTAGGATCCAATTAACAATTTAAAACGTTAATATACATTCAATATCCAGATAACAAAAGCACTACAAAATAAAGGAGGCTCCTGAACCTGCAGGACTCCCTCTCAGGCAAAACCCTTTTATGAACTTGCCAAGAAAAGCTGCAAAGAAAAAGATTAAAAACCTAATGCAGTCAAAAATAGTTTAACTCACAGTCCCCAGCTACTACTACTCCAAATCCCATCCAACCAAGGAGGCAACAAAGTTCCCTTCTCCACAGGGTTTTATTCTCTATACCAGGGGTGTCCAAAGTTTTTGGCAGGAGGGCCACATCGTCTCTCTGACACTGTGTCGGGGGCCGGGGAAAAAAATAATTAATTTACATTTAAAATTTGAATAAATTTACATAAGTTTACATAAATGAATATATTAAAGATAAACTTATAATGAATGAAGGTCTTGAAATAGCTCAAGGCCTATAAAAGGCCTTGCACAAAGCAAGGCTGGTCTTCCTTTTGCTGCCGCTATTGCATCACAGATGTGAAACAGCAAGCAGTGGAGGGAGCCCCTCATCCCACAGCTCATGCAAGAGGTCAGCCAGTCGCCCTCAAGCCCACAAGTTGGGCTTGTGCCTGTCTAGAAGTTGCCACCTTCTTCAGCTGCTCACTATCACAGCTCACTGCTCCACTGTACTCTCCCTGCTATAGCCTACTGTTCAGCTCCATTCCATGCTTCCATCCACTCTGACAGTTCTTCTCTGCCCTTCTGAAAACTCAGAGACTGAGAGCAGCAGCAGCAGGTGTGCCACAAGGGGAGGTGCATTGAGACAGAGGTGTAGTGAGGTGGCAGACTGAGGAGGGTGGAGGCAGAGTACTGTCCTTCCAATCCATAACCTTGGCCAACTGAGGCAGCCACTTCACCACATTCATTAGTCATTAGTTGATCTCTGAAAATCAGAGACTTCCTCAGAACCAACATGAGCAGGCTACGTACAAGTTGAGTGTGCAGCTCCAGGCTTCTGAACTGAATGAACTCTGGGTGCCCGGCTGATGGGAGTACACCTAATGTTGCTGTTTCTTTCCTGGTGTTCTGGGACGGAGCTGCTGTCACCAGCTATATTTGCCTACAATGGGTGATCATTTGGGGCAGGGGAGGTCTATCTGGCACTATGAGTATGTATGCTTATGTTAGAGAAGGTGTCTATATTTATGCAGGGCAGAGCAATTATTTATTATTATTAATTGCTGTGTGGGCATGTATTGCTTATGTGTATATTTGGGGGCTGTCCCTCACATGTACCTAGGTATTCTCATCCTTGGGTGCTCCTGCAAAAACAAACTTTTAACTACCATAACTCCAAGTACAGCATAGTTTGTTTTCTTCAACAATGGGTAACAGATATTTTTCACAAGCATGGTCAGTGACCTTTTACCCTTGAAAGCACACTGCTCAACTCACTATTGTAATGACTAACACAGCATGCTCTTGTTTTTCCAAGATAATTTTAGTAAGTACCAGGGTGAAAAATGCAGCCTCTGGAATGAGAAGAGGGGTGCAAGTCAGGTGCTTGAAGCTGGGATCATTAAGGCACTTCAGGGTGAAGCAGTAGCTGCCACAGATTTTTTTTAGCTACAACAGTTCGTGATGTTCTTTAAATAGAGGCTGTAATAGACAAATTAAAAAGACAGCTTTCCCCAAAAATTGTAGGTAGGGCATAGCAGTGCTTTCAGTGAGGCAATGGGCCCACCTTGGCGACAGCCCAGAACAACCAACTCTGCAGAAGTGTTTCAAATTGGAAAGAGAGGAAGTCCCTTCGCATCCTAAAACATGACACCTGCTACCCTTATGTTGCACTTGCTTCTTTGCTTCCCATGGACTGACCTGAGGGATATGATTTGAGGGCACCTCAGTGAGGTTCTTGCTCAAGCACATCACTTGATACTTGATGCTATCGCAGATGCAGATCCGTGGACAGCGTTCGGCATCCAGCCTCCCCGTGAACAACAGTGCTAATATCAGGAGAAGTCTTGCAGAGACCCACATCTTGTGAAGCAGCTGAGTGGGGGAAATGAAAGGTAAAGCAAGCAGATCATGAGACATCGTTCATATTGCTACTGTTCCTTGTGGGGGGGCAAGCAGGGAAGGAACACAGCAGGTTTTCATCACCGTAGCTTTTTAAATGTTCTCAACAATACTGAGCAGCAATTTAGGATTCAATGTGAAAAGGGAAAGTGTAGGAGGCAGAGATTAGGTAACAAGCATGGCTCTGAGCGGCAACTGTCCAGGCCACCAGAGGCCACCTGCTTTAGCCATTTTATTGAGACTCCTCACACAGTCACAGCCTCAGCTACTAAAATCAGGGCTTTTTTTCTAATGGAACGTGGGGGGACGGAGTTCCGGCACATTTTTGCAGGGCTCCCCCCTTCGGAGGTATTCCAGGAGGGGGGGAGCAAAACAGAGGTATTCGCTGGGTGGGTGCTGGGGGGTGCAGGGTGGGCGGGTGCCTGGCCCCTGCCTGACCGCACAACGACCCCCTCCTGCCCCATCTCCAAGCTCTCACCTGAGCCCAGCCTGCCTCCCCTCCCCCTGCGCTCTGCTTCCCCGTGCAGCTTCCAAGCCGGTGGAGGTCGCAGGGGACACACGCGACGCCGAGGAGGAGGATGGACAGCCAGTCAGCCAGGGAGACGGGCTGCGGCACCCATGGAACGCCCAGGTACTGGCTTGGCGGAGGAGGAGCGGAAGGAAGCTGGCTGGTGCAGCCCCCATGCCAATCTGCAGCACAAGCCTAGGCATGTCTACTCAGAAGTAAGTCTCATTGTGCTCAATGGGACTTGCTCCTGGGAAAGGGTCCTAGCCTTGCAGCCTGAGTAGACAGGCCGAGGAAGGGCTCTGAGGCTGCAGTCCTCTCCACACATTCCTGGGAGGAAGACTCACTGCCTCTACTGGGACTGACTTCTGAGGAGACAGGCAGAGGAGGGGCTCTGAGGCTGCCATCCTATCCACAGTAAGCCCCATTCACTAAAGTGGACTTCTGAGTAGACATGAATAGGATTGGGCTCTTAGGCTGCAATCCTAGGCACCTTCCTGGGAGTAAGCTCCATTGACTAGAACGAGACTTACTTCAGAGTAGACATACCAAGGATTGGGCTCTTAATCCTGGCAGAGATATATATCTGCACCCGTTTTCACATGCTAAGGGCAGGTGAAAAGGGATTCTGCGTGTGTACAACATGCTGTCCAGCCTTGCCAGAGATCTTCCTCATCCTTCCCTCACAAGCATGCCCTCTGCCAGCCAGCGTTTGCAGCTCCTCTCCAGTAATGCACAGCAGCTGCTCAGGGCAGCAGAGAACATACAATTGCATGCCAAGTGCCTTCCCAAAGACACAGAATATTCTGATACCTGAATTAAACCATATTCAATCGCTTGTTTGCAAATGTAGCTGTTTCTATGTGCACCTAAGGACCCCTCTCATGTAAGAATTCCTTTTTTGTTCTTACTCCCACAGTTGCTTAGAGTAATTTTACTACATGGAACTCATGTAAGCCATTTTTTGGAATCCATTCACTGCTTCCTCTCCTCGAAGTAGTGCCACACTACATACTACCCGCTACAAGTGCACCTGTACAGTATTTTTCCCCATGTGTAGAAAAAGTAGCTAGGGGGCAGGGGATGTGGAGATTGACAGCCCAATGCTATGCATGTCTACTCAGAAGTAAGTTCATCTTTAGGGGGGAAGCACATAAAAAATATTTTATTTCTCCAATAAAAAATGGTTTATAAATAAATAAATAAATAAATAAATAAAAGATTAACAAGTTGTGAGTTCCTGCACCTTTTTTTATACAAAAAAGCACTGACTAAAATTAATTGAGAATGATTTATACCTCCAGTTCCCATTGTTTTTGATCTTACAGCAAGAAGAACACAAATGAAAGCAACAAGGAGAATTAAAGGCCAACAGATTGCAAAATGGTATAGCTCCCAGAAAATCAACTGGGACTTTGAAGGCCACTATGAAGGGTTCTCCCACCCCCTCTGTCCCCAGTACATTATTGTTAAGCACACACCTCTTTAATGTCTTAATTTTGAAACATTTTAAGCCAATTTTTCATGCTACAGGGAATCCCACCATGGCTTATAAAGAAGATGATCTTATTTCACTGAAAAAAGGAAATCCATTTTGAAGACCATCTCAGCAACCCAACCACCCCCTCAACCCTCATCTTCCACAAAAAACAGAGCAAAGGCAAACAAATCAGAACAGAACAGAACAGAGCAAATCAATTTCCTAAGGAGTGTAACATTGTAGCCAACCAAACCTCAGTGGGGAGGTCATTCCACAGGATCAGTGCCCCCACCAAAAAGTCCCTGCTCTTGTTACGCCTCTGAGGACAAGGCCTGAGTTGACAATCAGACAATATGGCAGCACATGATCCTTAAGGTATTTAGGTCTCAAATGGTAACTTTAGGGCTTTAAATATCATAACAGCACTGCACTTTGAAGAACCTGGAAATAAATTGGCAACAAATGCAATTCACAAATAATTGGGGTGATGTGATCCCAGTGAGCAGTCCTGGGTAACAACCTGGCTGCTGCACTTTGTACCAACTGAAGTTTCCAAATGCTTTTCATGGGCACTGCCTTGTAGAGTGTGTTACAGTAATTCAACCAAGAGGTGACCACATAGGTCAGGCCAATGGTAAACTCAGAGCATTTTAAAATAACAAGAATAACTAAAATTCACTGTATAAAATCCACAAAATGCTATAGATGGCATTACATTACAATAAGCATTGTAAGCAAAAAAATTATGTCAAAGGGTGGCTGTGGACTGTACTCTATCTGCCTGGAACAGAAGACACTGAATGAGGTCAGCCTCCTTCAGAAAGCCCCCCTCCCCCAGGACTATCAAAGTCTCTTACCAATGCTCTCCACTGCAAAGCACCTCACAGCTGAGGAAAAACAGCATAAGATCAATTTTATGTTATTTATTCAAGTGATTTATGTCCTGTCTTTCCTTCTGAATAACTGGAGCACTCAGGGCAGCATACCACACAGCAAAAATATAGTAAAATATGTTAGAAAACAGACTATAAAGTACAATAATTTTTTTAAAGTGTTATAAGAAACAAAAACAATTACAGGATATTTATCAAATAATTATCAAACATTGCTGCAGCAGCAAAAAGATCAGTACATTCCCTAAAACAACAAGCACAAAAACCAAACAGTAACTAAGAAGGGCAAGCCTAGGAGAAAATAAAAGTTTTGCACCTCTGTGATGTAGGGCTCAACCACTTATCTCAGAAAAGGTACACTGGAATGATTGCATTGAATGATTTATCAGATAAATCAGTGTTTCTCAAATTTTGGGTCTGGACCCACTAGGTGGGTCATGAGGCAATTTCAGGTTCTTCCACATCCATTTCAATATTTTATTTTGACTATATTAAACTTGATGCTACCATGGTATGTGACTGCATTGGGGGAAATGTTACAGACCTGTACTTTTATCAAGCTACTATGTATATTCTTTTAACCATAGTAAATGGGATTTATTCCTGGGTAAGTGTGGGTAGGATTACAGCCTAGGATTGTTAAAAATTTTCCTACTTAATGATGTCACTTCCAGTCACGACATCACTTCCAGTGGGTCCTGACAGATTTGCATTCTAAAAAGTGGGTCCCAGGGCTAAATGTATGAGAACCACTGATTTAATCTTATAATAAAAACAAACCAGGAACACTTCAGAATACATAAAGTTTTGATCCATACTCCAAGGGCTGTGTGATTTGAACTGGACACAGAACAATACTGGAGAGATCTATGCCAGCGTTTCTCAACATCTGTCCCCAATATACCACTTTGCATGGTCCACCTACTGGAAGTACCATTGGATGTCATCACCGGTTACTTCCAGTTTTGGAGGCACAACACAATGCACCACCAAAAAGCTCAGAATGGATGGGAGGGCTTTTTGAGCACACAAAAAACCGCAACCTTGAGCTCTGCCTACCAAGCCAAGCCTCTTACCAGCTTGTTGCATTGTGTTGCTGATCTCACTTCCAGGTGCAAGTACCACCAGGGGCCACCTCAAGCACCACCAGACATATGGGTATCACTGGTTGATCTATGCACTGATCTATGCAATTATGTTATGACTTTATTTCATGATTATTTTAGGAGACAGAGTCATAAACCAAAGGGCCAGTGTGGAAAGAAGCAGTTTGTTAGTATTCTGATTTAACTGTAAGCTATTGTGTCATGTACAAAATGTAGCTCAGACAAGCACTGCAACATTTACCACCTCAAACAACAGGAATCAATGAAGAAGCAGATGTTTTGAAAAGATTAATGCCACAGGTATTTGCCACAGGTAATTTAGCAGGACAATAATACGTCAAATAACTCAGAAATAATTCTCAGCTGAGCTCAGTGGGGCTTACTCCCAGGTAAGTAGCATCGGACTGCAGGCTTAGTAGTCCTGCAGAGGATTGCTATGCATGTCATCTTAATTGCATCCTTGCTACAAAAGTGCTGATGGAGCCCATGATATATAAATTATAAATATACAATTTTTATTATTTAAACAGACACCCCAAGAGTGTGGTGGCCATCTTTATGGAGGCACAAGTCTCTCTTCGATTCTATCCTTGCAGCCAGGTATATATTGAAATGTATTATTATTTTTTTTAATATTTCTACTTTCTTCCCCCATGTACCTCAAGGCAACATTCATGTAGCTCAAGGAGTCTAGATCTCCTTAGTTTTAACAGCATGAAGTGCTCACAGACCATGCCCTGAGCTATTAGGATAAAACGCCTTCCCTAAACTTGTATTTTCCATCACGAAGGGAAGACACCTGTAAGAGCCAATCAGTGATGCTTAATTTTCTCCTAACCTGCCCATTCTTTGCTCCAGCCATTTCCCCCGGTTTTTCCCTTAGTCAGGACCTAACACTTATGAGGTTAGCAGAAGAGAAGGGCCTTTTGGAAGGAGGGAGAAGGAAAATAAGTGGGGGAGGGCAGCATTCAGCAACCTTTTGGCCTGCTGAGTATCCCCTACTGCTCTACAACCACCCCCACCACATGTTACCTCAGCAAACACAGGCTTAGGAACGCATGCTTGCCAGGGTAACATGTAGCTCCAGAACAGCACAAAAGAGACCCAAGAAGGTCTTGTGAAACAATGTAGGTGGTTTATGACTAAGTGATAATAATGCCTGCAAGATCCAATCTTCTTTGTTCATGTGAGTCATCATGAATGCACCCTGGGTGAGACAGCAGTGAATAAGTCAGGCAATTAAGTATTTGTGTTACAAAACACACACACACACACACACACACACACACACACACACGGAACAGCCCACTGTACCTATTTAGCAGCCGTTAAACAAAGGGACTTGCGCACATGTTGAAGGCACAAAAACAACTTTGCTTGGGGAAAAAACAATCATGGATGAGCTTGTTATTGCAATTATGAGGTATAAAAAGGAGGCTTAACCACAAACGTCAAATACACGGTTTCTGTTGTCGCAATATATACTGGAATGTATCCAACAGCAAACCTTTGAATGTTACCCTAAATCTCCCCACCGAAACCTCCCTCCCTCCCCACACGCACAAAAGTCACAGCATGAGTGTGCCCATGGAAGTTAGTCTTCCTTTTAATGAATGAAGCCTGGACTGAAATCATCAGATTGTAAAGAATGCAACTTTAAGCTGTTATGCTGCTTTTAGAGTTGCTCTTCCTGCTTATAACTTACTTTTCTGCACTTTTTTGGTGTATTTTAAAATAACTTTTATTTTGTTAAGAAAGATTTCAGGGCTCTGGTTCTTGGAAGGGACTCTGGCATACCTCAGACTGGCTCTCAGTGACCAAAGCAAGAACAGCAGCAGAGCCTTGTTAGAGAGAGAGAGAGAGAGAGAGAGAGAGAGAGAGAGAGATGGTGGGGGACAGAATTTACAGAAAATAAAAATGGAGGAAAACATCGCTGAAGACATCAGGAACAGGAGAAAAGAGAGTAGCATCTGTAGAGCAATATAAAGTATATACAGCATCCCCTCCATCTACCCTCTTCCCCCTCAATTGGTGTTCAAGGCATTGTACATAAGAACATCAAACGTAATTGGTACATAAGACATTAAAATAATGAAGCATCTTTTTTTAGTGTGCCATAACTTTAAGTTAAGAGGTTCATTTTCTTGCTTTCCCTTCACTTGTCCTTTTTCCCACTGGGCTCCCCCCCCCCCGTGAGTCCTGTTCTACTCATCTCCCCCCATTCTGCAGTTCCCACATGTATGGCCTGTCAACCATCTTTTCTGTGCGCCTTCCATTTTCTCTAAGCTTTCTGTTTCCTCACTGAATATTCCTGTGAGAAGTTGGGTCCCAAAAACAATGACCTCAACTGCAGTTGGCCATTCCAAGGCACATGACATAGCACTTTCTCCAGAAATTTAAGGTTTGTAGTTATCTTTTGCTTTTCCCAGCCTCAGCAAATACTTGGTTGCACCTGTTTGATAAGATGTTCCCAAGTGATGAGAACCTGGAAAGTAATTATGCATGGTTTCTATTTTCAGGAACATATATAACTTTGCTGTCAACTAGCCTGTTCTAGTTAATTTTGATGATTCTCCAAAGAAATAAACAATTACCCAGCAGTTCTTAAACTCTGGGTCCGGGACCCACCTGTGGGTTGCATCACAAACTGACAGGGCAGATTAGGCTATATGCATCAAGGGTTAAACAAGCTGCTACTTTGGGGGGGGGGGGAAGCTCTCCTGTCCAATCACCATTATAGCCATACCCAATGGCATATATAAATCAGGCAGCAGCCTCTAGGGCAAGGGTGTCAACATAAGGTGTCAAACATAAGGGGCCAAATGTGGCTTGCAGCGGTTTTTCATCCAGCCCTCAGGCTTTCAGCTGCTGAGCAGTGCTGAGGTGTTACTGCTGAAAAGGCAGCCCACGTGAAAATTGGGCTCTCCCATATCTTGAAATATGATAAAGATTTGTGTATTTTCTCTTCTGTCATTTGCAGCTAATGAGTTCCTAAGGGAGAAATAGTGTTTATTTTTGGCTATGATCTGTTTAATTACATCATTTTCAGTCCTCAGCAGGCATCATGAATGCTATTCAGCCCTCTGTATAAAATGAGTTTGACAGCCCTGCTCTAGAGCCTCTAAAATGTTTGGGAACCACTGAATTAGCCTATATCAGTGGTTCCCAAAGTTTTTAAACTGGTGACTCCCATAATCTACTGGGCCATTAGTCATGGCTCCCCATTAGGATTACTATCTTATACATTGTATAGGGCAGTGGGATTTTCGCAAGGATGCTACAGCTCCCCTGGCTGGTTTCTGCAGTTTTCTGGGGAGCCAAGGCTCACAGCTTGGGAACCACTGGCCTATACAATCACGTAATTAACCGAGCTCGTTGTCCAGATCTGGCTGTGTACATGCTGGTCTGCTAGCCTGCCTGATAATACCTTGTAAGTTTTGCTCTGTACGCTTCACTTTTAGCTTTAAAGACAAACAATTTTTTTTAAAGGACTGAACATATTTTCTTCTTTGGAATCCAAAAATAACCTTGATCCCATAGCTGGGGCCCGAGGCACCATGTGTTTTACCTCACCCTGGAGCTTCTCTGTCTCTGTATAATGTAATAACATTTATTCATACAGAACTTAACAACTTCCTCACAATACCACAATGGTCACACTGAGAATAATGAATAATGGTTGCCTTGGGGATTGTTTATTAAAATTAAAAATAGGGTATCACACCTAAAATAAAGCAATCATACTTTGGTTTTTTAAGACAACTTGCTCAATGTAAAAATATTTCACACTATGCCAATAAAAATACTCTCCTTGCATATAAAACACATTATTGCTATTAAAATGTATCCTGATGAGTATTATGATATGAATGACACCCATTTTTGAGACAAGAGTCTGTACGAAAGTGATAATGTGTAACAGGGAGGGAGTGGTGTTATAAAGGTGTGTGTGTGTGTGGTTTCAGTGTACATCCTATATGGAAAGCGACAAAGATTCTTATAGCACCTTAAAATTAACAAATGTATTTCAGTATTGTATAAGCTTTCCGCTAAGCCTGGAGGTTATGACTGTTCTGTAGAAGGGGCCATTTAGGGTGGGACCTTTAAACCCCATAATGTTAAATCCCGGCAGCAGAAAATGGCTGAGGGAGAATTGAGGTCCTGGGCTTGGAGTGGCGGCTACAACCCAAGAGACTCTTCCCTGTCTGAGAGATGGACACCCATGGAAAGACCTGGAGGGATGCTGAGGTCTTGCCTCCTAATCCAGCACTTGTTGCTTCCCCATCCCTTGGGCAGGTCAGGGTAGTCCATTATTGCAAACCATGTATGGGGCTTTCCAGCAGTATGGCAGGAACATACTGCCATAGCACCTCCTCAGGCAGTATGCAGGAGCAGGAGATGCACTGACAAAAGAGTGGAACTACCTTATTGCAGTCTTTGGCCCTTCACTGGCTCTCCCCACATGCCTCTGACACATGGCCTCCTCTAAAGGGCTTTGGGAAGCAGGTGAGGTTGCTTTTGTTTTCTCAAACAAAGTACAAATATTGCAAGCTCCAGTTTTGGCCTGTTCCAGTTCCAGGCAACCCACCTGGCTCCCTCCTGGCTCCCACCTGACTCTCCTGCTACTGGAATTCACTATTCACAAAGGATTCGGTTGCTTTCTAAGCACAGTGGTAGGAGCATCACCCTCCACCCCCCATCCCAAGCCTTAAGGGTGTAATTTGAGCTGGAATTTATTATTCTCAAGCCTGAGAAGCTGGCAAAAAGTCTCAGCACCAGCATCTCCAGAGTTGCATGTTTGCTGCGCCTGGTTTGTCTGTCTGTCTGCAGCGCAGCTGCCTGGACACCAAGAGATCCTTGAGCTTTCCAAATCTGCATCAAAGCCGACAGCGGCCAAGAATAAAGCCACCAGCAAGATGCTGATTAAGTCCTCCAGGTTGGCCAGAGGCTTGGAAACTGATTTCGCAATTTAAGGCCTACAGCTCCCTAATTTCTGCTTCTGTAATGTGGACCCACTCCCTGCTCTGAGTGAGGCATTCAGACTGCCCCTAAGCAACACAAAAGCTTTATAGGAATCCTCTGCTGAACCAGTCTGTAGGACTTACCCTTTCCCAAGGTATCCAACAACTTGCCTGCTTCGTTTCTCCCGGTAGGATAAGGTTAAAGAAAGTGAAGTAAAACTGAAAACAGCAAAGAAAAAAACTGGCCTGAAAAGCTTTCACCTAAGAACTAGAAGAAGCTTGTGAGTTTTCCTGGTATGCGAAGAGAGCTGAATGAACTGTTGTTTTGACTTCCCAGCAGCGTTCACTCTCACATACACACTGAGAGACCCAGACAGACAGGAAGGAGCAGGGAAAATAGCTGCAAAAGGGAAGCACTGAAAGTAACTTTAGGCTGCAATCCTATACATACTTTCTTGGAAGTAAGTCTCAGTGAGTACAGTGGGACTTGCTTCTGAGTAGGCATGTATAGGCTTGTGATGACAATCTCTCAGCTGCTGCTTAGAAACTCAGTGCTAACAGAAAAATTGACGTGAACACATACCAACGTTTTGGACACAGCGAGGATATTGAAAATAAGTAAGTAGGGCTATTTCAAAGGACATCCACATTTTATGTATTTCTGTTTTCAAATATTTCTACCCCATCTTTCCCCTCTAAAAAACAAGAGCCCAAGGTAGTTTACAATATTTAAAAATATGTTTAAAATACAATAACCAATATAACTATAGAAAATAATCAAAACTCCAAACTAGATCAACTGCAGTGGAAAGGGAGCAAGACACATCCAGCATAAGTACTGCAACAAAACAGAAAAGGCAAAATGAAACAAGAGTCTCCCACTGGAATCCAGATGTAGGGGCCAGTCTCAACTCAAAGAGGAGGGAGTTCTGTACTTATGGTGCCCTCCCTTGACTCACTACCAAACTTCAGGAAATGGAGTGATCCTTCTCAGCTTCTAAGGCTGTAACTATAGGTCGTGCCTCGTTATCCACTGGGGTTCCATTTCAGAACCCCCATTGGATTAAAAAAAAAAAAAGTGGATTCCAAATCAGTGGAAAAATAGCTTTAAAGACCCACTTCAAGGTTTCTTGCTCCACTTTTGTCATTTGTATAGATGCTATACCACATTTAGCCACTAGATGGGATGAATAAGGAATCTAATTGAATGAAATAATTACTTAACAGCACAAAGGTAGGAAATTGGATTTTGTTGCTTTTCTTCCTTGTTACAAGGCATTTAAATGTGGACCCTGGTATCAGCGGTGAGTCAAATCAGTGGATACCAAGGGCCCACTTTAGGTTAGGTTATGCCAGGAAGTTGAGATCAGTCAGTAGCCTGATATTATTAGATCTGTGCTTATAACCTATGAAACCCATTTGGTCCTTATGGATCAGTGTGACTTTTTCCATCTTTTCCACCAAAATTCCACCAAAATGCAGTCACGATTTTCAAATCAGTGTTAATAAGAGAAATTGGCATGTAACTAGCACCATTGCTCAAGAGTTTTCCCAGTTTGAGAATCAGTGAAATGAATCAGTGAAACACTAAAAGCTGACACTGTAGGGGTTAGGCCCATGTTGAGCGAAGGTATAGAATAAGCATTTGCCTACACTCTTTAGCCAGTCTGTAGAAAATCTACCAGGACTTGGTACTTTCCCATGTTTTTAATAGTATGATGGGTGCAGGGGCAAATCCATGGGGGCCCATGGGTGTGTGGCCCACCCAAACTGTCATTCCAGTGGGGAAGGGCACCCACTGGGATGGGGAGCAGGCCAAGCACAACTGGGAGCCTAGGTCTACTCATGTGGAAGAGACAGAATGGGAGCCCAGGTCTAACCTGCAGGAATCCCTACAGCAGGCAAGCGCAAACTGCAAACCTAGGAGCAGTATATTTTATTGAGCTCATGTTTCATGGGGAGTCAGGGACCGATACTGTTTTTGGGATGGAAGACACAGAACACAAGGTGGACTTGAACATGTTCCTCTAGGGCACACAGAAACAATGATTCTGCCTCTAATTAAAGCGTTGCTTTAATTAATTTTTTTATTATTATTATTATTATTATTATTATTATTATTATTATTATTATTATATTATAATATAATTATAATATAATTATAATATTATATTATATAATATAATATAAATTATATATATATAATATATATAAATAAATATATATATAAATATATATATATATTATAAATATATATATAAATATAATATAATAATTATTATAATATAATAATAATAATAATAATAATAATAATAATAATAATAATAATGGATGTCCCTTTTTTCAGAACTGTCTCTAGAGCACTCCATGCAACACAAACCACAGCACCAAAATATCCTTTGTGTTTGAAATTGCAGTCAAAAACTGGAGGAGAGAGGGTTCTCACACACAAGTCATTACTTTTCCAAATCCCTCCTGCTGCCTGTCATTGCAGCCGATGGCAAGAACTGCTCATTCTCACACAGGATTCTTTGTAATAGTTTGTGGGCCTGAGCAAATTCCTGCTTTCCAATGGAAAGAAACAACCAGGAAGCTCATATACTAGAATCCTCCTTTCGAGCTGTCAAACTCACCAAACATACACAGTCTTTCATTTATGAAGACACAGGAGTTCTTGCTTGCAAGTAATTTATTTGCAAAAACACACACTAAAGAAAATAAAAATTTGAGTCTCAAAAGATTCTTCTAGAGCTGGATAATTTTCCCCACTTCCTGTTCAAGTGCATTTCGCCTTCTCAACTGCAATGCAAAACTTGTTGAATCTTAAGAATTGTTTTTTTTTTTAAATTGTCATTAGTCATCATCCCTGCTGTGCAGGGATCACTTCCAGCACATTCCTGAAAAACAATGGTATGAAGTGTCAGATTTTCATTTACTGGTTGGCTTTGCCACTAGATACTCCAAATTTCATGAGCACATTTCAGTAAAAGCTAATAGCAACACTTGATGGCTCCTCTATAGACATCATGAGACTTAAATCAACTCTCAACATGAATGTAAGAACCTGAATTGGCTGAGATATATATTTGCACTCCACACATCACAAAAAGTGTTTCTGGGCCCTATGCAGATAAAGCTGTATATGTAATTCAATAGCTAGGGCCACAAAGTCCCTACAAAGTCAGCCTATTCTGGATGAATTAGTTTGGGAAAATGTTAACCTGGATTAACTGGTCTGCTTTCTGGGAAGTTTTATCACAAGCCCAGTCAAAATCAGAGCAATTGTTCCATGCTTTAGGTGTCACTTAAAATATTAAATGCTTAGTAAAAACCTTAGGTAATTTTTTTTCTGGGTGTTTAGGGGGAGATAATGAGATAATTTATAAATTGGGTACATGTATGTAAATCATGAACAGAGGTATGAAGCCATAATGGGACTTCCTAGGATTTGGGCAGTTTCTTTTTTTATGTTTTTTTGTTTGTAAATTACTTTGTGGTACATAACATACATGTTCTTTTTCTCTGGGGTTTATGTACAAACGCCAGTAAAACAAATTAGAAAATAAAATAAAGAGAACTTGAGATTTATTGGCACAAGATTATATCCAGTCTAGACTGATAGGGAAACACTATCACCATAAGTAGAAAAGATAAACTACAGTCCAGAAGATTAGTGTACAACTGCCTCACCACTTTGAAGACTATGACCCAATGCTGAATGCAGTAAGACTACTCAATGATAAATATTCCTAGGATGCAGGGGACAAGATTACTTGTTGAGAGATGCAGGAGGTAGACCGGACTTTAGACTTCTAGTGACTGCCAACCTTCTTCATCTCACAGCATACTGACAAGCTGCTAAAATTATAAAGGCCCACCATTAAGTTTTTTTTTTACAACCATGCTGCTGGCGGGGGCAGGGGGGGAGGAAATCACATCCCACAATACTCCTGTTAATAAATGACATTCCCCCAAACTCCTGCAGCTCACTTGTGGACCAATCACAGCACACCAACATGTCATGAAACACTGGTTGAAAATTGCTGCTTTAGACTTATATTTCCTTGACAGTCCAGTACACATGTATATGAATATAGAAATATTCATACATTCACACTGATTTAATTACTTACATAGTGCAACATACTATCTACTCTAATGGTTCCCAAACGTTGGAGCACCAGGACCCACTTTTTAAAATAACACTCTATCAAGATCAGGGAGATCAGATACAATGGAGGACAGAGTGCTCATACTTTTAACTGGTGTACAAAGGAGGGGATTTTGGCAAGTGTAGCTTTTTAAACCTTTCCATGTTGAGCTACACCTGCCAAAATGCCCTCTTCTAAACAGTGGTTAAAGGTATATAGACACTCTGTCCTCCATTGGATCTGGTCACCCTAATCAGAATTACAAAGTTTTCAAAAACCAGTAGGGGGTGCTACAATTCCTTTTACCCAGTGTTGAGCCTTATTCATATCCATCATTCCAATTAAGAGCAATTTGACATGTCATCTTACTAACCTCATTAAAAGAGAGCAGTATAACACAAAGACAGGTGTGAAGGCCGACTTCATAAGATATTTTCTTGGCAGAACTTACTCATCCCTCATTAGGATGGCCTGGTACCGTTATCTTATCTCTGCATACCTTTCCCTTGTGTTAATCCAAACACTTGAACACCTGTGAGCTTCTCTGCAAGACTAAGGCTTCCTGTCTTTTATTAAGACTTTTCTAAAATCAAGCAACTTTGGTTCCTTATAGTTCCTTATGGCCTGCTTCTAATTACTATATCTCCAATGTGGGTTACAATTTGGGGCAAGACTATCTTGTCTTAGCTTTTGTCTATATGTACCCTTTTTCAACTTCAGTTGCAATTCAAACAAAGAGCCTTCAAAGGCAGAAGTTTCCCTGGTACTTTCCACCGTCCCTCTCATCTTCTCGTCCCCTCCTTACTTTCAAAGAGGGAGTAGCCTTGTCTCATTTTGACTTGTTCAAGGATGCTTGCTTTTCTAATTAAAATGTGTGCTGTCTTCTAAAGTTCATCTCTTGCAGGTGTCTGTGGTTAGCTAGCTAGATGCTTTGTTAGTCTGCCAAGAAACATTGCCAACTAATAGGACTACCTTGACATTTTAGCTGAGCTGATAATTTAGCAGAGCTGTTAATTTAACAGAGTTTTCCCCTAAGTTCATGCTTTCCTTGTCTCCGTTACACTGTATTGATGGTTGCTACAGGTTGAAATCCTTGGCGATTTCAATGCTAGAGTTGGTGCTGAACACAGTTCGTGGCCCACTTGCTTAGGCCAGTTCAGCACTGGGAGGATGAAAGAAAATGGCCAATGCCTGCTAGAGCTTTGCTGTCATCACGGTCTCTGCATCAGCAACACCTTCTTCAACATGAAGCCCCAACATAGAGTCTTTTGGAGACACCCAAGATCAAAGCTCGACCTGATTCTCACCAGACAGTCCAGCCTTCCCAGCATCAAGATCACAAGCAGTTATCAGGGTGCTGCCTGCGACACTGACCACTCCTTGGTGTGAGCAGAGTGAAACTGCTAACTAAGCAACTGTATCACACAAAAAAGGAAAGAAGACCTCGCTTTGACACCAGCAAGACCCGGGACCAGGGAAAAATGGAGGAATTTGCATGAGTGCTTGAGGAATCTCTTCCAGGCCCGGCCAATGCAGATGCATCCAACAGATGGGAACATTTCAAAAACGCCATTTACAACACCACCTTGTCCATATTCAGCAAGAAGATCAACAAGATGGCAGACTGGTTTGAAGCCCACCCTGAGGAGTTGACACCGGTCATTGAGGAAAAGAGGAGAGCTCTAGCAGCATACAAAGCCTGTCCCAGTGAGCGCAACCTGCAGGTCTACCGAGCTGCTCGCAGCAAAGTCCAGTAGACTGCCAGGAGATGTGCTAATGACTACTGGCTCCAACTCTGTTCCCAGATACAGATAGCAGCTGACACGGGCAACATCAAGGGGATGTATGACGGTATCAAGCTGGCCCTAGCTCCAACACAGAAGAAAACTGCCCCTCTGAAGTCTGCCACAGGCGAGGTCATCCAGGACCGGGCACAGCAGATAGGACGCTGGGTGCAGCACTACTCTGAGCTATATTCCTGAGAAAATGCAATAACCGAGGAAGCACTGAACAACATCAAGTGCCTGCCTGTGTTGGAGGAGCTTGACAGTGAACCAACCCTAGCAGAACTTCACGTGGCCCTGGACTCCCTCGACTCTGGCAAGGCACCTGGGAAAGACAGCATCCCTGCTGAAGTCCTAAAGTGCTGTAAAGAGATCATCACCACTGAGCTGCATGAAATCCTCTGCCTCTGCTGGAGAGAAGGTGGAGTGCCACAGGACATGAGGGATGCAAACATCTTCATGCTGTACAAGAACAAAGGCAACAGCGGTGACTGCAATAACTACCGTGGCATCTCTCTCCTTAGCGTTGTAGGACAGCTGTTTGCCAGAGTTGCACTGAAGAGGCTCCTGGTACTTGCAGAGAGTGTCTATCCAGAATCGCAGTGCGGATTCCGAGCCAACAGGTCCACCACCAATATGGTATTCTCCCTTAGACAGCTGCAGGAGAAATGCAGATAACAACCGCCACTCCTTGTAGCCTTCATAGATCTCACAAAGGCTTTCGACCTGATCAGCAGGGATGGCCTCTTCAAGATTCTCCCCAAGATCGGATGTCCACCCAGGCTCCTCAGCATCATCAGGTCTCTCCACAAGGACATGAAGGGCACTGTAGTCTTTGATGGCTCCACATCAGACCCCTTTGACATCCAAAGCGGAGTGAAACAGGGCTCGCGCCAACCTTGTTTGGGAAGCAGGCCTTTGGAACTGCAACAGAAGGCATCTATCTCTGGACCAGATCCGACGGAAAGCTCTTCAACCTCTCCAGACTGAGAGCAAAGTCCAAAGTCCAGCTGAAATGTCTGCGTGACTTCCTCTTTGCCGACGATGCAGCTGTCACCACCCACTCTGCCAAAGACCTCCAGCAGCTCATGAACTGTTTTAGCAAGGCCTGCCAAGACTTTGGACTGACAATCAGCCTGAAGAAAACACAGGTTCAGGATGTGGACTCACCTCCCTGCATTGCAAGCTCTGCGCATGAGCTGGAGGTTATCCATGACTTTGTGTACCTTGGCTCAACGATCTCCAACACTCTTTCTCTGGATACCGAGCCAAACAAATGCTTTGGTAAAGCAGCTACCACATTTTCCAGACTCACAAAGAGAGTCTAGTCCAACAAGAAGCTGATGGAACATACCAAGATCCAGGTCTACAGAGCTTGCGTCTTGAGTACACTTCTGTACTGCAGTGAGTCATGAACTTTTCGCTCACAACAGGAGAAGAAGCTGAACACTTTCCACATGCGTTGCCTCCGACGCATCCTCGGTATCACCTGGCTGGACAAAGTTCCAAACAACACAGTCCTGGAACAAGCTGGAATCCCCAGTGTATATACACTGCTGAAACAGAGACACCTGCGTTGACTTGGTCATGTCGTGAGAATGGGCGATGGTCGGATCCCAAAGGATCTCCTCTATGGAGAACTAGTGCAGGGAAAGCACCCTACAGGTAGACCACAGCTGCGCTACAAGGATATCTGCAAGAGGGATCTGAAAGCCTTAGGAAAGAACCTCAACAGATGGGAAACCTTGGCCTCTGAGCGTTCTGCTTGGAGGCAGGCTGTGCAGCATGGCCTTTCCCGGTTTGAAGAGACACTTTGCCAACAGACTGAGGCAAAGAGGCAAAGAAGGACGGCCCATAGCCAGGGAGACAGACCAGGGACACACTATACTTGCTCCCAGTGTATACAGACTCCACATGCTTACAGACTGCAGGAGCATAGCTCCTTGCAGGGCAGTTGGCAACTATCTTGCAAACTGCAGGAGTTCAGCTCTTTGCAGGGTGATTAGCAGCTACAGTATCTGATTTTTGAGCCCCCTTAGGGCTTGGGGCAATTAGTTATCTGATCTTTCCATCACCTACCCAAAATCAGGTTGTGATGCACCAGTGGGTCCCGCCCCACAGTTTGGGAACCACTGATCTACTCAATATAAATTTGCAATTGTCTTCCTGGGAGTAAGCCTGCTGAACACTGTGGGACTTTACAGCCACCCTGCCAGACAGCCCTTTCATGGCTTGAAGGCGTTCATTTAACAACAGTTTACAAGGGGCATCTTGTAAGGCAAACAGTTTGGAGAATGAGATTCATGCCCCCCTTCCACAAATAGCACTTTCACTGGTGCATCAAATGCTAGTTGCAGTTAGTAGAGCAACGAACATATGCAAATTTAATGCCAGTGTTAGTTACAAACAACTCTCTGTTCCAGGCAATGCACAGCCTTTTCTGCAGTTCCAGGAGGGAAGGGTGTTTGAGGGCCTGCGCTTCCATCAATCAACTCCACTGTACTGAAACCCATCGTAGTTCCACCTTCCTCTCAGCCGCAGCTCTGCGCATGCGCAATGACTCTCGTCGCCCGACAACCTTCGCGAGAGAAGCCGAGCAGCAACGAAGTCAACGCAGCATAAAAAGGGGCGTGATTTCTCATTTGCATGCCCATCATGTCTTGCGCGAAAAAGTGGTTCCTTGGAGGAGTCTGAAGCGTTTTAAAAACGTGGAGTTCTGATTTTGAGGCTGAAATTTGACCTGAGACTTAGAACCCTGCCATACCATCGAGGAAATGTGGGAAGTAGCGGGCAGTTGTTTGGTCACCCTTACCTGCAAGGCTGTCGCTGCGATCCTGATAGCGGCGCTCGTGGTCTATAGGTTATACTCTGGTTTCTCTTCAGATCGTATAAATCTTTCGCCTTTTACTAAAGATTTCCGTGGAGAGGAACATTTATGAGTTTGTAACTAATTTTTTGAGGCTCTGCTTCGGCAGAGCTACCTTATGAAGTTTAAGAATAGAATGAAAGTGATTGCCTGCAGCTTTGTTGTTTCACCCGTATTTCTGACCTGCTACTCTCTTGTTACGTCTCATAAAAGGGGTGTAAATGGGTTTGTGTTGTTGGCAACCTTCAGTCCCGAAAGGCTATGGTATCGCGCTCTGAAAGCTTCTGGAACAGCGTCTAGTGCGGCTGAAAAGCGTACATCACGTTGCTTTTGAGTGCGGAGTGTGTAAATAGCCATACCATGGCCTTATAGCTGCTGTGTGAGAAGAGCACCAAATTATAAATATTTTTATTAATAAAAGCAATGTGTTTAATGCGATGCATTAACTGTGCTGTCTGGAACCTACTAACAAATTATATTTGTCATGAAAGCTGATGTTGCAAAGAGGTTAAGAGCAAGTCTCCTCTCTCTTCAGCCCTTCATCTGTGCTTTTGGCACCGACCCACCCACCACATATTAACAGGTGAAACTCATCCTGGAATGGAGAAAAAACTCACTGGAAAAACCTTCTGCTGTTATGTTACTGTTACAGACAGGTGAACAAATCCAGTGAAAAAGTTGGGAGAGGCAGCTGAGCGCCAGAGATCTCACCATAGCCACAAACTTACTAGATGAACTTAAACAACCCACCATCTCTTAGGCTCCTTTAATTTGCCATATGCTGGCCTGATTTACAGGATTGTGTCAGAGAAAGGGTTTGGTGGGCACCTAGCCAAAGCCATCCCCTTGTCCTCCCCCCCCCCCCCCCCCGCCGCCCATTGTTCCACCTGGTGGGATCACTGACAGAAAGCACTGCCCGCTGCTGCCCTCCCACAGCCCATCATGAGAAAAGAATCAGTGAGTGGGCCAACCCCACCCCACCCCCAAAATTGTTTTGTTTAATTGCATTTGTGTAAGTTGCTTTGGGCCCAGATTTTTGTGGGGTATAAATTTGAATCATAATGATATTTACGGTAAGATGTGAAACTGAATTTAATGGGAATTTATGTGGAATTGTTTGGACATAGTGAACAGAATAGGAAATTGACCATGATTAATTATAATTGGTGTGGGTTCTGAATTGCAGAATAGCAAACAGTCGCCATTCTATTTTGTAGCACATGTACAGCCTAGCATTAATTAGGGCACAATCCTAACGAGGTGTACTCAGAAGTAAGTCCTATTTTGTTCAATGGGGCTTACTCTCAGGAAAGTGTGGTTAGGATTGCAACCTAACAGCCCAATCCTATCCACTTTCCAACACCAATACAACCACAATGCAGTGCCCGGGTAAGGGAACAAATGTTCCCAAACCTTAAGGAGGCCTCTGTGACTGCACCCCCAACACAGGAAGCAGTGCATATCCCATAGGCACAGCAGCACCAGCACTGGAAAATTGGATAGGATTGGGCTGTTAGTCTCCTACTTTTTCTGCCAAGGGTTTTTTTTATTATAGTTGGCAAACACTAAGAGATATTTCAATCTACAAAGGTTTACATTCTAAAGGTAACACAAGTATAAAATATTAGCAGCCTTTCAGGGCTTGGGCCCAGGGTATTTGAGGGACTGCCTCCTTCCATATAATCCTACTCTCAGATCTTCAGAGGGGTCACTTCCAACTGTGCTGCCAGCAGTAGAGGTGAAGGAATGGCTGCAAGAAACAGGCCCTTCTCAGGGGTGGTGCCCCATTTATGGAATTCTCTCCCCTTGGAATTGAGAACAGCTTCCTCTTTAGAGACCCCTCTTTCAGGGGGGTCTCAAGACTTTTTTATTTAAGGAAGCTTTTAAACACTGACACTGATAAAAAGCTGGTGCTTTTTATGAAACATCTTTTAATGATCCAACTGTGTCTTACTGTTTTATGGTCTTAATTGTTTTTATTAATGTTTTAGCATTGTTTTATCTATTATATTGAAATATTTTGTAAGCTGCCTTGAGGGCCCCTAAGCTGGGTGGAAATGCAGAATATAAATAAATTTACCAATGCTTTCAGAAAAGAAAAGGAGAAATACTCATATAAGCATCCTTTGCTTGTTTAAAATACAACCTATGCATGTTGCTGACAGTATTTGCCAAAAATAGCACTAGATGCTTTAAAATGCTGGGCCCCACTTATTTGCATTGGCTCCTGCTTTCCCCCAGGTCAATTCTGTCACCATCTTCACCAAAAACAATAGAAGGAAACACTTGTGCCTCTATGCAGTTTCCTTCAGCAGGTGGGGCTCAAGGGAACATAGGAGAGAGTGGAGGGAGTGGTTGAATCAGTGCTGCACAGTGAGGCAGGCTCCAGCCCAGGGTTAACAAGAAGCAACACACCAGGTAAGGGAGATTCACTAGTCAAAATAAATGACCATAACAGATTTGCAAAACCAGCAAAAGATGCAAGAGAGGGGCACCTTAGAGAGTAAAAAATAGCACTGAGGCTGAAGTGATGTGGGGTGCATGTGTCTTTTCTGTGTGTAATTTAGCACAGGATTTCTTAAAGCACAGACTGGATCATCCAAGCAGTTCAGAGCCTTCATGACTGCTTGGCAAACAAATGGCAGTGGATATGCTGAGAGCAATGGAGCACGACAATTTTAGGATTTTCCTACAGTGAGAGTAGTGATGTCTTCAGCAGGAGCATTCAGGTGTTGCCTTTAAAACTTTTTTTCAAAAGGACCTTGGAAGACACTTCAGGTTCAGGAGGCAAACTGAGAAATGTACCTGGGGATATAGATTATTGGTGCCCTAGGTCACTGTCTTTTCCAAGGACTACCTGAGAAGCAATATGTAGTGATATCAAAGCTACAATCCTATGCCAATTTACTTGTGATTAAATCCTGTTGAACACAGTGTGGCTTGTTTTTGAGTAAACACGCATAATTCATGCCACACATTGTAATGCCTTTTATACTGATTTGGGATATTTTTGTAATCCCATTAAAAAAATTTTTTTTAGATATTGTTTCAAAACTGTTGCAACCACTCCAAGTGTTGAAGATAAAATGAGTTAGAACTTTAAATGAAATGCAGTAAGTTTCAAAGTAGAAATAAGTCCTACCAGAAGAAAAACACTTTACATTTTTTCATTAAAGTTTTTTTTTTGTTAAAATCTTAATGGGGTGTGGCTGGGGGATGGCCATGACACATACTTCAAAATTTATTGCTACGCCAGTGGCTGGGGGGATACTTATTAATGGGACTAATATATGTGCAAGTAGATATACAATGCAAGGGCTCTTCCAGACTCTGTGTGTGCCTTTCTTTCTCCCCCACAGCCCCATCCTATGCATGTTTACTGAGAAGTAAGTCCCATTATAGTCAAGGGGGCTTACTCCCAGGTAAGCATGGATAGGATTGCAACCTAAAATCTTTAACCTGAAAGAATGTGGCATCACAGAGAAACTACTAGGCAACTTTTTTCCCAGCAAGTGCATGGCATTTTATTTCATTTAAATCATCTAATGCTTAGACTGTGTGCAAGGACCATCCTTGCAAACATGTGTTCTGGGGTTGTGCAATTAGCACTGGCATCTATTAATGCACATTATATTGCCAACGACATGCTACAACTGTCCTATTCACACACTTAGCTATTTTAGGACCTTATATGTACTGTTTGTTGTTTTTGTATAAAGGCTCAGAACTCTAAGGAAATACTTGTGCTGAAGTTTATTTTAGAGTCCCCTACCCCACCCTGCAGTTCCAAAGAGCTTTAATTACAATCTCAAATCATACAAGCACTAACACTAAAACAAGCTAACATTACAGAAACAACCCTCTGAAAGAAAGCCTCAACACCATATAAAACAGCCTGTGTGCAGCAGCCCCCAAGCCAACTTCCATTCATCACCAGTGCATGACTACTGTATTTGTCAATTTGCCACTTGTAGTTTGTTCAGGAGGATGAAATAGCCTTTGCTGTCTTCCTAAAAGAAAATCAAAACCAGCCTGACACAAGAGGAAGAACTTCATCTGGTGAAGTGCCTTACCACTGAGCAAGAGAGAAAGCCACCTTTTCCTCCCCCTTTGAAAAGATCATGAGTTGAATACAATGCTTTCCTGACTCCTGCATAGTAGTACTGAAGGGGGGGAGGGGCTACTAATTACATGGGAATACAATTGACACTGCTACACCACAGAGACATATTGATTTACTTTGTATCACTTGGTGAACTACACAGTGGAATCCAGGAAGGGTTTTCTTCAGTATCACAGCCTGTTTTAAAGCCAGGCCACACCCCCTCCATCAGATATATTAACAACCCTCCCTGTCCACTCTGCCAGCCTTTGTCCCTCGAAGCTTGATAAGCCATGTTGGTCAGGCATCAGGCAGGCAGGTGGATGGTCTCTGCTGTTGCTCAGGAGTGAAGGGAGTCAGGCCCCGAACTGGCTCAACAGCAGGCCAGGTCAGGACCAAATACCAACTGTATGGCTCTCTTAAATTTTTGCCCGGCCCACAGGTGTACACATTTGGTCCCTGTTGCATATTTGCAGCGTTGAGCAGAAATGGTTTAAACTAAATGACTACACTCACTCAGGAAGGACAAAGAAAATAAAGAGGACCTTTTCACAGTTTCCTGTCTTTCATATTCATAAAGACTTTGGACCTCAGCTTATGTATACACAGAGAATAGAGGGCTATTCTCAGGCTGTCATAGTCTAGCAAAGCTAATTTTAAAACAGAGCCTGTTCAGACCCCATCAGACACAAATAAACCAAGGGCAAGAAGGTCCCATGCCAGTTGTTCCGGCTGTCCAGATTGCTGAACCATTTGCCAAAGACAGAACAAAAGGAGGAAGCCCTGAGCTCCCCCCCTCAACCCCCTCCCAACTATGTGTGTTCACTCTGCTCAAAACTAAACAGAACCTCAGGATAGACTTCATGGAAGAAAGCAAACCAGCATAGAAGAGAAAACGGGTGGGATGATGATGGCAAGAGGAAAATTAGAGATTTTGGTTACACAGGAAAGGAGAGGGATGAGAACAGTCTATGGCAGTGCTGCAATCATACTACTGAAAAAAATCAAGCGCTTGTAGGTTGAAGTCTTAGCTGATGTCTATCCAGTCACAGAGGTCATATCACATGGGCTAAGATATGCACATATCACATGGGCATCGGTATGCAAAGGCATCTATTAACAGCCAGTAAAGTAAGTAGAGCTTCACCTTCTGCAAAACTTCCAGATGTATCAATTAAGCACTGTGTGGCTGAACTTCCAAAAACTCCAAGGCTTGGAGACTGGTAAACACCGAACTCAGGCTCAGTGCAGCCCTTTTCAAGACTGGATAACAGGAACAGGGAAGAACTGGCAGTGTAGCGCAACAGAGATAATAGCTAGAGCACAAGTGAATAAAAAGCTTGAACGGGTTTAACACCTTTTGAAGGCCTATTGAGTGGACATGCAATGAGTGGCTCTCTGCAATGAATATTTAGTCCTCAGATAGTTCTTCAGGTACTACCATATGTCTTTGTCAAAGCACTTTAGATGAGAGGTGACAAGTGTTGCATGTGCATGATGGTCTTGTGCCCCTGACCAGAAAATCACGCAGACCAGTGCTGCTGAAAAGTTCCCTTTCCGGTAAATTTCATCATGTATTAATCTTTCTGCTTTCAATTGCTGAGCAGGGCCTTCTGGGGCAACACGAGACCATGGTCTACACTCTACTGTTGCTGCTGCTGACTCCGCTCTTTGCTACTCTTGAACTCCTGCAGGGCTCCCAGTGCCCCCTCAACTGCACCTGCTCTTTCTCTGAAAGGTTTGTCCACTGCCTCAATACCAGCCTCTCTTCTCTTCCCCCTGGCATCCCTCCAGCCACTGTGGAACTCAACCTGCAGTTCAATCAGTTTGATAGGCTCCTACCAGCCTTTTTCCCCAGAGTTGCCTGAGCTCAGCACTCTGTACCTGGGAAAGAGCTGCATACATCAGATTGCGCCAGGAGCCTTCCAGGGTGTGAAGAATTTGTACCACCTCCATCTGGACAGCTGTCTCCTCACAGGGATCTCAGAAGGGGTATTTGGAAACCTGACCAATCTAGCCTTCCTCCATCTAGAGCACAACCGGATTGCTTACCTTTCTCCAGGTATTCCTTAACTGGGGGAACACCAAAACAAGGCTGTGTCAGAAAAAGAAATGTCCCTGAAGTCTTAGGAGGAGGATGCATTTAGCAAGGGACATGGGGAAAAGGATAGAGCAGCAGGACACATAAGACTCAGAAAAGTACCAACTGTTAATACACAGGAACTATCTAGTTCAGACCCACTATGAGCTTACATGAGAATGGCTCAAAGTGTTTCACTGGAAGGAAATTTCCTCTTGACAGCAGTTAAGTATGGTGATAGCCATGATATTCCCATTTGTGAATTTTTTGCTATGATTAACTTAATAGGTTAGATTAAGGGCCCCTGGGAAGTTGTAATCTCCCCCCCCCCAAAGGACACCATGGGAAGGGGGGGGGGAGATCAGTCTAGCCAGGACCAGTGACCACAAAATGGAGCAGCTATAGGGAGTTTGCCTCTTTCTCCCTGCCTGAAAAGGAATCTGCGGCAGCTGCCATGGGGACTAGAGAAGCGAGTGAAGTCATGGCCAGAGGGCTCAGTGACTCCTGGGTTGTTTTCTGTTATTGTAAGCCCCCATAGAGCAGTTTGAGCAAAACACAGTGTATAAATAAATGGTGGAATTGCCTTTTCTTGTGCTCTCCCTTATTGTGCCTCTCATTGCTTCTTGCATTCTCTTTGACACTAAAGGAAGTATAGTACAGTTATCCGTGTGATTTTCTACTTTCCTCTAGGCTTCTGGGACAAGAACAGCTGAGGTTCCTTTAGCACTAGGGTTCCCAACCCGTGGTCCGCAGACCACTGGTGGTCCGCAGTGCCCTCCCAGGTGGTCCGTGACCTCTCTGGTGAAAAAAGAAAAAAATGCCCTTCCAGGAAGAAAAAAGCCTCTGCAGCACCAGCATCCAATCAGAGCAGCTCAGAGCCAATCAGAGCATAGCCTTTCTCCGTCTCCTGCCTCCCCCTCCACCTCCCTTCCCTCCTTGTCTGTGAGTGCCCAGACACGAGAAAAAGTGAAGCGCAGGCGCCTTGTAAGGTGCGCACGTTTGTGCAGCCTCCTGGCTCAGCTGCATGCAGAGGAGAGGTGCCCTGCCACTGCTGCCTCCAGCCTGCTGCCTCCATTCCTTGACCCTGTGCCTTGAGGTGAGCCCTCGCAGCCTGGTTTTTCAGCAGTCAAATTAGGACT
This sequence comes from Tiliqua scincoides, assembly GCF_035046505.1. Lineage (NCBI taxonomy): Eukaryota > Metazoa > Chordata > Lepidosauria > Squamata > Scincidae > Tiliqua > Tiliqua scincoides. The sequence goes on from NC_089827.1 coordinate 58,368,674, forward strand.
GCAGCCAGCCTGGGAAGTCTCTTGGGCAGGTGGGCAGGCAGGCCGCCACCTGAAGAGGAGGAGGGGGCCTCAGGAGGGGAGGAATGGGAGTAATAAGGAGGAGGAACAGGCTCCCAAAGGTATCGCTGGCTGGCGGGGTTTCCATGGGAGTGGGTTTCTCTGGATGCGATTTCCCTGGTAGTCCGGACTCCAGCTGGCCAGGGAACACAGAGGAAGGGAGTTGGAGGCAGTGTGGCAGCAGGAGTGGGGAGAAACAGTATGCTCAACCCCCAGCCCTGGTACCCTCTCCCCAGTTGGCAGGATTGGGCCCCCTGGATGTGCTCTTCTAACACCCAGGGGTGGAGCAATGGATCCAGGCAACCAGGTTTTGGCACCCCTTTTGGAGAGGGAAACAGGCAGCATCTCTGCTGCCTTATTGCAAATTGCCCACCTGGGGAGAAGCAATCCCAGAAGTTGCAGAACAGGCACCACTGTAGCCAAGTACAGCAGGTGTAACCCCTGACTCTTCTTCCTCCTCAGAGAGCAGCAGCAGCTTTGTCCATGGGGAGCCCTCCCCCACCCCACACTTGGCCAGTTCCCCCATCTCCTCAGACTTCAATCCTATGCATGCTTACCTTGGAGTAAGTCCCTGTTACTATAATGGGACTTACTTCTGAGTAGACATGCCTAGAATGGGGCTCTTAGTCACACTGTGGCTGTGATGTACGTCTCCAGAAATTTCTCCAATCCCTTTTTAAAGGCATCTAGTCTCGACACCATCATCACATCCTGGGGCAAGGAGTTCCACAGACTAATGGCAGAGTAGGCAGCTGTTGTTTTGTGGCTGCAGCCTACCTATAGGCTTGCTCACACACTTAGCTCCAACCAAAGTAGTCCACAGCTAGAGCATGACAGTAATTAGAACAGGAAGTGAAGAGAGGCTTTTTCCCCCCTAAAGGCCTTGCAGTGCACATCAAAAGGACTTTTCTTCCTGAGACATGCAGCAGCCATTGTGAGATGTCTCTCTGAGCTGGTGCTTCCTTCACATGTCTCTTCTCCTTCAGGACGCACCTGCCTAAATTGTGTTGAACACTTTCCTAAGGACTCTGACCTCACAAGGGGGGGGGGGGAAGAGCAGGGCCAGGGCTGTGTAACAAAAGGAACTGTGGAGGGATGTGTGTGCTTTTTGTTGGCTCATTTAACTACCTTGCATGACTTGTCTATAATCCCCTTGTGCTTACCTTCTCCCTTTTTTAGGTATTTTTCCACACTTAAAAGAGACAAGGGCTGTGCATAATGTGGTCTGGTGTGGGGGAAAAGAGACTGGATTGAATTGGGTGGGTGTGAAAACCTCTGAGTTGGGGGGGAATTATTATGTATTCCATGTATTCCGTGTAAATACAAGACTTTCACAGCTAGTGAAGCACATGCAAGCACAACCATCACATTATTAAATAATCCTCTTATTACAAATTTAATTGTTTTTTGTGTGCGAGGGGGGGGTTGCATGTGGTCCCCACTGTCTCAAAATTTTGCCTTAGTGGTCCCTGAGCTCCTAAAGGTTGGGAACCACTGCTTTAGCAAGTCTATAGCATTATATAGTAACACAGCAGCCCACTTGTAGAAACAGTGTTGCTAAATTGCAGGTGGAAAGTTATGCATTTTTCCAGAAGCTAAAAACACAAATCTAAAAGAATACTAAGTTACTAGGAGTAGCCTACTAAGACAGGAAATGCTGTCACAATGCTGAAGGAAAACCAATAGTTAAAAGATGGAGAAATTTGCTCCAGGAGGAGCCCTGCTGAATCAGGCCAAAGGCCCATCTAGTCCAGCTTTCTGTATTTCACAGTGGCCCACCAGATGCTTCAGGGAGCGCACAAGACGATACCTGCATCCTGTTGCCAGTCCCCTGCATCTGGCATTCTGAGGTAGCCTACTACAAGGTCCAGAAGCAAACCAGATTTATTAAATACTTATACCCATGAAAATAAGTAGGAGGCCCAGCTGTCACTCGCTTTCTTTTTTAGGTGCATTTGCCTCTTTGGAGCAACTGAGCGTCCTGGACTTGAGCTACAACCTGCTGACTGAACTTTCAGACCAGACCTTCAGAGGTTTCCAGCAGCTACGCCACCTTTACCTCAGTGCTAACCTTATTGCCAACCTGTCAGCCAGAGCTCTCCCAAGCAGTTTGTGCACCCTCTACCTGGATCAGAACCAGCTAAAAACTGTGCCCGCGGCCATCCGCACCTCTGTGGCACTCTCCAACCTACATCTTAGCGGCAACCCGATTGGGGAGCTCACAGCTCTCTTTTGGGAAGAAACTCAGCTCCCTGAGACAACTCTTCTTGGATAACTTGCCTCTGGAGAACATCACTGGCTCAGCCTTCAAACGGCTACGCAGACTTGAGCTCTTAAGCCTGAGGAACAAGTTTGGAGTCACTCTCCTCTCTAACCTCACTGAAATATCTCTCCACTCTGTATCTGACAGGGAACAAGTGGTGCTGTGACTGCAACTTGATCTGGCTTTGTACCTGGCAGAAGAGAGTGAACCGGAAGGATCGTAGCCCCGTGGAGTGCAGCTTTCCCGAGGCCCTTCAAGGTCAACTCTTGGTGAATACTGAGGTAACAACCTGTCTGGATCATGCTGACAGGGCCCAAAAACACCTTACAAAGAGTACTATCGGTTTTTTAACTAGTTGGTTAGTGGTCTGGTTTTATTTTTTACACTATTATAAAACCCTCAGTATAAGGGTCTTTTTGAAAGTCTGGAAGCAAAGGTGCAATGCCTCTTAAACTTCAGGAACCTTGCAGTTCCTGTGGTGAGGATATCAAACCTCCCCTGTATGCAGCTGAGTTGACAGTCTGATTTTTGCAAGATGGGAATCACAGAGGAGACACCATTCTAAAACAAAGTTCCCAAGGTTAGTGTGGGGGGGGGGTACGTATGTTTTATTATTGCACCTTATTCTGTACGCTCAGAGCTAGTGCTAGCAGAAAACCCAGTCAATCATCCTGCCTTGGTTTCTGTAGCATATCTGCTCCCTTTCCAGTTATGTCTGGCCCTTCTTTTCCTTGCTCTCATTTTGTCAGCATCAGGTAAGTGACAGGGACAGGAGCCCACAACAGTTCTCAAAAGCATATTAATAAAGTCATTGCATGTAGCCAAACAGTTGGGGCTAACTCTTTAAGGGGTGGTTGAGTTTTATTTACTGAAATACCACTTTATTAAACACTTGCTCCAAGGGGTTTAAAATAATAAAAGGCAAAATTAAAATATATCCGAAGCCAAACATTTCAAAGCCAGGATAAAAACTTGACAGTTAACCTGCCATTATGATCACATTATTTTAAACTGCAGCAGCCTTCCCCCATCCCCAAAGAGCCATCTTGCATCCTCTTCTTAAAAAGTCAGCACAGCAGGACTAGTCTTAAGGCCTCTTTTGATGGGATGTTCCTTAGTACAGAGAACACTCTGTTTGGTCTTTTCCTGTTACTTTCCAAAGCACAGGGACTGGTTGTTGCCATTGTTGGAGATCATTCTGTTCATATTTAGAAGCATTCTTTATAATACCAGGGCTATGTCCCATTACTTAGAACAGATTTTGGGCCCCAGCCCTGATACAAATTGAGCCCTGTATCAGGTGTCACTTTGCTGATCCTATAAATTCAGTATGCAGGAAAAACCAACGTTGCCCCCAAACCTGTGCCAAAGCCTCATGCTCTGAAAGATGGGGCAGGGGGGGGTCAGAGAACTGAATTTCAGTTCATCCCTTTTACTCATTCAGTTGGCCAGGTTTGTCTAAAATGTACACTTTGCCTCTCAGATTGCTACTTGCTTACTGTATAGGTTGATTTTTTATAATATTAGCCAACATTCCAGTTTTCCCAGTAGTGAAACAATCAGCTGACTCCTTTATTATAGGCACAAATAACCTGCTTACCAGAAATGACAGTACAGTATAAGGCAGCATACACATTGCAAGGCTAGCCAGGGAGAAGCGGCAGTAGGATTCACAGCAGTGATTCACATAGGCAGTGATATCCCTCACACCATGTTCAAATCTTGAGAACTATGAGCTTTACTTTCAAGCTAGGGTGCTTGAAAACAATTAGTGAAGTAGCAACAAAGAAACTGAAATCCTGAGGTTTTCCCATGAAGATATGTTAATATCTTGTTCCAGTACATGACTTTCTTGTAAAAATTAAGCTAGGTTAAGTGAAACCACCTACATCAAAATGGTACACACATGAAGAGGTTTAATTTTCTAATGCGTCTTTCTTTTTCCCAGTTGCAGAAACTTACTTGCCCACCTTTTCAAACTGATGCCTCCACCATCGGCTCCTCTGCAGAATCCATAATCAGGATAGCTACTCGACTCAGTGAAGAGCCTCCACCACAGGCTGCTTCCACAGTTTTCACTACTTTTAGTACCAGCAGGACCACATCCTCCATAGGACCAAATAGTCACAATCATCATCATATACTGGAGGAATATGATCCTTGCCTCTCTGACCACATTAGGACAATCAGCACCAGGACAAAGGGCAGCTGTCCTGTTGGTTACATGGTCTTTCTCTGGGGAGCATGACCAATTTGAAGTGCGCTGCAAGTCTTCCAAGGATCAGCACATACTCCGAGTATTTGGAGAACTAACAGAAATTGAACTTCACAATCTCCAGCCAGGGACTGATTACCATGTTTGTATTATTCCCCAGAACAAAAACCTTTTTGAGTGTGTGGCCCCTAAAGCCCAGCAATGCACTTTAGGACATACTGAAACTCATACGGTACCTCAGCACAGAAACTCAGACCTAGGAATTGGCATCAGCATCACACTTCTAGCTTTGATAGGCCTGGCCTCCTTTGGTTTTTATAGGTGGCGGACCCGACCAATCCAATTTCAGCACTACCATGATGAAGACAGCCGATCTTCTCAGCCCCAAGTCATTGCTCAGTCCAAGTGGACCACAGAATCAGTCTATGAGAGTCTTGAAGAGAATGACCAGCATGCTTACATGACAACTGCCAACCAGTGGCTGGAAGCAGAGATAGACTACACTCCCATTGCCCAATCCGCATTTTCACCCACACCAACCTATGTGACTCTCTGATATCTAAACGCAAACAAGAAACCCCAAACAGCAAATGTTGGGCATTATGATCATCATCAAATCCTTCGAAAGTTACTCATCTATAGACTGAGGTTCAGTTGACGGGGGCACAGAATATGGTCTTTGCAGCAGCAGCCGCCTTGTTGTGGAATTCCCTACCCCCAGGAGGCCTAGCTGACCCCAGCACCCATTTTTTTAAAATGATCAATATAAAGCATTCCTGCTTTATCAGGACTTTGGTTGAATTATCGTCACTGGTTTAGCATTTTGTGCCTTAGTTCACAATTTTTGATAGTTGATCTATACTATTCTATGAATTTTTCATTTGCTTTTGCTCCCTGTCAAGGTACCAAAAAGCAGCATATAAATATTTTAAATAAATAAAATGGGCTATAATGGAAAGCTAAAACAGATGGAAGCCTTTTCTCAAGCCTGTCCACTTCTGAATGAAATTATACTTAAAGTCTACTGTTTAGTTTTATAACAGAAGAACTTTCTCAAGGTAGCATCAAATAGAGACTGCATTTGTTGATCCTGGGGGTGGATCCACCCCACTTTTGCGACCAAGGTGGTTTTTTTGTGCAAGCAGAGGCCAAAGCTGCAACCAAATCATATGGGATTTACTCCTCTCAAACCACCATGTTAAGAACTAGCCGACCATGTATTTTCCAGCAAACAGTATTTCTGAAGGAATGCAGAAAGTTTGCATTCAGTCTAAAATTACAATGTTCTATTGAGAAAGAACATTGATGATAGCTGTTATACACGTTAGGCATCAGGCCCACAAGGCAAACTGCCAAATCACAACAATGATGGAACATCATTTCAGGTGCAGGGCCAAATTATGGAAGAGAGCCACGGTCAGTCACCTCTTTTTAAAAAAGTGAAATGCATCCTGAGAAGGCTGCAGTTTTTAATCAAAGTAGTGGTGCTGGGGTATGAGATCTGACCTCTTTCTTCCTGGCTCAAATTTTGTGACTAAAACTGCCCCTCTGCTGCTTACCACCTTTTCCCTCCCCCACCCCCAAAAGTGAGATGAATACACAATATTTTCTCCCCTGTGTATAGGAAACAGATTGCAGGAAGGACCCACAGGGACAAGAGTAAGCATCACTACTGCAATTAAATTTGCAGCCTGTTGATGTTTTTGTAAACACACACACACTGACATCCACCCACACCCCCTTTCGGGTAACCAACAGAGTTTGGTTCTTTGTCTAAAGTTGTAGATGAGCAAACATTTTGGGGGAAGTTGAAGGTGAAACCATAAAGGCCTCACTGCCTATTGTACACACACTTATTTCTTTTATCCTACTATGTTCAGGCTCAAAGACTACAAAAGAGATAAAAGTGGCAGGATCAGAGATAAAAGTGGCACGAGTATGGTCTATTTCAATCATAATTCTTTCTCCACAGTATATTTGACACAAGATAGAAAATGGGACTGTTTAGAGCCAATGATTATAGATAACTTCAAAGATAACTTGTTTGGGAATGACCAAGCTGTCACATATTTTTTTTTATCAGTCATTGGCTGTATACTGCCACACTTTCTTGAAGAGGGGGAAGGGAAACAATCAGATGCATTACTTCAATAAAAAGTGAATTGAAGTTAAGCAATTGAATAATTCAGTTAGTAATAAAAGAATGCAATTGAAAATTTTCATTCAGAAATGTTTTAAAAAGACAACATCCAAACCATTTCTCCAATGAAAGCAATTAGAAGCATGAAAATAACAAAAAGGTTTAAGAGCTGGCTTGTGCAATACTCACAAATTATCCCAGCAATACTGGGCCACCTTCAGTTTTACAAAGCAGTGCCCTTTCCTTGCATCCAAGTCCCCGTGTTCAAGTGGTTATTCAAAACCACTTACAGGAATGGCTGCTGTTCCACTGAAATGAATGGCAGTTGCCTAAATGTATTCCTTTGGACAGGAGACATCCCTAACTATTTCTCTTTCCAACTGAATAAGAGCAATCCATTGTTTTGAGTACTACAGCAGGTGGAAAAAAGAAATTCATTCTCATCTCTTAGGCAACTTCAAAATCAGAAGACAGCCAACACATGTGCAGAAATACTAACATTGTAAACAGAAAAGTAGTAGTTGAGGATGATAGACGGGGGCTCTCAAGGACAGAGAAACAGTCAATAGTACTTGGATGAACGACTCTGCTAGTTTTCAGTTCTGCATGAGGAGCCCATTTTCCACTCGTGAAAAAAAAAATCAGAGTAACAGATTCCAAGAAGTGTCACAGTTGATTATGCTTATTCTGAACAGAACCTATTTTAATTGGGCACACATGTATGCGTGTGAAGCATTACTACTGGCTATCTTACAGATGCCACCTGAGTCAGTACATGGGAAAATGCAATGAACAGTGGTGCAGGATCACTCGTGAAAACCAACCAGGTAATGAAGTATCCTCAGTTAGGAAGAGATGCCATGTCCACAGTCCAAAACTCAAGAAACAGCAAACAAAAAAAGATTGCCTTATATCCAGTGCTGGCCCAGCCCTGCACCCATAGTACAATGCAGCAATAAAGTTAGCTTCATAATGTTGCCACCTCAAAAGAGAAGGTCCTCTGACAAAACAGTATAATTCCAAGATATCCAGTGAGCTCCAAGTCCGAACAGTTGGATTCAGAAACAAAGCAAAACGCAGAAGAAATGACCCAAGAGAAACACACAAACACACACACAGGGGAAGGCCGAGTTCACTTTGGAAATAGGAAGATTAAAAAATAAAACCACAAATACACACAAAAAAACAATTAAAACAAAACCACACACATGGCAGAGTTCCTCGAAGTTTGTTAAAGCAGAAGGCAGCTAGACAGTCTGAAGACAAGACAGGCAGAATGTTTCATCCATAAGCTCCAATGCCTTTTCCAACTCTCCCTCACAAAGCACTCTGTTGACAGTCTGTGATGGGGAGGAGCACAAGTGTTTGCAGATTACAGCTGATGCAGTGTCTGCAATAGCAAGTGACGGGCACTGGAACAGGAATCCAAAGCGCGGTTGGGTCTACAGAGATGAAATGGAGAAGGGATAAATGTTAAGACCTGATGGTCTCCAAACTTGTACTAAATGGACATTCTCAAAAAGGAACAAGACCAATGAATTAGAAGAGTTCGTTTATCTAGCTCAGAACCTCATAAGCAACTGCAATGACCAGATGCTTAAGAAACACTGAACATTTCCCACAATGCAACATCCAGGCACATTTTATACATTTACAATTTTATCTCTTGTATGTAAAAAGCTGCCATGGCCTGTAACAGTTACTCTGTTTAACTATATAGTAATTACAAAACTGCAGTGGTGGGAGAAGTAGGATTATGGCTGTAGGAGGAAAATGGCTTTCCCAATAAGGCACTAATAAGGCTTGCACTGGGGAAGGCTGCCCAGTGCATATTTTAAATAGCTATACAGGTGTTATTCCCCCCATCCCCGTCCCATATCTGCAGATCCTATATTCACAGTTCTCCCCCAATGCACCAATTACTTGTCTTCCTTTACTGTGGTGCCAAGCAGTCATCTCTCTTCCTTTGCAGCTGTACAGAACACTAGAAAGGAATGCAAGGAACACAGCTAGAACACCAACAGAAAGCAGTCTGCTTCCTGTTAGTATTCTAGCTGTCTCCCTTCTCTAGCATTCTGGCTGACTGCGTCTTGCGTTCCTCTCTACTGTTCTACAAAGCTGCAAAGGAAGGGAGATGAGTGTTTGGTGCCACAGTAGGTATAGAGTCCCCTTTTATCTGCAGTTTTGGTATCTGTGGGGGGATACGTATCCCCCATGGATACAGGGTGACTCTTGTTAAACAGTATGTTGAACTGCATGTTCAACAGTAATTTGGACAGAATCTTTGGTGGGTAAGAAGCCCTCCTATTAGTAAGCAGCACTGCATGTACTATAGGACTCAAGGCTGTGCAAAGAGCTAGATAAAATTAGTAAGCCATTTAATTCTCTGCATCAACTTGAATTCTACCAGCCTCATCAGGAAACCTCACCCAAAAAATAAAGGTTTGCCATCAGAACAAAAAAGTAATACTGTTAATTTTTTCCATTGGGAACTGAAGACATACTACAACTTATTTTAAAGGAAGTGCAGCCTACTGGATTGTTCCAACTGTTATTCCCCTCCCCTAAATCATGTACAGTAATGATCCTCGTTCTTTCCAACTTTTTGGGAGTTGAGAGAGTGAACTGTAGGAGTGCAAATATTCTGCATATCAATCAAGGCAGGTACTCTCAAAATGTTTTCTTTGCTGGATATCATACTTCCAATATCCTGAATGTCTGCAGTATCGATTTCTCTTTTACTATGCACTAAACAAGCTGAACAGGATTTTGCATAGCAGTTTCAAAGAATTGAACTTCTCCCCAACTTCAGATTCTTGCTTCATTAAGGATGAAGTTCTTTGTCTTTCACTAAGGCAGCTACATATACCAAAGCTAGTTTATACAAATCTATTTCTAAAGTGACAAGTTGTTTTTACTTTAAAAACAACAACAAACAAACACCAGATGTAGGGATGTCAAGTTACCTATATTATCTTTGCTTAAGAGACAGGATGCATAGGGGCTATGCTAGGAGTATATGATGTAAGGGTAGCAGGATTAATGTTTTTACTAATATAGGCAAGTTGTCTTCTCTACATAATACTCACTTAGTGACGAAGGCCAAGAGAATTGGGACCATGGACTTGGGGAAATAATCCTGTTGGACCATGTGGTTCAGTGTCATCAAAGGACCATAAAGGCTTGGAACTGTTTTGATCTTCTCTTCACTCTAGGAAGGTGGAAGCAGACAGGAGTGAAGTACAAATAAGCAACTATACCCAATATTGTCCAGAGACATTTGCCCAGGTGGTGTGGTTCAGCTTCGCAAATACTCGAGTACCTGGCAGCAACATATCCACCCTTCTCCCCCCTCTTAATTGATCATGCCCACTTCCCCCACATTTATTTCCTTACATTGCTGTAGCCAGCCTGGCTGTCTTCTCTACCCTTTGAAAGTTAAGGGAATAGCTGTGTTTTTCTTCTCTTCTTTACCAGAGGAAGGAAAGCACAGAACTGTATGTTTTTGCTCAATATTCCCCTGCCTTCAAAGAGCCAAACAGACAGTATACAGTTGCAGTACAACTTCCATATTGGCAAACAGCCATGGAGAAGATGCAACCTGAAAGTGGGAGAGAGAAGAAATAGAAAGATACAGGTGGGCCCTCTTTATCCATGGATTCAGAACCTGCAGATTTGACTCCATGTAGGTTCTGAACCTGCACTGCAGGCTTCACCTGACATCCTGGATGCAACCGGAAGGTGCTTCTGGAGGTCCTATTAGACCCCACCCACAAAATTCATTGTTCATGGGTTTCAGTATCTCTGGGGGTTCCAGAAACAGTCCAACTGTACAGTTTTCCATTCATTTTCTGCTTGGGCACAAATACTGTGCAATTCATAATGAAAGTGTGCAAGTTGCATTCATGCCCATGAATGACTTAGAGAAAAAAAAGTTATACAGGAATCTCCATGAGCACCCATAGGACATTTACACAGGAATGTCTTTCCTTGACTCAGCAACCACCATCATTTAAAGCTTTTTCAGAAGTTTTTTCAGAAGGTCTCATATTAAAGAAGTCAAGAGCTGTTGCCAAACTCCAAGAAAGCAAGAAACAGTTCTAGAGGGAGATTACTTTTGCAGGTAAATACAGACCAATCTTTGGAGAAAATTGACAGAGAAGGGGGGAGGGAGTGGTCCAAAGTACATGTGATGGCAACTAGGAGAAATTTAAAGGCAGTATGTGCCTATGATGCCAAGAAGAACATACGGTTCTCCAGAAGCCTCTGGAGAAAGAGGCAGAGGCTCCAGGAAGCCATCTCTTCAGAGGAAGAAGTGGGTATGGTGACCCCCCCCCTTTTCCCATACCTGACTGAGGCATAGAAGGAAGGAGGGAGCAATTGTCTCACTGGGATCAAGGGACTGCCTCCCTCCCCTCCTCAGCCTTTAGATGCTAAAGAAGCACTACAAGGCAAATACCAGTGAAGGGCAGGCTCAAATTCCTCCCAATGAAATAAAATTCCTCTCTTCCACACATGGATTCTAGAAAGCTCCAGAATGATCCATAGGATGTCTTCCTTTCCACTTTATTTACAGACGTATATGCTGCTGCTGCTGCTACTGTACAGTAGCAAAAATTACCGGATTTTGCAAATTTTTTTATAATTTACAAAGTATTCAAAACAGTAGCACCACCATTACCATAACCCAACAAGTTTAGTTTTAATTTTCCATATTAGGAAGTAATTCATCATACAGCTCAGAAGCTGTTTCTATTTTTTAAACTTGTATAACACAAGCCACTCTTCAGAATCAGATTTTAGACAATTTCATCCCACCACATCTATCTCAATAATAGATGTGCTCATATACCTTATGCAGGTATATTCAGAGTGCATTTACATTAAGAGTTTTGCCAATATAGAAAAATATTCAGAACAGGACTACACCCTGTGGTTCTGACCAACTGCAAAGACCCCAATCTACAGTACTTCAAGGTTACCACATTGAAAAAAAAACACAAAATAAGAATGTAATCATTCCCAACATCTTAAAAAAGAAAAGAAATTGGAGAGAGGGCCTCAGAGATACTATGCAGACAGAAGATAAGCCTACAATTTCATCAATACCGCTTAAAGTTAGAAAAGTAGAAGCCAACAGCGTCTATACTAGAAAATGTTCCACTAACAGAAATAGATTTGGAGCACTACCTCCATTTCAGCAAGTTTCTATTGTCACCAATTACTACGCTTCCATAGTAGCCTTAAAGTTGTTGTGGAGAAAATATTATCATCCACAATCCCAGATTTTGGTCTGTTAAACCATCTCGTTTCTAAAACAAAAAAACCCGAAGGATACACCTTGTTTATGCACATCACCTCACAGAACCTCCTGCCTTTTCTCTCACCTTGAGTAGCCCCAAGTGAATCAAGAGGCTGGTAATAAAAGCATCAGAATTGAAGGTAGCTGAAGAAAAGGCTTCTCTCATCAATGCATCTACAAAAAGACAGAAAAATGAAAGTCAGTTTTAGAGCACAAGACTCTTGGATGGCGCTAGACGATTCATTTGACCTTGCAGGTGCCTTCAAGCATCTCCTAAAACCACAGGGCTGATAGCTTGCTCACCATCATTAGGATGAAATCCTGCCCGGTTTAGGCAGCAGTTCACAACCACTTTGAATGCTGTGAAGACGATATCATGGAACACCAAGGAAAGGCCTAGCTGCAACTAGCACCTGCTATGCATCCCTTCATAACATGCAAGAAATAACACCAATAGCCAAAGAACTATAACCTGCAGCCATGAAAGCAAGCAAGGTTCCAGTTTAAGGTGCTTAGTTAAATAGGGCAAAATAAAAGGAACATAGACAGGGAAATTGCCCACTCTTACTCTAGTGTACGTATTTTTCACATAAGGCTGGTTTGAGTGCTTGGCCTTGCTAAGATTGTTCTATACAATGGCTGCTATAGGATGAACCTTTGCCTATAGCAATTACTGGTATTTTAAGACATCTGTGAAATGTGTATGGCTCATGTGGTGAGCTAACGCACACATTCTGCCACATGATAATGGCTACCATACTAAAACATTTTTTAAACGTTTCCAAGCTGCCCTTCCAATCAACTGTTAAGCCTTGTGCTCCCAACTTTGAGCTACACACAATCAGAATCAAAATGTCACCATTTTCTAGAAGTCAGCCTTACACTCCTTTCTGAACTGCAGTTCAGTGCCTGATAGCTTATGACTTACAATGATGCATATGCTTCTACTGTGCCGTTAGTGCATATTGATTATAGATTTAGTGTTATGACATTCATAACTGAAGTACTGCCATCTTTGTGAACCCTGAACTCTCCAAGTTAAACAAACCTTTTGTTGATTTCTCTGTTAAGTAGCCTTTGGTACTTTTGCAGAAGAGTAGTGCTGCAAGATGCCTGTGTGTTGGCAGGGGTATGCACATATTAGCTTACACCAGATAGATAATTCTAGACTACAGGGGGAGCCAAAGGGGAAGTGATAAAAGGAAATTGGCAGATTTTAAGATACTAATGTTGCAAAACTCCTCGGAAGTCTAGCAGACACAAAGCCATAACTTCTCTTGGCAATAACGTAGAAGAAATACAGTTTAGACCAATCCACAAATCCCCTCCCCAGCAGACCAGTGTGAACATGCTAGAGGAGAAGCCGATGAGAGACGGTTACAGTGGAAGGCACCACCCAAAGTTTAAAAGACAAGGCACTAAAGGAAGCTGTTGGAGATGCCAAGCTGCTGGTTCACCCCTGCCCCAGGACAGCAGTTCGACCACTTGCGCAACAATAAACCAGCTTCAGTAAATACAGGTCAGCCCTTAGTATCTTCAGGGTTCAGTTCCTGGAACTTCTGCAGATGCTGAAATCTGAGGATAACTGAATCCGTGGATTTTGGGCCCCTGAAAACCTCCAAGTGTGCGTGCTCCGGCCATCTCCAGAAGTTGTTCTGAGATTTGCAGAGGCCTCCCGTGGCCTCTGCGGACCTAAGAATGCCCATTTCAGGCAAAAAAAGGTTTCTCGTGAAAACCAGAAGTGATGTTTATATGCCTTTGGAAGGCATTCTAAGAACGAGGGAAGCCACTGACTGCAGCTCTGGTTAACTTCAGAGGTTCCAGGTGAGCCCTCTCCACAGGTTTGGAACCCACAGATTATGAAATCCGCAGGTAACAAATCCACAGATAACAAGGGCCAACCTGAATACATGAAGGAACATGTTTCCATTCTGTTGTTTTCCCAACTTATGTTGCACAATCATCTCAATGTTCAACTGTAATTTTCTGACCAGGGCTAAGAGGCATGTGACTGCAAGAAGGAAATGAACCAAGAAACTCAGCTACCTCTTGCTGTAAATAACAAATGGCCATCACTAACTGGACTTTAATAATGATCTTGGCCAGTTGTTTTTTCTTGCTTTGATGAATATTTTATGAATTTCTTTGCTTAGAGCAGTATTCAATAAAGTTTGTCCTGTTATTGTTATTTGCTGCCTCAGAGTGATTCCTGCTCAGATTTAAAAGTGCCCTTTCTGCTGGGGAGGGTAGATGCAGTTTGTCCACTGCACATTACCCATATACTTGGCACAAGAACTGCTGAATAAGCCTCTGTTTGTGTCCCAAGGCAGGCTGCCAAACAGAAGGGCTTATTAAGAATCTGGTAAGCCACAGTCCATGACTGATGCCTGCATATGCCCTAAGTCAGAGTGCGATAGCTTTGTTTATTTACACCATCATTGAGGTTCCCAGATCTTGGGACCAAAAGACAAGCTTACCTATTGTTTCATGCACTGCTGTTTTCACCGTCATCTCATCTTTAAACACAGAAGAGATCTTCAGAACAACTGTAACAACTTTCTCAGTGTCAGATGTATCTGTCTAGAAAAAATACAAGTTCAGAATTTAAGAATGCCAAGTCTATGGCAAGATATCTTGTTGCTAGAAAGAATGATTGGGCCATGTTACCCAGGCTTGTTGATTTACAAACCATGTGGTAAACAGACCCCTGCGCAAGTAGATTAACCCAAAATATGGAGCATGGGGTTACAGTTGGCAACTAGTCAACTTTAGCTGGCCCTTTTGTAACTTTCCCAGTGCTATTTCAGCATTTGCACACTGACCTTTCCAGACTATGAGCCCTTAAGGATCGGGACCCATCCAATAATTTTTAAAGCAAAATATAGATGCTGAAATATAATGTAGATTCCATTGGTTTGCAGTGGATACACTTTCTTTCTGACTTCTAGAAGAATAGCTAGCAGTTCTACTGAAGAGTATAGTCAGAGAAGAAAGTTTAATTTATATATTTATTATGCAAAATGTGCTTACAGTTTAAGAATGGCAGAGGGACCAGATAAAGTAATCAGTGGCACCAGCCAACCCCAGTACTTACAGCATCTGCTTACAACACACACAGCCCAAGAGTGGCTTACCTGTTCAGCTATCAAGGTTGGACACTTGGGACCCAGTCGCAATAGCTTCTCTGGGGATGGGAAAGCAAGAAACATGCCAACATCCACAGGAGGAAGATTTGGAAAAGACACTGGCGTCGAAGCCTGGAAACAGATAGACCTTAAAATTACAACATCATACTAGTGCCCTCAGTGAATGCATTCTTTGTCTACACACACAAAACCACAGTGTTGCAGATGAGAAGTGGAGAAAGTGGAAGCACCACAATAGAAGAGGGGTACAAGGTTCATACCCAAAGCTAATGTTGATCAGTCTAGTTAAACCTGTCAGGCTTATGGACATCAACAAAAGTTATGAGATACACATATAGCCGTGCTTTGGCATCCATGCGGGTTCCCAGAACGCCTGCAGATAATCAAATCCATGGGTCTTGGCACCCAACCAAGCTGTACTCTGGTCACATCTAGAAAGTGCTCTGAGAGTCAAGAATTGTCACTTCCATTTTGCTGCTACATACTGGAAGTGACAATGTTTGGCCCTCAAAACATCCTCCAGATGCAACGGGAGTTCTACTCTAGTTGCGTTTGGAGAATTCAGGGCTGGCCTGGTTGGGGCTCAGTGCAGGTCAGGGGACCTTGCAGTGCAGGTCAGCGGATGATCAGACACCACCTGTACTGTTCTTCAGATTCAACAGCCAGCCTAACAACTATATTGTCAATACCTCCATCTACAGAAGTTTCTTGTCTTCATCATCTGAAAGTAATGAAACCTGGCCATACTTACATGAGTGTCTATAATCTTTTTAGGAGTCAATGATTCTTGTTCTCCCTGGCCCCTCTCCTGCATGCGAGGTAGCTCTTCTTCTTCCTCTTCCTCCTCCTCGTCGTCGTCGTCATCATCATCTTCCTCTTCCTCCTCGTCGCCATCATCTTCATCATCCTCATCAATATCATCTTCATCATTTTCTCTTTCATCATCACTAAGTAGAAACATTTGATAGAGAAGGAATTCAACTGACTGGGAACAGAATGATGTAGTTTGTTTTAGCTATAAACACAACAACCAAAATTTCCTGGATGATACCTAGACCCTCCTTGGTCTATTTTCTGACTTGATTTTGGAACTGGGAGATGGACAAAGGAGTGTGACCCATTTGATTTTCCTAGATCTGTCAGCAATGTTCAATAACAGCAGTCTTATGCCCTTCTCAGCTGCATTGCCACATTAGGATGGGGGGGGCACTGTTTTGAAGTACTTCCACTCCTTCATGAAGATTCAGTTTCAGAAAGCATCTTGGGAGACCAGCCAGTGAGGAGCCACAAGAGTCTATCTACATTCATGCTACTCAACATCCTGCTTCTCAGTCAAGTTGTGTAGGGATTTGGGATACAGTGTCATCAGCATAACATTATGCAAGTTCTAGTTCTCTTTTTCCATTGAGTTTGGGGGAAGTAGTCAGGATGGACTGGGTGAGGGTAAACAAACTGAAACCTGATCTCAACAAGCCAGAGGTACTGTAAGGGTAAGAGTCAACTGGTTTAGGAATAGGTGTAGAACTGTTCTATCTAGAATTGCAACACCCTTAAAAGGTCATGTTTGCAGTTTGGGGTACTGTTGCATGGCCAGGTACCCCTTATCAGTTTAAACTGGTACGCCAACTGCATACTGTCCTGGACAAAGATCTCTGATTCTGTACCATGCTTTAAATGCAACTGCTTTTGAAAAGTCTTCAGAAACTACAAGTGGGACAGAAAGCTGCAGCAAGACAGTATTAACTGGACCATCAGATTTTGCATTAACTTTGTGCAAACCATGTCTTATATACTTCAATTTAATGGTGTTGAACAAATAGCATCTTTTGCAGGTAGTTTCACAAGATAATCCAGCAACTGTAGCAGCAGATCATTTCAACCTCATCTTACCTCAAAGATGCAAGCACCTCTGCCATGTTCAAGCCTTCAAGAATCTCCTGGAGTTGTTCACAGCCTTCTTCCCCAAAGCAATTACCTGGGGAAAAAATGGAAAACATGCGTTGGCAAAACTCCACAGCTTATAGAAGGAAATTTGTCTAGAAATTCCTCAACATTGTTGAATATAATCAATGCTTTGAGATAAGCAAGCATCATTTCAGAAGACTTTTTATATGAAAGATTTTACCAATCAAATATTTGAGCATGGGTCTTCCCGTCTGAACAAGGGCAACTGCAGCTAGTTTGACAAGTTGATGACACCACACAATAAGCTTTAAATATTTTGCTTGTGGAGAAGTCATTCATTGCCACATGTTGGCTAGGCTGATGTAATGGCAAGGAATATTCACACACACTTAATCTTTGGAGGTTTATGTAAATGCTTGGGCTGACTAGAGAGGAAAATGTTAGAAGGGGAAGGTGCAGATCTGGAGGCGGAAGAAGGTTGGGGTATTACGTGAGTGTCCCGAGATGATCTAATCAGACATAGGTTTTCATGAGAAAGTTTGATTTTTAAGAGTCAACAAGTTGAGGCATGTTGCTCTTGGGTGCCATTTCACCCCACCACCCAACCCAAGGTTTTGAGGATGGTTCTCTTTCTCTGCTCAGTTTGCCATGGCTTCATGTGCGTGGCCAATGTGTTGGGTTTATTACGCTCCATTAAGCACATCTTCATCCACCCTCCATTAAGCTCATCTCCATGTTTTTACTGCAGATTTTACAGACCTGAAGGTGCCCCACGAAATAGAGGGAATCCCCTAGTAAAGAACAGAACTTATCAACAGGGTACAAAAGACTTCAGTGGTGAAGAGAAGGGAGTAAAAAGATTCTAACACTGGACCCACTCACTACCCGAGGTTTTGGAAAGGAGACAGACCTGGGGGGGCACACTGTCCTGAGAGGGGCAAGCCATCATATGCACCCCCAATACGCAGAACAGATGTGCTCTGGGTGGTAATGGGTATGTTTTTCCTATGCTCAAAGAAAATAGGAAACTGGTGCATGTGGAATATGCAGTTTTTGCAACACTTTCTTTCCTTGGAATATTTGTGGGAGATACCCAAAAGCTCCCTTCCCTGGTTCTGAACAGGTAGGTTGTCCTCAAACTGCCAAATTAGTTTCCCAGATAAATGAACTTTGATTAATTCTGCACAGGACTGCAATCGTAGCTAGTTTCAGGGAAAGAAAAAAGGCAAGAAACCCAATATTCACTTGGATGGCACAAAACCACTCAAGTGAAGATTTCTTATAGGGTGGCTCAGAGGATGCGTGAGCTGTAGTCTGTCATCTGGCTCTGAGGAAGGGTGCATGGAACAAGGAAGAAAGAATAGAAAGAGAAAAGAAGCCCAATACCTATATTGGGTGCCAGATGGCACAGCATTTTTTGGGGTAATGGAAGGAACAGGGTATCTGCAGCAATGAGGACCCAAACTGTCCACAAGTGGTGGCAGCACAAGGCCCAGGGAGCAAAGGGGAAGGTGCAGATGGTTACATGAGGGGCCTGTGACCCAGCTTAACAGCCAAAATATCCACACAGCAAGGCAGAAGCTATTATAGGGTAAGCTCATCAAGAACTGTTCACTTATGGGTCATCCCCGGTTGGAGAAGGGTGCTCTCTGTTTTGTACCCTTAGGAGGGTGCAGCAGGGCTTAATTGCTCTGGTGACCTGTGCTTCAATTAAAATAAAACTCATGATTGTATTTGCAATGAAGTTGGTGAGGGAAGTCAAGGTTGAAGGCATTTCTTTTGCACTCACCAATGTGATCACTTGTAGTCTGAGGCGACTAGGATAAGGCCTCGTTTACAGGTTTGAATTTCTCCTAAGCCAGTGAATGACCGGGGGGGGGGAGATTACTGTTGCTCTGATAAACCAAAGATTAGTCTTTTCCGTAAAGGCCTGCGAGACCTGATGCTTCCTTTCCATCACTCTAAGCAAGACGACATGGGGATCATAGTACTCACCTGGTATGCAACTATCACCATGCACACATGTACAGTATATCTATGTGTCATGCAATAAAGCTGCCACTTTGCGATCCAATGTCAAAGTCAGCTGTGCTAGAATTAAAACTTCACACAAGTGCTAGGGACTAAAATAGCTTTGTTCAGTCAAGTTGAGAACTGGGATGAGATCCTAGAAGTTTGGGACGCCCAGATTAGAGGGGCAGAATGAAGGATACCGAGTAGGTAACAGACTGAGAACTACTACAGATATACAGAAAGAGAAATGAAAGAAGAGGGAACTAGGGCAAGTTTTACAGGTAAACCAGTCAATGACTTGGCTGCAGGCTTCTAGTTACTAATATGGCGCTGTCAACCAACCTCAACACCATACTCTCCATACCATTTAGATCCAGCTTCTCTAGATCTCTTTTGTCTTCAACAGCCTCAGCAATAATAAAAGCAGCATCTCGCTTGATTTCACAGAAAGACAAGTTGAGTTCCTAAGAGACAGAAGGTATGGTTTCCTATGATTACTGGAGAGAAAAGTTTAATCAGCTCAGTTTAAACAGCAGGTCAGGTGAACTTACAATTTACATGGCACAGTACTAAGATAGGAATGCAACAAAGCTAGTAAAACATCCAGGGCAAGGGGGTGTCAGGGGATGACCTCCCTGGGGCCCCTGACTTACCTCTAGAGGGGAGCGGCCCCTGGTCACAGATCCCCCTTTCCTTCCGGGACAGGTGGAGATTCCGTCCCGCCTGCTGTAGTGCTGGCCCCTCCACCCAGGAAGAGGTAGGACGGGGCAAGCCTGCGCCTGGCTTGCCCGGCAGACAGGATACAGGCGACCCTCTGCTCGGGCCGGCGGGCCGCCACCCCTCCCAAACCAACCACGCCAGTGGCGCATCTCCACAGTGACAATAAGGCGGCCGGCTGCAAAGGACAGCCGGCCGGACTGGTAAACTTAGGCATCCCTGCCTAATGACGTCAGTGGGCGACGAAGCTCGCCGTGGTCCCTGGATACCCAAAGGGGTGGGATGGGGGGCCTGGCAGGGTGGAGCCACCGGTGGAGGAGGGTCCTTCGGGGGGACTGATTCCCCCGCGGGCACTGGGAAACCCCTTCCCAGAATCCAGCACTGACATAAGGACAATGCAGCTCTGAGGTAAGGGAACAAACATTCCCTTACTTTGAGGAGGCCTCCGTGAGTGACACCCAACTGCAGGATGCAGCATATGTCCCATTGGCACCACTATGCCATTGCTGGAAAGCACTGACATAAGGGGTTAGGATTGCGCCCTAAGTCAACTAGAGTTTGTTCAAATTGTAAATACTCTTTAGTTTCCAGACCCACAAGAACTAATCCTAGTGAGGTTTCATGTTGACTTATTGTGGTTTTATATTCAATATGTTGTCCTTAAACTAGATTTTCTTCAAATTAGACACAAAACATTACTTTCTCACCAGACAGAATACACAACCTTTACACACATAAATGTCAAGTGACTTGGCAAAGCTGCAGCATTAATTAATGCACTGTGGTTTTCCTGTTGTTTCAGTTCATGATTTTATTTTAAGCGTTTATATCTCATCTTATCAAAGTTTATTTATAAGGCTGAGGACATCAACAGTTTGATGACAGGACTTTTGGTTTCAAGATGAACTGCTGCCAAAGGCACAAAGCAATATGGTCATGTGCTCTGCCCATCCCCAATTTAGGATTTCAGAATATAGGGGAATAAGCAGTTCTTATTTTATCAGAGTTCTCTCAATAGCTATACTAAATATCTGGGAATACTATGCTGTAGTCAATACCTTTAGTTTATGAAGCCCTTCTTTAACAGCATCAGCAATGGCAACGGCACCCTTTGAACGTACCAGGCAGTCACCAAAGTTTATGACTTCCACTTGTCGAAGCTTCTTCAGGGCCTGAATGGAACACATGAAATCACTCAGAACATGCAAGGCCAACTTAATTCTGAGAAAACTGCTTCCTCTTCTACAACATCTCACACCTCTAATGCAAGTAACTATGGACAGAAAAAGGTGTCAGAATTAAGAACTCACCTCTGCCATGGCCACTGCCCCCTTCCCTGTGAAAGTATTATCATTCAAGTTGATCACCCTCAGCAAGGGATTGACAGCAAAAGCCTGAGCCAAGGCTGTGATTCCAGGATGGTTGATTCCATTCTGTGGCATATGGACTTCTTCCAAAGTCCCAATGACCTAAAGAGCACATAGCAAGGAAAGCCATTATATTGCTTTAAGGACTGTAGAGCAGACATCTTGCAGCACAGTCTTCCCATGCAGAGAACTCATCCGTTGTCATTGCTGGTAGGAAAAACCAGGAACCACAGATTATCCTAGGAGTCACAGACTATCCCATGCTAGGAGAAGGCACTCTACCCACAGAGAAAAACATCTGGTATTGCCCTGTCTGGTAACAAGGTAAGGGAGTGAGTGAGAAGAGACTTATTTCCCCATGTCCATTCTTTAAAATGGCAGTTGGAGCACTTATTATTTAATTGTATTTTTATTCTGATTGTAAGCTGTCTTGGGCACCCAGTGAAAGATGGGAGAACCCCCCCCCCCCATAAGTAAATTACACAAGCAGCTCATGTTAATGATATAATACTATTCTTCCTATCAGCTACTATGGTCACTGAATATCCTGCATGATCCTATTGAATACCAGTCTTTCAAGAAAACAGGATTTTCAGCATTTCAAACCACCCCTCATATACCCCATATTCCAGAGTGAACAAGTGTTGGGATTCATGTATAGGGTGCCTTGTGTAAAGAGCCTTTAAAAAAAAAAAAAAAGCCACAACCCTACAGAAAATCTAATTTCTAGACCTCATTGCACAAGACTCAAATGAGAATGCAATGCAAAATAAAAATGTTTTTATGTTTAAATATCTTTAAAAGCATATCGTTTTAGACATTTTGCCACAACATGCTTTGTCTCCTCTTTCTTGCAGTGAGAAGACAATGCCTAACACATGCAGCAGGAATCCCTGCTAACTGGACATAAGAGTTTTAAAGGGGTAATACTCCTCTCTTAACAAGGGAAGAGCAATTGTCCCCATTCACCCCAGCAGAGAATTTTTTCCAGTGGCTATTTGATTATATTTTTTTCTATATCTACATTAGAACGCAAGCCCTTTTGGGATAGGGCCTTCATTCAATTTAGCTACATAACCTGCTTTATGAGCTTTTTGTTGAAAAGCAATATATAAATAAAGTTGAATAAATAATAAATATTTTCCACAACTGAAAGGATGACATGGAGAAACTGGGAGATGCTGTAAGGGGCTTAAGCTCTTTCCTCATATCTATCAGGACAGTGGTGCGCAAACCTTTAGCACTGGAACCCACTTTTTAGAATGAGAATCTGTCAGGACTCATCGGAAGTGATGTCATGACCGAAAGCGACATCAAGCAGGAAAATTTTTAACTATCCTAGGCTGCAATTCTACCCACAGTTCCCAGGAGTAAGTCCAATTTACTATCATTGTTAAAAGCATATACATAGTAGCCTGTTAGGACAGATGTGTACTATTTCCCCAAATACCATAGTAGCTTCTATTAGAAATATTGAAATGAATGGGGACCCACCTGAAATTGGCTTGCAACCCACCTAGTGAGTCCTGACCCACAGCTTGAGAAACATTGTATCAGGAAAACAGTTTTTTACAAAAAAGTTTGATTCATAAGAATATACCAAACACACCAGAGAGCTATTGGGTAAACTCCAGGTAAGCCACCACTATGTATTCAAGAAGGAAAATGGGGAAGACAAGCAAGCGAACAGAAAATACACTCCAGCAAGAGTCATGTATGATACTAAGGAGAACTCCAATAGCAGCATTCACAGCTGTGACCAAAGGAGCATCAGATAGTTCTGTTTGATGCCGCAGCCACTTGTTCATTTCTGAAACTGTTCACTATGAGACAGCCCAAGGTTGTATGAAAAGGAGCATTACGCACATGTATGGATGACAAGCAGCATAATCTAGGTTTTGTTATGTACTTTATAAATTTTATATCAATTAAGACTCCTCTCTCATATAACAGATTTCAGATCCGTTATATCACTTTGTAAAATCCTATGCATACTAGAAGTACGCATAGTCAGACAATGGGACTTACTCCCAGGTATAGGATTGCAGCCTTAATTGCTTTGTCACAAGGTATGTTTTTAGCACTTACTCTAAATGCCTCAGCAAGAGCAGTTGCACCATCATTTTCAAGGCGATTCCTGCCAGCCACAAATACTTTCAAAGACAAAGGTTTGGCCTGAGCACTTGACTTCCTGTGACATTCTTTCAGAGCTCCTGCCAAGATCTAAAATAAGAATGATGCACAAACAATGGACATAAGCAGTACTTACATTGGTATAATGTCATTCAAACCTGAAAGATCCAGCTCCACAAGGCTATTTAAGCTGCTACTTCCCACACACAACACAGAGCTAATTCTTCGCTAGGAAAACCTTACACCACTAAAGGTATTGCCAGCTGTGACATCACAAGGAGAATTTTGGTCAGTAACATGCAGTGGTTGTACAGTGGGCACTCCAAATCTATGGGCTCAGCATCAGCAGATTGCACCATCTACAGACACTTCCCTTGTGCCTTAAGCCTCCAGGACGTGACTGGAAGCCACTACCAGTCCATGTCTGCAACTTCCAATCGCATCCAGGAGGCCTCCTGAGGAGGCAGGGAGGCCCATGGAGGGGGCCGCAGGCCAATGTGACCTCCAGAGGGTCCGGCGTGGCATCAAGGTGAGTGATTGTGGTTCCTGGGCCCTGCCACCACTGGGATGCCAGCATTCATGGAATCTGATGTCTGCAGATGTTTCCAGAATGAAACCCCTACAGACAACAAGGACCCACTGTATTGTCTGTCTGCAACTGTCCCTGCACTTGCAATAAAGCTCTTCCCAACCCCCACAGATCAGGGCTTTGATTTTATACTCCCAAGCATCCACTATCATTTTTATCAATGTTTATACCCCGCTGTACCACTGCACATGGTTCACCTATCCAAGTACCACTGGAAATAACTGGTGATGACATCATTGCCAATTATTCCGGATTGGGAGGCCAGATGCAATGTAACAAACATCGGTAGGAGGCTCACAGAGGGCTTTTTCGAGTATGCAAAAAGCATGCACTGGAACTCTGCCCATTGAACTGAGCCTCCTACTGTTGCTTGTCACATTGCAGTGCTGGTCTCACTGTCAGGAGGTCCTGCATGTACTAACAGACACCACCTCATGTACCACCAGCAGTACATTCAGGCTGACTGAGAAACACTGCTCTATAGCTAGAGGAGGATGCCTCCGATACTGCTTTTGAGTGTCTGCTACAAGACAGATTTTTCTATTAGAAAAACAGATCTAGCCCCCAATCACCTTGTGAAAACGTAAGACAACTAAAAACCACCAACAAGGTTTAACGCAGATCCAGGAAATGCCCTTTACCTTGCCACCACCAATGCCCATGCCACAGTTGTTTAGCTTGAGTTCTTGCAGAGTGAAACAGGCAGGACTCTTCAGCAACACCTCAAACCCACGCACCCCATCAGGCCCAAAGGCATTGTCACTCAAATCCAGCTCTACAAGCTGGCAGCCAGCAGTAATAAGAGCCTCTCCAAGAGAAATCTGCAAGATAACCAGAGGGTTAGACAAATGACATATTGCTTTGAGGAGCAAGTCCTCAAAGACTTTGTTACTACTAGATCTATACTCATTCTAGAATCCTCCTTTCTCTGCTTTGTCTGCTCAAAGAAATAGGACAATGATCCTCTAAGAATTACTGTTCAAGTCTAATGAACTCAGGAGGCTGCATATCAAGTTAGACCATTGTACTTCTATTCACATTCTGTCTACTCTGATGATTAGCAAAGACTCTCAGGCAGACATCTTTGCAGCTCTCCTATCCAAGATCTTTGACTGATAACGCCCAGGGCTGAACTGGGGATTTCTACAAGCAGAGTATCTGTAAAAGCAGCAATATATTCCTTCCATTGTTAATCACTGTGCTCAGAAATCATTCCTGCCCTTTAACTTCAGAAAGATCCCAGCTAAGAGCATTATTAATGCATAATACAGCCTCATCAGTTTCATTAATAGCCAAGTGTTGCACTTACCAGAGCAGGAGGAATCTCAGTCCTCAGTCTCCCAGTGAACATATCACTCCAATGACACCTCTAGAAGAAGAGATATATGCTTAAAACTAAAAAATACATTGAATGGTACATTCATCATATACTACAAGAAATTTACATTTGTGAGATAACTAGTGAACAAAATGCAGAACTAGACAAACTATACGTAGTTTGTTTTGCTGATAAAGAAACAATAATTTCCAAGGTGCAATGTAAGAGCTATTTAATAGTGCACAGCAATAATACAAAAGAATTAAGAGGTCCATGAAGATCACCAAACTTCAAAGGGACATGCAGAATGGCTTTTGGAATTGTTGTCACCACATGTGTTTGCATCCATGAGAACTTTGGTTTGCAAGACCAAGGCACCAAAATAATTCCAGGGGAATTACTCTTTGAAGATGGGGAAATTATCCAGATAGTACAAAAACCTCCATATGAAACTGCACCCCCCCCAGCTTAACTCATTGTGGGCACAATTCTGAGGTCCTCAGGATCAGAAACGTAAGGCACATTTGTACCTCCTCATGAGTTAGGTAGGCCTGCAGAGGCACGCCAGCCCACGGAGACACGAGCCTTGCGTCAGCCAAGCTCAGCCGATGCAAGGTTCGGGGTGGCGCAAGTCCAAGGAGACCCATAAGGGCTGAAGTGGTTTACCTGGGGGTAAGGGGAAGAGTTTGCCCTTACCTTTGGCTGAGCCAGTTTGCAGCCCTATCTTGTGCTGGATACAGTGCAAGGCTCCTGGCTTGCCTGCTCCAGTGCAAGATAGTGTTGTACTGCACCAATTGTACTGCATCAATAAAACCAATTGTTTTACAATTGTTACTTTGATACCTCATTTTCAGGAAAAGAAAGGCATAGGACTAGGGTAGGCTGTTGGCACACACATCATCTCCAGGCCTAACCCAAGACCATAAGCATACCATACAATTTTTAAAAAAATAAAAACCAAAAAAACTCTGCAGGATCAATTTACATATTAAGATTAGCTTCTGCTAGGATCTTTTGCTTCATAGAAGAACTCTGGGCTCCCACCTTGATAACAAGGCTATATTTATGTTCAGTTTGTTACCAATATTCATTCTCCAATATAATTGGAGGAAGCACTACCATAACTGCCATTTATAACTTACAAAACTGTTAAGACAATGTCAAAGGTTTTTTTTATGCTTGCCATTCATTTGGATCAACCAGATTCCTCAGCGTGCTTTACCTGCTAGTCAAGTCAATGTGTTTGAGGTACATTTTCATAATATTGTGCAGGTCAAAGTTTTCTACTCTACCCTTCATCTTCCATTGAGAGTCTCACCTTCAGTTGAGATTTCTTCTCCAAAGCTTTGGCAATGACCTTTGCTGCCTCCACTCCTACAGTGTTGCCTTCCAGACGCAATGCTTCCAGGCCATCAAACTCCTCAATCTCCTTAATCACCTCTTCAGCTGTGCACAATAAGCAGAGTTTTATTTCTTCTCTAATTTAGGCATCATTATTTGTTTTTCACAATTTTATACTGCCCTTCTCAGGGTTCCTTTCCTTCTTTTGTTCTCACAAGAATCCTGAGAGGTAGGTAAGGCTGAGAGATAGAGACTGGGCCAAGGTCATAAGAACAGCCCCAATGGATCAGGCCATAGGCCCATCTAGTCCAGCTTCCTGTATCTCACAGCCCCAGGGAGCTGTGCCAAATGCCCCAGGGGGCACACCAGGTAACAAGAGACCTGCATCCTAGTACCCTCCCTTGCATCTGGCATTCTGACATAGCCCATTTCACCCAGCTTTATGGCCAAGTGGGTATTTGAACCTGATTTTCCAGGTCTAAGTCCAATTTCCAAACCACTACACTATCCTGGATCTCAAAGAGCAGTGAAACATGAATTTTCTTCAAAGTTTTGAAGGCACAATTGTATACAGTCTAGGCTATGTACTGAGGAAAGGTGGAGAATCTCTTCCAAAATTATTCTCATAAGCTTTTCATAAGCCTTATGGGTTCTCCCTTGGGGGACCAAACAGGAAGTATTTTCTTAGGAATAACAGCTACACATGCATCCTACTGTTCAGAATCCATAGTGGATCCTGTAGCCCAGATTCAGATATGGATTAGGTTTTACGGCAATCAGTCATTTTTAAGAATAGTTTCCTGCTCTCATGGATGAAGAGACACCCCATGGAAAAGAAAGAAAAGACAGCTAAAGAATCCAGTGCTGAGTATCTGCACCTTCTCTGCATATCCCTGTCTTCCTTGCTCACACTGATTCCATGCCATTGCTGCCCTCTGCCAATCTTTCCTTTCTCACTACCTACCAACAAGATTTTTACCAAAACACTTGAAGCAAGAAAGCTTTTTTCAAACTGTACAAGTTCCCCAATTTTCCCCCACTTTTCTCCCCAAAGGGCACCCAAAGTTCTACAGAATTCTGCTGGTCCCCACCCCCCTGAGACAGCAATATATTCCATGGCTCATGGGAGCCACAGAGCATCCTCCATTCACAGAAGGCTTGTGTGTGAGTGGTCCTTTTCCATCTCTTTTAAATTTACAAACATTTATTTTTTGTGTACCAAGGGCTCATTTTGACATGGCTCCATTTCACATACAAAATGATAAAGTCAATAATCCAAGTTTGTTATTGGTGTAACAATTAAGTGAAACACTGAAGACTTTGACTTACTGGACCTGAAAACAAAAAAAGATTGTGTCGTGTGGAGTGTGGCATCGGCAATAACAATGTACTGGAGATGTCTGGGGGCCTGATCAGGCCTCCAGAGAACTTGTCCATTAGCCTTGAACCGATACTGCTATTTGTAGGCCAGAAGCCCAGGTCAGCAAGCACAACTTAAATAGCATTCCCAAGCCCAATGGCCAATTCATCTCATTTCTTCAGTGGACAGAAACTATTGCACTTCAAATTCATCATGTGACAAAGTGTTTGTGAAACATGCACACTCCATAGTGAACCAGAATTTAAAGTTGTCTTCAAACCACAATGTTTAAATTTCTGAAAGGTGGTACATATCACCCATGGTGAGATCAAAAATCTTCAAAAGTAATTTGGGATGCAGAGATTTCCATCAGAGGAGAGATCTGAAGACGTTACACTACTCGTGTGTCTAGTTCCTCCAACCTCACCTGAGCATTTGAACCAGCTCTAAAACTTTACACAGCCTGCCCTGTACACAGTCAGGAGAAAAAAAATTGTATAAATAGCAGACAGTGTAAGGCTCCTGGCTTGCCTGTTCCAAGAGATACAGGGCTGGAGATTTGTTGTGTATGAAGGGTTAATTATCTGGGGTGAGTCTACAGAATAGTTGAATGTAGTTGGAATGATCTGGGACAGGTGTGAAGAATTAGAGGGTAATGGGGTGCAGTATTTGGGGTATTTAAGAGAGGCTGTGCCTATGTGTTTTATCCTTCTGTAACTGTATGTAATAAATGAATTTCCTGGTCACTCTTGGGTTGTGTTATTTTGATGTGAACCTGCAATCTAACAGATTACAGGTACATCTGCAAACAGTTAGACAGAGAGCATCTCTCCTGGGAACTGTGAGAGTTAGCAAGAGCTAGATTCTCCCACTAGCTTGGTGGAGGCCACTGCCCTGCCATCCCATGTTTGATAAAAAAGGGATTCTTCCAGGCACTCCATTCTGCACTGCTGCTTGGTGCACAAGGTCGGTTATACAACCACCACAGGCAGAGCAATACCTCCCCACCCTCAGGATGTTTCACATGCAGTCAAGTTCATGAAGTAGAACCAAAGGGCAGGTAGGTAAATGACAGATTTTATATTTTTTCAAAAAGTTTGTTTTCAAAGAGAGACTGGTGCAGTGAGATCTATCTATATGGCATTATGCCATATACCACATTTGCACATCATTTTTCAACAAAAAAGTTCATAAAGCAATTTACATAACAGAGGTGAAAGAAAAAATATGATTTCCTGTCCCAAATGAGCTTACAAATTTAAAAAAAGACAAATGGAGGAGAAACCAGCAAACAGCCACAGAAATGATTCTGCACTGGGACAGATGGAAGAAGTTGTTGTTCCCCCAACAAATATACGACAACAACTTAAAAGGTGCCTTGTGCTTCAAGTTTTGTGTCTGTTACCACTTAATTCTCAAATAAAGACCACCTTTAGTTGGTCTTGGTTAGTCAGCCAACTAGCTGCTAACTGAAAACATGGTGGTAACATCTACATATGCTGAACAGGATGTTCAGTGGCAAGGTGTGAAAACATAAATTGTACTTGACCAGAGTTTCCACTGTTTAACATGGATTAGATGTCTATCATAAAATTAAATGACTGTAACCAGTATGTATAGTTAGTGGTACAAAACTGATAAATAAGCACCGGCTACTGACTATGCAAATCCATGTTCCTTCTACTTCCAACCTCACTGTCCTCAATAGGACATGGAGTGCTTGGAGACTGCATTTTGACTACACTTCTCCTTGAAATATACTTTACTATAAAGATCACTATAGTATATACCCAAATATACGTGTTGGACCTGGTGTTTACAGCTGGGCACGGGGGCAGTGATCTGGATGTAGAGGAGATCAAGATCACTCCATTGTCATGGACAGATCACTTCCTGGTAAGGTTTAGGCTGGTTGTGACTTCCTACCTCCGCAGAGGCGGGGGACCGTTTTCTATGGTCCGCCCCCGGAGGCCAATGGATCCTGAAGGTTTCCTGAGGGCTCTGGGGGATTTTCCCACTGCCGAGACTGGCACCTCATCTGAGGCCCTGGTTGACCTCTGGAACGGGGAAATGTCCAGGGCAGTGGATGAGATTGCTCCGGAGCGACCTCTGCCACGTCGCAGACTCGGAGCGGCTCCTTGGTTTACTGAGGAGCTGCAAATGATGAAAAGCGGCAGGGCAGGCATCTAGAGCGACGGTGGCAGAAAACTCGTGATGAATCCGATCGGACACGGAGTAGAGCTCATTATAGAGCCTACTCCGTGGCGGTGGTAGCAGCAAAGAAATCATTCTTCTCTGCTACCATTGCGTCTACTGATAGCCATCCGGCAGAGCTGTTCCATGTGGTGCGGGGCCTCCTCCATCAGACCCCGCCAGTGGACCAGGAGGAATACACGGTCAGCCGCTGTGACGTGTTTGCGCAACATTTTGCAGATAAAATCGATCGCATTCGTTACGACTTGGATGCCACATTGACAATGTCTGATGATGTCCCCCTGGCAACTGCTTGTCCAGTGTTGTGGGATTCTTTTCAGCTTGTGCAGCCTGAGGATGTGGACAGACTCCTTTGGAGTGTGAGGCCGTCTGCCTGCCTGTTTGACCCTTGCCCAGCTTGGTTGTTAAGAGCTGCCCGGGGTGGACTGGCTGAGTGGACGGGGAGGGTGGTCAACTCTTCTTTGGGGGAGGGGACGTTGCCACCTGCTTTGAAGCGGGCGGTGGTTCGCCCCCTCCTGAAGGAGCCCTCCCTGGATTCCACTGTGTTGAACAACTATCGGCCAGTCTCCAACATCCCGTTTCTGGGCAAGGTAATTGAGCGGGTGGTGGCGGCCCAACTCCAGAGGCTCTTGGATGAAGCGGATTATCTGGATCCTTTTCAATCTGGTTTCAGGCCGGGCTTTGGGACGGAAACTGCCTTGGTCGCCTTGGTGGATGACCTACGCCGGGGACTGGACAGGGGGAGTGCGTCCCTGTTGGTCCTGCTGGACCTCTCGGCGGCTTTCGATACCATCGACCATGGTATCCTTCTGGGCCGATTGGCCGAGCTGGGAGTTGGAGGCACTGTTTTGCGGTGGTTCCACTCCTACTTGGAAGGTTGGTCCCAGATGGTGGTGCTGGGGGATGCCTGTTCGACACCCTGGCCCTTGAAGTGCGGGGTGCCGCAGGGTTCAATTCTGTCCCCCATGCTATTTAATAGCTACATGAAACCGCTGGGAGAGGTCATCCGGGGGTTTGGAGTGGGGCGTCATCAATACGCTGATGACACCCAGCTTTATCTCTCCTTTCCTCCAGACTCCAGGGTGGCGGTTGAGGGCCTGGAGCGCTGTCTGGAAGCAGTGAGGATCTGGATGGGAGCTAACAAGCTGAATTTAAATCCGGACAAGACAGAGGCTCTCCTGGTTCGGAAATCCTCGATGCAGGTGCTGGATTATCGGCTTGCTCTGAATGGGGTTGCACTCCCTCTGAAGGAGCAGGTCCACAGCTTGGGGGTCCACCTGGACTCGTAGCTGCTCCTGGATTCCCAGGTGGCAGCTGTGGATAGGGGGGCCTTCGCTCAACTTCGGCTGGTGCGCCAGCTGCGTCCGTACTTGGATCGTGCAGACCTGGCCACGGTGATCCATGCTACGGTGACATCGAGGTTAGATTATTGTAACGCACTTTATGTGGGGCTGCCCCTGAAGACGGTTCGGAAACTGCAATTAGTGCAGAATACGGCGGCCCGTGTGGTCACTGGAGATAGGCGGTTTGACTCTGTCAGCCCTCTTCTCCGGGGGCTACATTGGCTGCCCATTCGTTTCCGGGCCCAATTCAAGAGGCTGGTTTTGACCTTTAAAGCCCTATACTGCTCTGGGCCAGGCAATTTTAGAGATCGCCTACTCCCGTACAATCCGGCTCGTCCTCTCAGGTCATCAGAGAAGGCCTTTTTACAAGTGCCGCTGCCTAAGGAGGTACGTGGGGCGGCGGCAAGAAATAGGGCCTTCTCAGTAGTGGCACCAACGTTGTGGAACTCCCTTCCCCTTGACTTGAGAATGGCTCCCTCTCTGGAGACTTTTCGGCGAGGCCTGAAGACCTTGTTGTTTAATCAAGCCTTCTGACTTTGTGGCCTTTTTAACATCTTTTATACATCTTTTAGTTGCTTTTTACAGGCTTGATTCCTCTAAGTACTGCTGTTTTATGCTCTTTTATTCTGACTTTTATCTGACTACTGTTTTTATGGGTTCTGCTAATGTGTTTTTTAATGTGTTTTTATCTGTTTGTGAAATTATGTTTTAATCTGTTTTACATGTTGTTAGCCGCCCTGGGTCCCTTTGGGGAGAAGAGCGGGATAGAAATAAAGTTTTTTTATTATTATTATAATTATTATTATTATATCTTTGACTGGGCTTCTCCAGGACCCCACTACCTTATTAAGAATTCTCATTTACTGCTTATAAATTATTTTGAACCCCTGAAGGTATAACACCTACATTAGTCTATTAATCTTACCATCTTCTGCAGTATTGAGCTTAAGACTCTTGCCTTTGAAGCTCAGCTGCCCTCCGCCCACCTGGGTCTTAGCCAGCGACTCTGCTAGTTTAGTGATGTCTTCTGAAGCCATTTTCTGGGTTATGCCAAACTGTTACCAGTTGAGAAAGGTGCTGAAACAAAAAAATTGTTCAGTATCAATGCAAAAGCAAAAAAGACAAGATGAAAGCAGCGTTCCAATCTCCAGGCAACAGACTCTTAATAAATAGAGAGATGGGAAAAATGAGATTAAAATCAATTATCTATAAATCAACAGAGTCAAGAACAATGACAGCCTTTGGCTACTTACATTATAGTCTGCCACTAGAAGAGAACAGGAAGGCTCAGAACAGACTACCACTAAGGTAAAATCTGCCCCATATCTACCTAAATGAGTCAAAGCAAACAGGCCATGTCAGATGTTATTGGGGGAGAAGAGAACAAAACAAAAAGAATGCACATCACCACATGCTGGTTCCAAAGGCAGTGGATTAGATGGATAGCTATTGAAGAGGCAATAAAAGCCACAGTTAACAGAACCATTGTTGTAGGCACTGGTAAAGTTCCACATAAATAATGCAGCTTTAGCACTCACAGCTTCAGCACATTTCAGGAAAGAACTTGTGTCAGGAGACTAAGGATGAACCAGGGAAAGTGCATCAAATACATGGAGGGTCAAATTCACCACCTTGCAGAACCTCAGAAGCATAAGGGTTCTGAAGGTATGCTGCAGAAAACATTATCCTAAGCAGTATTCATATCATGTCTAGCGGATTGTACAAGACAACAGGAAAAAGACCCCACACTTAAGCTACAGTTGGAAGATGACAAAAGGAACAGATAAGCCTGCATTGGAGTTTTTGTTTGGCATTTCCTTAAGGATGAGGAAATGACCAGTATTAACACATTCTACTTTATTATCCTTAATAGTAGTACATTTCATCTAAGCCTTTTCATCTTACGGTCAGATTCATCAGGTTTCATCATCATGGTAAGTTACTCCAGGTCATTAGATTTTGCCAGAGCGCTATACAAAATAAGATTTTATGTTTATGTTTGTCCTTTTCCCTTTGATAATTCTTCCCCAGTACATTCTGGACTGCACATAAAGCTTTAGCAGATGAAAGCTGTAGAACACCCCCAGTTGGGGTGAGATTTCAGATGCTGCTTTCTGGTGTCTCCTTATGACTAGCAGTCACTAAGGCTGCAATTCCAAACACTTACAAGGAAATAAGGACCATTGTAGATATTATTCCAGAAAAGCATGTATACAATTGCACTGTATGACAATCCTAAGGAGTAAACCCCACTGGAACTTAACTTGCAAGTAAATCTAAGTAGGGTTGCATGGTAAATTTGCAGAATTTATAGATTCTGCAGACTCCGCTTCTCTGAATGGAAACTTGAGGGATTTCTAAATGCATAGAATATGCACAACTCTGCAGGCATTTTTCAAAATTAAACAGGCTGCCATCAGTTTCAAACCGATACAGTATAGTTCTATAGCATACAGTATTTATGTATTTCTTGTGCTGTAAACGAAATCAGATAGCCATCGTTACAGTTTTCCTCATAAGCTGAATAATATTTCTCTACCAAAGATGGACTAAAGAAGAATTCAGTCTTCTTATGTAAAATTTCAGATTTTTGTCCAGAAATGTCATTTTACCTAACAAAGCACATCACTTATTTCTTTTTTAATACCTGCACCAGAATGTATGTGTACAGCACTGCTGTTGCTTACTGTCTTTCAGAAGAAACATCATTACTGCTATTTTCAGACTGGAGGTGCCGCATTCCCAACAGGCCCAATTATATTTTCAAGCACTTGTATTCTATTCATTTTTTAAGTCACCTGGTTTCAACCCGAATCCTTACTCAGCCATTACTTCAGCATATACTTTCAACTCAAGAGAATCTTACATTACCTCAGTCAGTAGATAAAGATAAGCAATATCCAATTCAAATCAATATACAGTTTACAAATCAATTTCTCATCTCCTACTTAATTACCTGTAGCTTCCTTTATATACGAGATGAAAAACGCAAGTCTGTGCATGTGTAGTCAGAAGTAATCCCTACTGAATTAAATGGGATTTATTACCATATAGGATTGCAGTCTAAGGGAAGCAGGTTCCTTCAATGTTACTGAAGGCTGGGGAGAAGCGACAGTCAGCCCACACACCTTTTCCACTGGTGGATACAATGCTAGAAACAAGATCTGCACCCAAGTCATTTTCCCTTGGGGTCCCTGGATGTTATTTACATCAGGCCTATCTCAGAAGTCAGTAGCACCAGGATACAGCAATATGTCTTGCAATGCTACAAGTATGTTTGTAGAAAACAGAGTGTTGTTAGTGCTATGGGAGGTAATCATAACAATGTTCTAATGTAGGTGGGCTCACAGTACCCCACTGACCAGTACATTAGGCTAGAGTAGGGGTGCCCAAACCCTGGTCCAGGGGCCATTTGTGGCCCTCAGGGACCCTCACTGCAACCCACAAGGAAATCCCAGTCTCCAATGAGCCTGTGGTTCACCAGTCACTTGGTGGAGCCCATGTTGGCCCGACGCAACTGCTGTCAGCAAGAGAGCCGACTGTTCAAACTCTCACATGAGCTGTGGGCTGAGGGGTCCCTCCACTGCTTGCTGTTTCACATCTGTGAAGCAGCAGCAACAGGGAAGGAAAGGCCAGCATTGCTTTGTGCAAGGCCTTTTATGAACAACATTCATATTAGTTCCATCTCTAATATATTCATTTATGTAAATTTATATAAATTTATTCAAATTTTGAATATAAATTAATTCAATTTTCCTGGTCCCCCAACACAGTGTCAGAGATAATAGCCCTCCTGCCAAAATGTTTGGGCACCCCTCAGCTAGAGCCTGCTATGTAATTGACCACTGCTGTTGTCACTGGCAGAAGTAGAAGATAGGCGGAACTACTCCCAGGAGGATGAACCAGGTTATGACTCATTCTTGGAACTACAGGCTTCTTGTTAAACATCTAGGGTAGATTGCCTTGCCCACTGTTGCCATTCCCAAAGCATTTCCTGACCCTGTATTAGCCAGCACACAGTCCCTGTTAGTCCTGCTGCACATCTCAGTGGCTCGCAACACCATAAATCATGGTGTCCTTCTGGCCCAATTGGCCGAGCTGGGGGTTAGGGGCATCATAAGAAAATAAGAACATAAGCATTCTGCTGGATAAGGCCAAAGGCCCATCTAGTCCAGTTTCCTGTATCTCAGTGGCCCACCAAATGCCCCATGGAGCACACAAGACAACAGACTCAACCTGGGTCCCAGTGCCCTCCCCTGCATCTGGCAATCAGAGGCAGCCTGCCTCTAAAACCAAGAGCTTGCACATACCTACTATGACTTGTAACCCATAATGAACTTCTCCAGAAATTTGTCCAATCTCCTCTTGAAGGCATCTAGGCAAGATGCCTACTGTGGTAAAGAGTTCCACAAACTAATTACATGCTGGGTAAAGAAATATTTTCTTCTGTCTGTCCTAACTCTCCCAACACTCAGCTTCGTAGATGTCCCCGGGTTCTGGTGTTATGTGAGAGGGAAAAGAGCATCTCTCTATCCACTCTGTTCATCCCCTGCATGATTTTGTTATGTCTCAATCATGTCCCCCCTCAGGCATCTCTTTTCTAGACTGAAAAGGCCCATACTCTGTAGCCTTTCTTCATAGGGAAGATGCTCCAGTCCAATAATCATTTGGGTTGCTCACTTTTGCACCTTTTCCATCTCCACTATATCCTTTTTGATGTGGCAACCAGAACCGGACACAATACTCCAGGTGTGGCCTAACCATCGATTTGTACAGCAGCATTACAATATTAGCTCTCTTATTCTCAATGCCTTTCCTAATGATCCCAAGCATAGAATAAGCCCTCTTCACTTCCACCACACATTGGGTCGACACTTTCATCAGGTTGTCCACAAGAACCCCAAGGTCTCTCTCCTGATCTGTCTCAGACAGCTCAGAACCCATTAGCCTATATTCTGCAGTGGTTCCACTCCTTTTTGGCAGATAGGTCCCAGATGGTGATGCTGACCCCCATACTATTTAGGGTTCAATCCTGTCCCCTATGCTATTTAATACCTATATGAAATTGTTGGGAGGGGTCATCAAGGGTTTGAAGTTGAGTGCCATCACCATGCTGATGAAACCCAGCTCTACCTTGACATCCCACCAGATTCCAGGGTGGCTGTTGAGGCCCAGGAGTGCTGCCTGGAGGCAGCTGGGACCTTGATGAGGGCTAATAAGCAGAGATTAAATCCAGACAAGACAGATGTCCTCCTGGTTTGGAAATCCAAGATGCAGGTGCTAGACTCATCCTGCTCTGAGTGGGATTGCACTCCCTCTGAAAGAGCAGGATCACAGCTTGGGGGTTTGCCTGGACTTGCAGCTGCTCCTAGATTCCCAGATGGTGGCTGTGGTTTGCCCACCTTCAGCTGGTGTGCCATCTACAACCATATCTGGATTGTGCAGACCTGGTCATGCTGATCCATTCCATGGTGATATCAAAATTAGACTGTAACAAGCTATATGTGGGGCTTCCTTTTAAGACAGTTTGGAAACCACAATTACTGCAGAATGCAGCAACATGTGCAATTGCTGAAGGTAGGCAATTTGGCTCTGTCAGGACACTGCTCCAACAGCTGCACTGGCTGCCAATTCACTTCAGGGCCCAATTCAAGGTGCTGGGTTTGATCTTTAAAGCACTATACTGCTTGGGGCCAGAGTATCTGAGGAACTGCCTTCTTCTACAATGTGGCTTATCCTCTCTAGTCTTTGGAGAAGGCCATTTTATGGATACCATCGCCTACAGAGGTGCAGGAGTGACAGCAAGAAATACTGCCATCTCAGTAGCGACCTTATGGAACTCCCTCGCTGTTTACAAGCTGCTCCCACCTTAGAGGCTTTCTGGCAGAACCTAGCAACATTTCTTTTTAGATTAGTCTTCTGAGTTAATGGTTTGTTTTTTTAAAACCGCGTCTTTTGTTTCTCTGCCATTTTAGATTTTATGGGCTCTACCTGTTCTTAATGCTGCTGGTTTTGTGTTTTATTATGATTTTAAGGTTGATCTATTGCTTAAGTCTACTTTAATGTTCATATATAACATTGTTTTAAATGAGGTTTTTGTTTGTAAGCTGCTTTGGGTGCCCCTCAGGGAGAAAAGTGAGATACAAGTATAGTAAATAAATAAAAGAGGAGAATACATGGGCTCCTGTTTTAAGTAGAGATACATAATCACTTTTATCTGTTCCAAACATCAGTGAAAGCACAACATGTAAAACATCGCATCAGTTTGGAAACAGTGACAATATTATTTACTAATAGTTTGTCATACAGGTCAACAGAATTTCAAAAGACTGTCATCCTTTTCATTCTCAGAGTGAATTTTCAAAAAGCCAAAATGCCAGTTCAGGGGTGGGCAACCTTTCAACTTTAGGATTACTGGACCTTTAATAATTGTGTAGAAGAGAAAATTTCAGCAGGTAGAACTTGTCATCTCACAGAAGAAAAGCTGCACCTGCTGAAAGTCCCTTCTCTACACAAAGGTCCAGGAGCCCTAACAATGAAAGGTAGGCCACCCCCCCCCCCAGCTAGTTAATTTTTATTGTTCAGTTTCCCCACTTAAGATTTGGTTCTCTTACTGCAACTCATATTTATATCATATTCTGTTCATCAGGCACCACTCAGTCAATCAAAACCATTGTTTCTCAGTGCTCGTCATGATCCACCTATTAGAAGTCCCTTAGGAACTAACTTGTGACTACTGCATGCCATTGTCTGTTTCTTCTGGATTGGGAGGCCAGATGCTATGTGACAAAACAACAGTAAGAGGCTCAAGGTAGAGGGAAGGGCTTTTTTTGAGTATGTGAAAACATGTTTTGAGGCTCTACCTGCTGAGTCAAATCCCCTACTGATGTTTGTTGTATTGCATCACCAGTCTTGCTGTTGGGTGGTAAGTGTTCAGGAGTCCTATGTGCACAATCAGACACCACCTCAGGTACCACCGGTGGTACTCGTACCACTGCTTGAGAAACAATGATCTAGATCAGCGATTTTCAACCAGTGTGTCATGGCACATTGGTGTGCTGTGAATGGTCCACAGGTATGTTGCAGGAGTTTGGGGGAAGCTCATATATTAGTAAGTCCATTGGGAGATGTGAGCCTCTCCCCCCCCCCGCCCACCAGCAGCATGGTGTGCCTTATCAATTGCCAAAAGACTGATGGTGTGCCCTGAAAATTTTAGCACCTTATCAGTGTGCTATGAGATGAAAAAGACTGAAACTGTTGATCTAGATACAAATTTTGCTCTTTATTCAGCTAGTTCCACCTCTGATCCCTTCCACAAGCAACCCTTCACACTACAGCTCAGTCTTTAAGAAAACAAATAGAAAAGCTTTAGGTGAAATGGCAATGCGATGCTAGACCCAGCTAGGCGATGCGAGCACCAAAACATCCCCAAGCAGGGTGACCAATGTCCCCTTTCTCCAGGGGTAGTCCTCATTTTTAGCCTTGTGTCCCTGAAAAAGAACTTAAGATGTCCTCCTTTTCCCTGTGAGGGGGCAGTACATGGCTTCCTTAGAATGAGGAAATTATATGTAATATAGTTTTTAGTCTAATAATAAAGTAATATAGTGTTTAAATTAACCACATGAAATCCACATACAAGAATGTTTTTAGCTTTTATTTGATCATGTCCCACATTTTTCTTGGATGCCCTTTTTGGGGTGCCTGGTCCTCTTTGGGGGTTGACACCTGGTCACCCTGAGCCAATCCTATGCACGTCTACTTCAAAGTAAGTCCTATTATAACCAATGGGGCTTACGCTCAGAAAACTAGACAGGATGGCAGCCTTAGAGCCCAATTCTAGGCATATCTACTTAGAAGTAAGCCCCATTATAGTAAATAGGGCCTACTCCTAGGAAAGTGTGGACAGCATGGCAGCCTCAGAGCCCCATCTTATGCATGTCTACTCAGAAGTAAGCCCCATTGCTGTCAACGGGGCCCACTCCGAGGTCAGTGTGGCTGGAGTGCTGCCCTGCCCCCGAGGCAGAAGGGTAGGAGGCGGCCGGCCACGAGGCCTCCTGCTGGGGACCCAAAGGTGCTGCCGGGCGGAGGGAGGTCTGACGTCATACAAGGAAGCAGCGGGAGAGCCTGGCCTGAGCCCTCCCCCAGCACGGGCTTGGCAGCCTGAGACACGTGTCAGAGCGGAGAGGGCAGCGACACGCGTCTTCCCCCCCCCCCAACGGCTGACGCACGAGGCCCCTCCTCACGAGGCGTGTGGCAGGGGTGGCGCGGACAGCCCCGGCAGCGAAGCCCTGACGAGCGGCTTACCTGCTGCCTGGCCGGCCGGCGCCCACTTCGAGCCTGTCACGTTGCAGCCTCCACAGCCCGCGAGGATGATGGCGCTAGTGGAGGCGGAGGATTTGAAAGCCGGCAGTTTTGTTTCCTAGCTCCTGATTGGCTCGCTCGCCTCTCGCCCTTCTGCGCCTGCGCACACGGCTCCCCCTCCCTTCTCTCAGAGGCGCTCGGGCCAGGAGGTGGTCATAATTTCGTGCGTGCAGTGACGGCGGCTCACGTTGTGTTGCCGCCGCAAGCCATCCTGGGAGTTGTAGTTTTGTCACGAACCTCTAACTTTCAGGTGAGGTGGGAGGAGGCTGCTCATCACAGTTGTTGCCAGGAGATCAGCTGTTGAGGCAAGCGCTTGCAGGGACTCCCAGGCTACAATCCCATCAACACTTACCTGGGAGTAAGCCCCATTAACTATAATGGGGCTTACTTCTGAGTAGACATGCATAGGATGGGCTCTCAGGTTGCAATCCTATCCATATTTTCCTGGGAGTAAGCCCAATTGACTAAAATGGGACTTACTTCTGAGTAGACATTCATAGGCTTGGGCTCTTAGGCTGCCATCCTAGCCACACTTTCCTGAGAGTAGCCCCACTGACTATAATGGGACTTACTTTTGAGTAGACATGCCCAAGATAGGGTCTTACACTGCAATCCTATCCACACTTTCCTGGGAGTAAGCCCCATTGACTGTAATGGAACTTACTTCTGAGTAGACATGCATAGATTTGGGGTCTCAGTTGGGTTGTCACTTTTTTTGCTAGAGCCCCTGTGCCTATAAGGCCTACACAGCAGGCAGAAATTCCACAGGTTCACATCACTGCATCTCTGTGTTAGGAAATGCTGCACCTTTTGAAAGTTCTGTCATTGGTATGCAATTATTAAACCCATGGAAGACTTGCTAATAAAAACAAACAAAACAACCTGTAGGTTTTTCTAGCAAAACTGTGGAGCTGAGGCAATGCCTGGGTGACCAGGTGTCATATCCAGAAAAGAGGACAAGGCACCCCAAAATGTAGGACATCCAAGAAAAATGTATGTAGGTCATGGCAAAATAAAAGCTAAAAACACTCGTATATTGATTTCCTGTGGTTAACCACTATATTATCTATTGTTAAATTTAAAACTACAGCAGGTGTCACTTAACCTTTTGCTTAAGGATGGACTGCATATACAACAGTTGTCAAAGCACAACAAAGAGGCTCTTAAGGAGGCAGTCAGGACTCTCATAGCCTGCAGCAGAGTGTCTGTTTACACAACAAAGGGGCTCTTAAGGCAAAAAAGAAGCAATCTGTCTGCAGTAGCCTGTGCAGCCAGCTAGTGTCTGACAGGCAGTGCCTGTTTACACAACAAAGCCACTAAATTAGGCTGAATGTTTGCTTAAAAACCTAATCACATAACAACAGGGATAGCAAAATATGCCCCTGTTGTTAAGTGATGCACACCTGTATATTACATATACCATAATTTATTACATATAATTTATTGATTACAAGAAGGTTATGTGCTGCTTGCAAGGGCCAGCTCACACGGAAATGGAGGATATTTCAGTTCTTTTCGAGCACACAAGGCTAAAAAAGAGGATGCCTGGTCAGCATTGCCACAATGCTGCATATACTGCAAAAGAGCCTCACAAGATCCAGGCAGGTAGGTTGTCCATTTTCTTTTTAAGTGACAGGGCTCCTGTACCTGTCACGCCACATATCTGAAATTGAGTTATTGAAGAACTTTTGTTGAAATTTTGTCTGCTGGGCTGGTGTTAAAGGCAGAACAGGCATAAGATTGCGGGAGATCCTGGGGCAAAGCCCTGCTCTGTGCCTCCAGTGGCACCTCACCCCACCCATCCCCAGAGGGCAGGTTGGGCTCTCCACCACTGCTACTGATAATAAAATTTATTATTTTCCAGTAATAGAAAATAGTATTATTATAGAAAATAGTATTTTCCAGTAATATATTTTATTTCCCAAGGCTTAACAGAGAAGCTACCAAATAGTTAAACATCCCCATAACATCAACAGAAGAGGCTCTACATAGTAGCAATACCTGACTTCCAGTCCTAAAAAGAACAGACATTAAAGAGCTTTATAAGGAAGAGGTTTCTAGCAGAGATGGGATACTGTAATTAGACTGAGTTTGCTTTAAGAACACAACAGTAAAATAGAACTCTAAGCACCTGGAGGGTACTGGTTTTTTAACTACTGTTTCTGGCTTGCTCTCTAGCAATGTGTCCTCTCTAGGTGCGTTTTCCCTGATGAAGTTCTGAAAAAGTTACAGAACAAAACGTTGGACTTTTTAACAACATGGATTCTAATTCTTTGACACAGCATGGTCCTCTCACCTGAATAAATATATGTCAAATTGTTTTTAGTATTGTTTTATATTTTTATTGGTAAGCTGCCTTGAGTGCCCTTAGTGGGGTAGAAAGGCAGGGTATAAACAAACAAACAAACAAACAAACAAATAATGTGACCTTGGAGGTCTGCCTTTAGCCAGTTACTCATCTGACTGACTCCTGACACTACCCTCAGTTAAAGCCACTCAAGCTCTTCTAGAAAGAAAGTTGGCTAGCCTGGCTCTGTGATGCAAGGAACTCTAAGATATTCAGTGCTGTGTAGTGGTTAGTGTGACAAAAAGGGAATATCAATGACCAGGTAATATCGGAACAAAAAGGGAAAACTCTGATCCCAAACCTCCACTGCCTTGTGACTTCATCCAGTTATGGAAAAGGCTTCAGGAGTCAACCTCGAGGCAAAATCCGGAGCTGGAGTCCCTGAGGCAGTTCATGGTTGAACACAGTCACGTTCTGGCAACTCTTGTGACGCCACTGGAACCAACCGTATTGGCTTCTGCCTTTCCGTTGGACCATTTCAGTGATGTGGAGAGGGGGGGATTTGCTGCATGGGTAACAGTCTATCCTCCATATCTACTTTACCCAGGCTTCGCACACTGGAGAGGACACTCTGTCCCTGAACCACTATTCAGAAGCTTCCTTCCGTAAATGGAAGTCTTGCCCTAATGAGGAGAATAAAAAGGAACATAAACTGTGGCAAAAGAAATGTAAGAAGGTGATATGGGAGGCCAAGCGAGACTATGAGGAACGCATGGCCAGCAACATTAAGGGGAATAATAAAAGCTTCTTCAAATATGTTAGAAGCAGGAAACCCGCCAGAGAAGCGGTTGGCCCTCTGAATGGTGAGGGAGGGAAAGGGGAGATAAAAGGAGACTTAGAGATGGCAGAGAAATTAAATGAGTTCTTTGCATCTGTCTTCATGGCAGAAGACCTCGGGCAGATACCGCTGCCCGAACGGCCCCTCCTGACCGAGGAGTTAAGTCAGATAGAAGTTAAAAGAGAAGATGTTTCAGACCTCATTGATAAATTAAAGATCAGTCACTGGGCCCTGATGGCATCAACCCTAGAGTTATTAAGGAATTGAAGAATGAAGTTGCTGATCTCTTGACTAAGATATGCAACTTGTCCCTCAAAATGGCCATGGTGCCAG
Source organism: Tiliqua scincoides (assembly GCF_035046505.1). Lineage (NCBI taxonomy): Eukaryota > Metazoa > Chordata > Lepidosauria > Squamata > Scincidae > Tiliqua > Tiliqua scincoides. Next base: position 58,411,916 of record NC_089827.1, read on the forward strand.
AAGATTGGAGGATAGCAAATGTCACGCCTATCTTTAAAAAGGGAAAGAGGGGGGACCCGGGAAACTATAGGCCAATCAGCCTAACATCTATACCGGGTAAGATGGTGGAATGCCTCATCAAAGATAGGATCTCAAAACACATAGATGAACAGGCCTTGCTGAGGGAGAATCAGCATAGCTTCTGTAAGGGTAAGTCTTGCCTCATGAACCTTATAGAATTTTTTGAAAAGGTCAACAGGCATGTGGATGTGGGAGAACCCATAGATATTATATATCTGGACTTTCAGAAGGCGTTCGACACGGTCCCTCACCAAAGGCTACTGAATAAACTCCAGTCAGGGAATTAGAGGACAGGTCCTCTCATGGATTGAGAACTGGTTGGAGGCCAGGAAGCAGAGAGTGGGTGTCAATGGGCAATTTTCACAATGGAGAGAAGTGAAAAGCGGTGTGCCCCAAGGATCTGTCCTGGGACCGGTGCTTTTCAACCTCTTCATAAATGACCTGGAGACAGGGTTGAGCAGTGAGGTTGCAAAGTTTGCAGACGACACCAAACTTTTCCGAGTGGCGAAGACCAGAAGTGATTGTGAGGAGCTCCAGAAGGATCTCTCCAGACTGCCAGAATGGGCAACAAAATGGCAGATGCACTTCAATGTCAGTAAGTGTAAAGTCATGCACATTGGGGCAAAAAATCAAAACTTTAGATATAGGCTGATTGGTTCTGAGCTGTCTGTGACAGATCAGGAGAGAGATCTTGGGGTGGTGGTGGACAGGTAGATGAAAGTGTCGACCCAATGTGCGGTGGCAGTGAAGAAGGCCAATTCTATGCTTGGAATCATTAGGAAAGGTATTGAGAACAAAACGGCTAGTATTATAATGCCGTTGTACAAATCGATGGTAAGGCCACACCTGGAGTATTGTGTCCAGTTCTGGTCGCTGCATCTCAAAAAAGACATAGTGGAAATGGAAAAGGTGCAAAAGAGAGTGACTAAGATGATTACTGGGCTGGGGAACCTTCCTTATGAGGAAAGTCTATGGCGTTTGGGCCTCTTCAGCCTAGAAAAGAGGCGCCTGAGGGGGGGCATGATTGAGACATACAAAATTATGCAGGGGATGGACAGAGTGGATAGGGAGATGCTCTTTACACTCTCATATAACACCAGAACCAGGGGACATCCACTAAAATTGAGTGTTGGGAGAGTTAGAACAGACAAGAGAAAATATTTATTTACTCAGCGTGTGATCGGTCTGTGGAACTCTTTGCCACAGGATGTGGTGATGGCAACTGGCCTGGACGCCTTTAAAAGGGGATTGGACAAGTTTCTGGAGGAAAAATCCATTACGGGGTACAAGCCATGATGTGTATGCGCAACCTCCTGATTTTAGAAATGGGTTATTTCAAAATGCCAGATGCAAGGGAGGGCACCAGGATGCCGGTCTCTTGTTATCTGGTGTGCTTCTTGGGGCATTTGGTGGGCCGCTGTGAGATACAGGAAGCTGGACTAGATGGGCCTATGGCCTGATCCAGTGGGGCTGTTCTTATGTTCTTATGTAACTCTGGATGCACGAGTCTAGCAGATTCATACTTTCTCGTAGACTCTTTATTTATTTAATTTATCTCTTGCTAGTGGCTTAGTCAGGATGTCTGCTGTCATTTCTTGGGTTGGATAGTAGTCCATCCTGACAAGTCCTTTCTTGACCATATCATGCACAAAGTGATTTCTGATATCTATGTGCTTTGTGCGTGCATTTTGGCTTTCTGATTGTGCCAATCTGATACAACTCTGGTTGTCTTCAAACACTTGGATTGGCTTTTGTTCATCTATGCCTAAATCACTCAACAATTTACAAAGCCACATTACTTCTCTGCATGTTTCTGATGCAGATATGTACTTGGCCTCTGTGGAAGAAAGAGCAACAGAGGTTTGTTTCCTGCTTGCCCAGCTTATTGCTCCACCCACACACAGAGCCAAATGTCCACTGGTTGACTTTCGTTCAGTTCTGTCTTCTCCCCAGTCTGAGTCAGTGTAGACTACTAATTGAGGCTTTTCACTGGCTGGCAACTTCAGTCTGAAGTCTTGGGTGCCTTTCAGGTATCTTGCAACCCTTTTAACTCCAAGCCAGTCCCATTTTGTGGGAGAATTAGTTTTCCTGCTCAAAATTCCTACAGCAGTAGCAATGTCTGGCCTGGTTGTGTTGGACAGGTAAAGCAACTAGCCTATTGCTTCTCTGTATTGTGTATTGTTTGGGACAGGTTCATTTTCATCCTTTTGTTTAAGAAAGTTGGTCTCCATTGGTGTAGCTGTTGGGTGTGCATCTTTGAGTCCTAGTGACTCCAACAAGTCCAAAATCTTTGTTTTCTGGCTGAGAAGAAAACTTCCATCTTCCTCTCTGTCCACTTGCATATCCAAGTAATAAGTGACGACATCTAGCTCCTTAATTTCCACCTCTTTGTTCAGGTGATTTACTATGTCTCTGTAGTCTTGTTCCCTCTCATAAAAACACAAGTCATCTACATAAACCAAGAGGTATGTCCATTTTCCATCTTTTTGTTTTGTGTACAGACACTGGTCTGCTGTACCTTGTGTGAAGTGTTGTGTTAACATCTGGTCCAGTTTCTCATTCCAAGTTTTGGCTGATTGCCTTAAGCCAGGAGTGTCCAAAGTTTTTGGCAGGAGGGCCACATCATCTCTCTGACACTGTGTCGGGGGCCAGGGGAAAAAATAATTGATTTACATTTAAAATTTGAATAAATTTACATAAGTTTACATAAATGAATATATTAAAGATGAACTTATATGAATGCATGAAGGTCTTGCAATAGCTCAAGGCCTATAAAAGGCCTTGCACAAAGCAAGGCTGGCCTTTCCTTTACTGCCGCTACTGCATTGCAGACGTGAAACAGCAAGCAGTGGAAGGAGCCCTCATTCCACAGCTCACATGAGAGGTCAAACAGTCACACTCACGCTGAGAGCAGTTGTGTCGGGCCAGTGTGGGCTCCAACAAATCTCTGGAGGGCTAGAGGCTCATTGGAGACTGTGGGCTCCCTGAGGGCCACATTCAGAGGCCTAGAGGGCCGCAAGTGGCCCCAGGGCCGGGGTTTGTGCACCCCTGCCTTAAGCCATACAGCCCCTTCTGAAGCTTGCATACACGGTGAGCTTTCTTGCTGTCTGAGAAACCTGGTGGTTGTTTCATATAAAGCTCCTCTTTAATTTCTCCATGGAGAAATGCAGTTTTAACATCCAAATGGCGGACACACATTTTCCTTGAAGCAGCTATGCTCAGGAGCAGTCTTATAGTAGTGTGTTTCACTACGGGTGCGAAAACCTCATCAAAATCCTCTCCATATTTCTGGGAGTAACCTTTGGCTACTATTCTTGCTTTGTAGTGCTCTATTTGCCCTTGTGCATTTGTTTTGGCCTTGAAGACCCATTTGCATTCTATCACCTCTTTACTTGGTGGTAACTTGGTTAATTTCCATGTTTTGTTTTTGTGTAGTGCATCTATCTCTTCTTGTGCAGCTGTCTTCCACTTACTTGATTCATCTGCAGACATTACTTCTACTTCTTCCCAGGATTCTGGTTTGCGTTCTGGCGATGACCTTGCGAAGTAGGTCAGTCCAAATCGTGAAGGTGGTATGCCTTTGTTCTCTTGGGATGAACGTCTGGGTTCTGCTGGAACTTGGTCTGCTCCTGAGGCAACTTCTGGCTCAGACAACCCCTCTTCCCCATCAGTCTCCCCTTCTGCTGCTGCACTGGTCTCAGAGTCTGGCGATAAGGGTCCTGGTATGCTGTTACGGTAAACTGGTACGTACATGAGTTCCCCATCTGTCTGGGATAGACCATCAATGAACCTTTTACCTTTGTCAGCTTTCTCATTCTCAGCAAAGTATAGACCATGCCTAGTGGTCACCTTTCCGGTGTGCATGTCCATAACTTTGTAACTTTTTGTGCCTGGAGCATATCCTATGAAGAGACCTTCTTCAGCTCTGAGGTCTAGCTTGGACCTTTTCTCCTTTGGAACATAAGTATAGGCTTTGCAGCTAGACAAGATGCTTCATGTCTGGTGCTCTGCCATGCCACAGCTCAAAAGGGGTTTTGCTGTCTAAAACACCCTTAGTGGGTAGTCTGTTTTGCAAATAGTTGGCTATGACTATTGCTTCACTCCAAAAATTTGTGGGTAGCTCTGCATCAGTTAGCATGCATCTAACCATTTCCAAGAGGCTTCTGTTTTTGCATTCTGCAACGGCATTTTGTTGCGGAGTATACGGGACAGTCAATTTATGTTTGATTCCTTGGCTTTCTAAAAGTGACTTTGTGTGCTGCGAGGTGTACTCACCACCATTGTCCATCTGTAACGTGCCAGGATTCCTTCCAAATCTTCCAAATTCCTTCCAAATTCCTTCCAAATCTGTTCTTTACCATAGCTAGGTATCTTCTGAGCATCTCAGGAACTTCACTCTTCTCTCTTAGTAGATAAAGCACTGTATATTTCAAAAAATCATCCTCAAATGTTAGTACATATCTATAGTTCCCTAGTGAGGGACTGGGCATTGCGCCAATTAAATCGCTGTGTACAGTTTCCAAGACTTTGGTGCTGCGCTGTTCAGTCCTCTTTGGAAAGGATGGACTGACTGCCTTGGCTTTGATGCAGCATACACACCTGTCTGGATGGTTTTCACAGTGTTTTACCTTTATTCCCTTTGCAAGGTCCTTGTTTTGCAAATCTAGGACTGCAGTTGTATCCCTGTGTCCAAGCCTGCAGTGCCACAAGTTCAGACAATCATTGGTACAAGTTTGTCTGGCATACATCAGCTGTTCTTTTTTCTGGTACAAATCTAGAAAATAAAGTCCATCTTGCTTAAAGCCTTGAGCCATTAAAGAACTTTCACTGTTGCTTGTTATGGTATAGCTGTCCTGCATGAAGTTAACTGTGTATCCATGTTTGGTTAATATTGACACACTAAGCATGTTCCCACTTATATCTGGAGAATATATAACTTCATGTACTGTGACTTCATTTATCTGATCATCTGCCACACAATTCAGCTTTACTTTTACTTTTCCATGAATTTTAATTTTCTTTCCATCAAATATAGTAATCTGACCTCCTATGCTGGTGTCCAATTCTTGGGAAAAACTCTGGCTTGAACATGTGTGGGAGGAGCATCCTGAATCAACAATCCATGCTTGTTTCTCTAATTTTTGCTCCTTCAGGCAACAACCATGTTTCTGTCTTTGGTTTGAGCTGTTGCTTGTGAATCTGTGAGTGGGTTTGCCAACCCCCTTCTTCTGATTCTCTCTCTGAATCTTTCCTCTGCCTTGGGCTAAGCCTAGGTGCTCATTTACACCTGAATGTTTTGAATAACAATAGCAAGCTAAATGGCCTTGTTTTCCACATTGGAAGCATCTCAGAGGTTCTTTGTTTAGCTTGCTCTCTCCCCCTGTATTTTGATCCACTCTCAGCAAGGTCTTCTTGCCTATAGGGCTTGCATTCTGTCCTCAGCTCTGCTAATATGTCGTTATACATCCTTCTCTCTTCCACTTAAAATTCCCCAAAACGGAGGCATCCAATAAGATATGCCACACGTAGATCCTATGAAAGCATCATGCTGGTGAGTGCAAGATCATGGAAAAGCTGGATCATCTTGCTACAGTACTTACAATCTGAGGCAACATAAATCATTAATCAAACTGAACTGATCTTTCATTCCTGTTTTTGAATAGGTTTCAGTTAGGATTGTTATCATTTCTTTTGCTGTATTAGCCTCAAATTTTACTTATACACTATTCTTGCCACTAAACTAATATTTAGAATAAAATATTTATCTGATTCTTAATTTCTGATGTCGCATTTAAGAGGAATGTTTCCAGTTTGAATGGTAATACACACTTCAATATCTCTTGTAAAAGTATATATCATTTTCCAACATTTCATTGCTTTTTCCTATATCCACCACATATAATATAAAGCTCCCTCAATTCTTTACTTATCCAACATTTGTTTGATGACCCAGGGTACATTTTTACTATTTTCTCTGGAATTAAATACCATCTATAAAACATTTTATATAATTTCTCTTTTAAAAAATAACCCTTATCTTAATATCACTTTAATTATTGCAATATTTGTGTTCCAAATTTGTTTTCATTTGCATCTGCTTTGATTTGATATAATTAATGGAATACTCATCACTTCTAAAGAGAATTCGGTCCATTAATATCTACAAAAAAAAAATTCTACTTGTTGTTCAGCCATTTTCACTTTTTGTCTTAGTACTTTCTTTGTTCTCTGTCTTGTTGGTGTTTTCCTTCTTGCTCCTCCCACTGCTCCTTCCACTCCTTTTTCTTCTTAACTCTTTTATATTCTTGATCCCTCTCTTTTTTTCTTTTTCTTCATTCTGTTCTTTTTGGATTTAATCCAAAAATTCTTCTTCTTGAAACGATGTGCTCTCTGAAAGTTCCCTCTTTTTTCTTCCTTAAAATTCTTAATTCTGATAATAACGGTTGCTTTTTCCATCTCCTGTCTCATTTCAAAAATCTCCACTTCTTTAGTTTCATCCGACATTTGATCCATTCTTTTTTCTTGTCTGTTATTTGTAATCTGTTCCTGCATGCTTGTCAGGGAGGAGTTTATTTGCTTCATTTGTTCAGATAATTTTCTGACCTGTTGCTTCATTTCACTTCTGAAATCCCACAACAAATCCATTAATAAGCACTGGCTTTTACTAACATCCTTTAAATTTTTGAATGCCATTCTTATCAATATCACATCAAGCCAATATACCTCTGGCTGTAAAAAAACAGAGATAAAATGGTCAAACAATTAAAAAAAATCAACCAACTCTCATTATCTTATTTCACCTTCTTGTAAGGCTAATTTCCAGTTTTTATATCTCAAAGGGGTAAGGGGTATCACTTCCAGTCAATAACAATGTCACATCAGTCAAACAATTAAAGAGTCATCCAAGTCTTATTATCTTGCATCCCTTCTTGTCCAAGGTAATCCTTAATTTTTAATATCCAAAAGGGGTGGATCAGTAATCCAGGTCAATAACACTGTCAAATTAAGTTATTATGCCTTTAAATGATCAGGCCTGAATCGAGCCTTTTTGCTAGGAAAGCGAAAATAAAAGTTATTTCAGCCATTAAAGGTTAGTTATGTATTTCTTTACCATGCATACCATTTCAGCAGGATGAACTTTAATCTTCCCTTATTTATCTTGTCTTATCTCTCACCTTTTCTTCCAGTCACCATTATTACAAAAAAGAAAAAATACTCCAGCAAGGGTTTCTTTAAATCCAGGTTGGCTCTTTTCCCCTCCGGGTGGCTACCAGCCAACGTAAATAATCTTAAAGCTATCTTTCCCTCCTTCCAACCTCTTGATTGAAGTTCTTTTTATAGCCTTTTAATGAACTGGTTACTCACAGTTTAAAGCTTTTTTCGCTGTCATGTTGTTGTATCTAGGCCGTGGGGGGGGGGTACCCAGCTATCCAAATCTGTCTTCTCTGAGTCTTCTCCGAAGATGGTGTCTGGTATATGATGTGATCCAGCATAGAGCAATATCTGGGGGTTTCCTCTGTGACCGCCGTCCCTAGAGATCCCCCGAGTTCAAGCTCTCAGCCTTCATGTCTTCTTAGACAATGAAGAGTCCCTCATTGCTGTGGTCCTCTGGAAACACATCTATTTAGCAGTTCCCCCCCCATCCTCTGAGGTTCCCTGCTACTGCACTGAGTGTTAACTCCACCCCCTGGGGATCTCCTCTATGGAGAACTTGTGTAGGGAAAGCACCCTACGGGTTGACCACAGCTGCGCTACAACGATATCTGCAAGAGGGATCTGAAAGCCTTAGGTATGAACCTCAACGGATGGGAAACCTTGGCTTCTGAGCGTTCTGCTTGGAGGCAGGCTGTGCAGCATGGCCTTTCCCAGTTTGAAGAGACACTTTGCCAACAGACTGAGGCAAAGAGCCAAAGAAGGAAGGCCCATAGCCAGGGAGACAGACCAGGGACACACTACACTTGCTCCCAGTGTGGAAGGGATTGTCACTCCCGAATCGGCCTTTTCAGCCACACTAGACGCTGTGTCAGCACCACCATTCAGAGCGCGATACCATAGTCTTTCAAGACTGAAGGTTGCCAACAACAGCTTGCAAAGAGAGGATAAGAAGGGGGAAGAAATTGACAGGTCCTATGCTGATTTACTCAGAAATGCAATGAGTAAATCCAGTGAGTTCAGTGAGATTTACTTCTAGGAAACTGTGCATTGAAATGCTGCCCTGTCTTGGGCCTCAGACTTAAATGTGACACACAGTCAACCCATTGCATGTCTGCTTAGAAAAGATCCCAAGTAAGTTTGTATAGGATTGCAGCCACAGATTGAATTTATGATATTTCTTCTTTCTATATATATCACAAATGATTGCAAATAGGTTTTTTTTTATTCCATGTTGTGCAAATGGCAAGGGTTCATCTAACAGCAGATTCCCATTTAATGGTACAAGGAAATGTACAGCATTCATCTTACCAATGTTGCTGACTTGTCTCCTTTGCTCTCTTACACATCCTTGCTTAAATTGCTAAGTGCAAAAAAAATCACCATAGGGAAGGCTGGTCTGTTTGAGTGGGGGATCAGATGGCCTTTAGGACCTGGAGGGATCGCAAGGAAGCCTTTTTGCCTGGCTGGTGAGGCTGAGCTAGAGACCTGGAAATGAAAGTAAAAAAGACCAAGAGGCACATGGAGGGAGCTGCAGGGGTAGCAGCTGGAGGAGCAGAATGCTGCTTCCTGTAATTAAATAACAATTACTGGTATTATTACTAATAATAATAATACTCTAATAATATTTCTAGTAATCTCATACCATTTATCCAGGAGAGTTGGATCACAGTGCAGGGAGAATACAGAGGTGAGTTGGTGATTTCCTTATTTTGCAAGGAAGGGGGGGGGGGAAGAGATAGATCTGGCAAAATATACCCCCCCCCAGGGGATATGCAGATCCCGAGCTCAGTGGAGCCTTTGCAGAGTTGCAAACCAAGGTTGCTTAACCCCAAGCAGAACCCAATCTGGAGCAAATCTTTTAAGATCCTCCTTTCCACCCCGTCCCCCTTTTTGGGGTGCAACTTTTTTGGGGTGGGGGTAAAGAGTGTGGCTGGAGTTGGGAAGCGAAGGGCGATCCAAGAAGACTTTCCCCAGAGCGAGGGAAACTTGCCACTATTTGGGGGTTCTCATGTATATCTATTTTGTTTCCACCCTTGCTGAAACTACTCGCTGCAAGCATTGGGAACGAAAGCCCCTTTGCAAAAGCAGTGAGCTCCCTGGCGGAATATTGTTACTGCTGCCTGATTGTGGATACTCTTGCAATCTGACTTGTAAGAAAGTGACCACAGACATTGGAAAGGATTCCTTGAAAAGGCCAGGATTTTGTGGGGTTCCTCCAGCCTGGATGTCCCCCTGGCAGCTTAGGGTGAGTTTTGGTAGCACGAAGCGGAGGGTAGCAGTGCATCTGAGGCTGCCAAAGAGACAGGCAGTGCTTTCGTACCTGCCTTCGGGATCATGCGGGTTCCCTTTGCTAGGCGAGCCCGGGGATCGAAGGCCTTGGATGGGGGGAGGAGGAAGGAAGGAAGGATCGGTTTTTCCGCAAGTGGAATTAAACCAAGCATCGCCTTTCTTGGGAATGTTAATGAGGGCAAGGCATAGGGAATCATGCTGAGATAGTAGGGTTGTAAATGCAAACGGGCAGGGAAACACCCTGAATGCACACAAACAAGCTGCAATCTCCCTAAAAAGGGGTTGCTGCTAATGCTCTTGTGTTGCCTGTTGCATAAATATGCCTGTTAAAACCGATCATGTTAAAAACATGCTTGCATATTAAAAATGGAAACATGTCAAACCATTGCTGTGAAAGGGACTCTGCCCCCTCCTTCCTCTGCATCTCACAGGCCTTTTTAAAAAATATGGTATTTGTCAATATTTGGGGCGACTGAAGCACTAGGAAGGTGAGTGCCATCAAAGTAATCTTGCATTAGGTTTTGCAGCTCTAGGCGACACTGCTGGTGCATGATGAGCTGGTTGGCTGCAACTAACCTGTGCTTTGATTCACAGAAAACAAAACAGCCCAGTTTGCCTGGAACGTGTGTCTTGTCATGCCATTTGCACAATTTCTGAAGAGAATGTTCTTTTTCCATAACCGGTGCAGGCTTCCCATCCAGAGGGATCAAGAACTGCATTTGGTTTTTCAGAGGTGTGCAGATAGGAGGAGGATTTTCTTAGTTCTCTTCTTGCTTTCTAAGCATTTGGGGGTGCCTTACGGTTTCAAGCTTTTATTCTTAAAAATTGCCTGAGATTCTTAGGATTGTAGCAGTTAGCTAGATGAATTGGCCTGTCTGTGCCTTGGATACTCTTTGGAGAAAAAGGCAAAAATATGTTGGTGAGAATACTGCAATAATCGAATGCAAAAATGATGGTATAAATGATCAGTACATACTGTGTTTCCAGACCCCTACCAACTGGGCAGGAGGCAGCTTTTAAAGTGGTGGTTCGGTTAGCAGTGGGAGAACATCTGTCCCTATTCTTCCCAGTGGCTTGTGTCAGTGTCTTTCTTGTGCTTCTCTAGATGGTGAGCCCCTTTGGGACTGGGAGCCATCTTCTTCTTCCTTCATGCAAACAGCTTTGAGAACTTTTTTTGCTGAAAAGTGAAACATAAACATTCCAAATAATAATTCAGGGGGATGTGAATTGCGGACACATCCCTCGCTGTGAGGAAACGGGCATGGGTGACTTATTGGCCATTACTTTGAGACTTTAAACAATCTAACAGTCTACTATTGTACAACAGTAACATGAAGTCATTGCAAAATGGGGCAGATGTAGAAATGATTATCTGTCTCAAATGTTATGTAGCAGAGATGGGCAAAAATGAGACCTATGGACTATATGAATCTTTGAAGCACTTTTAAATAGTCTGTGAGTTCTTATTAGAATCTTAGCAATCCCATGCTTCACGCAATAAAATTAGGTTTCCAGTCCTTGTGATGTGCAGAGTTAATAGGTTTGAAAATGCAGTGGTTTGAAAATTGGTTTGAAAATTGCTTAAGCATTGTAAACAAGAAGACCAAAAAACAAACAAAAAAACAACTCCCTCTGTGCCTATATCAAGGGTTGGCTTAGGGTTCTCATTATGGATGTTTCCTATTCCAAATTAAAAATCTTAAAATAAATTCCTCATAGAATAAATTCCTCTTGCCTACCAGTTGTGAATTGACACTTTCATGAAAATGATTTGCAAAATGTCATTTCCAGTTAATATATGAATATTAGGTGTGATGCATTTTTAGTAGTGTCTTCAGGTGCTAAACCGCCTGATGGTTTCTGTCTGTGATTTTGATTGGATGCATCAAAACTGAGCTTTGATTATCCAGCCTCTTCAGTAGAATCTATAGCTGTTCCTAAACTGGGAGAGGGGGACTATTCTTGGGACTCCCAACTTTCACTTTGTTGTGGCTGCCATTTAGTTAATTTGTAACCCATTGGCAAAACATGTGCTGTCCCCCATAGTGGCTAGGAACAAGGTCTAAGGTGATAAGCCAGATGACCAGCGTCTATACCCTTTAAGTGTGTAGCCTGTTGCTACCTTCTGTGGCAGCTCTACAGAATGACCCCTTTTTGCCAAGCTTGTAGCTTGGTTTAGTAGTTGATTGAAAGTGGTGGAATTCCTGCTGAAATACTTTCTATCTCTGGTATGTTTGGGTGGTGAGTTCTTTTTATTGGTTTGTTTAGGGGTTTTTTTTATTGTGATAGTGTTAATTGATTTTGATGTTTTAGTTGTTAAATTGCCTGAGTGCCCATATGAGTAGAAGAGTAATATATACTGTACATCAATGGTTCTCAAACGTTTAGCATAGGAACCCACTTTTTACAAAGAAAATCTGTTGGGACCCACTGGAAGTGATGACATGACTGGAAGTGACATCATCAAGCAGGGAGATTGTTAACAATCCTAGGATGCAATCCTATCCATACTTACTAAGGAGTAAGTCCCAGTGACTATCATTGTTAAAAGCATATACATAGCAGCCTGTTAAGAGTACAGATTTGTAACATTTCCCCAAATGCAGTCACATACCATGGTAGCATCAAGTCTAACATATTAAAAATAAAATATTGAAATGAATAGGGACCTACCTGAAATTAGTTCATGACCCACCTAGTGGGTCCCAACCCACAGTTTGAGAAACACTACATATGAGGGAGCAAGTCCAGTTGACTTCCTACATTTGGAACTCTCCCAAAATTCTGCTGAACACAAGTAAGAATACCTGTCACACCAATGCCATATTGTGTGAGGTTTTTCCCTCTCATTTTTTCTTTTAAGACTAATTTAACTGTGGACATTCCTCCTCTGATACTACCCTCTGTAACTGAAAGGAGAAGACGTAGCTGAACAGGCCATTCTCCCTATATTCGGGTGCCTAAGCTGCCTTTCATCTATTTGTTGCCTGGGCATGATGTATCTGGCTGGTGCTACTTTATTGCTAAGAGAAAAATTTGCACACACATGCATCCACAGTTATTTCTCTTAGCAATACACTTCCCACAGAAAGTGATGTATTACAACACTGCGCCTTGTGCTTTACAAAAGAATAATATAAACAGACTCTTCTCCAAAGTGACTTACTGGTTAACAGAAAATGGAGAATGGGAGGGACATGCAAGCAACAGTATAATTAAATTCAGTCTGAATACAATGACAATTACAAAATATAATTATAACTGTACAGTAATATTGTATCATTAAATTAAGCCAGGAGTTGCAGGGGTGTTGTGTTTCACTTACCCTTATTCCTGCAAGAAGGATTTTGTCAAAACTCTAGTTCCAGACTGTGCAATTCATTTAATATCTGCTGCACTTGAAAAGCAAAGGTGGCAAATTCTACAGGCAAAATTGTGTGGAAGCTGGTACACCCCTTTTTTGGTCCTGCCCACTATATTAGGGTCCTATCTGAATTGATGCATTCTAACAGAATGATGTATTTGCTGGCTGATGCTTATAAAATCAATTCTTTATAAAATAGCTTTGTATATGGCACCAGCAGGGAAAATTAGAGGGCAGTTCATAAAATCTGTTGACATTCCTTGTCAAGGTGATTTGTTGGCATAAAGCTATCCTATTAAGAACTATGCCAATCTATAGTTTGTGCTATATGTCTTGGGGTTTTTTGCGCTGGATCTTGCTTGAATTTTATTATTTTGTGAAGTTTTTCTTTCTGCAGTGACCTCTTGTTTTTAACAAATAAAGACAAGCAGTCAATACTTGAAAATATCCTGTTTCCAGCAATTTGGAATTCTTGTCGTGTTCCAGCTTCAGTAACATCTTGCCTGGCACCTGAGCAACTGAAAAGTCCTTTCAATTTGCCTAGTGCAACTAAGGTTAACTGAGAACAAATTTTTCTGCCCTATATTTATAATCTGAAATGCCAAGACAGCACACTGAATCATCACATCATATTAATCTTCTGAAATTGTCTCCTGGGCTGACATTGTTGCTTTCACAACTGTGCTTAGAGAAGTACTACCATAAATGAGGAGGAGGAGCCAACAGTGGATGAACAGACATGTCTCCAGGGGCTCCTGAGAGACAGTCTGTTTTCCCCAAAAAACTGCAGGTCTGAAGAGGATCTGAAGATCTTTATCAGGAAAGATAAGATCTTTCCATGGTGCAGGTATCTGAGATCTTGAAAGCTCGACTTGGGGGGGGGGGGCTTTCTTCTCGGAAACCTAATCATCAGGGACAGTACTGGAGGAGGTGCAGTGTCTGCAATCAAGCTGCTGGCTCTCTGCTAAGATACCATATGGAAGAAAAAGCATGAAGCATAAAATTTAAGTTGGAATTTTAAGATAAGTATGTGTTAATATTGTCCCTGGCTTTGATTGACTGATTTGGTTAAAAGCCCTGGATATACTGAAGGCGTTAATGAGAAACTTTTTAAGGATGTTGAAAGTGCTCTTTATCTTTGTAGTGGAATAAATCGGTCGTTGATTATAATTATAAATATAATTTGGTGTGTGGACTAAAATCCAGAGTTGCTTGTGGACATAATTTTCATTAGACATGAAAGAGTTTTGTTGTCTTGAGACTGTTTCTTTCGTTTTGTTTTTCTCCATTAACCACACTGTTATCTGTAAGAAAAATTCAAAGAATGCCTGACTAAAAAAACATGTGGTGGAAGTAAGGAGAATAATATGCTGTGGACGTCTTGTGAATTAGAGAGAAATTGCAAGATGGAGCCTGTTCCAGATATTTGGACTCAAATGATTCTCAAAAATTTGGAAAAATTGCTCACAATGAGAAGACAGCAGTTGAGTTGGTCCTTGCAGATTCAGGCCAGTTTAAAGACTCTCTCTCAACAGAGATGTGTGCATGGAGCAGTTGGAAGATGTGAAGAAACAATAGAAGATACACAGAAGGAGAAAGCGGGAAAGATGATGGTGAGGGATGAAATCATCATCAGAAGAGTGGATACAGAAATTAGAAGAGTGGAAAATCAACAGGATCTAGAGGGGACACTGATGGAGATTGAAATAGAGAAGATGGTCAGAGTAACAGAGTAACATGCACAAAATACAAAATTTGTTGGAACAAGAAGAAGAAAACATATCCCATTTAATTGGAAGAATGAACATACCTTATACAAGAAAGTGTGGGCTTATTGAATTGTTATGGAGATAAATTATTAAAGATATTACAAGAAAAAAATGGAAAGAAAGCAAGAAAAAGAAACTTGAGGGTTACTCTGAGGGTTAAAAAAATTGGAGGATTTTATTTAGTTAATAACTGTTTAAATTTACTTAAAAAACAAATACATATGAAATTGATATGTATATGAATTAGAATGAATTAGAAAAAAATAGTTGGAAATCTTAGCGTGTGGATGAATTGTTTTATAGGTGGTTATGTTAAATAATAAAAAATGAATATTTAGAAAATATATTATAGGGAATTAGGAAAAATCTATTATATTTGATATAAGAAATATATAAATGAGTAGAGGAGTTAGAAGTAGATGGAAGAATTGTTTTATTTGTTTTGGTAATTAGATTATTTTATTCTAATATTAATGAGTAATTGAAGTAAGTTTATGTTTGATAGAAAGTGAAAATTTAGAAAATATAGTACAGGGCATTAGGGAAAATTTAGTATATATTATATAAATAAATGGATAAACAAGAGGTAGAAGTAGATGAGTAGTAGTTTTGGAGATATAGTATGATTAATGAGTAATGGTATATGGTATTTAGCACTCCTAAATGTATATGTTTGTGTGTGTTAATTAAAAATAAATAAATAAAAATGGGGAAAAAGTACTACTACCATAAATAATTCCATTCTTCCTTTGGCTTTCACCTTTCAGATTGTAAGTACCTAACCTACACTTACGGGATCTTGGATACTGCGTTACAATGAATTTTTTTTAGTATCTCCATTGTGGAAGCTGATAGTGTAGAAATTATTCTACAAACTGAGCACCACCTTTCAAGTTAGAGGTTCAAAGATGGGCACTTGACTATGTCTAAAATTGAACATTGAAAAGATAGTGGTTGAGTCTGTCTAAATGTGCAAATAACCCAAACTCAGGCAATTCTGTAGGCATCCTGTCATTAATGTCATTGTTTTTCTAGCAGTCATTATCATTGTTTTTCCAACATCCAGATTTCATGCATCTTAAGGTGCAAGAGTGATTTTTGTGAGTGCATTGGGGGGATAGTAGAAGGGGTATTCACTTTTATTCCTTAACTATGAAGGTTAATGAATGTGGCTGTTTTTCTTAAGATTTAGCATTGGAAATCTGAGGGATCTGAAGGCCTTAGGGATGGACCTCAACAAGTGGGAAACCCTGGCCTCTGAGCGGCCCGCTTGGAGGCAGGCTGTGCAGCATGGCCTTTCCCAGTTTGAAGAGACACTTTGCCAACAGTCTGAGGCTAAGAGGCAAAGAAGGAAGGCCCATAGCCAGGGAGACAGACCAGGGACAGACTGCACTTGCTCCCGGTGTGGAAGGGATTGTCACTCCCGGATTGGCCTTTTCAGCCACACTAGACGCTGTGCCAGAACCACCTTTCAGAGCGCGATACCATAGTCTTTCGAGACTGAAGGTTGCCAATACAAAAAGCATTGGAAAGAGATGAAAGCAGAACTTTGTCACTGTGCAGTACACAATCCATATTGTGCTACATCCGTTGATGCCATTTCTAAGCAGTGGGGAGCGGTTTTCATCCTGATTTTGATAATTTCAAGTATTGACGAGTGTAATGTGTAGAGTATGGAACTGCCGTTGAACAGCTGCTGTGAGCTTTATTCATAATCAATAATTTTCAGGAGATGTGTCTCATCTTCAGCTGACCTACATTTAGAAAACATCCCAGTCTATGATGACAATACTGCAAATGTTTTAAGTTGGGTTTGTTTGGTTTTTTCTTTCTTTCTTGTTTTAACAGAACGGAGAGAGAAAAGGAGAAAGATGAATGTATACATGGGAACAAACATACACACACAAACTGCTGTTAAAGTTGAACTCTGGGTAGACTGAGCTGATGACCTGGCTGACCCAAACTGTAAAAATGTAATCTGTATCTTTTTTTTTCTTACTGCAGTGACAGTAATGGAGAGACAGAAAAGGAAAGAGGAGATAGAGAAGGGACTCCAGTTTATCCAGTAAGTGAACAAGTTTGGAGGTTGTCATGACTGATTTCATTAATATATGAAAGCAGTTCCTGTTTTGATATATCATTCATTTTTCCTTGCAAAGCAGCTTGTACAGTAACCATAACTTTCATAAATGATATCTTTATGCCATCAAACTACAAAATAAAAGAATGTAAAATCCATGAAACAGCCAAACAGGAATTGAACCACAGGTCTTTTATGGTTCTGTAATTCTCTTGTGACCAAATACTGTTCCCCCACTGGCCAGCCTATGCGACGTAGCTAGCCAACAGAGCACACACTGCATTCTATGGTGGGGAGATAACCAGATGGCCTGGGAGAGGTAAGCAAGCATATTTTTACTTACCACCATGTAAGCTGCTTGGTGACCAATGGGTCTCCCCTGTCTGCACAGATCCTTGTGTATGTAGGCCATGGAAACTGTTGTCTGAACTATACTTCCTCAAAAGCCTGAGTACTTTCTCTAATTGGTGATTTAAAGCTTTCTCTAAGCTGTGACCTTCTTCCTTGTGTATTGGAAAACATAAGATCCCCAAAAAAGTGCTTGACAAAGATCAATTGAACTACACACCATGCCTGTGATATGGGTAATTAGTGGTGCTGTCACTTATATGGATGGGAAAGTGAAGATGTTTGGTTTTAATCTGAGTCAATGACCAACCATGCATAGGAGTATTGATTTCATGAAGCTTCCTCACTGGTGGTTCAAGCATTTTTTTCTTAGCATAGTGAAAACTGGAGCTTTGGATGGCCAGCTGGGTGGAGGACATTCAAGCACTGTGATTCATTTATCTCTTTCAAATTAAGTTCGTTTAAGGCAGTGTGGGAGTGATAGTGTACTGACTACCAATGTACTTGGCTGTCATGTAGTTCAACGGTTATACAAAGGATTTTATTATTCAGTGTTAATCGATCCAGTAATGAACACTGCATGGAAAGTTAAAAGAAATCTAAACAAAATAAACTTACTGAGCCAGTTGTTTTGCAGTTATTCTTCCATATCTGTAGCTGTCTGAATGTTACTCCAAACCTGGCATCTTTGACAAACAAGAGCCATTAAAAATTGTGTGAGGTATCTTTCAAAATGGTGTAGATCTCTATGAAAGTGCAATGTTTTTAGCATAGGAGCCTAGCATATGAGTCCCCTGCAGTTAAGTGAAACTTTGGATATGGGTGAATGCCTACCTCCCACCCTTCAGAGGCGAGGGGAGCAGAGCCCCCTCACCTCCAGAGGGTCTTCTGAGCCCAGCAGAGGCTATGGATGGACAGACAGAGCCTGTTTGTAATGCCTTATAAGGCATTAAAAATTCACTTCCAGTTTCACGGAGAAACCAGAAGTGACTTTTATTACTGTCAGTCTCAGTCTGAGCTCAGCAGGGGCCCTTGAACAGATGTCTGTGGTCTCTGCTGGGCTCAGAGGACTGACTCTCCAGAGGCAAGGGGAGCAGAGCTTCCTCTTTCGGAGGGGGTGCATGGGGGCTGTGCATGGGGGGGCACAGACCTGATCTGTAGATAAGTGAATCCACGGATATGGGGAGCCCTTGTGTGTAGGCAACCTCAGGTAAGCTTTGGGTGAACCACAACAGTAGTAGCCAAAGGCGTAATACAGTGTCTTACATAAACTGTTGTTGTAATTGAGTAGGCAATGAAAAATGCAACTACATGCATTCTGGGAGCTCATTTCTGGAAGTGAGCATCTGGTGGCAGCAATACCAGCAAGCTAAGAAGGCTTTCCATCTCTGATTATTTTATGGCTCTAGAATTGCACCCTTCTGTATATTACTGTTATGCATTGCACATTCTGGGAATGAGACATGGGTATTAACACAACTCTGACCTTCACAAGCTTTTCTTCTTTCTCTAGGTCTACATTACCCTTAAGCCAAGAAGATTATGAGGTAATCAACAATTTTTTTCTTTTTTTGAATCTTCCATATGCTGTCAAATGATAAATGTGCACTATCCTCTTATCTGAATTGGTGCAAGGCTAATCTGGAAGTGTCTCCCAAACAGTGCTCCAGTTGCAGTCAGCTAGGGCAGGGGTAGGCAGCGTATGGCCTGCAGTCTGTTTCTGGACTAGGGGAAAAAGGTTGCCTACCCATGAACTAGGGTTTGGGGGTGTGTGTGTGTTAGACTGGCATTTGGGCTGGGGTATATTTCTCCCAAAGATGCCAGGCTTCTTTTGGTAACATCTTGGACCCGATTTGCTGATTAATTATATTTGGTGTCATAGTTTCTAGCTACATGCCTGATCTCGTCTGATCTCTGAAGCTAAGCAGGGTCAGGCCTGGTTAGTACTTGGATGGGAGACTGCCGGGGAATACTAGGTGCTGTAGGCTTATACCACAGTCTTTCGAGACTGAAGGTTGCCAACCAATTATAGACAGAAACAAGGGTGGGATCCATGAAAATAAGCAAGGAGTCCAAAAGGGGGAAACAGGTGCAGCAGAGCAAAGCAAAGTGGGCTGGGAAATACATGCAGCAGGCGGGAATGCTCAGGAGCCCAGCAAATAGGAAAGCCGCCTTGGCAAATAATTGCAGGTGCCATTAATAGTGTGATGATGATTTACTCTGAGTGAGCAGATCCTACAGCACAATATGAAGTTGGTTTGGCTCTCTGCTGCCAAGTGGGTCTTGCTGGCTGTATTCAGAATAGTTGTTCTAGTGGCATTACAACAGATGAGAGAAAAAATTGATGGTGGTTTTTTTTAAGACTTGTAAAAGATTTTAAATATGATTTATGTGAGGCCTCCCTGTGGGGGGAGGGGAGGGCCCGCCTGGCTTTTCCGAGGGGGACCCCCTTGTGGAGGCCTCAGAACAGTTCACCAGAAGGGGGGGGTTGTGTCACCCAGTTCCCCCTCTTTGGGTTGGCAGCATTTGCCAGTCAGGAGCAGGGGCAGCTAGCAGCAGATCCTCCTACCTGCTCTTCTGACTCCCAACTGCCTTGTCATTCCTGGCCTCCAGGTTATGTAGGGCAGACCCCTCCCCTTTGGCCCCTCCCCTTCCCTCACAGGGATGGTACAAAAAGGGCCTGTCTCTAGGACTGCCCTCCCCTGGGATTACCAGCACTCCTTCCCTTCCTCTCTCTGTTTCCCTCCCACCTTCTCT
The DNA here is from genome assembly GCF_035046505.1 of Tiliqua scincoides. Lineage (NCBI taxonomy): Eukaryota > Metazoa > Chordata > Lepidosauria > Squamata > Scincidae > Tiliqua > Tiliqua scincoides. The sequence continues at coordinate 58,431,738 of NC_089827.1, forward strand.
CACCTGAAGCTGCCAGGGTTGTTCCTGAGAGGGCTGGGAAGGCTTCTGCCTCTGCTCTGGTCTGCCTTTGGGGGTTGGGCTGGCCCTGCCCACCTGGGTCCTGTAGCTCTGCAGACGACATTGGGAGGTCCAGTTGTGGGCTGCTTATGTCGTAGCCAGGTGCGCTGCCCGGCAAGGCAGGTCCCGGCTGGCTGGGCGAGGGAGTGCTCCCCTTTTCCTCCAAGGCGGGGGAGGGGCGACTGCCCAACAGCCGAATGGCCTGGGTCCTGTCTCCCCCCTCCCCCCTCCCAGGCAGAGGGAGAAGCGGGGGGGGGGTTCAGCGCACCATGTTCCTCTGCTGCGCTTTGCCGCCTACAGGAGTGCCCAGGCAGCCTATGGGGAGGTGGCCCCATGTTCCACCGGCTTCCTCCCTGATCCTCTGGCCCAGAAGCCTTCTCCCTGGGTAAGCTGGGGACTTGTGGGAGGAGGGGAACCCCGACAATTTATTTAAAGAAATGCAAGTACCATTTCTTTTAAAAATCTGATTTGAAACAAAATCGGAATTGTATACATACAGAAAAATGTTAGTGCCTACTCTTATAATTGCTTGAAACTGTATCATGACCTTCTATCAAGCATATCAAGTTGAAGGCTGTTTTTCTGTATAATAAAACTTCTCACAAAAATAATGAAGGAACTCAATTTTTGATATTAAAGTATTATAAATGATTCAGTAAGTGTTGTGTGTTATTGTGGACTTCTTACTGGATCCCGGAACTAGCAAATCATCATTGGCCTAGGATCCAGGAGATTCTGTCCTGAACCAGGAATCTCCACCTGGGGTCAGTGGATGATCTCATATTTCTGTTTTATGTCTCCCAGTTATCTGGGCTCTGCAAAATATTCAGTTTTCAGATTATGGACACTTGGGTACTCATAACAGCATAGAATCTTATTTTTCAACACTAATACATATCCTCACTTTGTTGTGGAATGTTCTCAACACTGACAGCCTGATCCTGTGTATGTTTGATCTGAAGAAAGTTCCACTTTCTTCAGCTGGACTTATTTAACCCCTAGATGTATATAGTAGGATTGTAACTTTAGTCCTTAATTATGAGATCTTGTTTGTTTAGTTGTGTTCAAAGAAATGTACAGTGCAGTCCTAGGCATGTCTACTCAGAAGTAAGTGTCATTTATTTCAGTGGGATGTCAGGCTGCAATCCTATATGCACTTTCCTGGGAGTAAGCCGCATTGAACACAGTGGGGCTTACTTTTGAGTAGACATGCACAGGATTGCAGTGTCAATCATAACTAACTTTATTTAGGATACCACCCATGACTTGGATGCGCACACAGAGATAAGTTTATCTCTTGTTTCTAAGCAGGTATAATTGTGTGTGTGTGGGCTAAATGGTTTAGGACAGTTACTCCCTAAGTACGTTTTTGTGAAGGAGTGGCGAGGGCAGCAACACAATCCCCAGGATTGCATCTCCAAGGGGGAGTGAGGGGGGTGCTTTTACTCACACAGGGCTGCAGTAGATGCAGGGAGCCCCGCGCAGCCCTCCGGAGGACTCCCTGGAGCTTGGAACTTCAAAACAAGTGATCGCAAAGCACCTCCTGGAAATTGGAAATGCTTTGTGCTTGCTTTTTTTAAAATGTTCCAAGCCTCAGGGAGCCATGCGGAGGGTTTTGTGGAACACCCCGCACCTCCTGCAGCCTGCTGCAGCCCTGTGTGAGTAAAAGCACTCTCCTCACCCCCCCCTTAGTGATGCAATCCTGGGAATTGCATTGCTGCCTCTCCCTTTCCCCTGCCCCTTAAAAGGATGGGGGAACCTTTACACAAACTGGTGGGCTGCGACCCACCAGTTTGAGAACCACTGGTTTAGGGCTATCCTCCTAGATTGTATAAAGGCACCATTAGTTGTAACCAAGACACATTTTTTTACTTGTTATAGCTTCCAATTGCTGTGCATCTTTGTTCAAGAAACATACGCATTTCAAAGTGGAAAACTTAGTTAAAATCAGTCATTTTTAAGCAAGACACTTTCTTTAATGAGCTGTGACATCTGACAGGGTTTTGGAGCTGTGACATCTAAAAGGATCTGGAATATTTTTCCCTAAATCTGCTTGGAAGCATCCCCTTTCCAACCTTAAGTCTAGGGAATGTCTTAACAGCAGGGCTGTAGTGTGGTTAGGGCTTGACAGGGAAAATAGAAGCTATGCTATCTCTGCAGTGGCATAGTTCCTGTATAATATAGGTGTCCCCCAATATGCATAGGTGCCCCCCAATATCCACAGGATACGTTTAGCTACTACCATAGATACCTGAAACTGTGGATAACCGCGAACCATACTCAAATCTCCCAGTTGCAATGATGACTCACCTCTCTATGCAAACGCTTTGTAAATGGCAGCTTTTTCTTCATTTTACTTCAGAGCAGGAAGCAAACAGCTTGAATCTAGGCGCATACTGCTAGAGGATGCTACAGGGGGCAATTATGCAAACAGGAAGTCCTCTGCTGTTCACTTCCTGTTAGAATTATCACAATAGCCTCCTATAGTGTCCTCTAGCTGCATATCTAAGTTCTTGCTGTTTGCTTCCTGCTCCATAGTAAAATGAAGAAAAAGATGCCTTTTATAAAGCATTTGTTCAGAGAAGTAAGAGCCCAGTCCTGACCTCACATAGCTAGTGCTCTGCCAGTGGTGAGGGTTGCAAAAATGCCATAAAATACATTCGCAGCCCTCAATGCTGGTCCAGTATTGGTACTACCTCAGTGCCAGCTGGTGCTGGGCTAGCACTGGTGAATCACTGGTGCTCTGTGGCTCAGCGGTTGCATGGACCACTGGGTGGCAGGGAGGCATGGAGGAGGCATTCCAGGGCAGGGGGAGGGCAGGGATAGGGTGGGGAGGAGGCATGTCGGGGAGGGAGCAGGGCAGGAGGGAGGCAGGACTGGTGGAGCTCTACACTGGATCCTGAGCCTCTGTGTTGGGTCTGCCACCCAACATGGAAGCTCTTGATTCTGAGGCAACCCAAGGTTGCCATAAAATCAAGTAGCTCTATTGTGGGGTTACTTCCCTTACCTGGTGGCTGCCCGGCTGTGCTCAGATGCAGTGGCGGCCATCCTCTACATTGCGGCAGCCCTGCACTCCGGGCAACTCAGTTTTGGGCTGTAGGTCATAATTGTGACAGGGAGATTTGAGAACTGTGGCTAAGTGGAACTGTGGATATTGGAACTGCAAATATGGGAGGGGTGCCTGTACTAAACAGTGGTTTAGTACTACATGAACACATACCCTGCACATGCCTAATCTCATCTGATCTTGGAAGCTAAGCAGGGTCAGGCCTGGTTAGTATTTGGATGGGAGACCGCTTGGGAATACTGGATGCTGTAGGCTTATACCATAGTCTTTCGAGACTGAAGGTTGCCAACCAACCATAAGGTTACCATGGGCTTGCATGCTTACTTTTCTACTCTTGTGTGCAAAAGGAGACTGAAGAACAGGAGACTACTTTCACTTGAAGAACAAACTATTGTATAAGAAGTCAAAACTGTGGGTTGTTTTTTTTAATGAACTAGTGCTAAAACAAGACAGGATGTCTCACTAAGGTTAATCCTCACTTGTTAAACCAAGGTTGTCAGAGTATGTAGTTAAGGAAGAGCTGCAGTGTGTTCTTAGAGTGAATGCAGAAATTGTACAATATTCTTCAGCTGCCCATAAACTTGCAAGCAAAAGATAGTATTTTCTCGATTGCTCTGGTTATAGGCCTTTTATATTAGTCATTTAAAACTGGTTTTTTAGATGCTGCAAGGACACAGGGGGAAGGCCCAGGGAGTAAACAGTAAACATTTCCCCATAGCCCTTGTGTCCTGTTCTCTTTCTGTTCTCTCAACAGGCCTTTTTGCAAAAACTGGTGCGAAACTTATTTGCAGAGGGCAATGATTTGTTCAGAGAGAAGGATTTCAAGCTAGCCCTGGTGCAGTATGTAGAAGGGCTGAATGTGGCTGAATACGCAGCTTCAGATGAGGTGACCATTCCAGTGGATCTCTTGTGTAAGCTGCATGTCAATCGGGCTGCCTGCTACTTTGCCATGGTGAGTACCCTTCAGGCCAGTTGGCATGTAGTTAATGCAATTTCTTATCACCTGATGACTCTCAACCAGATATGTGAACAGATTCCATTGAAACTGCATGTGGGCAGATGTATGATGTAGTTTCTTAAGTTGGAAGATGTGTATACACACACACAACACACAAACACACTCAAGAAAGGACTGTTTTTGCACATTAGCCAAATTATTTATTTGCATTTCTGTCCCATCTGTCACCTTACATAGCCCCAAGGTAGCTAACAAATAGTAGAGGAATTGTAAAACACCATTTTCAAAATCCTGTATTGAGTACCCAACCTTGTGTTTTCCAAGTCAAGGAAACTAATGGTTTAGTACAGCTGTTCACGAACTGTGGGTTTGGGACCCCTGCTTTGCATTCTTTTGCATGCTCCAGGGGGAGGGGACACTTGCCTTAGAGTGAACTAAAACTAAGTTGTTGGTTGATTACCTGCTGCTGCTCTCCCACATTACAATGGCAAGCAAGGCTATTTTTAAACAGCTGAGTAAAGGGACATTTTAAAAAAAATTGATTTATTTAATGCGATTTTCAGCATCCGTGAGGATTCTAGGAACAAAACCCTTGCAGATGACAAGATGCAATCTGTATACTGTTTTTCAACTAAGCTGAAAATTACAATCTATTTAACATGTCAATTGGCTTCCTTGGTCTCTAAAGCATGTAATTTGACAATTTACTCACTTTTCTATGTGCTATATTTCATGAGATATAGAAATCTGAAAATAGTGCCATGTGATTTCCCCCCTGCAATTTGGATGCATTTTGGGAAGCTTACTAGGGGCAACTTAGCTAAAAAGATCATCCATCAGCAGACATTTTCACAAGACATTTTCACATTTAATGCAAATGACTGGTTGCATCCATTGGGGTCTGAAGGCCATGGTCATGAGGACAAAATTCTGGTCAGTTAAGTACAGTTTTGACTAGGACTATTGCTTGTCCTGGTTCATTGGAGATCAGCAGGTATTAGTCACTAGCCATGTGTTTTTTGTGTTCATGAAGGATTTATAGAACCAGTAATGACAGGTTGGTTGCCTGCTGCTTTTCTGCATGCTGTATCGCTCTTTCTTTTAAATTTTCCCCTTAATGTTGTTCATCAAGAAAATAATCTGACTGCAGTCTTATGCACACTTCCTTGGAAGTAAGCTCCACTGAACACAGAGGGACCTACTTTTGAATAACCATGCATAGGATTGCACTTCAGGAACCACAGATTAATTGGGACAGTTTGCACATGCAAAGAGACATGGAGAATCTACCTAGGCAAAGGTTCTCATGATTATGATGATCTCTTTTGTCAAAGGGCCTGCATGAGAAGGCTTTAGAAGACAGCGAGAAGGCTTTGGTATTTAATAAGGAGAGCATCCGTGCACTCTTCCGGAAAGCCCGTTGCTTGAATGAGCTGGGGAGGTACAAGGAAGCATATGAATGCAACAGCCGCTGTCTGCTTTCCCTCCCATATGTAAGTTGTAATGTACACATCTGTACTTGATGCTTGTTCTTCCCCTGTCACTGGCTCTGTGTTTAAATCAAGAGTGTGGACGATAAAATTTTTAGAGTGTCTGCAGTCTTCCAGACCTTCATTAAGCTGTCAATACTTATATTCCAGCTTATGGCAAAAGATATGAAGGCTGTCATGGTCTCCAGTTTTGCAGATCAAACTTGATAATTGTTTCTGACAAAGGTTCCCTGCTATCTTAGGCAACAATTCCCCCTTTCTCATCTATCTCAGTATCTGTGTCCTTACCCCTCTCCATCCCTATCTCTCATACTATGAAATTGGTACAAGGTGGTGGGTGTGGGTGTTTAACTTTCAAAATCTTTAATAAATTAGAAATGGAGGGAATTATTCAAAGTGAATGGCTGCAAAATTAGCTTGCACATTTCTGCATGTGAAAATGAAACGTTTTGGCAGAAGAACAGATATTCTAGTGTCGTATCAAAACCAGTGCAACTACTAAACCAGTTTCTTTTGCCTGTCTGTCTAAGCAAGTTACGTTGTTCTGTTGGATTCCTCTGTTGGACCCCTGCTAACAGCTGCATCAGAATTGAATGTCTTACTTCTTGTTTCAGAAGTTCCTATTTTGAACTATTCTTCCCCCTAATTGCCATTGGTGTACCTCTTGAGCCTTCATAATAGACACTAACTGGAAATAAGTTCCATTGATTTGTAATAGAATTTACTGTCAAGTAAGCTTACTAACATGGTTTTCCTTACACGTAATTCATATATTAAGTTCTGAGCATTTCTGAGCGTTACTTCCACAGTCTCATGCAAGGTAAAACCAAACAATTAAGAAACCTGAATTATTCCAAAGTTTTTCCTCCTTGTTTTCATTTGTTTTACCCTCAGATTAACTCAGCTTGTGTATATTAGAGGCTGAACTTCGAAACATTGTATGATAAAACAAGTTCTGAATCTAGTGAGGGAAAGTCAAGATGGGTTGAAATCTTAAGTGTTTCCACCTCAACAAGTAGGCTTTCATTCTTTCCCGTCTTGATTCCCTCACCCTGCGTGACCAAGACTGAAGTTATTGCCATCTGCTGGGAAAATGAGGAATTGCCAATTAAATGTCCTGCATGTTTAATTATCTGCAGTGAAATTAAATAACCTCTCTTGACTCTTTAGAATTGTTCCCCTAGGATAATGTCCTCCATTGCCTATGAACCAAAGAACCATGATGTGATAATTCTTCAGAATTCTTCTAAAGAATATAATATGCTTTATAATATTTTCTTTATAATATAAAGCAGTTATAACACAGAAGAATTTCTCCTTTCCTTCTCTTTAACTGTAGGACAGCGGTACCCAAGTGTGTCGCAATGCCCAGAGGGGCATAGCAGGAACCCCGCCACCTGTGGGACCGTGGTGCAAGCCTTCAGACAGTGGCAGGAGACTCAGCATGGCAGGCAGAGCTGCAGTATGCAAGAACTGCATGCCGGGAAAAGCCTCCTGCCCACCCTGACCCTCTGACCATTCGTTTGAGGCTCACATTAGACCCCTGAACCCAGAAGTGAGTGCTGGTGACATCATTGTGTGAGATGTTTCACATCATCACCACTCACTTCTGGGTTCCAAGGGCGTTGCTGCAACAGCAGTAAGTTTGTGAACTGCTCCTGTAGGAAGGTATGATGTAGTTAGCAGAGACCAGTAGCTAAATGAAGGAATGGCACAAGCAGGATTTTTAAAAAACAACTTAGAAGCATATTCTTCATAAGCTTTTATCTAGAACAGTAAAATAAACATGCAGAAGGTAACATTTTGTATAATAACACAGGCCTACAAAATTGAGGGTCAAAAGTTTTTCCCAAACTTTATGGTGGTTTGATATGAATTTGGAGTGCCGATTCCAAGAAAGGCATACGTTTTGCCCAATCACATCTAGTTTTGGAGATATAGTGTAAACTCATTAGTGAATGGTTCAAGCAGCTTCCTCATGAGGAAGCCATGGTGTAGGCTTCCTCATGAGGAAGCTGCTTGAACCATTCACTAAAGAGGCTATACTATATCTCCAAAACTATAGGACAAAACGGATGCCACTTTTGGAATTGGCACCCCAAATATACCCAGGAATTGGCGTAACATTTAAGGAAGCAAAATGTGTGTTGGCCTATGTAATGAGTAAAAAGAATAATATCAACACTCCTGATGTCCCTAAATGTATACATACTGTTTTAGATGTTTCCAGGAGTAGGCCCAGATTTATCTTAGTTGCAGAAAAGTTCTGCAGGAGCTGAAGCTTGGCCAGCCTCACTGCAGCCAGGATGTCTGTCACTAGAAATCCTGGTTTGCCACCATAACAATTTCCCTTAGAGTTGAGAAAAATGATTGAGTCTTCACTTCAAGGGCAACAGACAACAAATGAGAGTTTACAAAGCAGTAACTCCCCTATACAGATGTGCCCCTGTATCTGCAGGAGTTCTGTTCCGGATTCCCACCCCCACCCCCCCGCAGATACCCGAATCTGTGAATACAAAAGGACACCTACGCCCATTCTCTGGAGGCAAGGGGAGTGGAGCTTGCCTTGCATCCAGACGGGGCACGCACCAGGGGCGTGTGTGTGGGGGCCCTGTGGACCCAATCCGCGGATAAGTGAATCAGCAGATATGGGATTTGCTGATATGGGGGGGGCCCTTTATCTTTTGTATACAGAGGAAGACAGGCCTCTTCCTCTCATTGTTAGCTTCTGTTTAGTTTTGAACCAGAAATTGCTGGTTTGGATTCTCCACGGCCTGTGTGCTATTTCTCATGATGGCTTTGGGAAGGGTGGCACCTTCCATGTTAACCTTCCATTAACATGATCAAATCATTCTGCCTGCACTCCTGCTACAAGTGAGGTCATCTGAAACTGAGTTATCTTTCTAAACTTGAAGGATCGCATTGGAAAAACCAACTTTGGAGCATAAAGCATAAACCAAAAAGTTACAGAAAAAATGTTCTTACACTCCCTGTGGAATAAAGTCCTTTTTGCTACATGTGGTAACAGACCTATTTCTGTTATGCATCTTATACTGAATGTATTTAAAATGAGATCTTTGTGTTGAAAGTGTTTGATGCTTTAATATGCTTTCCAGAGACAGCATGGTGGTTTATGATAATATGGGTTACCAGATACCATAATTTGAGTGTTATATAGTTCAGTGATCCAGCACAAGGCTTCTCAGTCTAGAATTCCAAAGTCATGAGGGCCTGAACTCTGTTCTCAGTGAATAAGCATCACTTTTTAAGGTTAATTATGATTTAAGGCTGAAGATACCCAAAGTAATGGTTTAGTTGGGGTTGGTTTGCTTCATCTTTCTTTCAGGCTTCAGCTGCCGCATACTTGTACCTGGAAGTTGCTAATATCATAGTGCTTTTGAGAGATCTGTGTCCAAATGAGCTTATGATAACTGGCAGGATCAGCAGAGCAAGCCTCTGCTGTATCATAACCTTCCTCCCAGTCAGTCTGGTGTTACAATGGGCTTCTCAGATTTTCACCAGCTGAATAGCTGGTGCAGATCTGAGAAGTCCCATAGGGACGGCTGGGGCTTTACTCAGGGTAAATATATGCCCTTACCCCGAGGTGACCTCCAAACATCTCCTAACCTGCACTGGATACAGCAGACCATGCAACCAGACTGTATCGGTGCTGATAGGATTGCACTGTAAATCTGATGGCTGGATGAAGGTTTCTATTCATTGGAAGAAATGCAGGAGTTGAACCAGCATTTTTGTGGGGAAGTGTATCTGAGTTCAGTGGGGTTTATTCCCACCCCAGGTAAGTGAGCATAGGATTGTAGACTTAGTTACATGGGACTCTATCTTGTAAGTTGTCTGTCTCGCCCAAGAAGCTTGCTGTTGCCTTAAGAACCCCTTTGCTGTTTGTTTCTTCCTTGTCATTTTGAGAATATGATAGATGTGCAGCACAATCCTAACAATGAGTTAGGCTGGCACAAGTCCATTACACTAACCAAGGACAGTCACAAATGTGCTGAAAAGCACGTTTGCACCTCCTCTAGAGCAAGCTGTGCCAGTGCGTGGAGGTTGAATCCATCCTCCGTGGTGGCTTGCAGGGCAAGCCTTGCGTCGGCCGAGCTCGGCCAACACAAGGCTCTGGGGTGGGTGGTGAGGAGGTGGAAGTGTTCTGGGACAGGGGAATGGCAGGCAGAGGGCAGTCCTTGGGGCGGGTGGGCGGGAGGCAGGGCTGGGATCCAGCTGTTACGCCGGATCCCAACCCCCATTCCCAAGCAGCATGGAGTGGCTTCAAGCTGCTCCACTCTCCTTGGTCGTGTGCCACCTCCTGAGGTAGCGCAGGTCCGAGGAGACCCATAGGGGTTGCAGTGGTTTACCTGGGGGTAAAGGGAAGAGTTCCCCTTACCTTTGGCTGCGCCACTTTGCAGCCCTGTCTTATGGAGGGATAAGCCCTCCTGGCTTGCCTGTTCCAGCTCAAGATAGGATTGCGCCCTTAACTGCTTTAGCTATTGCTGGTTATTTATATGTGCAAAGAATTGAATGAAATCTATTTGCTTTTATGTATCTGTTTTCTCCCCTGAAGGATGAAAGTGTGGCACAACTTGGTCAGGAGCTTGCCCAAAAGCTGGGATTAAGAGTCCGGAAAGCCTATAAGAGGCCTCAGGTATGGAATTTGGTGCTTCTAATTAGCACGGGGCAGCCTTTGTGAAGTTGTGTCCCTTTATAATCTCAGTAATTCTTGGAAGTAGGTTAGACAGAGAAACTGGCCTAAAGCCAACTAGTAAATGTCATGAATGATTGAGCAGTGACCAGCACTTGAATTTTCAACATCCAAACCCTGTACTCCACCCTCAGGCTGCACAACCTATAACTTAGCTGAGTACATCATCAGCCATGTATTGTGATTACCTAACTGGTGTTTGATACCCACTGTGTTTGGTATCCTAGACAATAATCAAAAGCAGGAAATTTTTTTTTAAATACTGTATAACTTTTGATTTTTTACAAATTACATCGTTACTCAAAACCAACATTGATAAAGAGAAGCTTCCCAGTATTTGAACGAGAATGGATGAGATGCCTCACTATAAGATAATCTACACTACTATGCTGTGGAAACCAAGAAGTCATCCAAAATGACTTCTGCTAATCTTATGTGTTTGTTATTCTTTGCAAATGTAATAAAACTGTACATCAGCCATTTTCGACCAGTGTGCTGTGGCACATCAGTGTGCCGTGAATGGTGCACAGGTATGCCATGGGAGTTTGGGGTAATGTCACTTATTAATAGAGCCATTGAGAGATATGATCCCCATGCCAGCATGCCATGCCCCATGGTGTGCCTTGTCAGTTGTCAAAGAACTGATGGTGTGCCTTAACCATTATAACACCTTGTCAGTGTGCCATGAGATGAAGAAGGTTGACAATTGCTGCTGTACATTGTCATTGCGAATCTACCCATCTCCATCTGGTTTTTCTTTTGGTGTGTTCTGCTTTGTTGCATTATTTTTTTCCCCTTAAAACTAATTACCAAACTTTTTGAAACCACAAATGGGATAATTTACCCACAATTACCAAGAAGTTTATTTCAGCTTGGTAGGCTGCTGTACACGGCTGTTGATTTGTGTTCAGTAGGTCACATTGCACAATTTTGCTCTAACAACTGCACCACAAAGGTTCTTCATAGATTGTAAGTCTATGAAGGGGCAGGGACTTGTCCTGCTCTGTGTAAAGACTGGTACATTGGTGGATCTATGTAAATGAACAATAATAATTGACATGAATGTGTCTCAGTGAAAATGTATGTAGAAGACATTGGCAAACCAAAAGGTGAGGATAGTGGGTGGAGCCTCTGTGCCTTCCCTTTCTGTGGGTTCACCTGTCATCATTTCTATCCTGTAGTAAGTATCATGTAGGTACAACATAATTGTCTCTTGCTGTCCTGTAGCTTTGCTTAACTGTTGGCCAAGAGGATGATATTACTGTTTACTATTCTGAGGTTGCAGCTAATGGTTGCATAGGATGAAAATGCTAAGTCTGCCTCAATAATTAGAAATTGCCATTCAGATTAGAACCACTTCAGACAAAAAAACCTGCTGCCTAAGAAGATTTGAGAGAGAGCGACTACAGTGCTTGCTTACCTCCTCTTGAATCAATGAAGGCTGGTTACTTCACAAGGTCGCCTCTTCTCTCTTGGAAGTAGCATCTAACTTGCATGTTGCTCATCGTGTTTGACTCTTGCATAAACCTAATCATTAGGAAAGATTTAGCTGCAGTGGGCAGACTGTACACATGGCAGGTGTGTGCATCTACACAGTCAAACAGAGCCACCTTGCATGTAAGTTGCTCTTTCTTAAATGTAAGTATCATTGGGTGGGAATTCTGTTGTGAGTCATTATTGAATGTCTGCTTCTTTTCCTTGCAGCAGGAATTGGAAACATTCTCTTTACTCAGTAATGGCCTGTCATCCACCTTAACAAATCAGGTAGGCTTTTTTTGGTTCTCTGAACAGTTCTCCAGCAGTTCCTAGATTCTAATTTTGACTTGAAAATGGTTTACAGCCCAATCCTAACTTGCAATGGAGCAGGCAGGCCAGTGGCCTGTGCTGCATCCAGCACAAGTTTGGGGCCAACTGTGGTGCAGCCCGAGGCAAGGGGAAACTTTTCCCCTTACCCCAGGGAGAGCCAAAGCGGCCCCAGTGGGTCTACTCAGATCTGCACCACCTCAGGCCTGGAGCCACTCCATACTGCCCAGAGAATGGAACTAGGATCCGGCATAACTGCCAGGTCCTGATCCCACATCCTACTCCCCACCTGCCTGCCCCAGGGAATGCCCCCCTCGTCTCCTCCCTGCACTCTCCGCACTCCCCACCACTGCATTGGCCGAGCTTGGCCAACACAATCTTACCATGCTGGGTTTAAATCCAGCACGGAGAGACCAGCGCAACTCCTTACGCTGGCCTCCCCACCTCTTAAGTCAACACAAATGTGCCTTATGGCACATTTGCAACACCCCTGGGTCGGGACTTGTGCTGGCCTAACCTAGGGTTTAGGATTGCACCTCTAATTTTTTTTTTTAGTGGAGCGTCTATTGTGTTGGATTTGTATTTCAAGAAAGAAAGATGGAAGAAAAATAAATATTGATTCTTGTATGGGTGAGCTTCAAATACTGTCCTGCTGTGTTGTAGACTTTATTTTTAGTCAAGATTCCAGACTTCCACCTCCCCCAAGTCACCCTGGAAATGAAGTCCCAGCATGGAATGTGTTTCACCTGCCTAGTCTACATCTAACTGAGCATTTTTTTTTACTTAATTTTTTTTTAGTTATTTCACTCTTCCAGTTAATAATAAAGGTATACATTTTGGTTGAATAATTAATTTTACTTCATGTTTGTAACTGAATATATTTCATGAACTGTTTATATAAGTAGAAGTGAAATCATCATGAATTAAGATATTAAGGGTAAGGCAATGAAGTACTTTTGCATTATAATAGCTGGTGTTGTAGAAAAAGGGTTGTGTGTTCTCATTACCAGAACAATTTGACAAAACCTGGCTTCAAGCCAAAATTGTAAGTTTTGAAATGTGTGTCAGATTTAGTACCATAAAATCTAATTCAAGAGAAGCATTGCATAAAATAAGTATGCATAACTGACTGGCCTTAATAATCTCTAATGGGGAGAAATGGCTGTAAAAGAGTTTTGTAAACTTACAACTGGGTTTATTTATTTATACAGGTATTTATATACCGCCTCTCTTTGGTCATCAGATTTCTCCTCAGACTTTAATCCAAGGCGGTTTACATAGGCAGGCTGTTCTAAACCCCTGTAGGGATTTTTACAATTGAATAGTTCTAGTCTTTCATAGAACTCCTCCTTCCAGTTGGATTCCTTCCCGGTCTGGCCTCTCTCTGGCCCTTCGCCTCCCATGCTTCACTTGACGGCAACTCCTGTCTGTCACCGAGGGTCAGCTCATCAGTATATCATTGTGTCGTCAGTTCTCGGGTACTTCCGGTTGTTTCGAACTGGCAGCCTCAGATCTTCAGGCATACAAGGAGGCAGCTCTACCAACTTCTTCTTTGGAAGATTTTCTTCTAAAATCTTACACTTCAGGAACAAAAATTCCCATTGTGGGAAAATCATAGAGACAGCAATTCTTTTGTCATATTTGAGGTTTTTCAAATGTTTGTTTTCTTAGCATCTTGATTTTAAATGTGTTATATAGTGGGTCCATGTGAGTAAAGGAAGGCATAGTGATAACAGCTCAATACCTTTATTCCATCTTCAGAACAGAACCTAGCAAAATACAAGGCAAACCCCTGGCTTTTTATAGCTTTTATCTCCACCCAGACTTCTTGTGATTGGTGCAATTGAAACCTTAACTAGAGGGCCAATCGGATGGTAGGATTTCGATCCATCACCCGATTGGCCAGCCATAAGTCTGGACCAATCAGTTATGCAGGATTTTGATCCTGTATAACTTACATAACACCCCTCCCCCCAAGTACAGTTCAAATTTAACCAACATAGTCCTGTAAGTGGCGGGGCCGTACTCGCATTCGCAAAGAACGGTGTGGCGTCTGTATCAGGACCTCTGGTTCCTCAGTCAGCTCTGGGGTTGGCACATCTATGGCAGGTGGCATCTATGGCGCACCCCATAGGTACGCTGACATCTGGTGGCTCAGATAAGTCCAGGGAGGTCTCTGGTTCCTGCAGTGTCATGTCTGAACGGATGGTCTCTCCAGACTGTGGCAAGACCTGATGCTCTCCACCGGGGACTGGAATTGGCATGGTGGGTGCTGAGTCAGCCAGGTGGCGACGCATCTGGTCCACATGATGGCGGAGGGTCCGGCCTCGTTTGAGATGGGGCCAGTGATTCTAGTGATGGTTGCTGGGATCCATGCTGGACCATTCGCATAGTTCCATACATACACTGGGTCATTTGGACTGAACCCATGCACACCCTCTCGTATCTTGGAGATCGGTGGTCTTTTCAAAGTCCTGTCTGGGTGCAGCTGGTCAAGATGCGTTGTCAGGCGCCGCCCCATAAGAAGTTCAGCTGGACTGCGGACTGTGGCAGTGCATGGTGTGACTCGCTGGTTGAAAAAGAACGCTGCCAGCTGATGGTCCCATTCACCCTGGATGATGCGGGTGAGTGCTTCTTTTGTGGTTCTCACCATGCGTTCAGCTTGACCATTCGTGGATGGATGGAAGGGAGCTGATGTCACATGGCGGATCAAATACCTGCTGATGAACTCCTTGAATTCTGCTGATGTGAAATGGGCAGCATTATCAGACACGATCGTATCAGGTAGGCCGTGGGTAGCAAAGATCTTGCAGAGAGCCTTGATGACTGCCCGGGATGTCATAGCTGCTACTGGGACAACTTCTAGCCATTTGGTGTAGGAGTCCACTAGAATGAAGAAATTTTGGCCTGAAAGGGCCCGGCAAAGTCTATATGTAGTCGGAACCACGGAGTGCGAGTGGACTCCCACTGTTGTACGGGTGCTCTAGGTGCTTCTGGCTGAGACTCCCGGCAGGTGTTGCATCGATTCACCCATTCTTCGATGGCTGCATCAATTCTGGGCCACCAGATGTAGCTCCTAGCCAGTGCCTTCATTCGTACGATGCCCCGATGGTTGTCATGTAGGACTTCTAGGACCCAGTGACAGAGCTTAGTCGGAATGACGACCTGGCTTCCCCAGAGGAGGCAGCCCTTATGGTCTTAGAGTTCGTGCTGCCGGGAGACATATGCATTGAACTCTGCGTCCATGTGGTCCGTAGGCCACCCCCTCCACACCCAGTTGAGAACATGGGAAAGGGTACAGTCCTTGGCCAAGTGTGAAGCCACGTCCAACACATGGAGCAGCGGTTCTGGGAGCGATTCCAGGAGCATGAAGCCATGTGCTGGAGCCGGATTGAGTCCATGAGCAGGCAGTTGAAGGCGACTGAGGGCATCTGCATGGCCCATCGCTTTGCCAGGCCTGTACTTCAGGGAGTACTGATATGCTGCCAGGAATATGGACAACGCAGGATGCAGGGAGCCAGAATCTGTGGTGTCTGTTTATCTGGGGTGAAAAGACTCAGCAGAGGCTTGTGGTCCATAGATATCAAAAATTGTCGACCATAAAGATAGTCATGGAATTTTTTGATGCCCGCCACTATAGCCAGAGCCTCTTTGTCTATCTGTACATAATTCTGTTCAGCAGGAGACAAGGTGTGTGGATAATAGGCTACTGGAGCCTCTCTTCCATCTGGGAGTGTGTGGCTGAGGACTGCACCAATACCGTATGGAGAGGCGTCGCATGCAAGGACAATAGGAAGTGACTCATCAAAGTTAGCCAGTACGGAGTTGGAAGTGAGTAAATTCTTTACCTCTTGGAAGGCAGCATCCTCGCGGCGGCCCCAGACCCAGGGGGTCCTCTTGTCCAGGAGGCGATGGAGTGGCTCTGCCAATGCTGCCTTATGTGGCAAAAAGGAATGGTAAAAGTTCAGGAGTCCTAAAAATGCCTGTAACTCCTGGTTGGAGGTGGGGCATTCACAATAGCTCGAATCTTTTCTGGTGCAGGATGGATACCATTAGCATCGATGAAGTATCCCAGGAACTCAACTTTTGGGGTTCCCAAGATGCACTTCTCTTTCTTTACCTTAAGTCCAGCAGACTGGAAGCGGCGAAGGACCTCGCGAAGGCGACTGGCAAATTCCGAATCTGATGCCCCGGCAATCAGCACGTCATCAAAGAAGGGAATGACCCCAGGAATCCCTTTGAGGAGAATGTCCATGAGGCCCTGAAAAATTCCTGGTGCAACACAGATGCCAAACTGTAAGCGCTTGACCCGGTGGGTAACTATCGTCTGTGCCTCTGCTGTGTCATCATCCACTGGCAACTGCTGATAAGCCTGGGCTAAGTCCAATTTTCTGAAAACCTTGGAGCCTCCAAGGGAGGCGAGGAGATGGCTGATGACCGGCACTGGGTACGCATGCTGCTGGAGAGACTTGTTGATTGTACATTTGTAATCTGTGCAGATCCTCACATCCCCATTAGGCTTGAGAGGGGTAACAGTTGGAGTTTCCCAGAGTGCATGCGGCACTGGCTCTAAGATCCCTTGAGCCACAAGGTGATTATCTTGGGCTTGAGTGCAAAGGGAACCCGCCGTGCCTTCATGCAGATGGATGTGACGGCCGGATCTAGCTGCAGAGAAACCAGGGGCCAGTGTAACAGCCAAGCGTCCCCTCGAAGACCTGGGTGAACTCTTGGCAGACTGCATCAAAGTCTAATTTGCTGATACTCTGGACCCCATTCACCTGGATGCCCGGAGGATCAAACCATGAGGAGACTGGTGCGATGTCCCTCGGCGATCACCAGATCCAGGAGCCCATCAAAATGTTTATAACGTACTGAAACTTACCCATACCCCAAACAGGGACACGGTTACCCTGAAAATTCGTAAGCAAAAGTCGAATTGGCTCCAGGCTGGGGCCCTTTCTAGGGCAAATGCGCTGAGAAGTCTCTGTAGAAATAATAGAGAGCACTGATCCGGAGTCTACTTCCATTACACAGGGAGAACCTTGAATTTCTACTGTCACCTGTATCTTTTCCTTGGTTGGCAACCGGATGCTCTGGATGGGGTGTACTGAAGTAGTGTAGATCTCTTCCTGGCTGACATACCCCTGAAGAACTTTCTGGCTCCGAGCCTGAGAAGGCTTACTGCAACAAGCGCGGGCAGTATGGTCCCTCTTTCCGTAGGCCCGACAAGTCACATCACGGAACCGGCAACTCTGACATTCATGTGGTTCCCTGCAGCTGGCACAAGGGCCCTGGCTGGAGACATCGGAGACCTGCCGGACCCTGTGTCTAGGTGCTTGTGGTTCCTGGCAATCATTGTGTCTTGACATACCTTGATTAATTCGTAGCACCTCCCCTTCTTCCACATGGTCTGTGGCCGTGTCCTCATGGTGGACTGCCTTGGCTTTTCAAGTTGTGGCTGGGCTGCGAGAGGCACGAATCTCCCTTGCTGCATCTTCTGCTTTTTCAAACGCCAGCTGCTCCTTGACAGCCTCTTGAAAGGTCAGCTCTTCCTTCACAAAGAGCTTCCTCTGAATCCTTTCGTCCTGGAGGCCGCATACGAACCAGTCAAGAAGCATTTCTTCCAGGTCTCGGAATTCACGTCTTCGTTCCAGATGACGAAGCACGGACACGTAAGCTGGAACAGACTCACTGGCAGCCTCATCTCGCTTGTAGAAGGCATGGCGGCGTGCAATATGGGACGACTGGGGCAAGAAGTGATTCTGCAGGAGGCCCACGATATCCTTATAACTGGTATCCCTTAATTCTGCTGGTGCCACAAGATTCTGGGCGATTTCAAAAGTGGCAGAGCCACAGATGCTGAGCAAGGTGACCTGCTTTACGGCGGCATCTTTAACTGCGTTGGCCTCCAGGAAGAACTCAAGATGTTCTCCGTAAGTATCCCATAGCTCTGGTGACGCTGGATCGAATTCCCCAATGTGACCTTGGGTGGTCATGGTGGCAGCTCAACAGACATATGGAAGCTGGTCTTCTTTCTTTGTCTGGGGTGACAATTCCCCAGTGGTGAATCAGCTCTTGGTTCTAGCATTGTTCAGCATGGAGGAATAGGATCCCATCCTTGTTGCCAGTGTTATATAGTGGGTGAATGCAAATAAAGGAAGGCATAGTGATAACAGCTCAATACCTTTATTCCATCTTCAGAACAGAACCTAGCAAAATACAAGGCAAACCCCTGACTTTTTATAGCCTTCAACTCCGCCACGACTTCCTGTGATTGGTGCAATTGAAACCATAACTAGAGGGCCAATCGGATGGTAGGATTTCGATCCATCACCCGATTGGCCAGCCATAAGTCTGGGCCAATCAGTTATGCAGGATTTTGATTCTGCATAACTTACATACATAACAAAATGGAACACATTTTTGTTCCACTTTTCCATCTGTGCTGCTGTTGGATAATCATGTAGTGGCTGACAGCCTAATCTTATGCCTGTTTACTCAGAAGTAAGTTCCATTGACTTCAATGAGATTTATTTCCAAGGAAAAGTTCACAAGATTTCAGCATAGATCTCACAATACTGATTCTTATGGGGGTGAGAGGTTCTGTGAGGTTTGTGTGTGTCTGTATGTAGTCTGGTGGTTTTTTTTTAATACTTTTGTTTAAAAGTTAGTGGCATTTAACTTTGAATCACATGAGACTGGTAGAAAAGAACAGTTTTGCAAACATGGATAGCAAGATCTCATGTTTCATGAAATTAGCTCCAGTTACGAGACTCAGGCAAGAGAATGCACATAATACAAACAATCACACAGCTGGTTTTGCTTCAGAGAAAGGCAAAATCCCATCAGGCAGTGTTTTCAAAATGAAAGGCCCCAATCCAGCTAAATCATGACTTAAGTCTTGTTGAAATGAGTGGAACAAGTTGGTAGCAGCTGTTTTAAGTCCCATTGGATTTAATGGTCATTGAGACTGAGGGTCCAGTCTTATGCAACTTTCTAGCACTGTTGCAGCTATGCCATTGGGGTGTGCGCTGCATCCTGCAGGGAGGACTAGTCACAGAGACCTCCTCGAGGTAAGGGAACATTAGTTCTAACCATGCTAACCATGCCATAAAGCACATTTGCGACTACTCAGGTGCCACCTAGGCCAGCTCCAGATACATTGCTGGAGAGGGTAAGTTGTGCCAGGCATGTTCGCACATGGGATGGGAGAGAGTGGCAGGAGGGTGGAACAGGGATGGGGAGGGAGTGTTTTTGGGTAGGGGAGGGTTGTCTGGGAGGCCCAGGAGTGGGATGGGACCAACTGCACCTCATAGGCCATACCATAATCTCCGTCCATCTTACATGGGCTGCTCAGATTTGCACCGGTGATTTTGCTAGTGCAGATATGAGTAGCCCCATAAGGGTGGTTGGGGTGTTACACGGAGTAAGGGGGAAAATATTCCCTTACCCCTAGTTGCCTTCCAGCCACCTCCTAACTTGTGCTGGATACAGCGCAAGCCACTCGACCTGCCTGTTCCAGTGGAGGTTAGGATTGGGCTGTCAACCATGACCATTTGGGTCTGGTGAGTCTTGGATGGAGACCACTATGCTTTGAGATCTGTCTTTGAAGAAAGGCAGGCTATGTAATAAATTGGGATCCATATCTTCATTGGAAATTAATTCTCTTTCATTTAGTGCATTAGATAGTTTTCCACATTTGTTCTGTTGCCAAGCACATAGGAACTCTGTAAATCTGGTTTGCTTTGTAATTGAAATGAGACTCAGAATATGTGCACCCTGTGTCTGCACGTAGCCTTCATCACTAGAATGGCTTCTGTCAGGCTCTTGTATTCATTCTCTCTCTCTCTCTCTCTCTCTCTCTCTCCCTCCTTTTTCTGTAGCTATGTCTAGAATTCCCCCTTACTTCCCACAGATCTTTACTGAAAACCCAACTTTTCTGAGTAGCCTGTTAGAACTACTCCCTAGTCAAGAGGTTCCCAGAGTGTGCACTGCAGTACACTCAGAGGGGTACTGTGTTTGTCACTTCTTCCTGGCTCACCAGGCCAAGAATAGAGCAAGAATAGCACAATACTTCATGCAATCTTGACTTGGCTAGCCAGGAAGATGAGGCTGCATGGCACCCCTGTGAGTGTGAAGGGCACCACAGCACCAGTGAGTTTGGGAACCACTGCCCCAGTCCCTTGATCTTACTGCAGCCTAGCCTAAGTCCATGTACATGAAATTGTATATTCTTCCTCATGTTCTCTGGCACTTTTCCCCACCCCTTCTTGTGTGAGTCCATGAGGGCAGGGACCAGGTTTGCACCATGTTGATAAATGATGCTCACTACAAATCAAAGCAGCATGAGCTGTGCACAGACCCAAAGAACAAGGATAATTGGAATTGCTCGCCCTCCCCCCTGCCCCAGTCATACCCACTAGTTAATACATTACAAATGATCAACAAGAAGCTTGGTATTAACATGCTAGATACCTGAAAATAACAGTAGGTTTGAAAAGTCAAAAGCCTGTCTGAAGCTTGTGCAGAAGGGGATGGGGGAGATCAGTGCTGTATTTGGGAGCAGGTTTGTTTGTTGGAGCAGCAAAGGTTTTTTGCACAGGGTGAGGGATGTAGAGCTTCCCTGTAGGAGAAGAAAAAGCACCAGTTTCTCTAGGTAGGTATGTCTGCCTGCATCGTGAATCAACATTTTCTGAAGATTGGAGGAGAGAATTGAATGTCGGAAGCCCCACCTGTTTTGAAAATGGATTGAATGTATTATTTTTCTTTCCTGCAGACTATTTCCAATGGATTGGGCTCTGTAGATGACATTGAAACAGGTGACACTTTGTTTTTTGATCCATCGCATTTTCTTCGAGGGATTTGCTCCCTAGTCTGTTGCAACAAGACAGCAGAGTCTTCTGTCACACTAAAGTCTAACCAATTTATTTCAGCAGGGGTCTTCATGACCTACAGTCTCTGTCATCAGATAGCAATTCTTGTTCGTCTTGATGACCTGAGCTGCTTTAATTTCATGAAAGCTAAGGCCAGATTTGCAGAAACAACTATTCATGCGTGTAGCTTGGCACTAAGGTGCAGAGCGAGAGCTGGTGTAGCATCATGGCTGAGAATCGGGACTTCCCCAGTTTGAATCTCACCTCTGCCTTGAATTCTGACTAGGTGGCCTTCGGCAAACCACTCCCTTTTGATCCCCCTCCAGCTGCCATGTGAGGATAATAATACCTGTTACAGAGTTGTTGCAAAGTGAAATGTAAATGTATGTTTTACTAGTAATTGGAATGGTAGAAAATGTCCTTAGGAAAGGCAGGTTCATTCTTTCCTAGGGCATCCCTGTGCCAATTTTGGAAAGCTGGCAGTAGTACTGCGTTGGATCCTGTCCCTGCACACAGGCTACAGGAACAATCGGCACAGGCTGGAACTCCTAGTACATTTAAAATGGCAATGGAATGCACAGCCTCTGGTCCCCAAGATGCATGTTGCAGGCATACTCTAAAATTTGAGTGCTGTGAGTCAGCCACGCATCACATGTAAGAATTAAAGAAAGTAGCTGTAAGGAAAGTAACTTGAGAATATAGCTTGTCTGACAGTGAGTCACTCGGTGAAAGTCAAGCAGGCATATTGAGAAGGTGGAGGATGTGCTCCAAAAATCAAGCTGCCTTGAGCGTTGTATGTTGTTGCTTGAATGGGATCTCTATGCTGCCACCTCACCTTACTAATTCACCTTGCAGACAATTCTGTGGGTCTCCAGTGCGTTGTTACTCCTACTGCTGCCCCTGTCCCTGGCAGTGATGGCCCTGCCTTTTCACCATCCGACTTGGATACACAAGGCATGCCAGCTTCGCTTCCTGTCACTGCCCTGCTCCCTTCAACAGATACTGCTTCTGTGCCGGGGTCAGAGAGCGTGGATGACTTTGCCGAAGGAGGAGTTCTTGGGGATGAATTGGACTCAATCTTGGATTCTATTGCAGATGGATCGCAGTACCCCCTGGTAAGCGTGGATTTCCTGGAACTGTCTGTGTTGTTTTTTTCCTTGCAATCTCATGTCTTTGAGGGCCCAATCCTTTCCAACTCCAGTGCTGATGCAGCCACAATGCAGCCCCAGAGTAAGGGAAAAATGTTACCTGTCTCTGAGGAAGTCTCTGTGACTGCACTTGGTAGCTTGCTGAACGGCTAGGCAGGATTCTGAACCTTTGTCTGCAATAGACAATGAAATAGCTTGGTAAAAGAGATTTCAGTTTATTAAGTACATAAGGTTATATAAGGCAGCAAATGCTAGAGGCATAAACATCTAGGAAACATATCAGCAATAAAATACGAGCTAGCTGGCTATCTCTATTAATACCTATCTCTCACCTGGGTCAGTTACTCTTGCAGATCTCTTAGCTCCAGGCTACCTGTGAGGCCAGATGCCCATGGTGGACAATGGAGCTCACAGCGTGCAGGATGTTGCACCCAAAAACTCTGTCCAAGAAGAACCGGACACACCCCTTGGGGCACTCAATAGTATACTTCTTATGCTAATACACGTAGTACCGAGGTGACTTCATCCTTATTTAGACTGTCCAATCAGAAACTTTTGAGGACAGAACCTTATTGGAGTGGGTCTGGTTGCTAGTCCTCCTAGTTCTTACTCCTCCCAACTGGAGATCCATAGCTGCATTCCATTCCAGTGTCCCTCAGTCTACTGAGGTGTTAAACATTCCAATGGGTTGTAATTCTTGTTGTCTGTCCTTTCTGGCCAGCAAAGGAGAGACAACAATCTTTTTGTTTGTTTACTCACATTCTTGCAGCTAGGAACTGCTAACCACTTCTCCGTTACTGACTTAGTTTGGTTCAGGCTTCACATGCTAACCTAGGCATAAACTGTACATATTCATGACAAGGATGCAGCACACATCCTGTTGACCCGGCTGCATCAGCACTGGAAAATTGGATAGGCTTGGGCACCTGAGCACTAGATTATTTTTGCATTTATTTTTTCCTCTGTTTCTGAATTTAAAGTATCTGAAGAGATTTCTATTAGCTCATGAGCTTCCCAGAGAGAACAGAGTATGTCCTGTTCTGCTGTGAAGTACTATGTTTCACCTCATGTATGCAAAGGGCCTGTGTGGATGCAACTCTCCCAATTGTCTAACACAGTGGTTCTCACACATTTAGCACCGGGACCCACTTTTTAGAATGAGAATCTTGTCAGGACCCATGAGAATCTTGTCAGGAAGTGATGTCATGACTGGAAGTGACATCATCAAGCAGGAAAACGTTTATCAGTCCTAGGCTGCAATCCTACCCACACTTACCCAGGAGTGAGTTCCATTTACTAGCACTGTTAAAAGAATATGCATAGTAGCGTGTTAAAAGTACAGGTCTGTAACATCTCATAGTCACATATCATGGTAGCATCAAGTCTAATCTATTAAAAATAAAATATTGAAAAGAATGGGGATCCACCTGAAATGGGCTCGCGACCCCCCAAGTGCGTCCCGACCCACAGTTTGAGAAACACCATTTAAGTAGTAGTAGTAGTAGTAGTAGTAGTAGTAGTAGTAGTAGTAGTAGTAGTAGTAATAATAATACAGGTATTTCTATACCGCCTTTCTTGGTCCTCAGATTTCTCCTTAGACTTTATTCAAGGCGGTTTACATAGGCAGGCAAATTAAATCCCCGTAGGGATTTTTACAATTTGAAAGAAGGTTTCTGTCTTTCAAGAAACCACAACATTCAGATGTTTCTTTCTTGATCTGGTCGCACATTCTGGCCTCCATCCTCCCACGCTCAGAGCAGATGGAATAGCTCGGATCAGCTTGTCAGCTGCTTCAAGGTCGCACGGTGCCGGTGGCCTCGAACTGGCGACCTTCGGATGTTATCTTCAGGCAAATGGAGGCTCAACCCTCTAGACCAGACCTCCTGCCCAGTCTGTAATAAGTACAGTAATAAGTCCCTGTCCCTCAGTCCCTGTCTTCTGTAGTGCAAATTCTCCTCCTCCCATCTTCACTGTGGTTTATGTTGCATTGGCATCAGTGCTGATCACACATAAAACCGACCGGGGTTCCCTCACTTTTTTCAAAACCTGGTTAAGACTGAACCTTGGTGTTAGGAATGTGAAGGCCATAGCCAACTGGCAGAGTTCATGCTGTATATGCAGGAGGTCTGGAGTCAATCCCTAGCATTTCCAGGTAAAGAAAAGAAGCTACTGACAGGCTGGTCAACAGCTTGTAGTCATGTTTTTCTCTGCTGCTCCTTGGCCTGCACTGCTCTGGACCCACCTAAACTCTCTTCTGTATACCATTGGATCTTTGTCCCTGCCTCCCCTCCACCGTCTGGTATATGGTGCCTTGGTATGACACTTGGTTTGCCTGTATTTGGATTATTAGGATTAACCTTGATGCCAGTGTAGTAATAACAGGTGTGAGGGGCAGGATTTATGCTCTTGAAGACAGGGATTGTGTGAGTCTGTCCCCAGTCTTGGGATGATATTGCTTCCATATTGGGGAAACAAGCTGTGTGAACTAACTTTAGATTTTGTGTGTATGATTTTGGTTTTTTTCTCTCCCATCTTTTACGCTTAAAAATGTGTTTTATCTTTCGCACTAAAGTCTCTAGTCCAAGGTGCCATCCCTGCCAACCTGCCTAGTGAGATGCCTCAGCTGATCCCCGTGTTTCCAGGTGGTACTCCACTGCTCCCTCCTGTGGTGACAGCCAACATTCCCGTCTCCACACCACTCCCTCCTGCCTCCTTTGGCCTTGTGATGGAAGCGACCAAACAGCTCTCCTCCTCCTCAGTGCTGGATGCCTTTGAATCGCCAGTGGGTGGCAGTGGCAGCTCCCCTTTGGACTCATTGGATTCACTAGACCTTCTTCCATACACAGAGTCCAGGCTTGATGTGCTCGATACTTTTGGAACTAGTAGGGGATCACTGGATGCGCTGGATTCCTTTGCTGTTGGTAGGTATGGAATTTGTGGGAGTCATGCTCTCTTCTCACTCAGGAAAAATCAGTGCTTCTTTGAAATTCCATACTTGACTTTGAGCATTCTCTGTCAGGGATCTACTACTCTAGGTTCACCTTCCATGACCCTTTGCTGCCATCTGACCAACTGATTCTCTCTTCCACCTCTGACAAGACCAGTCAATATCAGTAGCCCCTAGCTTGCCTCCCATTCTTGCATTGCCTGTTGTAGTGGTGGACCTGCAGGGAACATCCCTTCTGTACTACTGACAGTTAGTCATGTTAAATAGTGGCAGCAGATCATTGCATTATAGACAGGGTGTCCGGATACAATGGACAGAGTGCCTATACCTTTAAACATTGTATAGAAGTGGGAATTTTGGCAGGTGCAGCTCAACATGGAAGGATTTAAAAAGCTGCACCTATCAAAATTCCCTCTAGTATACAGTGGTTTAAAGGTATAGGGACTCTGTCCTCCATTGCATCTGGTCATCCTGATTATAGATTGAGGGAAAGATGGTAAAGAATTACATGTGGGCTAGTACCATCAATGAATAACAAGATGGGGATGAGAGGGTGCCTATCTTTAACATCAAAGGGGTTGAATGGTGGAGGATTGTTTTCACATGATCCAATGCAGATTTGGGAGGGCCTCTATCAGAAAAGCTTTCTCTGGCAGTGAGGTCCAACAGACTAGAACAGTGTTCTTCAGCCCTGGGGTCGGGTCCCCAATGGGGTCATGAAGCCTCAGTTGTGGGATCACGACAACTTATGGGACTGAAAAAGGTTGAAAACCACTTGACTAGAGCACCACCAGCTAAAGGTGTAGGCATCTGTTGTACGCCTTCAGGTA
This sequence comes from Tiliqua scincoides, assembly GCF_035046505.1. Classification (NCBI taxonomy): domain Eukaryota; kingdom Metazoa; phylum Chordata; class Lepidosauria; order Squamata; family Scincidae; genus Tiliqua; species Tiliqua scincoides. Next base: position 58,457,625 of record NC_089827.1, read on the forward strand.
CCTGGAGATTGTGTCACAGTCCTGCTCAGGTTCTTGGCAATTGTGCTAAAATAGCTTTCACTAGTGCCAGGCTTCATGGTAACTTTTTCTGCTTGCTCGAATAAGAATATCTGGTTACAGTGAACAGTGCTGGGAGGGTTTAACAGGGGCAGGTAGTGGGTGAATAGGGTTCCAGAAGAGGGGGTCCCTAGTCTCTTTTTATTGATTGATTGGTGAGGTTATAGCATGAAAAGGTTGAAGACCACTGGATGAGAACATCTGTGTTCGTGAAAGCCCTATCCTGGGGCTACTTAAAAATGCAGACAAGGAATAAAATCTACTGGGTTTTCCCATGTAGGCCCCATTGAAATGAATGAGAACTTTGCAAGGGCATGACTATGATATTTTTAAAGTTAGGTTCTGTATTGAAAGAACTTGCCAGTTGTTGAAGGAATGTGGATCTTTGGTTTCTGCTGCCTCTTGGGAAATTCAGAAAGAGTTAAGCTAGTTTGTGAGAGTTTTTGGGCTGGTGCTCTTACAGCTGACAGCCATGTGTTACATTAGAAAATGGTCTTTAGTTCTCTCCTTTTCTTTTCTTCTCCTTAGAGGAAACCAGTGCCCAAGAACCACAGCAACCTGCCAATATCCAGAAACCACCACCTGTGGTGAGTTGCTGCTTATCTCCAGATTGGGAGAGGGAAAAGAATTAGTCCTCTGTGCTATTCTTCCAAAACCTTCAATGAAAAATACAGTGCAATTTCCAGGTCTGGATAACCAGATTTTACCCAACTATTCTGCCCAAGGGGCCTGATATGACAGCATTTCCTCATTCTTCTATGCCCCCATCCTAGAATTTGTTGGAATGCTAATCAAATTCTGTTTTGAGTTGGTCATAAGGTTTTGGAATATGTTGAAATTTTTCTCCATAGAATTCTGGCAGAGTAATCCTTCCTCTTTCCATGATTCATAATAATTGAGGAGGGTGTTTGTGTTGGTTTGTTCTTTCCAAAATGGACTTTACATTCACACACTCTTCCGTCGCTTCCCTTTGCTTAGTAGCAACAGTCCTCTTTAGGGTGGTATTTTGAAACTTGGGAACCCTATAAGAGGTAGTGGACAATATCTCACTAGTAGCTAGAGATGCGTTTGTGTTGACTTTTGTAAATGGTTAACTTTGCCATTGGTACCAAGAACGCCTTCTTCCTCTGAAAAAGAAGCAATGGCCATTTCTAAGTTAGGTTGCTTCTGGTTGTCAGATGTCTTGCTCATCTGGGAATTGAAGAACCCCAAGAGAGGAGAGCATCTAGTTGTCTGTGAGGCTTAACAAACCATTGTTGTTATCTTTCAGACCAACCACAGTGGACCAAGTCACACAAGTTCACAAGCCCCCAAAGTGGTAGAACTGCTGATGTCTCAGCCAGAAGCGGTGATGCCCAACACAGCCCTGCTGGTGAAGAATCCACTGGCATCCACTCACATCTTCAAACAAGCCTGTCACATCTGCTATCCCAAAACAGGTTATCTGCTCATGATGATGTGGGCCAATTACTGCTGGCAAAATCGGGCACTTGTTAATCTTGTCTTCCCCTTGTAGGGCCCAAGGCTGGTGATTATACCTACCGAGAAGGTCTGGAACACAAGTGCAAGCGAGATGTGCTTCTGGGAAGACGCCGTAACTCAGAAGACAAAACCTGGAAGAGAATCCGGCCACGCCCAACCAAAACCAACTTTGTGGGATCTTATTATCTGTGCAAAGGTTAGTTGGAAAGGGGGTATGGGGAAATGCAATGATGTGGGTCCTGTTCCAGCAGAGAGTTCCATGCAATTTGTGCTGGAGTGAAGAAGGTGAAGCTGCTTCTTATAAATCTGGTTGGCTTTTCTTTTGATCTCCCCATCACTTTTACATATGCACTGTTTCATGAAAGACTCTGTAAATTTAGGGGGAAGGTGTCGAGATACAAGAGGAGGCAGAAAGTCTGCATAGCTGTTCATAGGAATTCTGGTATTGTGCTAAGCCAGTGGCTTTCAAATGGGATTTCAGGGAACTGTGGGTCCCTTAGAAGCTTATCAGAGTTAAAATTGGTAATAGTAGGCAAGTATCCCCTAAATAAACTATCCATCTCAATTGATTTTTCCCCAATATGTAGCTCTAGGAAAGAGTTTTAGGTGCAATTGAGGTCACTTGGTTCTTGTGGGTCAACAATAATGCGGATAGGTAGGGTGACTGAAAAATTAGTTGGGGGGAACAAAGGGATGGCAAAGATCAATATTGGGGAGCTGTGCAGTATAAAATTTTTGATATACTGTGTCTGGAAGCTGAAGAAATGATTGGGAAATATTTTGGGAGTCTTGTTACCCCCTGGAAGTCATTCCTGCCAACAGTAGGCCTGGCCAGCACCCTGCATGAACCTAGTGAATACCCTCCAACAGACCCCAGGATCTTCAGCAGGTGTGAAAGGGCTCTCTGAAGCTAAAAAGTTTGAACATAATTGGGGAGGGGGGAGGAATCAAAGTACTTGTGGAAGATAAGAGTTTCACTTGCGGCAGCTACGTGCTGCACTCCTTCCATTCATGGTGGAGGAATTACTCTTGTCTCTTTTGAACACTAATTTACTCATTTTTCCCCCAGCATCACTGGTTATCTCTGCACTTTCAAAAATTCCACATTCTGCTAGTTATTATTTCATTCTGTAATATGTGCATAGAGTGCTCCATTGGAAATTTGACTGCTTTTATCCATCTGGCTGTCACTGTGGTGCACTTAATGGTGATAAAAACATTGTGGCTCTCCCATACCACTTGGCTGCAATAGAGGAAGTAAGTATGGAGAAGGTGGCACTGAAGTGCAGCCCAGTTTTCTCATTGGGAAAGCAAAAGGGCACAATCCTAACCAGGTCTAATCAGATGTAAGTCCTATTTTGTTCAATGGGGAAAGTGTGGTTAGGATTGCAGCCAGTGTTTATTCTGGACACAGGTACCCACTGTGTTCATCCCTGAATGATAATTTCAGTGGAATTGTTGAAGGTACAACTAGTTCTTCCTGGAATCTTGAAATTGGGTTGGACATCAAACTGCTGGTGGACTGCAAAGGCCTCATAGCGATGGGAATTTTTCCATTGGGAGTTGCACTGAAATAATGTGAATGCACTTAATTAACTTGACTGTCATATTGAAGTTTTAATTCCATGTCATTTAGTGGGAGACTTCTCCACACCACACAATCCAATGCATGCTTCCTCAGAAGTAAGTCCCACTCTGTTCAATGGGACTTACTCCCAGGAAAGTATGCCTAGAATTGTAGCCTGAATCACCCGTGCTGCTTCTACACCCAAGCTTTTCTTCCTCCCCTTTGGGTCCAGCCTTGCTTAGCCAGCAAGGTTTGAATAACTTAGTCTCTGATAAAGATGATCAGGGATGTATTCTCAGGATGCAAGGCTTAGCCTAGTGGAGGCTTCGTGCATTCTTTGTTTTCTTTTAAATGCTTGTTAAATGTGGGGGCAAAGGGGGGGGCAAGAAGATAAGATGAGGGGTAGCAAGAGCACCTGGTTCTGATCCCAACCTCCACTCCGTGTGTGGTGGTGTGATGTTTATTGCTTTGTAGATATGCTTAACAAGCAGGACTGTAAGTACGGAGATAACTGCACCTTCGCGTACCACCAGGAGGAGATCGACGTGTGGACAGAGGAGCGGAAAGGAACCCTCAATCGTGACCTCCTCTTCGACCCACTGGGCGGGGTCAAACGCGGCAGCCTGACCATTGCTAAGATCTTGAAGGAACACCAGGGCATATTCACATTTCTCTGTGAGGTATGGATTAGTATAAGCACAAAATGTCCTTTCAACTGCATTCCTCTGTCTTGCTTGTTCTAAATCAGGGGTGCTCAAAGTTTTTGGCAAGAGGGTCACATCATCTCTCTGACACTGTGTCGGGGGCCAGGGAAAAAAAGAATTAATTTACATTTAAAATTTGAATTAATTCATATAAGTTTGCATAAATGAATATATTAAAGATGAACTTATATGAATGAATAAAGGTCTTGCAATAGCTCAGGGCCTATAAAGGGCCTTGCACAAAGCAAGGCCAGCCTTTCCTTTGCTGCCGCTATTGCGTCACAGACGTGAAACAGCAAGCAGTGGAAGAAGCCCTCATCCCACAGCTCACGCGAGAGGTCAAACAATCGCCCTCATGCTGAGAGCAGTTGCATTGGGCCAGTGTGGGCTACAACAAATCTCCAGAGGGGCAGAGGCTCACTGGAGACTGGGGGCTCCCTGAGAGCCGCATTGAGAGGCCTCGAGGGCCGCAAGTGGCCCCAGGGCTGGGGTTTGGGCACCCCTGTTCTAAATGAACAGGTAGAGCATTGGCTGATTTGCCTTGCCTAGAATTCTGCCCAGTGCTGGCATAACATGTGTTTGCATTTTGAGTAAAACCTCAAAATGCCACATATTCGCTTTCTCTCTGCATTCTGGGTTGCAGCTCAACTCATTGTTTTTGAAGAGACATAGGCAAATGGCATGCATCTTAGAATCCAGGTTCGAATCCCCCCTCAGCCATGAAGCTTCCCGGGTGACCTTGGGCTAGTCACTTTCTCTCAGCCTCACCTACTTCACAGGGTTGTTGTGAGGACAAAAGGAGGGGAGCAGCTGTGTACACCACCCTGAGCTATTTGGAGGAAGTTGCAGTATAAAAATGTGAAAAATAAAATAAAAAATCTGCTGTCTAGTTTATGACCATTGACCCTGATTCGTTTTCCAGTAGTGTTTTCCATTAGTGTTTTCCAGTAGTGTTTCCAGTAGTGTTGAGGAACATGAAACGGAAGCATTCCTGTCTTTCACTTGTGCAATGGTGCATGTTTCCCAGCCCAGTCCTATCTAACTTTCCAGCACCAATGCAGCTGCAATGCAGTCCCAAAAATAACAAATGTTCCCATACCTTGTGACTGCCCTCCCACCCCATTGGCATGGCTGCATCAGCCCTTGAAAGTTGGACAGGGCTCTAAGAGAAGCACCCTCTTCTCTCAAAGGCCATTTGTACTGAGAGCCATTGAATATCAGTAGATGCAGTGTTTGTGCCTGGCTTTGGGAGACCTGAGGACATGTCCTAATGGAAGAGCTTGCATAAATAGCAACCTTCCAGCCTCAATTCCTCATCTGTAAAATGGAAATAACAGTAAAGTATGTTAACAAGGTAGTTGTGAAGATGGTTTGAGTGAAGACTACACTGTAGTGAAAGGACTATAGAAATCATTAGCAATAATAACCTCTAGAAATGCTTTATATTTTTCCAGATCTGCTTTGATAGTAAACCCCGAATTATCAGCAAAGGGACGAAGGACTCACCAGCGGTGTGCTCCAATCTCGCTGCAAAGCATAGTTTTTATGATAACAAGTGAGTGAGTTGGACTTTTATGCAGCAAGGAATTTTACTTTTTTTCCAAGACTTCTATCCCATTTTTTCATGAGATTACCAAAGTGGCTTGCGATAATTAGAAAGAAAAGGTGAAAACACATTAGAAGCCAGTTATAAAAAGTAAATTAAGCTAGAAGGGAGTTAAGAAGCTGTTCCAAACAAGGTCTGTAGTCTGCCTGAAAGCTATAAGAGAGGGAGCTAGTCAGATGCACAGTGGGATGGCAATCCACAGGCAAGGTGCTGCTATGGAAAAGGCCATTTCTCTCTGTGTTAGTGGCAGGCTAGAAAGAAGGGGCTCTCCTGGTGAGCCTCCTCTTGCAGCAAGGCTGGCAGGAACCTCTGCCAGTCACTATGAAATGGACCATTGATTTGACTCAGTGTAAGGCAGCTGCTCGCTCAATCCTTTGTACTTTTTCTCACTGTATATGTGAATACTGACCTAGATCTTTTGCAATTACATGAGCTTTGGGCTGGATGTCCCCAGTTCAAATCTCAGTGCAGCTGCAAATTCAGTGGGTGGCTCTAGGAAGGGAAAAAGTGCTTTTCTGTGTGACTTTCAGGGTGCGTGCATGCGTGCGTGTGTTTAGGTGTCTACCCTACTTCTAAAGTAAGGTATGAGTTGTATCTGAGATTATAAACAAAAGCATTGTATAAATGGGTTAGTACTGTGAACAAGTTGTGAATTGCTGTTCCTCTCTTGGTTGCAGATGTCTGGTGCATATCGTTCGTTCCACCTCTCTGAAATACTCCAAGATCCGCCAGTTCCAGGAGCACTTTCAGTTTGATGTGTGCCGGCACGAAGTGCGTTACGGTTGCCTGCGGGAAGATAGTTGCCACTTTGCTCATAGCTTCATTGAGCTCAAAGTTTGGTTGCTGCAGCAGTATTCTGGTGGGTGTGCTACTTGGCTTGTGGGCAGGAGGGAGACTGGACTGAGGAATGGCTAGGAGGATGCTGGGAGCATATGAAAATTCTACATATGCGATGCTGAATTGGGAAGGATAAGAATGTTCTTATCCAATTGTCGGATAAGTGTTGTAAGTGCTGGGCAAATATAAGCTCCACATTGAGTTGGGTGGATGCAGTCACTAGCTCTGCCTTGTAGTCTGCATGCAGGTTGAAGCAACTGGACAAAGGGCTCTGGGTCATCTTGTAGTGGGATATTAACAAAAACAAAATGTGGAGTTATTCCCATTAGTAACCTGTTTTTCCCTTGCCCTGGTTTTTGTTTGTTTCATTTTCCCCCGGTTAAGGCAGGGGCATTCCTTCACCAATGGGATTGTCCCTTACTCTGGATGGAGGTAGGGCTAACGAAAAAGGCGGGTGGAACTCCTTGAGCGCAGGAATTGAGTTCAAACAGCATTTCCAGGAGGTTGTTTGAATTAGCTCTATATGTCTCTTCTATCACCCCAGGAATGACGCATGAAGATATTGTTCAAGAATCTAAAAGATATTGGCAGCAGATGGAGGCACATGCCAGCAAGGCTAATAACAATATGGTAAGAGGCTTCGAGAGAATTCCTATGACTCTTGGACTTGTGCTCATGTGAACCCATGTCTTCTTTGGTCAAAGTCAACTAACAATAGGAACTCTAGGAACAGTTATTCAGGAAGACATACCTGATTTCTGTACACACATGTGCAAAGCATGCACAAATGGTTCCTCTTTCTCCCCCTCCCTCACCCCCATGGTATGTTCACATGAAAATGGTGTCCTCACTCCCTCTTATCTATCTCCTCCCTCCTTCAGAACAATACAGGGATTAGTGTGTGTTTTACAGGGTTGTTTTTTGTTTTGTTTTTTACTAAAGTACCATTTGTTTCTTCTCTCTCTGAGGCTACAGTCTTTAATGCACTGTAGGACACAGTGAGATGTGCTTCTCAGAAAACACGCATAGGATCACACTGCACGTGTACAAGATCTGATCTGGAATTGAACTGTCTGGCCTTGATGCAGGTTCCAAGGAAGATTTTCCTTGGCAATTTTCCTTGAGATTTTTCTGTAGCAAACTCACAGGGGTACTGCAGGATGTTCCCGGCAGCCTCTTCTTACCAGCTCTCCCACTCACCACCATCTTGGATTGTGCGATCCAAGATGGTGGTGCCTGGGAGAGCTGGGTAGAAGAGGCCACCAGGGACATCCTGTGTTACCCTTGTGAGTTCACTGTGCCACCCTTAGATGCCGGGACACAGTTTAGGATCCACTGTTCTGCATTCACAAATAGCTTTGTACTGCAGTGGAGGACATATTCAGCAGAACAGGGGATCCCATGACCATGCGTCTTCAACTATAGGATACATGTATCCTGCCCAAAGCATGTTTTCTTGTGATTGTTCATTAACAGTGTCAACACTGAGCATATTTCCTACTTTGCTATTTCTCCCTCATTCCCCCCCCCCCAGCTTGTTTTGCTGATTATACATGCTGGCATCTGCTGTGAAACCAAACAGGACACAACCACAGTCAGGAAACCAAGTCCAGAGGCTGTGTTGCCTAGAAACAGTGTTTTGGATGAATAGCTAAGAACATTCATTTGAATAGTGGGGTTAGGTCACAACATTAATTCCTGGAAGATTATTGGTGCAGCAATGCTATTGATCTGCCGGCTGCTGTTTAGAGGCCAAGTGGCAGCTTTGAAAGTACTGTGTTGTGGTTTATAAGCTGCTGTTCTCCTCCCTGGTGGCATTTTTACAGGATTGGAGAAGTGCCTAGCTAGTGAGTAACAAAAGAAACCCAACCCTACTGTCCAGTTAAACCAGCTTATGGATTAGAACATAAAGTTTTTTGCCCTTTTAATTATTTGCAGAAGGTGTGACTGGTAAAAAGAGGGAGGAGGGTAGACCTTACCTCCACCCACCACTTTTCAAAGCATGAACTGGATGGATTAAAATGGTAAATTCCACTTCCTTACCACTAGGTGTCTCAAATTCCTTCTGTCAGCCATTTTCCATATAGGAGACTATGTTCTGGTTTGACCCCTGCACATTATGTTGATTGGGGCTTGATGCTACTATAGCACGCAGGGCACTTCTACAAACTGTGTGGCTGCCTTTGATAGGTTTTTGTTTTTGGTAGCTGCATCCCTGTACTGCTCTAGAAATGGCCCAGACAGTGCGAAGGGTTTGCTGTAGTATTAGATGGACACCTAGGTGAGTAGGGACAGGGCCTAGGATTGGGGTCGGCAACCTGCCATTCTGGAGCCGCAAGCGGCTCTTTGAGCCTTCGGCTGCGGCTATGTGCATGGCCAACCCATCCCGGGGGAGGGGCTTGCCCCTCCCGCGACGCAGCCGCCGCTCACCAGCCCGAGCCGAGGGCGCGAATGACTGGCGGAGCAGGTCCTCCGCCGAGAGCGAACCCCCACCGCACGTTCCAAGCCACAGCCCGAGCACACGGGCTGCAGCTGCACCCCATTGGAGAGGGGGCGAACCACTGGCGGAGCGAGCCCCTGCCCCCACCGCCGCATGTTCCCTCCTGCCGGAGCCGCAGCCCGAGCCTGTGCGTGTCTCCTCAGAAGTAAGTCCCATTGAACACCCTGATGATCCCCCCTTCCCACAAGCAGCCCTGACCCCAGGGAGCCAAGGCAAAAGCAAGCAATGGAATGCAGCTGCTCTCTCCTCCTCCCAAGCTCAGAGCACAATCCTGTGCGGGTCTCCTCAGAAGTAAGTCCCATTGTGCTTGCTCCCAGGAAAGTGTGCACAGGATTACAGCCTTCAAACTCCCCACTGAGCACCCCCCCCCCCCGTCACTCACTCACACTCTCACTGCTCCATTTCCTTCACTTGGAAACTTGAAAGGGGTTTGGAGACCCCTGCACCAGATGGTATTCTGTATATGTTTGTATACTGTATGTGTAACATACTGTATATGTAGCACCAAAGCATATTTCATGGTTGTGAAGTAATCACTGTTAGTATGCCTTTTATTTTATGCAGTTTTGAACTCTTAGCTTGTTTGTTCAGGAGCACTTTTGTGAACAGTGTTAAGTAGTACTAAGTGGTCTTGTTCAGAGGTAGTATTGTGTGGAAAGGCATTTACAGAAGTACAGAAGTAAATGACAGTAAAGAATGACAGTATCCTTCACAAGCAGTTCACCTGTGCACAATCTAAAACTGTTGTTCTCCAACTGTGGGTCTGGACCTGATTTTTAGTGGGACCTCTAAGAGGGGAGTGTATTATATAACTGGGACCTATAAGAGGGGAGCGCAAACTATATATGCAGTGTTATCTTCATTTTAGATGTCAAAAGGGTTTTGTGGCTCCCAAGGTTTTCTTTTTTCCGGAAAACGTGTCCAAATGGCTTTTTGCGTGTTTAAGGTTGCCGACCCCTGGCCTAGGAGAAGGGGTAAAGGGGGTAATTTGTACCTGGGCCCAGAATCAGAAAGGGGGCCCAGGAGCCAAAGGAGGGGGCCCAGAAAGTTCCTGGGATCTGACATTTTCCTATCTCACCTGAACTCGCTGCCTGCGCATGATGCCAGGGCACAACCATGTACATGCAGGGTTAACTACTGCTGCAAGTCATGCACACCAGGTCCAGGAATGCTCTTTGGCTTGTGGATCCCATAACCATGAAGGAGTGTATAGAAGCTCAGGGACCCAGCTGTGGGGCTAGAGCTGCTGCAGAAGTTCATTTTGGTCCATTCGAGTGTGAGCCTAAATACGATGATGCTAATTTGCTGCAATGGATTTTCTCTATTTCAAAGATTTTATAGAGACGTAGGAGTGTGTTTGGTTTTCAGTATCACTTTATTTAGCTGCCAATGCCACATGGTCAGGTAGACATGGGCTCTGCATCAAGAAGCCTAGTAGACCTGGGCTCCAAAGAATATTGTGGTTGTCAGCACCCTCTGTCTACCCTATTTTGCCCCCCCCAGTCTGTCTGCTCCCACTGCCCCCCCTTTTGTACAAGAACTTTTGTACCCCCTGATAAAATTCCTCTCATAGGCCCTGAATAGGGATTCTGGTTAGGCTGGGGCTATGAGTGGGTAAGCAGCAGCAGCTTGTTGGCAGAAGATGCAATGGTTGCATTTGACTGTTTATCGCCACTGATTCATTTAAATTTCCCTGTGATGATCATAGGAGCCCTGATGCTTGTGTCTCCCTCCTCTTACCCAGTCTGCCTCTATTTCAAGCCGAAATTGGTAGACTCCATTGCACCACAAGGACAAAGGCAGGTAAAGAAGATTGTTCTCAGAAGTATCCCCCACCCACCCACCAAATGAGGCAGAACATTCCCCTGAAACTGAACCAATAGCACGTAACCCAGGATTGGGAGGACAGGGCTAGGTTCTGGCAGAATTTAGCCAACCACAGGTGGATACAGAGTTTCAAACTCAAAAGAGAGTTTGTTCAAACGAAGAAACAAACAAGGGGAGGTTGTTGGATAGTGCATGGAGGAAAGAAGAAAACAGGCAGACTTGGGAGATGGCTTGGGCGTTGGCAGTGCCCAGGTGTGGATCTTGGCAAAAATACAAGTAAGCAATTACAGGCAAACCTAAAAGCAAAAATAATTCCCTATCTATATCTTACTGTTCCCTAACTGCACTTACTCCAGTTGACTTGAAGAGTCCTTCATACCTCTCTGTTCTCTGGGACATGAGCGAGAGCTTAGCCACCTGAGGGGGCCTGATCTCAAAGGGACAGTCCAGAATACATTCAAACATCCTTGGGTTTGAGGAGGCGGGGCCAAGCAGTGCATGAGCAGCAGATTCCAGAGCTCTTGGAATTAGTCTGTTTCTTCCTTATTTTTTGTGGATTCAAGGAAATCCAAGGACAAAGCCAGGAGAGGTTTTGTCATCCTGACAATATAAAGTGTCTCAAGAAGGTCAGAGCCTGGCTGGGGGGGCTTTCCTCCCAGGACACAGCCCTTGAGGTAGATAAGGAGAAATGGCAAAATTCACCACTAAGCTATGAAAACCCCTGCGGTGATACTATCTACGAAAGAAGGAAATTGGGAGATCAAAGTAAGTGCTGACTGTATTATGCAAATCTCGGCTTCAAACAATTGGTATTGGATACAAATTTTACTAGACTTTATCTTGGACTATTTTGGACTGTTTAAATATGCGGAAGGATACTGAGCGGCGAATTGACTTTGTTTAGTCTGAAGGTCTTGTATTTCACATTCCACAGTAAAAAGAGCTGCTTATGACATCTAGTGGATTAAAAGAGAATTGCAAAGGGAAAAATGTTGGAGGAAGAATGGGGAAACCTCATGGAAGAAAAATTACAAACTTTAATTCTATTGAGTCGTCAGCAAGGAATTCGACTTTTACAAATTTAAATCAGTGTGAAAATCTTAAGTCAAAAGATAAATGAACTGAGTGACACAAAAGAAAAAAGCGTAATGGAGAAGATTATTGATCAACAACCTGGAAGAGGAACTTTGATAGAGTTGCAGACTGATGGAACAACTCAGAAGACAAGTATTCAGATGTCATCAGATCAGAGCGGAAAAGAAACAATTGGACTGACAGGCATAGAAATCGATCATGAGAAGGAGAGGATCTGCCAGAATTTGGATTTGATGGAAGTAACAAGAAGAAGCTGGAAGTAACAAGATGTTTATTAAAGCACCAATTGTGGAGAAAGATTTATGTGAAGTTTACTAGGAAAAAGAGATGGAAGAAATGTAAGATATTAAGATGAGTGGACAGAATTTGAGATGAGAAGAATTGATATTCAAAACAGAGTAATGATTTGGTAGATATTTTTATATTTGAAATAAGAGATATGTTAGTATTTTATAGGTAAATTTAGAAGAATTAGAATTGGAATTAAAGTGTTTGAGATTGCTTTGGAATGATGATATGATAGTAAAAATGGTTAAATTTGTATGTTAAATATATATATGTAATTGAAAATATACTTGGGGATAAAGTTTAGAGATAGTAAAAATGGTTATTAGTGTGGTAAAATAATAAGTGTTTAATTTTTAGAAAGGGAAAGGTAGATAAGGATTTTATATATCATATAAATCAACATATATTAATAAAACGTATTTTGTATGTTAGGTATTGGAAGGAGTCTAGAAGGTTGATATAAACAGGAATGGTAGAAATGATGATATAGAAAGTATAAGAAGTATATAAGTATAATATAGGGTATGTAGAGATAATTATATATTTTCTATTTCTTTTTTGGTTTATTTAATTTTCTCCCTTATTTTTTAGGTTAATGAGGGTTAAAAGTAGAAGAGCAGATTAGGAATGTAGAATGATGTATTAAATAATTTGGTAGATGATGTCCTGCAACCTCTATTGTTTGTGGAGTATGTGTTTGTAGTGTATGTTTGTGTGTATTAATAAATATTATTTAAAAAAAACAAAACACATCCTTGGGTTTGATCTTAAAAAACCTAGTTGTTGGTATCACTGGTGTGTCATAAGCTATCAGGTGTTATTCCTGAAGTGAGGAGCTCCTCCATTAAATCAGAATGAGGCTTGGCTAAAGACAACCAGTGTTTGTGGCTGAGCTGAGATCTGCACCAGGCCTTTATGGATCATCACTTATGTATAATGTTATATATTTAATTGAACACATGAAGCTTTTTTTGTATAGAATCAGACCATGTATTGCATGCACTAACTTTAAGAAGCTGTCTGGCGTGTCTGGGAGGGTCTTTTCAAGCTGTTCCTGGAGATGCCAAGAATTTAATCTTGGTTCTGCATACAAAGCAGGTAACATACCTCTAAGCTAAGGCCCCTCCTTGATGGCCATTCTTATTCCACCCTTTCTCCAAGATTCTCATGGTTTTCTAGAGTCCTCTTACCCAATGAGGTAGAAGTTGCTAAAGGGAAAGACTTTCATTGGCGGAAATGACATAAGGGGAAAGGGTGGCAAAGCCCTCTGCTGTCACACAGATCGCCCTTTAAATTGCAAACTGAGTTGTTGTGTTGCCATTTCTATGTTTTGTTTACTAAATGTAAAAAAGAACAGCATATCTAAAATTAGATGGTCATCTAGTCTAACTGTTTCAGTGACGATACAGGTACAGTCTTTAGAAAGGCAATTACCAAATTATGGTTCAGGATCCCCTAGGAGTGGATCATGAGAATGCTAGCTGGTGACATTGAACTATGCAGTATATGGAGAGTTAGTGGGGTGCAGGGTCCAGACTGCTGGTTAGAAGTAGCCAGCGGGCATCTTAGGCAATGACAGAAGTGTGGGTCCACTTAGCACTGATGTTCTAAAATGTTAAGTGTTCTGGGGGCATATCAAGAATATTATATTCTTTGTTGTTGCAGTCCTGCTAATTGAGGAGACTGCAGGATTCTGGTGTTTGGCATGTTTAAAATGGAAGAGAAATACAGGTGTAGTTAACCTAACCCAAATGGCTTCATAACAGTTTAGCTGTGAACCATCCTACCAGGTTTTAGCCAATTCTCACAGGAATTGACAACTTTCCATTGTGCTCGGCTAAACTCTCCACATAATCAACTGTAGAAGTATATTTTTACCCTTTTTCTCCAGTCTAAGCAGCTTAAACTGGCATAATACTAATTCAGATGTGCTTATAGCTATAACTCTTTCATGGAGAGGGGAAGCTTCCATGGAGAGGAACCTGTTGCATCCTGCATTTGTTGTGGGTATATACTTTGCCCCTTCTACAAACCTTGCCCACAACAACTAGTAGTTGGCAACCTTCAGTCTCGAAAGACTATGGTATCGCGCTCTGAAAGGTGGTTCTGGAACAGCGTCTAGTGTGGCTGAAAAGGCCGATTCGGGAGTGACAATCCCTTCCACACTGGGAGCAAGTGCAGTCTGTCCCTGGCCTGTCTCCCTGGCTATGGGCCTTCCTTCTTTGCCTCTTAGCCTCAGACTGTTGGCCAAGTGTCTCTTCAAACTGGGAAAGGCCATGTTGCACAGCCTGCCTCCAAGCGGGCCGCTCAGAGGCCAGGGTTTCCCACTTGTTGAGGTCCACTCCTAAGGCCTTCAGATCCCTCTTGCAGATGTCCTTGTATCGCAGCTGTGGTCTACCTGTAGGGCGCTTTCCTTGCACGAGTTCTCCATAGAGGAGATCCTTTGGGATCCGGCCATCATCCATTCTCACGACATGACCGAGCCAACGCAGGCGTCTCTGTTTCAGTAGTGCATACATGCTAGGGTTTCCAGCACGTTCCAGGACTGTGTTGTTTGGAACTTTGTCCTGCCAGGTGATGCCGAGAATACGTCGGAGGCAGCGCATGTGGAAAGCATTCAGTTTCCTCTCCTGTTGTGAGTGAAGAGTCCATGACTCGCTGCAGTGCAGAAGTGTACTCAGGACGCAAGCTCTGTAGACCTGGATCTTGGTATGTTCCGTCAGCTTCTTGTTGGACCAGACTCTCTTTGTGACAACAACTAGGTTTAAGGAAATTACAGGGTAGAGCAGGACAAGCTGTTTTGTTCCTTTCTCATGCAGCCTCAGCAAGGAAACACTTAATTGCCCGGAACTGATCTCTTAACTCCAGTAACACTTGCTTTTGAATATTCCTGATGCAGTGCAGCCATTCTCCAGGCACCAGTGATGTAGATCTGCATCTAGTTGCTTGTTTTCTGCAAATGAATATGTGTGAATAATTCTAAACAGCGGGGGCACAGTTGGCAGAGTCAGCTGTATGTGTGCTAAAATAGAGCCAGGAGAAAGCTACAAGGCAAGAAAACATTTCCGTATCCAAGCTGAATCGGATCCCTCCTGTCTTTCTCCATGGAGTGTGTCTGTTGCCTTATTTGGAATAATAAACAAGCATTGCTAAAGCTTTTAATCATGTGGTCGGTATGGTTTAGTTGCCAGCTTTATATTGTAATGTTGGCCCCATAATAATGGATGCTGCTGTGACTTGAAGCCTGCTGGGCTTAGTTAATCCACTGAATGCTTAGGAGAGTCTCATTTTCATGTAACGTTGACTGACTGATTAGCAGTCTGTCAGGTATGTGTCTTGTCCTTACAAATACGGTCACGTAGAGTAGGCGCTTGGCTTCTTGCTTCAGTTCCTTACCCCTTGGTGAACATGAATTTTCCTGGCAAGGGTGAATGTGCAGGGCCTTTAGGCTGCTACTCACCCCAGGAAACCTGTTCTGTTTGTGCTTGCCTGCTGATCTTGAAAGAGCCACCTGGGGTTGTTGATTTGGAGCTTTTCAAGGCTTTAGCTGCTGTGATCTTCTGACATTATCTGCCTCCAGCCCCTAGAACACTCTGACTATTGTCCTATCTTGGAGGGTGCTGCCTACTGAGCTGTCTTTCTGCTGGCTAATAGTTAAAATGGTGACATCTGCTGGATTTTTAGTTAGTTTTTTGATTTGTTTTTGAGGGCATACAAGGACTGGAGGCAGGGTTTATTAGTCAGATATCTGAGAGATACACACCATCTATTGAAGTGTCTTCAATGTCTCTCCCCAGTAATCAATATTGTAGGAAGAGGAGTCTAGTGTAGGGGCTGTTGGCATTTTATTCTCTTCCATTGTGCTACTTGGTTTGTCATTTGTACTAGTAGCAGTCAGTGTGAAGATTAGCACAGTTCCTATGTGATGTATGAGTTCCTGTTCCTGGTGTGAGTTCCTGTTCATCTAGATGCACCCCAGTGCTATAGCTCTATTCTGGTGCATCCACCATATTCTGTTCACTAGTTCGAGTATTCTTGCAATAACCTAGTTCTGAATTATCCTGCTTGGCTAGATTGAAGCAAACAGGCAGGAACCTGCTCTCTGGAGAGATTCCCTTAGCCTTTGGCATTGGTTTATGAAATGCATGAAAGACGGCCGACTGACAAGGGTGACAAGTTTGTGGGAGAGGATTGGTGTGCTCTGGGGTTACCTGATATGCGATGCTTATTAAGCTTGCCTACTCAAAATAGTGCAGCTGAACAATCAGTCAGTATTCTGTGTGGCTTACCCTCCAAACGCAGTGGTATTGGAGCAGCTTCATACATCCCTGACCTCTCATTGTACATCCCTGACCCCTCAATGCAGTCTCATTGTACTCACTGTTGCTTACTTTAAGTAATAAATAATAATAATAATAATAAACTTTATTTATGGCCCACCCTTCTCCCCAAAGGGACCCAGGGCGACCAAGTAGACATGCATTGTAAGATAAGAGATGACGTAAGATTTCTTTCACAGTTTCAGTTTATGCACAAACAGTATATGCAGAACTGTTTCTTGAATAATTAGGGGCTCATTCCACATCTACTCTTACTGTCACCCATTCCCAGCTAAAAGTGGCATTGTGATGGGTGTGATATTGAAGTTTTTTTCTATGTCAGGTTAGTGCATTGTATCCTAAAATACAGTAAGCAAATTATATCATTATAATATATTGGCATTATTATTGTTTTGATTTTATATAGTGCCGGCAATGAGCATGGCACTTTCAGCAAAGGAGAAGACGGGTCTCTGCCTCGAGGAGCTCACAAAGGAGGTGACTAAAAAAGAGAAGGGGAATGGTTCCAGGGAAGAACATGCAATTGTTTCTTGTACTTAGCCTAAGTTGTAAGAAGGTTGAGGGACTAAAAGGTAGTGACAAAGTCATGTTTTGAGGAGGGATTTGAAGGAAGTAAGAGGGGGCATCCAAGGTGAACCAGGAGGTCCCAGACATTCCTGGCAGAAGGGGCAGCAAAGCTGAGCTATTTGAGGGAGCAGGATACCTTTGGGCAGCTGGAGGTGGTGGAGTTGGAAGAGTGAAGATCGTAGGGAGGAGGGAAATTGGATACAAGAGCAAAGAAGTAAGGAGGAGTGAGGCCATGGAAGGCTTGGAAAGCAGGAACTATGGAAACCAAACTAAGAGGAAGTGGTTGGCTGGAGATAACTTGTGTGCCCTTCCTGTGCTTTTGGGGCTTGTCAATGCAGTTCCTTGGGATTGCTTGTGTGTGTGTTAATGCATAGCAAGTGCATACTTGTTTGTAACCACCTACAGAAGTACAAATGACTCTAAGCCCTGGACTGTTGAGCAGCTTTCCCTTCAAAGAGTTGTACCGATTCTTTCTGAGAGAGCTTTGTGTTGGGTGTGGTTGCATATCTGAGGGATTGGGGCTAGTGTACACTATGACAAGCAGGGCCTGGTCTGAGGGCATGCCAAGTTGATCCTTGGAGGGATGACTGCCTGGGAGCACCATGTACAGCTGCTTTGCTGGTTCCCTGATGGAAGGTAGGATACTGGTTTAATGCCCAAATAGTAATCATGCAGCCCTCACTGATAAGGTCTGTTGCTGGAAAAGAGACTAATCCTGGCAAGCAAAATGTGGGTCCTTGTGTCACCCCAGGGGTTCAACTGTAAACGCAGCAGCAGGACGATGGTGGCTTGTGCTGAGAGGTTTGCATCATGCCGTTTCAGCATTTCCTCCTTGGCCTCCATTGTTACTGGAAAACAAAAGCAGGTGGATTGTCAGTTTCTTTCACAAGCGTCTAGTATGTACATCATAGATTGGTTGGCTTTTTGTTTCATTGTCTGTTTTTTAGGTTTTTCTTCTTTTCGCTTGGATAGAAAGATAATGGCTATCTAGAGCAGGATTGTCAAAGGCCTGCAGGCCGGTTATGACCCATGGAAGCTCTTTATCCTGCTTGTGTGCCAATTGGGCTCTCTCAGTGCCACCATCAGTTGCTGAGTTGTGAAATGATACCTTGGCAGAAGCAGTGCTGCTGAAAGGGTGAAGCTGGGATAGCCCAGTTATCATGTGGGGCACCCTTTCAGCGGTGTCGCTTCTACTGAGATATTACTGCTGAAAGGGTGATCACATGATAATTGAGTTCTCCCAGCACCATATTTCCATCAACGCTGCCTGCTATGGCACTGGGAGGAAGAGACAGAAGGAGGTCTCAGAAAGCAAGGAACAGTACAGAATGAAGGGGCAGGCCGAGAGGGGTGAGAAAGGAAGATGCTGCCGAGGTACTGGGACAACTGAATTATCACGTGGGCTGTGTTTTCAGCAGCACGGTTTCTGCCAAGGCATCGCTTCACGGAGTCCCTCTCAGCTGCTGAGCTGTGAAGTGATGCTGCAGCAGAAGCCGTGCAGCTGAATGGGCAGCCCCACATGGTAATTGGGCTCTCCCATATCTTATAAATATGAACAAAATATGATTTGCACATTTTCTCTAATATTGTTTGCAGCTAATGAGTTGCTAGGAGAAAACAAAGTGCTCACCTGGTACAGAGAGTGAGAAGCAAAATGTAGATGTCATAACCTGTTTAATGATGTTGCTTCCTCATTAATGAAGTCGCTTTTGGTCCTCAGCAGGAGAGACAGGACCGTTGCGTTTTGGACAACTGTGTCCCGGTCAAATGCATCTCGGTATTGGACATTTGCCTTCCTTCTTTTTGCATCCTGGACATTTGTGACCCAATATATGTCTATTTATATTAGATGTACTTTTTAATTTTTAAAATGCTAAGGTAGGGGTTAGGGCTGGGATATAACTTGGGTTTATATAATATGCCCAGTTATAGTGAGATGCAAAAAAAAAAACCACCACAAAAACAGAAGCCATTGCCCAGGCGCACAATGACCAGGACGCATTTGACCAGGACGCAATAGTTCAGGATACAAATACCCTAGTACCCGCAGCAGGTGCCATGAATGCTATTCGGCCCTCTGTATGAAATGAGTTTAACACTCCTGGCCTTGAGGTTTACTGCAAACACTGTTTTTTAAAATCTTGTCTCACTGACAAGAAAAAAACTTGTGTTTTTCAGTTTTTTGCTTTATTCTTGTTTTACTCTGTCTTCAAAAAATAATGTGTGTGAAGGAGGAAATGTATTCCCATAGTAAATCTAGATGGTCAGACTTTAGCATACTGGCTCCTTGATGAACTTTCTCCCCTCTTCTCCAATTTCAGGCTTCAACCAGGACTCCCACATCAAACACTTTTGAGCTCCAGATGAAATTTGTTTGTGGCCAATGTTGGAGGAACGGCCAGGTGGTGGAACCAGACAAAGACCTCAAGTACTGTAATGCCAAAGCACATCACTGGTAGGTGCCTTACCTATTCTCCCATCGCCCCAACCAGATGTGGAATATCTTCCTAACGCATATTTGGAAATGTGTTGGAGTTACATTGAGAAAATTGTTGGGGCTTCTGTTTCTAAGAGATTGAAATATCACTGGCTACTAAGTGAGATGTTGCCAGGCATTCCCACTCTTTTGAATGAGCCTGGGTGCAACATGAATGTTCCCAGATTCTGTCAATCTACTTTTCTTCTGTGTCATGTGATATTCTTTTTCATGGGGTATTTTCTCCAAACGTGTGATACTGGACCCAGGGTGCTGTTTTTTTTCCAATTATTTTTGGTGTTTCTGGGTTAAAATTTGGCCACATGTCAGTTCCCACTAATCATTTTGTCTTGAATAACTGCCAGAGTTCTTCCTTGCAGTTGCAGGATAATCCCATTTAATATTGCCTGATCAGGGATGGAGCTCTGCTTCCTGGGCAATGGTGATGCTTCAGAGCTTCCCCCATGCCTGCCAACTGAAGTACAGGCTACATCAGGAAATGCTGGTGCATCCTCATACCCTCCCTCAGGGGGATGTTGCTGCTCATAGATTGGCAGAGATTATCAGTTTTGTGCATAAGACTCACCACTCTGAAGAGCATAGATCATTCAGCATTTGTACCCTAGCATCCTTCCATGGAACTCAGTGCACTGTACATAGTATTCTGTTCAGAGACTAGGGTTTTCCTTTTTCCAGGGTGGGATTCTGGATTCGCTTACTCAAAACTGCCCACTGATTGTCACACAAGCCAGACTCTGCTAGTAAGAATGCATTTACCCTAAATGTTCCTTTGTAATGACAGAACAGCTTTTGTAGCATCCTTTCCTTTCTCTACCTTATCCTCCTTTGTAACACAGTTGGACCAAGGAGCGCCGTGTCCTGCTGGTCATGTCCAAAGCAAAAAGGAAGTGGGTGTCTGTCCGACCGCTGCCTTCTATACGGAACTTCCCTCAGCAATATGATGTAAGTAGTGCAGCAGTTCCCTTGTAGCATGGTGCTTTCCTTTCCTTGCATGCCTGAACTCTATATGCAGCAAAAACGGAGCCAAAATGTAGATGGTGATGAAGGAGGTGTTCCAAGGAGAGGATAATAACAGAGTTGTCAGAGGCAGAAAACATGGAGTGGCTGAAGGCCAAAGTTAGTTCATGGCACGATACTGAGAAAAGATTGGATTGCCTGTTGAAATCACCCATGCAAATTTGGTCTTTTGACTGATGTCCTTTCCTCATGAAGGACTTGTTGGCTCTAGAGTTGGGTGTAACATTTCACTTTGCATCACCCTGCTTGGAAAAGGTAGAGCAATGGGTGAAAGGGAATCTTGTAATATTTTGAGTTTTTGTCAGCCAAAAATATGTAGTAAGTTGGCTGTTTTGGGAGGGGGTCTTTGTGAACGGTAGAATTAACTTCAATGTGTTTTTTAAAAGCTCTTCATTTAAGTAGAAGAAAAATAACTAGAGCAGATGTTGGCAACCTATGGGCCAGATCTGGCCTGCTGCCAAAAGTCATGTGGCTACCAAAAGTCATGGAGTTTGGCTTGGGAGGCAATGCCTCCCAACCAGTTCATTGCATGCCAGGTGGAGAGTGGTGGAGCTACCTGCCCAGTTTTGCAGCATTCCTGTGCCACTGCTCTACCGTTCCCTGTCTAAGATGCACTGAATTGGGTGGGAGTCTTTGCCTCCTAAGCCAAGCTCTGTGCAACTGCTTCCAAGTGCTCGGAAACCAAGAAGTTCGGTGGAGACATGATGACATCCTTACCAAACATTTGGCCCCCTTTAACAAAATAGCTGCCAACCCCTGGACTAGAGAATCAAGCAATAGCAATAAACAGGTAACATGCAAGGACACAATTTTTATATCTCTTTTTCTGGATGGGAGAAAGGGAGAACTCGTAGCTACTGCCATCTTTGGTAATTGGAGAGCCAAGCATATCTGTTTTTGTGCACATGTTCATGTACACATCTGCACACATGTTCCAGGCTTTCCCCAAACTCCCTGAATCAAATGTCTCTCCCTGGGCAACTTCTTTACAACATGCTTCATGGCTTTTAAAGGAGAGAATTTAATTTACTGCCAGGAAGGGATACTGTTCTTGAGCCACTGGTGCTAGAAAGAGGTGAAGGATTTCTCTGCTGTGTCTCTTGTTGACTGCTGAGAGGTTGGGTTTTCTTGGACACATTCATTAAATCTGTTTCTAATCTGCATGTCTGCTTACTCCTTTGAACTCAAAGCCAACCTCTTCTGTTTGCATATATGACTCAAGTTTGAAAGAGAGACATTACAAATGGTTGCTTGTTGCACATGAATAACTTTCAGCTGTGCCTGGGGGGGTGGGCAAGCATGATGTAGCCACAGGGTGTTCTTTTAAGAACTGAAGAGGTATGAGATGTAACAAAAAAAGGGAATTGGGGGGGGGGGTGAGGAAGAATGCATGGGGTTTTTTTTCTATCTGCAAAGCTAGAAGTGTTGTACTCAAAAAAGGATATGAAAAGAGGTGTAGTGGTAGCTGGAATGAACCTAAGAAAGCATGGCACCAAGAGTTTTGGGAGACAGGCCAATGGCTTTCACAATAACCCAATTCTTTCATTTTTACTAGTGCCATAGAAATGAACTGCTTCAACTGAAAGGCTGCAAAATAGGATATAAAATTAGGAACCCTCAAATCACCCTCATTTGCGAGCCAAGAGTTTGACTAGTATGGCTCTAGATAATCTTGGGTTTTTCCCCCTTGGGTGTATTTTTTGAGCAAAGTGACTCCCAGTTTGAGAAAACATGCTTGGAGGGCCTTATTGGAAGAGTTAAGAATAAAATTAACATAGACAAGACTGTTCTTTTTAAAGACTGCAGTGATACCAAGCAAACCTAAGGGGAGAGATTTCCATCATCTAATGATTTTGCTTCATTCCAAATCAGCCTATAGTTAAATCTCTGCAAGTTTGAGAGTGCCTTGGGGATAAACTCTCTTAAATATTTGATGTAGATGAGTGTGTCCTTTTTATTTTAACATTTTTAAAAACATGATGTTCAGCTGCAGAGGCATTAAACATGAGTTAATCAGATTTTTTAAAATTTAATTTTAATCTTGCAATAATTCCATATTTCGAAATGCTGTTCCCAAAATGATTGGTCTCAATACCCAGCTCACTAAGAAAGTGAACAGTATCTTCTGCAAACAGGTGTGCTTGATGAGATCATCCTCCATAATGCACTCCTTTTAATGTTCTTGCATGCCCAGAGGTTCAAGAAATAATATTAAAAATGTGGGGGGGGGGGAGTGGTAGAGTGAGGATTTTTGCTTTGTGCCATGAAGAAGCTGGATAGAGGCTGAATCTAAAGAGTGAACCATAATGAAAGCTTTAGATTCTTGATATAATTGAATTATGTTCAGCAAATTGTCACCCATTTTCATGTGCTCTAGTAATTTGAAAAAAAAAAACTCCAGCTGAGCCTGTTTGAAGGCCTTGTGCACATCAGGCAACAGAATACTGACAGGCTTCTTACTTTTAAAGGCACAGTGAACAATGTTGAAAACTCTTTGAATTGAGTTGCTCTCTGCCTGCTGAAAAGAAATCCAGATGGGTCTGAATGAATATAGGAAACAATGAAGAAATGTAATCTATTAGCCAGCATTCCGCAGGGCTGCCATTTTATTATTTGTGAAATATTGTTCCAGCCCTTCTATTGTTCAGGTGTCTGACTGGGGACAGGCCTTCATGGGGGACATCAAACCCTGGGTTAATATCTTGTTGTGTCATTGGTCCTTTAGAAAGATGAACCTGCCTTTAGAAACTAATTTTGAATGGAGACATTTGAAATTAACAATTTTAGTAAGAATTACAGAAACACCTTAAGATCTTGATGCGTCAAGTCAAGGAAAACTGCCACGAAAGTAGACAGCAAAGTTAGAATCATCCAGGGGTCTATGCAGCTAATCTCCACTTCCCCTCTCTATTCTGTTTCTGTGAGGTTTTGTTTCAATTAGCTGTTGACCAAGCCACATCACTTTCTGGAAGAGATCACTTTGGAATTGGTGTGGTTGTGTCAAGAGGAGTCAGACGGTTGTCCCATTAATTTCAGTTTTGGCAGCCTCAAGGGATATTCCCTCTCTCTGAATGAGTTTAAATGGGAACCCCCATCCATATGAGATCCCTGCTTCATGTAGCCTTTCCATGTTTAAAGTTTTCTGCATTTTAATGTCTGGGCAGAGATCCTGGTGCAATGTGATTGTTGTTGTTCCCTTGTATTGTTAAGGTTGGGCTCCTTGGATCTCTTGTTTTAATATTTATGTTACAGGAAAGTGTGCAAAACAAACAATGATGTTTTGTAAAAGGCTGGTTCCAGAAGGAAGGGGGGGGGGCCAGAGCTCTATGCATCTCTCTCAAAATTGTCCTCAGAAATGTTGAAAGTGTGGAAAATGTTGATCCAACAAACTAAAAAGCTACATAAATTAACTTCCTCTTCCACTACAGCAGTGGTTCTCAAACTCTCTGGGAGAGTTTGAGAGCCAGTAAGTCTTTGCAGGGGTGGGGGGAGGAGGCAGTGGGGGTGGGGGGAAGGCAGTGGTGTGATCACCAGAATCGTGCCACTCAGGGGGCTGCAGGGGCTTGGCTGCACTTACCGAAGCCTCCTGCAGCCTCCCTGGGGTGCGGGGAGCCCGGCACGACTTCTGGCAGGGCTCCCTGCAGCAGGGAAAGTGGATGTGGAGCGATCGCGTCCCACCCCCACTAAAGCAGAAGTGGAGCGCAATCGCTCCGCATCCACTAGAGGAGCAAATCATCTGGAGGAGCAAATCTAGATGTCACGTTTGTTGAAGTGTTGCCTGTAAACAGTTCCCCAACAGACTCCAAACAGAAGCATAAATTAATTAGTAAAACTTGCCCCCTTTCTCTCTCTATTTGTCTTGGAACCTTTGCTAGGTGTGTGTGTGTGCATGTGCTGTAATTTATCACTAGTAAGGAAGAAGGTTTGAAGACTGATTTCCCCCCGTCTCTTCACAGTTGTGTATCCATGCCCAAAATGGCAGGAAGTGTCAGTATGTTGGAAACTGCTCTTTTGCCCACAGCCCTGAGGAAAGAGATATGTGGACCTTCATGAAAGAAAATAAAAGTGAGTGGAAAATGTGTGGGAATTGGAGCTTCACTTTTAATCCCCCACCTTCCTATTTTTCAGGGAACCTGAGGAATAGATGCCCAGTTGAGATGTAATGCCATCTTTCTGCAAACTGTGGTTTTTTGCAAATCAAAGGCCAGCCTTGTGAAGCGTACTCTCTCCTCTCCTTGCTAAAGCAATCTCCCCCCTTCCTTCCTGATATTAACCAAAGGTTTGTCTTACCACCAGTGCTAACTGTAATTCGCTTACTAACAGAGGATAAAAACCATGGCTAATTCCAGGAAGAAGAGAAATTGTTCAAGAAAGGAAGGAACAAGTGAGTGCACGCCGATGATGCTGGCGCCCAGTGTGCAAACTGAGGTTTACTAGGAACCAGCTTTGAGTGTGTACCAGGCCAGTATGGACTGCAGTTTGTGTTGCCCAAATGCCGCACACATGTGTGTGTGCCTCTTTTTCTCCAAGTGAACTACCAGCCTGAACCCTATTGTATTCCAAATGTGGATCCATCTCTCACTTGACTTTGTGGGATCCAATCCAGCTGTGCCAGTCCTAATGCTCATTGCTGACCTGTCAGATCATCCTCATAATCAGTACAGACTCACACATCATCATATGAAAGAAAAGTGTGTTTGGATGGTGCTTCTTTAAAATCCAGTACATTCTGAATGACTAGCATTTAATACTGCAGAATTGCAGGCAGCCATTTAACCCATTACCAGAGGAGAGGAGGTGACCAAGTTTAGTCCATGCCATCAAGTTTAGAGTAGCCTGCATCCCTTTCATTTCTTTATCTGATAAAAGGGATGGGAATTCCAAAGGAGTTGAAGAGGCCATCATTCTGAGGCACATGCCAGTCTTGGTTTTCCTCTACATCTTTTGTTTCCTTTTTGAAAACTTGTGTGGAAATGCCTGTTTCTTTAGTTTAAATTTCTGAATTATCATCTAGTATTTGAGGGACTGGCTCTCATGGTTGTGAATGAACCACAAGTCCAATCAAGTGTACTTAAGTTCTTTCCGTTTCCTTGGAAGTTCTTCTGCAGAGCTTTCCCCTTTGCAGAGAATGTGTTTCACAGGATGGAAAGGCATCCCTCCAACTAATCAAATGGATTATTTCCTTGCAGTCTTGGATATGCAGCAGACCTATGACATGTGGCTGAAAAAGCACAACCCTGGGAAACCAGGCGAAGGAACACCTCTAACATCCCGAGAAGGAGAGAAACAGATCCAGATGCCCACTGACTATGCCGACATGGTAACTTCTCTGTCTCTGTCTTCATTTGTCTCTTGCCATGTTGGTTCTTCTGTGCTAGGTCCGGGCATTTCTTGAAAGTGAACCACTAGAAAAGACTCATAGGAAAGAGACTGAAGGCTGCTTTATGTGTTGCAAGTACATTTGATGGGAAATGCTGAATGGGGGTTGTTTCCCAACACCCCCTGTACTTACTGTATGTTAGTACAGTAATGTACACATGTGTTGATTAAACTTCTGATTGCACTTCATTTCCTACACACAAGTTGTTTGTATGTAGGAAAAAACATAATGTAGGGAGCAGGTCTGAGAACACACAGTGATGCAAGATAGGGAGCTGGTGGAAGAATTAAGGTGTTTTAATCCCACTCACCTACCCAGACTACAGTTTGAGGTATTTGTTCAGCTTCATGAACAAATAAAGTCATCCCATGCTTTATTTCTTATAATTTTGGTCAACAATTTCATTATATTTAAATTAAGGCCTTAATGTCCTGCCTTTCCTACCCAAAGTGCTATGTACAAAGATGGAAATGTAAGGCAATTAATAAAATATAAAAAAATTCAACAAACAAAATTTCATATTGACAAAGTCAACCTAGTAAAGCACAAAAAGTAAACCACAAAAATGGTCCTACCGAAACCAACAAAAACAGCCAAGCTAAAAGCAGCACAGTGGCATGCAAGACAGGTTTTGATGGTTGACTTGCTACGGGAAAATATGTTGGTCCTTGCAATAATCCATAAGCATAGGAAGCCGCCTTACTCAGAGTCAGACCATTGATTAGTGCTTATAGAGCTTAGTGCTGTCGAGCTGAATCTCAGGTGAACTGCTTGAAGCAAACTTTCCCAATTCTATGTAGTGGTGCCAGGGGTTGAACTTGGAACCTTCTGAATGCAAAGCGCATGCTTTACCACTAAGCTCTGCCCCCTCCTCTTAAACCCACATGTATGTCTCACCATGAAGAGAGTAAATGAAGTCATAGAATTGCATTCTCCTGTTTAGATGGGATACCACTGCTGGCTTTGTGGAAAGAATAGCAACAGCAAGAAGCAATGGCAGCAGCACATCCAGTCGGAGAAGCATAAGGAAAAGGTCTTCACATCTGACAATGACTCCAGTTGCTGGAACTTCCGTTTTCCCATGGGCGAGTTCCGGCTGTGTGAAAGGTATGCTGCACAAACGCCTCATTCCCCAGCTTGTTCTTGCGTGTGAGAAAGGAGAAAGATGTGGTGAATTTGTAGGTCCAGATTAATGGGAAGAGCTGTAGGTGGAACCGGTTGAAATTGTAAAAGATTATTCATGTTCCCTAAAGGGCTCGTGGTCATGTTCGTGGCTCAGGTTCTGATGCCCTTACATGCAAGCTGACGTGTCAATGTATGCAAATCCCATGTGGTGTAGTTTAGTGTTACAGACTAAGCCACAGAATATGCTTGTTAGAACATTTCTAGTCACAAAGAATTGCAAAATCTGTGCAAAGTACACCAAAAATTCACATGGGGACTGTGCTGGTCTCCATGCCAATTACTGTTACTCCAGACAAACTAGCAGAGTTGGCAGGTATGGCACAGGAACTGTTGCTCAAAACACATGTGCTAGTGCATTGGAATCACTGAAGATCTGTGGAGGAGGTAGGATGTGGTGTCAGCAGTGGCCCCTTTAAGGGTAAGGCCTGGGCATTCAGCAGAGAGTGTGCTGCACAGCTGCAGCCACTTGAAGACAAAAGGGCCTTTAGGCATAAAAACACCTGATGGAGAGTTGGGTGTGGGTAGCAGAAGGAAGAAAGCTTGAGGACTGGAGATGGGACTGAGGAACTGATGGCTAATGGACTACTGGAACTGTGGCTGGACTGATTGGTGAATGGACTTTGGAGACAACTGAGATTGGTGTTTGGCTGCCATACCCAAGACCTGCAGAGGACCAACGTGCTGTTGTAGTGGTGGGAGGAGCTGCTGGCAGGAGAGGGGAGGAAGGAGGACCTCTACAAGTGGGACAGGCTAGCTACTCTGGTTGTGGGGTCCAACAGTGCTGCAGGGCAGAACTAGGGTTATTCTTGGGGGGAAAAGGGGAGCTAATTAGCTCAAAGTGGGCATAATTCTCCAGGCGGAGCTTGGACTGGGAATCTGGCAAAACAGCTAGTTAGCTCCTCCTTCCGAGAGATGTTTCCCCCCTTGCAGCTAGAAGCCGTATCTGGAAATTCCCCTTGGACAGGAGAAATGGGGAAATGCAAAACCTCCATGCAAGAGAAATCTGTTTACCAGGTTTGGTGCAACAGATCTGGAAATGGGCCCTCTTGAATGGAGCTGTCAAGACTTTTCTTTTCAGGCAAGATTTTTATGAGTCAGATGTTGGTTTACTGCTGGCTCTCTTCTTAATCTGTCCATGCTGCAATGTCACATTGCTGTTACTGTAGTTTTGTTGATACTTTATGTTTCTTTTAATTGTAACCTTCTTTAAGTTGTTGAAAAATGAGCTATGTCAAGTAAATAGCATTCCCCCCCCCCGACTGTTGAATATTCAGGTAGTATTTTCTTTAGGCATGCAACGGATGTGTTCAGTATGTTACAAAATCCAAACAGCACCAGTTAACTGCCAGCTTTTAAATTTTCCAAGGGAGTTTAGCCATTGCTCCTTCTCTCCAGTGTGCTTTGCTGCAGCCTGTGATCTTTTGCACATGGTCTAACCTAATTTCAGGCTATAGAACACCTCCTTAATACCATCTTAAGCCCCACCTGGGCTTTCATCTTGCCCGGCAACATCTTTCTCTCTTCATGGGCTCTTCATCTGTGTTTTTGTTTAACATCCTGTTGGGAAAAGAGTACTGTGAAATGCAATAAGCTTGCTCACTACTTTGTTTCTTTTATTGGCCCTAGTAAGATGGTATGCTGCTGCTGCTGTTGTTCTGGATATTATTATTTTCATATTGCTAGTTTTAGAACTAGTTATTACATTGAATATTGTTACTATTGATCTCAAACTGCTTTATGCTTATAGAGTACATGGTTTGAGATGTGTACTGACCATTTGTCTCTCTCTTTCCCTAACTGTGTTTAAGGAAACATCCTGTAGTAATTTGAGGTTTCCTGATGTCAGATTCTGAAGGTGGGGGGAGGGGGGAGAGAGAGAGCAAGCAAGCAAGCAACAGCGCTAGCGTCCTGTTAAAAGGCTGTAAGATTGCTTAAGCCATGTATTGTCCTCCTGCAGATTCCAGAAGACAAAACCCTGCCCTGAAGGGGAGAAATGTCGCTTTGCTCATGGCCAAGATGAATTGAATGAGTGGCTGGATCGAAGGGAAGTAATGAAGCAAAAACTGGCCAAAGCCCGGAAGGATATGCTGCTGTGCCCCAGAGATGATGACTTTGGCAAATACAACTTCCTATTGTGGGATAGCATATAATTACTGGGGTCAGGGGGGCAGGCGGATTCTCAGAGCTGGAGAATGGGAGTGAGGAGGGCAGTAACAGGGAGACTGATCATTGTTCTACAAGAAGATCATTGCTTTTGTTATAAGATAATCAAGATGATTTACTGATGCTGAATGGAATTATGAATTGATTCATCTATAACCAGTGAGCATGATGCTCCTAGAACTGTGTTTCCTATCTTTTCCTATTTTTTTAATATTATTTTTCCATCTACCATCACAAGCCTCTTTTTGTTCTCCTTTAAAGTGATTCTGTTTGCAGCATTGGGATATATGTAGGAAAGAGAAAGTGCTTTTCATTTTAATTCCCTAACTCTTGAACTCTTTGGGACTGCTTGGATTTGTTGGATCATTGCAGTGCCATGAAAAGAAGTGTAGAAAATGAATCAGTGGAGAAGTAAGAAGGAAGTGGACTTTTGTTTTGTACCTGTGTCTGTGTAGTGCTGTGTGCATCTTCTCCACAGACATCACACCACTGTATAGATGGTATCTACAAAGAGTAATTTGAAATTACTCTTGAAATTACTCTTTAAATAAGCCCCCCCCCCCAGTCTGGCAGTGGGATGACTGTAGTGGTTGCTGTGGATTAACCGTGAAAGGAGATTCTCTTTTTCTCCTTGTCTTCTTGATTTAATCGTATCTGGCACTTCGGCCTTACGATCAGGTGAGGGAGGAAAGTAGGTTTCTAGCCCTGTCATTATGCAACTACAAAAATGATCAGTATGTTGTCTTTGGAGATAGAGGCAGTAGTTGACTTCTTTTCCCCTCCCCCCATATGCCATATTTTGTTATCAATTTGCTTTTAACAGATTATTTAATTGGATCTGGATTTTTTATTTGCTTATGTAAACATAACCATGAAGGCTCCTCTGTCTAAAGTTGCTGTGATTTCTCAAGTGAGCCTTTGCTTCTCCATAGAAAGAGCTTTAAAACCAAGATGCTCTCACTAATATGTTCTGGGGCTCAATATCTGCTTAAGAAAGGTAAATGTTTGGTGAATGTGAAGACAGCCTGTTGAGTTGCTGTTGGGGGAGGGGTCCATCAGTTTTGCCTTGACAGCGCTCCCTGTGTGAAAAAAAATCTATAACTTGGCTGTTTGGGTACAGATTTTTGTCTGCAAAGACCACCAAAAAGTGACAGTTTTCCATAATTTCTGGCCATTTCCATTATCATTCACTACTTCAGGTTAAAAAAATTGCCATTTAGAAAGAAAATGCAATCTATAAAATCTGGTTGTATCAATTAAAGAA
The DNA here is from genome assembly GCF_035046505.1 of Tiliqua scincoides. Taxonomy (NCBI): domain Eukaryota; kingdom Metazoa; phylum Chordata; class Lepidosauria; order Squamata; family Scincidae; genus Tiliqua; species Tiliqua scincoides. The sequence goes on from NC_089827.1 coordinate 58,488,001, forward strand.
AGTGAGGAGAACGTGAAACTTTATTTGCAGTTCAGTAACTCGGCAGAACTTGGTAACTAGAAATTATCTTGAAAAGAGGTGGAACTGAATCAGGGAGGTAGAAAGTTACAAAATAAACTAATTTTTAAAATTATATATGGTTTAATTGCAAATTCTGAGAAGGAAGTCATGATCTTCAGTCTCATGGTATAATTTCCAAAACTGCAGAATCCTAATAATAGCTTCCAGCAGCAAGAACAGATGAAATCAACTTTCTATACTCAGAGGACAAAATTCCTACAACACAATAAGGTATTTTATATATCAGTAGTATTTAGTATGCCTCTGAAGAGAACTTCTAGAGGTTATAATCTGAAACATGTGTTAAGAGGTCCCACTGAACTCAGTTGGACTCGCACAGAAGTAGGTATTGCAGGAAAGGGTTGTCAAACATTCTGATGATGTAAAGATATAAGATTATTCTGAATGAGAATTGTAGAAGGAAAATCCCCTGCTCTCTAATGTCGACACTTTGAGGTTATGGCTGCATCTCATGTGTGTAAGGGAGCAAGTGATCCATATTACATGGTTCTAAGCGATGGTGTTCTTTGCAAACTGAAATATTCAGTGTTTAAGCTGACCATTGTGATTAGCTGAGGTGGTGCAATTGACCTTGGAATTGCAGGCCTTGGAATTGCAAGGCAATTGGCCTTGCAATTGGAGGGAATGCACTAGTAAGGGTAGTGCAGCTGTATTGTTTATACCAGCCATTTTCCTATCTTGTCCAGTTGATAAGTATGGATATTTTGGTGAGTTTTATAACCTTCCCCCTCCTTAATATGAATCAAGATAAAATGGGGCATCTCCCCACATTGCTGCTTTGAATGCCCTTTGGGGAGACAAAGTGGGGTACAAATTTAGTAAATAATATAAAATAGAGAGGCCCAAATAACTGTCTTTATTGGGAGGAAGTGAACAGGTGAATATAATGTTAGTGAGTCAAGCCCCTTTTTGTGCATCATCTTTCTAAAGATCAGATGCCTTATTTCTGACCCACTGATGTCAGGACATGCTTGACCTTTGCACTTATCAACCCACTTTTCCAGATCATAAAATCAGTCTCAGGTTAGCTGCTCCCTGTATAAGCACAAAGAGCTACTATGGGTTGATTTTTGTGATGCAAAAGCAATTGCTTTCTGAAGATCACATGCAGGTGCTTTTTGCTGCTTTCTGAGGGAAGGCACAGCAGGAGGGAGATTTAGTTCTTTGTTCTAGTGAATGTTAGGCATATACCCCAGCTGCCCCACAGCTTCTGCTTGAAATCAGTGGTTAGTATTCAAAGATTCCTTTCCTCTTACAGGAGGAGGAAGCTTTAGATACAATGCTTATGTTTTGAAGCAAGGATTAGCCACATGTTCTTCCTATAGATTTGATTGTTTAGGAGTGTCAGGAGCGAGAACCTTTCAGATTGTATTATGTGCTTTCCCTAGATTTTGATTAAAAGGGAGTGGATATTTGTCTCCTGTCTTAATTAAGGGTGACACTGGATTATGTAAAGCAACAGGAAGCCAACCACACTTCAGTACATGAAATGACCCTTCTTTCATACACAAACATTTTGAAGTTGCTAGTTTGCTGTTTTGACCATTATATCTTCAGCCTGTTGCTCCTGTGTCAGAAAATACCAACAAGAGCAATCGACTTAAGTTTCTAGGTTGAACTATTAGCTGTTTGACAGGTAGAGGAAAACACAAATAAGCAATGGATATTTAAAGTTCTTAAATACTTGCATTAGAAATGTATAAGTATATGCTCTGCCATGACTTTATGATATGTCAATTTATTTAGATTATAGGGTGGGGTGGTGTTTCCTTTCTTCTTTGATTCAGAAATAAACTGCTTTGCAGCCCTTCTTACCCCAGTCAGTGCTACTGGGAAGGGGGAGGAAGGAGCATGTGGTTTATGGAGGTGGAGTGGGGTGGGGTGGGATGGGGAGCACGTATTCCTGGGCATTGCAATGAGAATCAACTTTTTTGTTTTTTCCTGATATGATAGCCTGATATGTGGTGTTGCAGTATTTCGTCACCAGACTTGTTCTAGTGTGTATATATGTAACCCTTCCATAAAACATATATACACAGGTATTAAATATATCACTCTATATAATATTATATATGTATGTGGTATCGAAGGAATCTTTTTATTGAGGGTTAAGGAAAAGGACTCTAGCTGGGGAATGCAGCATCTCTCGGTGAAATAAAGCTAATGTCAGGAGGGGAGAAATATTCCTATTGGAGTTTCTAAAAAATCATTCTGTTAAGAGGGATTCATTATCCTTCACAGTGGTGGATCCATCCTTTGTAATGATCTGTTGATCCAATCCATGGAAAAATATTAAGAGAAGTTGTTAAGCCTTTTGGTGAGAAAGGGACACTGTCGAGGGCAGCAGTCTCTCCTAATTCCCTTTTGGGATTATTTATACTGTTCAAAATTGCTATATCTATAGCACCAGCAATTCTGCAATGATTAAGGAAAAAGCCACACGGCTCCAGAACAGTTTGATGAAACCAGCATTTGAGTGACTACAATAAATGTTCTAATCCAGTGAAAGGTTTTCAGAAAACAGGCACATCTAGGAATAAGAAAATTAGGGTGTGTGTGGGGGGGGTGTATTTGAATTATCAAACTATCCTTCAGAAAAAAACCCTTGGCAATGTCCCTTTCTTTAAATAAAAGGAAATAATTGATTCCGTCACCATATAAGAGACTGAAAAGAAATGGGTAGTGCTCCTTAACTAGGTCCTCTAAGTAAGATATTGGAATGGGATTCTGGTTAATCAGACTTCAGCCAAGCGATCCTGAAGATATGTAGTATTAGAAACTTAGAGGCAAGCCAGTGAAGGGGAGATGCTCTGTTTCTAAGCTTGACTTGTAATAAGTTGGAGAGTCCTTTTTTAAAAAATGTTGTGTATTAATATATTTTAAGAATACCACGCTTTACTATTACAAAGAAATTAATAGTACCAAGACAATAATGTAGATGTTCTAACAGCATTCTTGTTCTTAACAAGACAGATTTGCTTCTTTTAGTCTTTGTAATAGAAAATAAAAGTGTGCACTTTAAACCCTCGCCCTGTGGTTTGTGTGTCTGTCACCTTGTTAAGGATTTTAAGATGATCCTTCTGTCTCCTCTCTCCATGCACGTATGCCCTCTGTAGAAAGAGCATTATGGTTGCTATGATGTATGCACAAAGGGGATTCCCCTGTGGTTTGGAAGTGGCTAGAACTGCCTCTTTGAGCCACTTCTGATAAATTTTTGTTGCAGCACCAAGTCTCTGTGATGTCACTATTCTCATTACTCATCCCTGTTCTTGTTCAGTGCTCCTCATCAAATGACTTTCGATCCCACTTCCATGCACCAGAATGGCTTTGGCATCCATTTGAAAACCACACATTGTTGCATGTGCACAAGATTGTGTGGAAGTGCTTAAATGTGTAGGCACTACTCTATGTGGCGAAATATGTGGGCTATACTTGATAAAAATTCAACAGGAAGCTCAGATGCATGGCACTGAGGAGAAAATGTCAGTAGTATTTTGTATGAGAAGCAAAAAAGACTAGTGGAAGACCTCATGGAATCATAGTTTTGACTGTGGATGCATTTAAGCTCTTGCACACATGTATATTGCCTATTCTGAGAGTAAAAGCTTGTGCAGTATTGGAAGCCTGTGATGTATTTTGGAAACATATTGCCTGTTCTTGCTAACTGCTTTATGGGACACATACTAGCACTCTTGTAACGGGGCTTGAGGCCACTGTGTTGAGACTTGGCTATCAGAATATAACTACCCTGAGAACTTTGCTATGCAGCTTGGCAAATTTCAGCTGTAGCTGCATAATCTGATTCACCAGCTCTTTAACCTCCCATTATATACTATTATATAATGAGGAATTTATTTAAAATATTTATACCCTGTCTTTCCCCTCCCAATTGAGAAGAGCTGAAAGAAATGTACATATTTCTCCCTCTACATATTAGTAGAGTCCTATTCCAAAGGGCAGTAGTTCCCAAACTTTTTTGACTGGCAGCTCCCTTGACCAACTGGGCCATTGGCCACAGCTCCCCCATTAGGGCTACAATCCTATACATTGAATGGGGAAGTGGGTTTTTTGTGAGGATTCTGTGGCTCCCCTGGCTGGTTTCCATGGCTCCCTGGTGAGCCACAGCTCACAACTCTCCAAGGGGCTCACAACCTTAAAGGAGAAAAAAATTGTTTGGGGGATTAAAAGAGTCCAAAAATATTCAAAAACACAATTTTCCTATTCACAGGACAATTGGGGTGTCTGTGGTGGCTACAGTGGCTAAAAGCTTCCCCCAACTTTGGGGATGGTGTAGAACCTGGACCCAAAACAAACTCTTGGTTATTGCTATAATAATTAAAAGACATGAAAATTCCTATCCAAGTCATGCTCTTGTCTGAAGATATCACATGCAAATGACGAATACACAATACAGCTTGGAGATGGACAGTAGCTGTGCTGGGAAACTCCATAAGCAATTTGGCTTAGAAATATGGTAGATGAGCCTTTTAGGCATTCCTTGCAAGACTGCACCCTTTAAAATGTAGTGTAAGTGGTGGCACCTGACCCTTTACTATATTCTGTTCCTAATATCTCTTTGTGTAATGCTCCATATCATAACTCTTCAACCTACCACTATCATTTGAATGTTTCTCATGCCTAAAATGTGCTAGATCTTGGATGTCACAAGGCCTGTTCATATCCCCCCAGCAAATGAATGAATGAATAAAAGGAGGCCTTTCAGCCCCAGTAGCTGTGAGTTATTTTATCTTTCATGGTTGTTATGCAACCTGGTCTATGGTTCATTTCCAAGAAGAAAAGAATGGGCCTTTTCTAAAACTCTTAAATTCTTAAAACATGTCTGATGCTCCTTTTTGCAGCGCAACCATATGCATGCCTACTCAGAACAAAACCCCAATGAATTCAATGCAAGGTACTCTCAATAAGTGTGTAATAGCCTGAGACCCAGCTTTCCTAGTTTAAATTTAATCTAGCCATCCTAAATGAAATAACTTGTGTAGCATTTAGATCAGGCATGCCTAATCTATAATCAACATTGTAACAGCAAGTTTTTCCATCCCCTCTGTAAAATATTCAGTTGCTTTCTCAGTCTTAGCCATAGGCCATTACAACTTGTCAATAACTGATGCAGGTACAGCAAAGTTCTATGGCAGTGGTCTCCAAACTGGAGACCTCTGCGTGACGAAAAGAGCCTCCCCAGTGTGACTGGAGCTTACATTTCCACCGGGGAGGCTTCCACTGTCGCTGCCGATCACCCAGTGTTAGCCAGGAAACCCTGGAGCAGAGCCTGCTGGGACAGTAGAACACAGAAGTGGTGGAATGGAAGGAACATGGGGGATGATCAGTGGCAACAATGGAAGCCTCCCCTGTGGGCCGGTAAGGTCTGTTCACACAGTGGAGGGATTAGTTAGGGTGCCAGAGCTGGCCCATGGGCCAGAGTCTAGAGAGCCCTGTTCTATGGTGCCTTTGCCATAAATAGAAAGGATGAGCAGAGGATAATGTTAAATTGTCCAGGAGTCAACTATATGTTTATAAGTGAGAGTTCATGTTCTAAAAGTAATACTAGCAGCTTAACATAATTAGGGTTACCAGATACAAAGTGGGAGAGTGCCTATATCTTTAACCACTGTATAGAAGAGGGAAGGTGCAGCTCAACATGGAAGGGTTTAAAAAGCTGCACCTGCTAAAATTCCCTTTCTATGTCTGTCTCCCTTTATACCTGATAACCCTAAACATAATCATAGTTCAAAAAAGAGATTATATAGACTGTTAAGAGCGCAATTCTAACCCCTTATGTCAGTGCTTTCCAGCACTGGCATAGTAGTGCCAATGGGACATGTGCTGCATCCTGCAGTTGGGTGTCACTCACTGAGGCCTCCTCAAAGTAAGGGAATGTTTGTTCCCTTACTTCGGAGCTTCATTGCCCTTATGTCAGTGCTGGAAAGCACTGACATAAGGGGTTAGGATTGCACCCTAAGTCTTGCAGCAGTAGTTCCTGTCACCCTTGGCAAACTGCTCTGATTTTTGCAGCTACTATTGTTATAGTAGTTGCTGGGGAGAACAGTATTACTGTATCTTCCAGCAAGTTACGCCTGAGGGGGGATATGATTGAGACATACAAAATTATGCAGGGGATGGTCAGAGTGGATAGGGAGATGCTCTTTACACTCTCACAAAACACCAGAACCAGGGGACATCCACTAAAATTGAGTGTTGGGAGAGTTAGAACAGACAAAAGAAAATATTTCTTTACTCAGCGTGTGGTTGGTCTGTGGAACTCCTTGCCACAGGATGTGGTGATGGCGTCTAGCCTGTACACCTTTAAAAGGGGATTGGATACGTTTCTGGAGGAAAAACGAGGTACAAGCCATGATGTGTATGCGCAACCTCCTGATTTTAGAAATGGGTTATGTCAGAATGCCAGATGCAAGGGAGGGCACCAGGATGAGGTCTCTTGTTATCTAGTGTGCTCCCTGGGGCATTTGGTGGGCTGCTGTGAGATACAGGAAGCTGGACTAGATGGGCCTATGGCCTGATCCAGTGGGGCTGTTCTTATGTAAGTTAAATTTTTCAGATGCTAGATGAATTTGCTAGCCAGATCCATCATGCCTTTGGCTTGTTTTGTACACTTAGTGCCAACAAGCTGCCAAAAGTGGGAACCCACTACCAAATGGAAAGCAGGGACACAGGCTCTATAAGCATTTTTGAAAAAGCAAAAATAAATCTTGGTTGAGGCTAACCACATAAAATATAACAAATCTAGCAAAATCCACCAATGAGTTAAATGTAGCAATGGCATAAATAAGAGGGGGAAAAAAGGTTTTTTAATTGTGGAAGTCTTCAATTCTACACATTCTTGGCTTCAGAGTAAGCCCTGTTCAACACAACAGTGTTGAACACTTTCCAAGCAGATTTTTTCTTAAGGATGACTTTTTTCAAGATAAATTTTCAATTTCAACAACCTTTAATGGCATAATAAGATAAATTGCAGAACAGGGTTTTGGAAAATCTAGGAGCAGCTTGTTTGCTGATGTCATGGAGAGAGAGAGATTTTCACACCCACAGAGACAGAAGCCTCTACCAGGAGCCAGCTGCATCATCTTCAGCCATGAGATATGCAGAAGGAAGCTGCACCCAGCAATGGTGATTGTGCTTGGAAGAATGGGGCAGTAAAAATATACAAATAAATTATATTATTCCTTTCATGTATATCAGCTGTTGCCCGACTGCATAAGATGACCCAGTTGCTGGCATCAAGCTTTACCAACCACTAGTTGATCTGAGAGAGAATTACACTGAGGACCTAAATTAAGACTAAGTACCTTGATCCTATAGGTCATGACCTCATACAAGACACTAGCATTGAGATCAGTGATTTTCAACCTTTTTCATCTCGAAGCACACAGACAAGATTCTAAAACGGTCACGGCACACCATAAATTTTTTGACCATTGACAAAGCATACTACATTGCCTGTTGGGGGCTCATGCCCCTCCAATGGCCATTCTAATAAATGACCCTCTACAAACTCCTGTGGCACACCTGCAGATCATCCATAGCACACCAATGTGCCACAGCCCAGTGGTTAAAAATTGTTGATTAAGGGCCCAATCCTATCCAATTTTCCAGTGCTGGTGCTGCTGTGCCTATGGGGTATGTACTGCTTCCTGTGTTGGGGAGGCAGTCTTGGAGGCCTCCCCAAGGTATGGGAATGTTTGTTCCCTTACCTCAGGGCTGCATTGCGGCTGCCCTGGTACTGGAAAGTTGGATAGGGTTAGGTCCTTAGATAGCTCTCTAAGGGCCCAATTCTATGCATGACTACTCAGAAGTCCCATTATAGCCAATGGGACTCCCATGAAAGTGCGGATAGGATTGTGCTCTAAGAGAGTAATAAAAAGGAGGTTGGACTGCTGCCAACAGCTTCTACTATCAAAGTGCACAACCCAGGACAAAGGGGTGTGGGTAACTGGCAAGCCCAGTCTTGAATCAGTGGCTAGAGCGACACTCTTTTTCCCCTCACATAACACCAGAACTAGGGGACATACACTAAAATTGAGTGTTGGAAGAGTTAGGACAGACAGAAGAAAATATTTCTTCACCCATTGTGTAATTAGCCTGCGGAACATCTTGCCACAGGAAGTGGTGATGGCATCTCGGCTAGATGCCTTTAAGAGGGGATTGGACAAACTTCTGGAGGAAAAGTCCATCGCAGGTTACAAGTCATGACCTGTATGTGCTACCTCTGGTTTTAGAGGTAGGCTACCTCAGAGTGCCAGCTAGAGAGGCAGCCCAGGAACAGGAGGGCCAGGACTTCAAAAAGTACTCAGGGCAGCAGATGAGAGGTCCCTGCACAGGCTACTTGAGGGTGGCTCTGTGGCTGCCCCCCCCCCCCCAGACTGGGATAAGACCAGGGAAGGAGCCAGGAGGAGCAAGAGGAGTGAAGTACCCCCCTTCCCCACTACTGAACTCTGCAGCCTGGTGGGATGCCTCATGGTGGACACAAGACACAACCTGCATCCTAGTGCCCTCTCCTGCGAGGCACCTGGTGGGCCACTGTGAGATGCAGGAAGCGGGACTAGATGGGCCCTGATCCTGCGGGGCTCTTCTTATGAATAGGGTGGGGGGGAATGGGCTCCTTCCACTGGGAGGCACAGCATCCCCTCTGCTCTCCAGTGCCTACGCGCGTCTTTGCGCTCTGCCAGGGCCCGCACTCCCAGAGTTCTGCTGCTCGGGATCCGCGCTGGATGATCCTCTCCCACTCGACGTGAAGGAGACTTTCTTCCGACCAAGCCACCCCCCCCCCGTTAGGTAAGCGGCCCCATTCTTAGCTCCCTGATTGGCGAAGACCCGCCTGTAATCCAGAGCTGGCAGCCCAGCCCAGCGTGCCATTGGCCGCTAGCAAGGGAGGGGAGGCTCCCGGGCCGGCTCGCCTTCTGCTGGGCGCCTCCCTCGCAGAGTCCCCTCGCTTCCCAGCGCGCCCAGGGCTCTCCTCCTCCTCCTGCGGGCTGCCCTGGTGCGTCCTCTCCAAGTGCACCCAGCCGGCCACCGGCGTGGCCTCTCCACGGCCCTTCGCCTTCCTCCTGCTCCCGGGCGAGCCATGTCCGGCTGCCACCGGCGCGCCGGGCTCCCTGCCGCGGCCATGGACTTCCCCGAAGTCCTGAAGTCCCTGCTGGAGTACTCCTTGCCCTGGACGGACCCGCTCAGAGGTAAGACCCCGCGGGCGGGCGCCTCCTGGCTGGCGCGCTCCAGGCGCTCAGCAGACCCCAGCGAGCGTTGCCTCTGCCGCTCTCCGCCCGGAGTTCAGCGGCCCCAGTCACTCCCGCGTGACTTCTCGGAGCCAGGCGGAACGGCATGTGTTGCCTGCCTCGGGGGCGCTGCTGAACTGTGCGCGCCTGGGGCGGGAGGGGCTGGAGGGAGGGAGAGACGCGGAACACTTGTGGAGCTTCTGATGAGGGTGATCCCTTTGCAGCTCTCTGGCCAAGAGCCAAAGCATAGCCCTGTCTACTCGGAAGTAAGTTCCATGATAGTCATTGGGGCTTACTCCCAGGTAAATGGGGCTAGGATTGCAGCCCAAGAGCCCAATGCTGTGCATGTCGACTCAGAAGTCCCATTGTAGTCAGTGTGGCTTACTCCCAGGTAAGTATGGATAGAATTGGGCCCCAAGTCACCTGTGGAGCCCTTCCACGCAGAGGACATGGACAGGAGTGGTGCCTGCCCGGATTTTAGGACTGTGCGTTTGAGTTCATTCCCCAAACTGTCTGCTCTGATGCACAAGGACCGCAATTGTTTACCCTGCTCTGGGGCCCCAGGATGAAAGCATCCATCCATCCTTCAGGCCATGCACACTTGAACGTGGGTGGTTTCCCTGATGGGCTTGTTTCTGAGTTGAAGAAGCCCGGGGGTGGTGAAACATGCGCTTGTGTGTATGCATGTTTGTGGGTGTGTGTTCCTGTTTCTTGATCTTGTTCTGTCCTGTTAGGGGGTGGGGGTGGGGGTGGCAGGGACTTCCCAAAGGAAAGGACAGGACTGATGGTTGCATGATCACAGTTCGGGTCTTCCCGGACTAGGATGACACAAGCAAGAGGATGGGGCTCAGAAAACTCATCCTCCGACTCTTGGTCTTCCAAATTGGTTGTGTCTGGAAGTTTTTTTGCCTACCCCAGGCTGGCAAGGGAGGGACAGTGTTCAGTAGGTTTCACGTGTTAAAAATTGGTCACTTGTGTTTAATAAAGTGGCCCAAGTTAAACCCAAGCCGCAGTCTGGTGTCTTCTTTAGGAGGTGCAAGGGTGAATAGAATGCCAGATGCAGGGGAGTAGCAGCGAGATGTAAGTATCTTGTGGTCTTGTGTGCTCCCTGAGGCATCTGGTGGGCCACTCTGAGATACAGGAAGCTGGACTAGATGGGCCCTGGGCCTGATCCAGCAGGGCTCTTCTTATGTTAATGTTCTGTGTTTCTGATTCGCAGGCATGTGTGTGTGTGTGTGTGATCATATCCTGTGATTGCATTCCTGAGCGCTGGCCTGGAGCTTGTGTAAATGCCACCACAATCCTATCCTCAATGTCTCTTCCTGGTTATGTTACTGGAGCTGGTGTTTGTTTCAGTGAACAGAATTTCTGCAAGAATGCAGGTGTAGTTGTAGGATAAGGCAATGGGTCAGTATAACAGGAAAAAAAACCTTTCTGAGGTGGGAGATGGTCCCTCACTATGTCAGTGGGAGAGAAATGACAAACATGCAGTGAACCTGTGGTGCCATGATGAGCACAAGGCAATAGGGAATGTACACTGTTTGGATTCTCCCAGCATTGTTCTTCCATCTATAAATCCATTTTTTATCTTGGAGAAATGTTTAATAATCTGCCTGTATAAAATGGAATCTTATGTCTGGCATGGCATTCTCCCCCCCCCCCCAACTCTGGTACTTCCATGGAAAGGTCATTGGTAACAGTTCATTTTGATAAAAAATGTGACACCCTCAAAAGAAAAAAAAGGATGCAGATGATTATTTTTAAGAATATGTTTGTATTCTTTTTTTAAAAAGAATTTTTTAAAAAAAGTATGGTAGGTCACTGGTCAGAGTGTTAGGACTATGGATCCAATAGTATTCTAAAAACTGGTTCCTTAGAAGGTTGGTATTCAGATCCAAAGGACTAAAGCAAGCTTGATAATTTTATTTGTGAAATATGCGTGTAGTGTAGAAAAGAAAATCAAGGATATTTCTGAAGGCAATAATCCAATCTCAGGTGAATATGGTTTATTTTGATGGGACTGAAGATAGATTCTTGGATTAGGATACCATAGCAACCCCTTTGTAGATATACCTTCCTGTCACTGAAAGCTTGCAGCCCTTGAGTGTTGAGATCACACAGGGCACAATCCTAACCAGATCTACTCAGAAGTAAGACCTATTTTGTTCAATGGGGCTTACTCTCAGGAAAGTGTGGTTAGGATTGCAACCATAGTTGTGCAAAACTTGGCTATCCCATTGGAATACCTTCCTACCCAAATGTTTCTGAAGGAGGGGGAGAAAAATAGGTCAAAGACCCTCTTTGCACCTCCCTTTTAAAATCATTTAGTGCAAGTTTTCAGTTTTTATGCAGTGTAAGAACTCTTTCCACCCCAGTCGTATGCAACAGTCCCTGTGTTAGTCCTAGATCTGTACCATCTTATATGCTTGTATTTTCATGTCAGGCAGACCTCTCTACATAATGTAAAAATGGAATACCCCATCACAAGTTTCATTGTGAAATGGTTATTGGCCTCACTGAATCTTCTGCTGGATTATCTCCCATTCTGTCCAGGGCTATTGCAAAAACTGAAGAGGAACTGAATCTGAAGTTAACAGGTTGTCAGATCTAAGCAAACCAAGAGGGTACACTGCACCTAGTGATCCAGTGCCCAGGTTTTAACACACTGCCCTATTTTAATCCCCTTGGCAGTCAGAACACTTAATTCCAAAAGAAGCCTAGGTGCAAGATGGTGTTTCATCATTAAGCAGTGTGTTAATTTTGTATTTTCTAAAAATGAGGGAACAGCCAGCATTGTGTTTGGCCCTGTAGCCCTCCACGCATCCTGAAATCAGTGCCTAGCATGTACTAAGTGCCTAGCATGTACTAAGGCTAATCAACTTAATTTTGGCAAACAGAAGGCATGTTGCACTCAACTCAGTGTCATTTTCATTGGGCCTAATGAAGGTATACCAGGCTGTGGCTTTTCAGTTTTTTCTAATGGGCCAACATGGCTACCTACAGTGTTTACTGACAGCCCAATCCTAATCTGCGCTGGAACAGGCTGGCCGGCACTGTATCCAGCACAGCACTGGAGGTGGCTGTGGTGCAACTTGGGGCAAGGGGATATTCTTCCTCTTGCCCTGAACACTGCCCCAGCCATGGCTATGGGGCTACTCAGATCTGCACCAGCTAAATTGCTGGTGCAGATCTGAGTAGCCTGGTTTTAGATTCAGCCTAAGTGCTGGAGGCAAGTCGCAACCCCCCCCCAGCCCTCCTGCCCTCCCCTGCTCTGAAACATCCTCCCCTAACCCTCCCCAAATCCCTGTATGCACAAACCTACCTTTCCCAGGACTTTATGGCATATTTGCAACACCCAGAAGCCAGTGCAAGGGACTTGTGCTGGTTTAAGCAGCTTAAGAGCATCTCTGGATTGTACTCTTAGTGAATTGAGGTCTGATTTAAATATGATGCGAGGGAAGCAAAAAGAATTTCTCCATGATGCATTCTACACACTTGAAGTCTTGTGTAAACCATGTTGCCATATCTTCAGGTGCCATGTGGGCACACAAGAGATCCATAGCTCAAGCAGTTGGCTTACTGGTGTGCTAACATTCCACATGGGTGACGGCCTGGTTTCCAAGAAATGTCCAATGTCCCGCTTAAATCGGGCATGAAGGAGGCCTACAGTCTGTGTGCATTACTGCCCTCTTCTGGATTGAATATTTTATAATAATGATATCTAACACATGATATAAGTGTTCAGTACAGGTTCAATGCAAGTCTAAAATAATGTACATTGGGGCAAGAAATTGGAATTTCAGGTATATGCTGATGCATTGTTTCCCAAACCTTTTAGTACCCAGGACTCGCTTTTAAAAACAACAGTATATCATGACTCACTAGACAGAGAGAGAGAGAGAATAATTAATTAATGAGGTCCTGTGCTCCCAAGGCTTCTATAGACCTTATGTATAGTATGCATGTGTGTAGACATTTGCTAGACAGAATTCCAGGCCAAACAAAAGGCTGAAACTGAGTTCACACATGATCTACAGCATACCAATTACTTGAGAAAATTACTGAGGAAAAATGTGACATTTTAATTTGGAGGTATGAAGATTACCTCACACCAAAGGTTAGCATTGTAGCTAATGATTTGCTTCTGCAAACTGTTCCATGCTAGGGATAATTTTAAAAGGAATTGAGAATAAAATGGCCAATATTATGCCGTTGTACAAATTGATGGAGTAGGATGTCCAGTTCTGGTTGCCTCATCCAGGGCCACATTATGACTTTGGTGGGTGGGTCCTAGGCACTTTTGCCTTTGTGGGCCCCTCTCACCATAATAATATCAATATTAAAATTATTTTTGATATAACTTTGAATATGTCAACATTTTTTCTGTTTTAAGCAAAATTTAACAGTTTGGGCCCTATGTTCCGCCAGATTCCCAGTCCACGCTCCACCTGGAGAATTATGCCCACTTTGAGCTAATTAGCTCCCCTTTTTTCCTCAAAAATGACCCTGGTTCTGCCCTGCAGGACCCCACCACCAGGGTAGCTTGCCTGTTTAACAGGGCAGGTCTGGTCTAGAGGGTAGAGCCTCAATTTGCCTGAAGATAACATCCGCAGGTCCGCCAGTTCAAGGCCACCAGCACCTTGAAGCAGCTTGAAGCAGCTTGCAACCTTAAAGCAGCTGACAAGCTGAGCCAAGTTATTCCATCTGCTCTGAGCGTGGGAGGATGGAGGCCAGAATATGAAACCAGATCAGAAAGAAACATCTGGTTTGTTGTGGTTCTTGAAAGGTAGAACCTTCTTTCAATTGTAAAAATCCCTACGGGGATTTAAATAGCCTGCCTATGTAAACCACCTTGAATAAAGTCTGAGGAGAAATCTGACGACCAAGAAAGGCGGTATATAAATACCATTATTATTATTTTAACCTACAGAGGTCCTCCTTCCTGCCAGCAGGCGCCCCCCCCCCCGCCACTACAGCAGCCCCTTGGTCCTCAGCACTCTTGGGCACAGCAGCCAAACACCAGTCTTAGTGTCTCCAGTAGTTTCTGCTCCAGCAGCTTCCAAAGTCCATTCACACATCAGTCTATTAGCCATCAATTCCTCAGTTCAGTCTGTCCTTCCTCAAGCTTTCCTCCTTCTACTATCCACACCAAACTCTCCATCAGGTGCTTTTATGTCTGAGGGCCCTATTGCCTTCAAGTGGCTGCAGCTGTGCAGCACACTCTGCTGGATGCCCAGGCCTTACCCTTAAAGGGGCCACTGCTGATACCACATCTACCTCCTTGACAGATCTTCCTCAATTCCAGTACACCCTACTAGTTTCATTTTTTTCTGATGTGAGAAGAAAGTTAAAATATTTTCTTTGACCCTAAAAGTTCATTTTTCCTTCTGATTTTAAAAGAAATTAAAACATTTGGTGAACCCTAGGCACTGCACCTACTGTGCCTAATAGATAAGATGACCTTGGCCACATCTCAAAGCATATCATAGAACTATAAAAGATGCAGTTGAGCTATAATGGGAGGGCACAATCCTACTGATTCTCTGGAACCTCTCAATGGCTTTTGATACTGTTGACGAGGTATCCTTGTTGGCTGCCTCTCTGGATGAAACTAGAAAGCATATTAATGTAGGTGTTTCCCTGGATGTACCCAGAAAATGGTGCCAGGGAACATTCTTGGTATTGAACCTGTAGGGCAGTGATTCTCAAACTGGGGCATGGAGACGCCCCAGCCCAAGAGCCCTGGGCCCTGCACCCTTAAGGGGTGGAGGTGGGGGGAAGGCAGTGATTCGATCCCCAGAATCGTACTGCTGCTGACACAGAAGGGTCTTTCCCTAGTAAGCCTTACCTGCTGCCAGGGTCCAGGGGATAGGAGGAGCCCCACAGGGGGCTCTGCAGGGCTCTCTGCAGCTTGTAAAAGTTGAAAAACGTGATCGTGACCCACTTCTGGGTTGCGAAAGCTAAATCGGAAGTGGGTTGCAATCGGTTTTTTCACTATTTCCAAGCTGCGGGGAGCCCTGCAGAGCCCCCTGCAGGATCTCTGGACCCTGGCAGCATATAAGGCTTGCTAGAGAAAGCCCCCACTGTGCCCACAGCAGCGCAGTCTTGGGGATCGCATCAATGCCTTCTCCCTGTCCTCACCAAGACTTACAGCGGCTCAAAAAGAGACGCCTGAGGGGGGACATGATTGAGACATACAAAATTATGCATGGGAAGGATAAAGTGGATAGAGAGATGCTCCTTACACTCTCACATAACACCAGAACCAGGGGACATCCACTAAAATTGAGTGTTGGGAGTGTTAGGACAGACAAAAGAAAATATTCTTTACTCAGCATGTGGTCAGTCTGTGGAACTCCTTGCCACAGGATGTGGTGACCGCATCTGGCCTGGATGCCTTTAAAAGGGGATTGGACAAGTTTCTGAAGGAAAAATCCATTATGGGTTACAAGCCATGATGTGTATGCGCAACCTCCTGATTTTAGAAATGGGCTATGTCAGAATGCCAGATGCAAGGGAGGGCACCAGGATGAGATCTCTTGTTATCTGGTGTGCTCCCTGGGGCATTTGGTGGGCCGCTGTGAGATACATGAAGCTGGACTAGATGGGCCTTTGGCCTGATCTAGCAGGGCTCTTCTTATGTTCTTGTGTCAGGTTACTATCTAGACTTGGTGAACATGGCCTTGAAACCCAGAAAATTAATGTTGTAATGCAAATTCCACTTGAAGGTGTTGGCACAGAGCAACTCCCTGAGCGTTTGAGAATCGCTGCTCTAGGGTATCTCATGATTGATTGCAATCCTGTCACCTATACTTATTAACATGAAGCTACTGGAGAAGGAGGACTTTACCCTGAAGGAAGCATCTGGAAATAGAGAAGTTCTATATATACTCCATAGCCATTAGTTATTTGATTTTGTCTGTAAATCGCTTTGTGAACTTTTCATTGAAAAGTGGTATACAAATATTGTTAATAATAATAATAATAATAATAATAATAATAATAATAATAATATAGATGAAGCCTGTTTTTCCACGGATTTTATATTCACAGATCTGGCTCAGTGCGGGTCCCCTGGACCCATGCTGAGCCAGAATTGGCCCAGTCCAGCTCCAGTCACCTCTGGAGGGCTTTCTGAAGCCTGCAGAGGCTGCGTGCGTCCACCATGGCCTCTGCAGGTTTCAGAATGGTCCTTAGGGCAAAAAAAAAAAGAAGCTACTTCTGGTTTCCCTTCAGAAACAGGAAGTGATGTTTTTATGCCTTTTAAGGCATTCTGAGGCCAGGGAGGCCCAGGCATTCTGGGGTCTTCTCTGGGTCTTTTTAGGAAAACCAGGAAGTGATGTTTTTAGGCCTTTAGAAGGCATACTTAGGGGAGGCACATGGCCTCCCCGGCCCTCAGAACACCCTCCAGACGCAACTGGAGCACAAGAGACCTGCCAGTATGCATAAATATCTCTTTCCACATAATCAGGAACCCTTGCAGTGGCTTCCCCTATATATTTGCTGCCAGAATGCTACACACCATATCAATGTTCATTTTAAGCTTTTCAGACATTTCATTTTTTTGTTTTTCAAAAACAACTATAAACAAATACACATAACACAACACAAAAAACATAACACACTTCACTATACAAAAATAACAAAGGGTTCAGGAAATCATATATGATTATCATATATCACTAAAACTAATAAATCGTTACATATCTTGATCAATTCCTCTTCTAAATTTACCTCTTAATATTTTTTTCATTCATCATACATGTATCATATCATATCAAAGATAATACATACGTGATACAATCATCTAAGTGCTCTATCATATATTTCTAAAACTTCATTTTCAACCAAGCAGAGTTTTTTCCCTTGTTCAATTTGTCAGTTTTCATTGTTAATCCAAAACTTCTAAAAGTCTGTCCATTTCCGTCACATTCATTATTTTCTCTATTAATTCATTTTTCATTAATATTTTAGAATCTTTCCAATATCTAACATATAAGATCCTCACTACAGTTAAAATAATAACTAGTTATACATCATTTTCTTTATCTATAATGTCTAAAATAATGTAAAGGAGGGCACCAGGATGAGGTCTCTTGTTATCTGGTGTGCTCCCTGGGGCATTTGGTGGGCCGCTGTGAGATACAGGAAGCTGGACTAGATGGGCCTATGGCCTGATCCAGTGGGGCTGTTCTTATGTAAAATTTATTGCTCTAATAAGTTTTTTTTTTAATACTTCCAGATCTATTCCCATTGATCTATTGTGATATCATGGCCTATATTTTATGCCCAATTTTATCATGCATTGTTTTACTGTTTCTTCTTACATCTCAAAGTCCAATAGTCCATCTTATAATGCATATATTAATTTGATCTCAATCTTTCTTTAACATAAATGGCAACATCTTTTTTTTTTCATCTGAAACCACAAAAACTTCTCCTAATTTTTATTCCTCAACAATGCCCTATTCATTAGTCATCACATTTCTTTTTACTGGTCTTCCTCTCTTTTTGTCTTTTTCTTGTTGCTATTGGTGAACACCTCTTACTCGCTCCTCTAAGCTGTTTCCTCTCTAATTCATCTGTTGTTCCTAAATCATCTGATTTCTTTTCATCCGACTCCATTTCTGGTCTATATTCTTCTAATTCTTTTCTTCTCAATTTCTCTTCTTTTCTTCCTTTCTTATCTCATATTTCATCACTGTACTCAAGAAGTCTTCTGCTTTCATTGTTGAATTTATATTATATCTCTGTGTCTGATACTGAAAAAAAATACCTTCCGGAGAAAGCCATCTGTATAGTATTTGCCTTTCTCTTAAAAATTTTGTCAGGTTTTCATATTCTTTTCTCTTCTTCCTTACTCTCCATGGAACATGTCTCACAATGTTGACTTTGTTATCATCCGCTGTCCATTCCTTTTCCTGTGAGGCCTTCAATAATTTATCTCTGTAAAAGGTTCTGATGAATTTCACATGGATTTCTCTTGGTAATTCGTGTTTTCTCAGATAAGAAGTGCTCACTCTTCTCACTGAGTCCAATTCTTTAGATATCTCCTCCATTGGTGTATCAATCCAGTCTGATATTAATCTGCCAACCCGTCGCGATGTATCTTCTCCTTTCTCCTCTGGTATATTTTGTATCCTCACCACTCGAGCTGCACTATCCATCTGAATTTCCATTAACATTGTCTCTGCATCGTGCTGATTTTCTTCTATCTCCAATATTTTAGCTTGATCTTTTCTTATCTTTTGTCCCAATCTCTCAATCTTTTGTTTATTTTCTTCTGATGTAATTTTCATCTCCATCAGTTGTCCACTAAGATCATCTAATCATTTCGTTAAAGCATCCACACTAGCTTGAGTCTGTACAGATTGGTTTGTTAGTTGCTGTACCATCACCAACAATTTTTCTGTGTTGTCTTGCACAGTCTGTTTCCAGTCTTTCCCTTTCGGTTCCTCTTGTACTAATTTTCCAAGTCCCGTCTCTGATGCTGGCGAGCCTCGGACTTTCACTGTTTTGCCCACCATCTTCGTTCTTCCTTTCTTCTGCTCGCAATGTTCTTAAAGGCCACTAGATGTCCTCAGCGTATTATCTTCCTTGCTTCAATTATAAACACAAATCCAGTTCTTGCAATGTCTTTTTAAATCCACTAGATGTCACTGGTGCACTGTTTTATTTATATTTCTCTTATCTTGTTTAGGCTTGTAACCTTGGCAACGCAGGAATATCCGACCGCAGGAATGTCAAAACATCCAGCTGTTCCTTCAGGCACTCCCAAACAATAGTAACAAACGAAGGCAATAAATGCTCCAATACACAAACTTTTCAAGGACACTTAATTTGTAATCCACCGAAATTCAAAGTTGTAAAGTTATAATTATATTTTCATGTATCCATAGCAAGCTTGGTAAATCTCCTCTACAATTTCTCCTCACACCGATAAACAGCTGGGAGCCCCCCCCCTCTTCTCACAGCAAGAAAACAAATCAGGCAATCAAATTACTCAGTCCATGCCAGGCATACACAAATGGAATAACACTTACTTAAGTCTTACAACGTCTTTCCCTGCTGGGGCCTTCAGCTTGATTCAAAATGACATTTCAGAAAGACTCTTGAGAACCTTGGATGACTGGGCCTATCAGATCTCATTGATGCCACTGTTGAAAAGGCTCTGTTCTTTGTAGTTGACAATCTTGCAGAAGTGGCACTTGAATAAGCTGCTGTTCAGATCTTCATCTATAAGTGGACACCTGTGTGGGGCAGGGAGCCGGAGGCTATAGTTTACACCAGAGGGGGTTGTTAAACCCCTGTAGTTATTTGAAGAAAAAGCAATTTTAAAATACTCAGACTTTCATAAATCAGTATATAAGAGCACTTCCCCTTGGGCTCACCTTCATTTGTTGGTGACAGAACTGGCATGAGGAAGATCTCTTTAATAACATCAAAATAAACAAGATTTGATTATTTCACAAGATAAAATATGTTTGGGATGGGATGTTTAATGTTAAATATCCATGCCACGGTGACATCGAGGTTAGATTATTGTAATGCGCTCTATGTGGGGCTGCCCTTGAAGACGGTTTGGAAACTGCAACTAGTGCAGAATGCAGCGGCCCGTGTAGTTACTGGAGGTAGGTGGTTTGACTCTGTCAGTCCGCTTCTCCAGCGGCTGCCCATTTGTTTCCGGGCCCAATTCAAGGTGCTGGTTTTGACCTTTAAAGCCCTATACTGCTCTGGGCCAGGGTATCTTAGAGATTGCCTACTCCTGTACAATCCGGCTTGTCTGCTTAGGTCATCAAAGAAGGCCTTTTTACGAGTGCCGCCGCCTAGGGAGGTACGTGGGGCAGCGGCAAGAAATAGGGCCTTCTCAGTAGTGGCACCAACGCTATGGAATTCCCTTCCCCTTGACTTAAGAATGGCTCCCTCTCTTGAGACTTTTCGGTGAGGCCTGAAGACCCTTCTGTTTAAACAAGCCTTCTGAGTTCTCGGCCTTTTTAACATCTTTTCAACACCTTTTAATTTTTTTAGATACTTGGTTACAGGCCTGATTCTTTTATGATTTGCTGCTCTATGCTCTTTTTACCTGATTACTTTTTTTCTGACTACTGTTTTTATGATATGTGTTATATGCTTTTATCTGTTTTTTAAATTATGTTCTAAATTTGTTTTAACCTGTTTAAGCCTTGAGTCCCTTCGGTGAGAAAGGTGGGGTAAAAATAAAGTTATTATTTATTTTATTAATATTATTAAACATGAGAAATATTTTGCCTAGAGAAATTTAATATGTGGAACAAAGTTCACCTTCTTGTAATGCACTTTGCTCCTTCTATGGCTATCATATTTTTTCTGTCTCTAGTCAGTGAAAGTGAGGGGGGCAGGCCTCAAAAGCGTTTGTATGCATGTGTCAATGTTTTGCAGAATGAACAGCTTCCTTTGGTTTGGGCAGAGTTGATCTCTCGAAATTTACAAAGATTTTTGCCCCTGCTTCTAGTAAGTGTCGAATGTGGCTTATTCTTTCACATGCTGTGAATTCCACTTGAAGGTGTTGACCCAGGGAGCAAGTGCCTCTTCCAAGAATCTTGTATCTCTCATTAGATACAATGTTCTTGGAAGATGCACTTGCTCCCTGTGCCAACACCTTCAAGTGGAATTTGCATTACAACATTAATTTTCTGGGTTTCAAGGCCATGTTCACCAAGTCTAGATAGTAACCTGACACAAGAACATAAGAAGAGCCCTGCTAGATCAGGCCAAAGGCCCATCTAGTCCAGCTTCCTGTATCCCACAGTGGCCCACTAAATGCCCCAGGGAGCACACAAGACAACAGACACAACCTGTGTCCTGGTGCCCTCCCCTGCATCTGGCAAACAGAGGCAGCCTGCCTCTAAAACCAAGAGCTTACACATACCTACTATGACTTGTAACCCATAATGAACTTCTCCTCCAGAAATTTGTCCAATCCCCTCTTAAAGGCATCCAGGCAAGATACCATCATTACTTCCTTTGGCAAAGAGTTCCACAAACTAATTACACGCTGGGTAAAGAAATATTTTCTTCTGTCTGTCCTAACTCTCCCAACACTCAACATTCGTGGATGTCCCCTGGTTCTGGTGTTATGTGAAAGGGAAAAGAGCATCTCTCTATCCACTCTGTCCATCCCCTGCATGATTTTGTATGTCTCAATCATGTCCCCCTTCAAGCGTCTCTTTTCTAGGCTGAAGAGGCCCAAACGCTGTAGCCTTTTCTCATAAGGGAGGTGCCCCAGCCGAATAATCATTTTGGTTGCTCTCTTTTGCACCTTTTCCATCTCCACTATATCTTTTTTGAGATGTGGCGACCAGGTTGCAATACTCCAGGTGTGGCCTAACCATCGATTTGTACAGCGGCATTAGAATATTAGCTGTCTTATTCTCAATGCCTTTCCTAATGCATTTCCTGATCATGGAATTAGTCTTCTCCACTGCTGCCACGCATTGGGTTGACACTTTCATCGAGCTGTCCACAAGGACTCCAAGATCTGATTTGTCACAGATAGCTCAGAACCTATTAGCTTATATGTAGTTTTGATTCTTTGCCCCAATGTGCATGACTTTACACTTACTTACATTGAAACACATCTGCCATTTTGCTGCCCAGTCTGGAGAGAACCTTCTGGAGCTCTTCACAATCTCTTCTGGTCTTCACCACTCGGAAAAGTTTGGTGTCATCTGCAAACTTTGCCACTTCGCTGCTTAGCCCTGCCTCCAGGTCATTTATGAATAGGTTGAAAAGCACCTGTCCAAGGTCAGATCCTTGGGCCACACTGCTTTTCACCTCTCTCCATTGTGAAAACTGCTCATTGACACCCACTTTCTGCTTCCTGGACCTCAACCAGTTCCTAATTTAGGAGAGGACCTGCCCTCTAATTCCCTGACTGTGGAGCTTTCTCAGCAGCCTTTGGTGAGGGACCGTGTCAAACACCTTCTGAGAGTCCAGATATATAATGTCCATGGGTTCTCCCAAATCCACATGCCTGTTGACCTTTTCAAAGATTTCTAAAAGGTTTGTGAGGCAAGACTTACCCTTATAGAAGCCATGCTGATTCTCCCTCAGCAAGGCTTGTTCGTCTATGTGTTTTAAGATTTTATCTTTGATGAGGCATTCCACCACCTTACCTGGAACAGACCTTAGGCTGACTGGCCTATAATTTCCTGGGTCCCCTTTCCTTCCCTTTCATTTCCTTGACATTGCATCCTAAACTATGTAGAGCATTATCAAGGGAATAAAGAAAAATACAACTATGCTCAGGGTTCTTTTGAGCTTTTGGCAGGGATATTTGCCTTAGTTTTTTGTTTTATGCAGTAGGGCGTGATATTTTTGCTCCTCTCAGGTTTTAGGATTTCTAGGTGTTAGCTGTATTTTTCTTTATTCTCTTGATAATGCTCTACAGCAGTGTTTCTCAACCATTGGGTCTTGAGGTTGCATTTGGTGGTACTTACGGGACCCTTGGACCCCTGCTGCCCAGCAGCGGGTATTTTTCAAGGTTTGTCCACTGCTGTACCACTTCACATAATCCACCTATTCAAAGTACCACAAGAAGCAACTGGCAATTACATCATCACTTCTAGGTTGGGAGGCTGGATGTGATGGGACAAACACCAGTAAGTGGCTCAGGGTGGACAGGAGCGTTTTTTCAAGACCAGGAAAGCATGCTTTGGAGCTCTACCTACTGAGCTGAGTCTCATATTGCTGTTTGTAATGTCATGTTCCTGGTTTTGCTACCGGGTGGCAGGGGTCCAGTGAGTACCACTAGACACCACTTCAAGTACCACTGGTAGTACCTGTACCACTGGTTGAGAAACACTGTTCTACAGAGTTTAGGTCAGGGTACTATCTAGACGGAGATGAATGTGGCCTTGACACCCCTTGTTAGATGATAACCCCAGCCACAGAAGCCATTATGCAGCAATCTGATCCACACTTACCTGGGAGTAAGCCCTATTGACTATACGGGGACTTACATCTGAGGAGATATGCATAGGATTGGGCTCTTACTTCCTTCATTAAGATTGTATCTTTCCATTGCTTCACTTCTACATTTTACCAGTTGCCTTTCATTCCAAGGCACTGTCTGCATTGTTGACATTCCTGTCTTAAAGGGTTTATCTCTTGGCCTTGCTGTGAAGAGCAATTGGGAGATAAGGATCAGTGTTCTCTTCACAAGTGGAAGGCCCACTTCCCTTTAAGGAGAGATGTGTGAATGCTGCATGATGGTGTGTTTTCTGGCATGTCCTTGCACCTCCTGGTGAGGGAGGATCCCCTCCCCAACCTATGCCTATGATTTACTTCTGTCTACTCAGAAGGAAGTCCCATTGTAGTCAATGGGGCTCACCCCCAAGTAAGTGTGGACAGGATGGCAGCCTAAGATCCCCATCCTAGGCCTGTCTACTCACATGTAAGTCCCACTGTAGTCAGTGGGGCTTACTCCCAGGAAAGCGGGGCTAGGACTGCAGCCGGACTCTAGGCACCCCCTGCGCATCACCGCCTCAGTCTGGGGCGCCCTTCCCGCGCAGGTAAAGAGGGGCTCCGCCTCCTCTCCCTATTGGCTACTCGAAGCTGCGCGCGCGCACCACAGCCCTCGCTGCAGGCTGGGGGTGGAGGCGGTTGGAATCGCGTGCTCGCGAGCCCCTCAACACGCAGCGGGTGCCTCAGCGGGACGGCCAACGCCTGTGGAGGGTGGGTGGCGAGTAGGCGGGGCCCTTCATGCTAATAAGCCACTCACCCTCCGGATCACGTGCCGGGCTTGCCTTCAAGACGGTGTCTTGCGGACGGGGCATGAAGTTGGAGCAGCCAGACCCCGCCCCTCGGGGGAGTAGCCAATCAGAGAGCGCAGAGAGGCTCATGAATAATAACCACCTCAGTGGCCCCAGGGGCCGCGGTCTGCGGAGCGCGCATGCGCACTCTTCCGTGTCGGGCGGCGGCGGCGGCTCCTGGTGTTTGGGGGAGCCCTCGCAGACGGCTGGTGTTGGTTGGTCGCCTCGGTCTCTGAGGTGCAGCGGCGGTCCGGCCCAGGTTTCGTCGCGCGCCTGCGGTAGGGGGAGAGCATGTCCGGCCGTCCCGCGCACCAGGAGGCGGCGGCGGGGGCCGCGCAGCCGGAGCTGGGCCTGACAGGCGCCCTCCCGCTGGTGCTGAAGAAGCTGATGGAGAACCCGCCGCGGGACGCGCGCCTCGGTGAGGGCGGCGGGGGCGCGCCGGCTCTGCGCAGCGGCGGGGGAAGCGCTCGAGGCCGCCTCCTCTTCAGCGGGGCGCCTGCCGCGTCCTTCGTGCCTGTCCTGGGGAGGCGCGGCGCGGCTCGCTCGCCCGCCTCACAGCCTGCGCTTCCCCGCTCCCCCCGCGCCTTGTTTGTGTTGTTCCAGTGCCCGAAGCGGCTGCCCTTCAGGGGCTTCCCCGAAAGGCGGCCAGGCACGAGCCCCTGCGGGTCGGGCGGGGGGCGAGGCGAGGCGGCGGAAAGCGCTCCTTTCGTGGCCGCCCCACCGCTCTGGAGAGGCGCTTCTCCCCCCACCCCAGCAGATGGGGGGCTCAGAGGGCTGCTGTGCTGTGAGTTTAAAGGGACCAGCAACACAATTCTCTGTGTGCGCGCGCGCGCGAGCGCGCAGTAGCATAGCTAAGGGGGTGCAGGAGGTGGCAGCTGTGTGTAAGAACACAAGAAAATCCCACCCAGTCCAGTTTCCTCCATCTCCCAGTGGCCCACCAGGTGCCTCCAGGAGCACACAAGACAACCAGACACCTGCATCCTGGTGCCCTCCCTTGCACCTGGCATTCTGAGGTGTGTGCGTGCACAGTGGGGTAGCTAAGGGGGTGCAGGGGGTAGCAGCTGCATTGGGCAACAAGCTGAACTTGACACTAGTGGCCTAAATTGTGAAAACCTTGGTATGTGCAAATAATACCACAATAGCACAATAACTGCAGTGATTAGTAATGATTAATGTAATCCATGGGGAAGGGAATGGGACTTTTGAATCACCCTGTACACCCTTGCCTGATTTTACTTTTTGAGTTGGGATAAACATTAATTTAGTGTTGTATTCTTTTTTTAATTCACTTTTCTTTTTGCCAGTGGTGTAAGATAATACGGGAGCTGTGGTGGTTCAGCCAGAAAGCCCTAGGTTCAAGTGTGAGCATGGCTGTGAAGGTTATTGGGTGTGATTAGGCCTGTTGGAGAATTCTCACTAATGCCTACTCTTCTTTTCAAGTGTCCTTTTCAAGCACAGGATAGAGTTTATCCTGGAATGTGGCATGTGATCGTGATTTGTCCCTTCCGACGATTGTAGAAATTTATATATTTTACTCACTTCCCCAGAGTTTAAATGAATACTTGGACAAATTGCCAGACTATCTTCTATTATGGAACCAGTTAACAAGGGAGGTGGTGGATTCTCCCTTACTGGATATCCACAAGCAGATGTTCAACAGGCATCTGCTGGAGATGCTCTAGGACGGAGGTTATGTTATGCTCTAACATAAGGCCTGTGGGCTGAGTGAGGCCTCTGGAAGCAGTTTTATCTGGCCACCATTATAATTGGGCTCACACAGCTTGATAATTGGGCTCTCCCATATCCTGACAATATGGACAAGATTTGCACATTTTCTCTTCTGTCATTTACAACTAAAGAGTTCCTAAGGGTTAACCAAGTGCTTATTTCTGGTCATCACTTGCTTAATGTCACTTCCCGCCCTCAGCATGCACCATGAATGCTATTCTGGAACAAGTTTGACATCCCTGCTCTAGGAAGATTTCCTGCTACAGGCAGGGGATTGGACTAGATTCTATAATGTTGATCTCAATGTGTCTTCAGTGTTTCTTTGGTTTCTTTACTGTTAGAGTTAAGTAAATTGTTTAAAAAGGAGAAATGGTTTTATTAATCAGATCCAACTGTCCAGTATTTTTCATGCCCTCTGAATTTTTTTAATTGTAATATCAGATTGGCATTTCTGTTTTTTTCTTGAAGTACAGTCTTTGTAATACTGCCAGCATTTTAGGTTTTAAAAAAATTTTTAGGCTATATTGGTTATATCCAGAGTTATGCTTGCAGTAGGAATTGTAAGAGCAGTGTTCATGCAACTAGCAAGAGTTACACAAGCATAGCACAAGAGCTGACAGGAGAGAGCATCCTTTCTTAATGCAGAGAGGAAAATAGGAAGCTTTCTTATACTGGGTCAGACCGTTGTTCCACCTAGCTTAGTATTATTTATTGGCAGTGTTTTTTCAGTATTTTAGAAAATATTTTCAGCGCTACCTGAAGATGTCAAGAATTGAACTTTGGGCCTTCTATATGCAGAGCAGGTGTACTACCATTGAGTCTTTTCCTGGAGACCATTCTGTGTTAGAGAGCCTCTCTTTCCCTATGCACCCCTTGTCCGCCAGAAAACTCAAGCCAGCATAGACAGCATTCCCAGACAGTCTCCCATCAAGACGCTGACTAGACTCAAAACTGCTTCCTTCCCCAAAGGGTGCAGTAGTAGATGCTCTCAGATGTTGAGTGATGTATATGCATGTGTGGAGTCCTAATACGAAACTTATAGTTCTTTAATTTTCTAAATGACATTTTGTTTTCCTTCTAGATAAAGAAAAGAAGGAAAAACTTGAGGAAGATGAAGCAGCAGCTGCTAGTACAATGGCAGTCTCTGCCTCTCTCATGCCTCCTATCTGGGATAAAACTATTCCCTATGATGGGGAATCTTTCCACCTGGAGTATATGGATCTGGATGAGTTCCTGTTGGAGAATGGAATTCCTTCCAGTCCTACTCGCCTTGACCTGAACCAGAATCCACTTCTGCCTGTGGCTGAGCTGGAAGGAAAAGAAACTGCGAGTGCCTCTGCTGCTTCTCCATCCTCCTCATCTTCTGCAGTAGTTTTTCAACCATCAGAAACAACTAAAAGTGAAGGTAGGTGCCATACTAATTTAGCAAGTTCACGTCTTGTAAAACCGATTGAGATGTTCTGTTTTGGTGTTAACTGCTACAGACCATAAATACAATTTTCATCTGATTTGGTGTGAGTGAGTGAGTGAGTGAGTGAGTGAGTGAGTGAGTGAGTGAGTGAGTGAGTGAGACTATTTTACTTGTATTTTTGAAGCAAGTAGTCTTAATCTAGCAACCTAGTGTTGCTTTTATTTATTCTCTCCTCCCTGCTTATACAACTTCCTCCCTCTTGAGAACTCCAGCACGGAAGACTCTGCCCATGCTCTGTAGCCTCATGTTGCTATATAGGCATTATTGGTTGGACTCCAGACTCAGAGAAGAAAAATTATTCTTTGATTAGCTACTTAGCTGTGATGTATCTCAGGAAGAGAGAGATGGAAGCTAAAAAAAAAACCAGTACCAGTGAGTCGTTTCCTTAAAATGATTAGGTAGATAGACCCTAGTTGATCCATCTTTCCAATTGCAAATACTTGTGGCTCTTAAATTTTTTTTTTTGCTGTCTCCATAGCTTTCTGTTACCAGACATGAACCTCTGATCAAATAGGGCCACATTTTTGTTGTTGTTCAGAGCTCTCTGCCATATCAGGAGAGCCTGCTCCCTACATTTTTGACTTATTTTGGCCCTCTTTTTAAGTAACAAATTTCTACCAGACAATAATTCTTTGTTTGCGTAGGAATAGAGAATATTGACTCCCATGGTTTAACAGATGCTTGCAACCTGTTTGCAAAGCAGGGGGATGTTTGGCATAATTTCTGTCTGATGAGAATTGCAGACCATGGAATTAAGTCCAGGGAAATTCCTTTATATAAGACTGGTAGAGACACAATTGTTTATGCAGCTCACCCTGTTTCTCATGGTTGGTAAGCTGTAGCTTTTCTTTTGGTTGCTTAAGTGGGACACTACATAGCAGCAAGGCTCAGATCAAAGAGTTTTTCTCCCTCCTGAGTTGTCTTGATTCAGCTGCCTTCAGTTGTCTGAGTTCAGCTGCCAGACATCTTGGTTCCTGTTTGCAGAAAAAAGAAACAAAACCCAAAGGGGCCAGAGTTAGGTGACATAAAGATAGGCTGGGATCAAGTGGTAAGTCAGGTGAAGGAACATCATAAGGGCCAGATCTGGGCTGGGTTTGAATGTCAGGTGAGACAAGAACAAGCTGGATGAGGTGAGAGAAACCTGTGCTGCTTATCTAACACAGGGCATTGTTCAGATTGAGGAACCAAACCAAGAACAACTATTATATGGGGCTTGTCAGGCCTGTGTTGATTTCTTCTGGCCTAAAGTACTGGTTCTAATGATGTTATATGGGTGGTGCTGTGCTGCAACACAGCAGGCTACTACCTCCTTCTGTCTGGGAATAAGTTCCTTGAGCCCTGTTGCTTGTCTAATTTGATATGGAATTTTTTTAATATTTAATTTTCTTTTTTCTGCAAGATTATAGTTACCCATGCAATTAAAGATATGTATGTTTTTCTGGAAGTCATGGAATTGTTAGCAGCCATCATGTACGTACTTGGGGCCCAATCCAATGCTGCCCTGGGTCTGGGTGGTACAGCAGCACCAAAATGCTGCTGTATCCTATGAGACCAGAGCAGCTGCTTCCCATTCCCGCAGCCACTTTGGGTCTACTTGGATCTGCACTTGCGAAATCACTTGTGCAGATTCGAGTAGCCTGTGTCAAGCTTTCAGGCATGGAGAGAGGGATAGAATCCAACGGCAGCCTCTGCCATCATCCCTTTCCCCCTCCTGGGCCTCCCTCTGGCCTGCCTTCCCCCAATCGGTTTTGCCCCTCCCTGCCTTCTCCCTGTCCCAAAATACCTTCCTGCCACTCAGTGAACACTTTATCAGGGAGTGCTCTTTCTTCACCCACCAGCGCAGAGGCTCAGCACCAACTGGCACTGGCCTCCCCTTTGGTGCCTTCCCCCTTTTGGCCCCTGCAACGTGCCAATATTTGCGACTGCTATTGCCTAGAGCAGTACATGAGTGAGCACGCTGCCCGGACAGGGGATTGGATTGCCCATATTTGCAACATGAACTGGATGAGAACTGCCTGAAAGAAGATAATTGTGCACACTTCCCATAGTTCTGGGATGTCGCCACATTCAAGAGATTATGTTTGGAGATTATGACAGATGACGTAAGAAAATTCCAGTCCTGTCCACTGGTGTCTAGGCATGTCCTCATCCAGCCTAGATTTCATTAGACACTGTTGATAGGTTTTTAAAGAGGATTAGTAGCCCTCCACGTGTATGCTTTTAGGCATTATCTCAAGAACCTGTTGGACTTTTGCAGCCAAGGGTTTCTAACCAGGCTGGGGCAGTCCTAGGAGAAGTAGGAACCAATCTGATGAATTCTTACTGCTTGCTTTTAAAAAATTTGCTGGCTTCTGGTTTTCAAAACATGCATATTTTGAGTTACTTTTGGGTAAGATAAAATAGTATATACCTTTCAAAAAGTAATCTAGCTCTGTTACTGTACTGGAGATGTCAACTAACGTCGCAGTTGTCCCATCTCTAGCTTTGTAGTGAGTTTGAATACTTGTTGGCTACCTGGTTACTAATTATTTGACCGAAATTGGGTCTAAGCACTTGCTATGGAGGGCAGTTGGGGCAGGGAAGTATGTGGGGTAACAACATAGGCTTAAGTACATAGATAATTGTGAAGAATTATTCTGCTGCTCTGGTTCAAGAGCTTTCTCACTGTTCCCTTTTGATCCTTTGGTCCTTTTGTTCCCAGTTTTCCTCACACTGAATAGTTTCTGCAATGTCTTCTTCCTTTGCCAGAATCCTCGCCAGATAATGAGAGATTGACTCCTAGTCCTGTTGATCCAGACTGTGTTGAAGTTGATGTGAATTTTAATCCTGACCCTGCTGACTTAGTGCTGTCTAGTGTGCCTGGAGGTGAGCTCTTTGACCCCAGAAAGCACAAGTTTGCTGAAGAAGACCTGAAACCACAACCTATGATTAAAAAAGCCAAGAAAGTCTTTGTCCCAGAAGATCAAAAGGTAACAGAATTTCTTTTTCATAAAAAATTAGGATGTGCATTGGATTAAGGCTTGTGGCATATTGCTTTAAAATGTTAAGATATTGGTAAGATGAAGGATAATGTTCAGAAGATTCTTGGAAACTTATTTCTTCAGTACAGGGCATCCAGCTTTGCTTTCCTAGTTTGTAATACAGTAGACTTCTGAGAGCGTGGCATCCATTTACACAGCAAGGTAGGGGTGTGTGTGTAATATAGGTTCCCTCCAGCATTAAGCTTAGTCATGTCCAGCTCTAGGGGCTGTGCTTATCTCCGTTTCTAAGCCAAAGAGCCGGTGTTCGTCCGTAGACAGTTTCCGTAGTTATGTGGCCAGCATGACTAGATGCCTAAGCGTACAGAATGCCATTACCTTCCCACCAGATTTATCTACTCGCATTTACGTACTTTCAAATTGCTAGGTTGGCAGGAGCTGTGACAAGCAACAGGAGTTCAGCCTGTTGTGTGGATTTGAACTGCCAACCTTTCTGTCGGTTCAGCGGTTTAACCTGTCACACCACCATGTCCCCCCCCCACACACACACCCCTGATCAAAATGGATTTCAAATTTGCTATCATTTTGCTTATCTATGCTTTATTTTACGAATCATGGCCTTCGTTATAAGATTGTTGTGCGGGAAAACACAATAAAGGTTGTAAGGTACTTTGCATGTTAAAAATACTGCATAAAACCTTCAAAAAAAGCCTAGGCAGCCAAGGCTTGGTTACAACTCTCACATTTGCATGGCAGCACCTGACCTGACACAGGATTCTGCCTCCTTCATGTCACTCTTACTCTTGCCCTGTTGCAATGGACAAGATAAGCCACCTGCACTCCTCTCTAAGGGCAACCCGAGCCCTGCAATTGCACAGCAGGCTCCTTCTCACCTTGCCAATTTACAGTACCTCCTGATAGCCCTGCATATCTGATAATCCAGTACCATCTGAGTCTCAAAAGTGCCAGATTATTGTCTACTGTAATATTTGCATATTATATTGAAGTCTACTGTATTAATATTTCCCCCAACTGCTTTCCTCTGTTTCTTTTTTTTAGAGGAATTTCCAATGTGAATATGATTTATCTTTCATAGTTCCTCTGCAGCAACATCTCACTCATTTGTGTGTTTATGTACATGCATACATCTAGCTATCTATGGTATCTCGTTAACAAAATTTTATTTCCCACTAAAGAGAGTTGTTGTTGAATTCATTTGTTTAGAACTGTTCCTGGAGGGATTTTTTTTAAGTTGAAAGTGCCCTGAAAAGTTCTTCAAGTGAACAAAATTCTTGCATTACTTAATTTTTGATTATTCAATTCACATTTATTCCAGGTTGGTGCAAGTGGAAGCCAGGTGATAGTGAAAGTTATTTCATTACTTTTTGATACTTGGAAGTACTAAACTGTCAACTTGATCTTTTTCCTGTAGGATGAAAAATATTGGTCAAGGCGAAAGAAGAATAATGTGGCAGCTAAACGATCTCGTGATGCTCGGCGCCTGAAAGAAAACCAGATCACAATCCGAGCTGCCTTTCTGGAGAAGGAAAATACGGCACTGAGGACTGAGGTGGCAGAATTGCGGAAAGAAATGGGAAAATGCAAGAACATTGTCTCTAAATACGAGAGCAGATACGGACCCTTGTAAGCAAACTCTCTTCCCTTATTTTGTTCCTTGGACCTCTCTGCTTTCTGTAGAGACTCCTGAAACTAATGTTTGTGGAGTCTTTGGTGGTATATGTCTATAACCAAGATCCTCTTCTGATCAAATGTTTCTTTTTAAAAATTTAATATATTTAGTGAATTTAGCATTGCCAGTCAAAGAACACTAGTTTGATAACTAGAGGAATAAAAGTTAATTTGTATAGATTGGTTGCTGTTTTGATGTTGATTTCAAAGAGAAGGAAAATATGTTTCCTTTAAATCAATTTTATAATGTGGAAGAAATATGTTGGGAGACACCATGACAGAATGTCTTCCTTGCCTCTCTAAAATGGACATGAAGTACAGGATAAACCATAATTTTCTCCTGCTCTGTTGAGAATAAACAAACATCTTTTTTCAATCCTGGGAATTTTGATTCTAGTGGATAGCAATATGGATTAGTGAGTGTACACTTGTGTAAACCACACTCCTATGACTGTTACTTCTGAAAATTGTGATGAACATGTCAAATGCCTCACTTGCAATGTATGACTTAGTTGAGATCATTTGTCTCTAAATCACTTGTGTTAATTCTTTTTACTAGCATTAATGATGAAGCAGATTCATTTAATGTGTAGTTTCATTCTTAGTCATTTAAGTTAAATATGGCTGGTATCTGTGTGTTTACTAACTTTATTAGCTGCTCTGAGGGACCCAATCCAGACCATATGTTGTCGTTCATGGAAGAAGAGGGGTCAGGACTACAGCAGAGCCAAAGGGTTAAATCACCCCATGCCATCCCATTCTGGGTCAACTTCTCTTTTGTTCCAGCAATTTTAAGTTAGTAAAAACCTCTAAGTAGGGCCACACTGTGTTTAGTGTAGTATATAGTTTGGCCCAAGTTTAAATTGATATAGTAAATTCCTGAACTTCAGAAGCGTGGCTAGTTCTGTTTTTATTAAATAATGACATATTCAACCCTGGTATCCTAAGAATAGTGTGGTTGCTGTGACAGCTTGCCGTGGATTCATCCAAATGATGTATTACCACAGACTTACTTCTGGTTTCCTGGACAGTATAAGGAAGGGATTGCATCACTTTGATGTGAACTATAAAATTCACTAACTTCCAGATTGCCTTAATATCTGATTTCTCTGAGATGACTTTCTTTCAGGCATATTTTTATTCTTGTCTTGAAAGTAATGCACAAAACTTTTCCTATAGTTACTAATAGCTGATAATATTCTCAGTGAAAATGGCATACATTCCTTTGTAATACTATTGGGAATTATTTTAGCATCTGATGGCTTCAAAAACAAGTAAGAGAAATGGTATTTTACATAGTTTAATCTGGGAGCCAATTCAAACGTTTCGTGCATACATCAGAATGCATATGGAGGATTGCTTATTCAAAAGCATCCCGTGTCAAGTTCTTGCTACATAGAAAAACCATTAAGAAGGAAATGTTAATATTTGGATTGGCTTCTGGACATAATAAAATTGGTTATGTTGAATTTGATGTTTGTCTCTGAGTAAGAGAAATTTCAGACATTAATAGTATTTTAGGACAGGATCATCTAAATTTGTTACAGTCAGTAGTTTGCCCTGATTCATATCCTGGTTCATATGCTCTTTTTGAAACCTTTTTCTTTTTTCAGTAAGGAGGGCAGATCAGTGTTGTAAAAAATCTCCAGGACTGAGTACAGATCAAATTCTAACATAGTTTATTCTTAGGAACAGAAACCAGTCTAAACGTGCATAATTCAAATACAGGTACTAGTACCACTTATACTTTTTCGTGATTGCCTTTGTCTCAGTTGAGCCCATTTTCATGCCAGTGATAGCTTAAAACTTCCCAAGTGGTCTACAAGTTGTTTCCTTTATAATGGGGAATTAGTAGCATTCCAGGGAGTGCAATGTAGTAAGATACTGTTGTATGCCAAAATAGTCACATTTTTGCTTTGCTTTATTTAAAGTGACTTATCCGATTCCGAGTGATCCAACTTTAAAGACTCTTAAAATAAAGAAACTAAAAACTACACATGAAACCACGTGTCGTCAGAGTGAATTCACAGTGAAAGATGTGAGGTATTCTGCACAAACAAGTGATGATGACCCTGCTTCCCTGCAAGTACCTCATCTGAACTACCGAAGGGCTGAGCATGATGCAAAGTCTAAGGTCTAATACTACACTGCTTTTTGTACTGCTGTTTTTCCTTGTAACTACAACCTGCAGTACAATTGTTAATTCTTTTCAACCACATTTGGTGCTCCTGTCCTTCAGTTCAGTTTGACAACTTGAATAAGTAGTGGCTTTGGGAGGTGATTCTTGGATGGGAGAGGGAGAAGTCTTAACTAAATGTGACTTACAGTATAATTCTTCAAGAATTTTGTGGGTCTTAAAATCTTTTCTGTGCTTTAGAATGGGTATTAATATTGCAGGTAAATTCTGTTACGCTGTTGGAACAGAGAAAGCTTATGTGGAAAACATGTTAAAAAGAAATATATTTTAGTACAATATACAACCGATATGTTGACTTAAATAGAAGTAATGCAAGATACAGCACATTTTGGCATGCTTGTTATCTTGCAAATGCTAGCAAGTAGGATGCACCTTATTTTCTCAGCTGATAAAAGCTGAATGACTAGGCGCCCAATCCTATCCAATTTTCCAGCACTGGTGCAGCCCCAAGGAAAAGGAGCAAATGTTCTCTTACATTGAGAAGGCCTCTGTGACACCCCCCCCCCCCCACAGCAGGATGCAGGATGCACCCTTTGGCACAGCTGCATCAGTGCTGGAAAGTTGGATATGATTAGGCCCTAGATTTCTGAAGTTAGCACTTTCTCTTAATCTTTATGACATCTTGCAATATTGTTTTAAGACTATTGTAATCACAAGTAGATGCATTCTCACAATCTACTTGTAAGGCATTTTTTATTTCCTTGTTTTCATAAACATACTGTAGTTGTGTGATAAGTGAGGAATGGGGAGTATAGTAAAAAGACTTTTGGTTGCAAAAGAAGGGAGACTCTTATTTTCACCATCTTCTGCTGTTGCCTACCTTGGGAGGAGTGAGATAGGATCACTCAAGAGTTTGTGGCTTCTTTATGTTGCTGAATTGCATGACATTCTTTGGGGTCTCTGATCAAAATGGGGGTAGCTTTTGGGTTGGTCAACTACGTAAATGTTTTGTCCTGATTTTAACTTATTTA
Organism: Tiliqua scincoides; assembly: GCF_035046505.1. NCBI lineage: Eukaryota > Metazoa > Chordata > Lepidosauria > Squamata > Scincidae > Tiliqua > Tiliqua scincoides. The sequence continues at coordinate 58,523,153 of NC_089827.1, forward strand.
ATCCAGCCCTGCACTGGATTTGCTGCAAAGTCAGCAATTGTTGTACTAAGTTTTTCTCCTATTTCTTTCTTCTAAACATGTTTTGTATTTGGCCAAGTGTCCAACTCAAGCTGCAGTCCTGTACAAACCTTGATGAGAGTAAGTGCCTCTGAACACAATGGTATTTACTTCTGAGTAGACATGCATAGGATTCCACTGTTAATATGATAAGTAGCGGGCTCATGAGCTTGAAGCATCAGGCAGAATATATTTTAAGCACACATATATATGAGGTAGCAGAAACTATATAGATGAACTATATAGAAACTATATAGATGGTAGCAGAAACTATATAGAAGTAGATAGTGAGGTGAGATGGGGAAAACTGGAATTTCCTTTGTAAAGTGTCCAACAATTTGACAAGTTATACATTAATCATGATCTACATGACATTTTGTAATGGTATAAAAACACATAATAAAGTTCTAGTAAATATTGTAGGCCTGTGGTTTTATTCACTGTAATGTAACTAGCAGAAAAGGAGCCAAAGAATATGTTGAAATACTTACAGTGGGCACCAGTATCTGCGGAGGTTTGGTTCTGGGACTCTATGTGGATACCAGAATCAGTGGATGCTCGATTTATGGTGCATATACAAAGGACTGATTGCAAGTGAAGTTAGGAAGGAGAGAGGCAAGTTAACACAGACCACCTCAGTTCCGTCATCTTTGGTGCCCTGAAAAGACTTACTGGCTATCTGCTGGGTTGGAGCAGCCACCACCATCCAGAAGAGGAGAAAACCCAACAGGCAGGAAGGTAGAGGGTGCTGTGGGGAACGGAGGGCACCTGATGCTGAGGTGGCACCCACCCCAATGAGGACTCTGATGGCTGGTTGGGCTGTTACTGCTGCGCAGCTGCCTGCCACAGAGGGGTGGTGATGCCACATCAGCTCCTGCAGCTGCTGCTCTCTGTAACGGGAACGCAAAGAGCAAGCAGAGGGCAGCAGCTGCAGCAGTGGAGCCCTCCTCCCCAGCTGGCGCCCTCCACCTGTCTGACAGACCCTTTCCTCTTTCTGTCTTTCAAGATGGTGGCAACTTCTCTGAAATGACTGGAAGCTGGTGAATCTCATCAGGGCACTGCCCTGCAAATTGAAAAATACTGTATTTGAAAAAAAAACAAAAAACCTATTCCTCCAACTCCATGAAGGGAAAGCAAAGACTAGAACAAGCAGAGTTGGAGGAATATTTTTTTTCTAATTTGCAGTTGGTTGAATCTGCAGATACAGGACCTATGGATATAGAGAGTTCAGTGTACTAATAAGCATCCTGTTTTGATTAAGAGCTTCTGAAAACTTCTAGAAAGTAAGTGCTGTACTCTACTTTGGTTTGTTTGAAGAGCAAGAGAGCAATTGGGAAAATAGGCTTCTGAGCAGATGCACATTTCCAAATGCGCGCTAAACAGTTCCTAGATTAGATGGAAAGATACACCAATGTGTCCCAGCTTTATGGGGGGATCAACAGTTTTCCATCCATGGATGAGGACCATATAATTGAAAGGCCTTAGAGGTATTGGTTTCAGATTCAAGAGCTGGAACCGGTGAAGGTCCTAACAAAATGGTGGCAGATAATGCTTTGGAGACTACTGATCTAGCCTGTTGTTTTCAGTGTGTAATCTCAACAAAATTAAGAAATCTATATGTTCTGCTCAAAGGCAGATTTTAATTGTTCCAAATTCATAAAGCAATGTGCATATTGTTTAAACATTTCTTGACTGCCAAGAGTCTTTAAAATATGTGAAAGACTTAGTATGAAGATTAAATGTACCAGAAAAAAGAATCAGTATATCCAAACCTTAGTGCCAACCTAGATGATGTACTGCAGTCTCTATAACTTGCATTCAGATCTAGATTTCCAATACCTTTTTTTGCCACATTACAAATATGACTTAAATAACTCTTCATGTTACCTCTTGATCACTAAATTCTTCAACCACACTCTTTTGAGAAGATGTTGCTACAGAACAATAACATATAAAATGCAGTCTAAAACACATTAAATTGTATTAGCAAAAACCATAATATACTTACTTTTGTTGTGTACCTTCATTTCGTGTTGGTGTTGCTCATGACATTAATGTATAAAACCTTCAGCAGTACATCACACTATATTATAGCGGTGTTTCTCAGCCAGCGGTACTTGTACTTGCTGTTTGGCAGCAAGATCAACCATGCAATACGATGAGCAGTGATAGGGAGTTTGGCTTGGCAGGCAGAGCTTCCAGCATGGGCACTTAATACGCTCACAAAAAGCCCTCCTGTCCACCCTTAGCCACTTACCAGGGTTTGTCACGTTGCATCTTGTCTCCCAATCTGGAAGTAACTGGTGATAACATTATCACCAATTACTTCAGGTGGTACTTCCAATAGGTGGACGATATGATGGGGACAAACATTGAGAAATGCTATTTTATAGTGCAGTCATAAAGAAGCCAAATAGCCATATTTCAAGTTAGTTATTTGCAAGGCTTGCTATTAAAGCATATGTTATACTTATCTTTAAAAAATAGTACAACAGTTGTGTGTGCGTGTGTGTGTAAAGATGGCATCACTTTCCGAATGGAATAGTTCTAACTCTTTCTCCATGTCTTACTTGTTTTGTGCTAGGAAGATCTGCTGCTTTAGAACTTTCAATTCGCTTAGAATGTAACGGCTGTAAATGATGGGTATAAACAATGAGCATAATTAGGGCTGCCACATTTCCTTTTTAGAATGTGCTTATCTTGGTAACCAGTTTGTGATGACAACAGAAAAGAACATTCTTAATTTGCACAGATGTCTTTAAATTTTTCTTTAAAGAAATTAGTCAGGAAGCATGCAGTAGTTGTTGCGCAAAGTTTTCAGTATCTTCATTATGTGTTGGAATAACCTTTAATAGAATATCAGAGTGCATTCTGTATGACTGCAGAGCTTCCAAGGAGCAGTTTGTAGGGAACAGTAAGTCTGAATACCCAATGGTTACTCACAGACTACTGAACAGCTAAGAGATAACTGACCCTTAGGAAGGTAATTTGCTAAGGTAGTTTACTGTCATAGTGATCTGATAAAATATCCGTTTTACCTACTGGTTAATTTTTTTTTTTTTAATTTTGGATCTTATCTTTCTTGTTCATATGTAGAAAGATCTCTATAGCTGAATAGGCTTAGCAATGGTACAATTTCTGTTTAGTTGGTTTTTAATATTAGTGTAAGGTTTCTACTTTCAGAGTGATGAGTAAGGTTTAAGGATCAATTTGTGGTTCTTTTTTGTGGTTTCCATGCAGGCTTCATGTGCAATTTAGATGGAGCTTTTGCTTTCTCATTATTTTGTAACATTCATGAGGTAATGGAGACATTTACTCAGTGCTGAGAATATTGAAGCCTTTATATGCTTTGATATTAAGTTTGCAATATTGGTTGCTGTTTTGTATAACTGTTAAAATCCCAGCATCTTTGAGGTTTAGTGGTTTGGTGTTTAGTTTGTTCTGTTTGTTCAAACCATTTTTCCCCTGAAATTTCTCCATGGTATTTCTGTACTGTGTCGTGCTGCCTGGAATAACTCAAGTGATCTAGATGTTGACATTGCTCATGGTATTGCCTAGTGCACAGTTGCTTCTGGCAGGCTTGTCAAGGTAACGGGTGTAGTGGGAGACAACTAGTAGTCGGACTATTGTAAATCTGTCAAAACAAATATAGTTTGGGTAGTCGGAAGTACTAGTTGCTGGGTTCTTGCAAAACCTGCAAACAGCTCTGGACCAGACACTTCTACTTGATTTAAATCCTTTTTTCCCTTTCAAGCAGCTTAATGTTTTGTTTTTTCAAATGGGAGTAGTTTTATGCTGTGGCTGATTCATCCAGAAAAGGTAGCTGTTCAGAACTGAATTGTACCTTCTAATAAACAGAATTCTACTCAAGAAAGGTGCATTGCTTTACTGGTTCTATAGGCACCTTTCCTTTCCTGGAGAAATTAGACCAACATAATTAATCTTTAGTTAAAAGCCACCACCTTTAGTATAAAGGTATACCTTAGCATAGAGTGTGAACATTGCTTTTGCAATCACATGTATCGGACAGGCATGTTTTGAAGAATATTTACATGGGATTCCCAATTGTCTCTCATCCAAGGAATCAGCTGAGTAGCTGCAACATTAAGTGCTTCTAGGCCATTCCCTATGGCCCATGTAGGTACAGTTATTGGGGACCTCGATTGGCTACACTTCCCTATTGAGTGGATACTCTATGGCAAACTCAGGTTTATCTCTTTATAATGTTTAAAATAGCCCTTGTGTTCTTGCAGTTGTAATGCTGATGAATTCAAAATTTTTTCTTCCTTTTAAAATAATTAACAGGCAAAATACAGCCGTGGTATATATTGGCTCAGCTGGAAGCAGCATTTTAGTTCATGTCCCTCTTCCATTCTAAAGGTATTTTAAGGCTAAAATATAAAATAAAATTTTGTGAGTTTTCAAAAGAAGCTGACTGTAATTGGCTGGCTCCTTTGATGTCTTGAAGACATCACCACAATACAGATGTGCATCGCTTAGTGACATTCTGACCGACAGACCGCATATATGATGATGTACAGCAGTAGTTGACACTTCTTGTTGTCCTTGGGAGGCCCCAGAGGTCTCCTCGGGGTCGTACCAGGCCTCCGTAGACCTCAGAATGACCTGCAGAAGCCACTTCCGGTTTGCTTCCGAGATCTATGGAGGCCTGCCACAACCTAGAGGTGGCCTCTGGGACCTCCTGACAACACCAGTACCACACAAAGGTAAGATCACATAACTGCAACATCGCTTAATGATGGGATTCAGAGAATGTACACATACCTGTGCATTTCTTTTGTTCAAACTATTGAAATTTATATATTGTCATGATTGAAAGAAGCATTTCAAGGAGAAGGTTAAAAAAAGAGAAAAATGGGGTAAGAGGAGTCAAGAGCAAGAATTAATAAGAATTGCTTCTTAGAGCTTATCGTATTCTTAATCACCTCATGATATATCATGGTGCTGAAAAAAATGCCAGGTCTAAGGAGAGTTTGACAAATGTAACCAACTCTAAATATGATATTAAATATGCTTTTCCCACATACCTTGTCAATGTACTAATGTTTCTTGCTTCTGGATTCTAGTAATGCATTTTGTGAACATTATTGGAATTTTTCAATAAGGCAGTCTCTCAGTGTGCAGCTGAGGGTATCTTGGTGGGTATTTTGCTGAACTGGGAAAACAATGTGCTTTGAAGTTTCAGGTGGTAAAATGTTTCAAATCCAGGATAAGCAAAATATTTTGTTTTTACATTTGTGTGTCTATAGTGATTTAACATTATTGGAATACTGTATTTTGTATAAGAAGTAACATGTAAATACACTTTAATATTAATCTGTCTTTATGGAGTAATAAGTGCTTCCATTGTAACCTCTGCGAACTTGTTGAAAATTTTAATGCAGCATGGCTTGAAAACTTTTTTCTTAGAGAACTGCAGAAATTAAACAAATTGATGTTGTAGAGTTATCTACACTGCAATGCTCTGTATTTACAAAATGTGTAATAAACTGAAAAAGCAGAGAAAATGAGAATTGGCATGCAAGGTATTTCCTTGGTCATAGAGTTTATTCATAACATTATTCAACTGATCTGATTTGGATGTGAGCCATCCTTTCAGTTACTCACATAACTTCCTGTTGATAAAACACACACACACACTCTCCATGATTTCAGAAACATAAACTGCACTGTATTTTGTCTTCAATGCAATGCTCTTTGCACTTTTCATCAATTGATAATGACCAATCATTAATGATAACGTAAATTAGCTAATAATACTGTTAGTGAATTAATTAGCATTATCTTATCTCTAAAACTTTTCACATTTTGCACGTTTCTTTGTCTAACCAAACATTTTGGTAAACAAAAATTCTGGCTGACTTAACTCTTGAAGGAGAAGTGTTTCACTGAATTTTTCATCAGTCGAGACATTTTATGGAACTGGACAGAAGTCATGGTTAGAACAGTTGGGGAAATCCATGTTTCTCCTTCAGTTAATATCCAGCTTTGGGAGCTTTTGCGCACAGTAAGCTTTCTGTGATATACCCTTGGTTAGTGACATTAACACCTGCTGGTATAACCGCCTTGTCATGGCTTTGAAATAAGTGTAAAGCCTAATTTGCATATAAAGTGGATAATAGGAAGTACTTTTAAAATATGTATCTTTCTAGATCAGGGGTGTCCAAACCCCAGCCCTGGGGCCACTTGCGGCCCTCAAGGCCTCTCAGTGTGGCCCTCAGGGAACCCCCAGTCTCCAATGAGCCTCTGGTCCTCCAGAGATTTATTGGAGCCCACACTGGCCCAACGCAACTGCCCTCAGTGTGAGGGCGACTGACCTCTCGCATGAGCTGTGGGATGAGGGCTCCCTCCACTGCTTGTTGTTTCATGTCTGTGATGCTGCAGCAGCAGCAAATGAAAGGTCAGCCTTGCTTTGTGCAAGGCCTTTTATAGGCCTTGAGCTATTGCAAGACCTTCATTCATTCATATAAGTTCATCTTTAACATATTCATTCATGTAAATGTATGTAAATTTATTCAACTTTTAAATGTAAATTAATTATTCCGCCCCCCCCCAGCCCTGACACTGTCAAAGAGATGATGTGGCCCTCCTGCCAAAAACTTTGGACATCCCTATTCTAGATAAATGCATACTGCATCCTAGCTATGTGAAAGGCATTCAGTGGAGCTCTTTTCCTGCTATGCTTTTCTGAGGTTCTTGCCTAAGAACTTCATGGGTCTCTCCTCTTTTAGCCCCTTCAGTTTGATATAGTGTGGTCTGTCCTTTCAGGTGAAGCAGCAAATGAGCACTTTCAGTTCTGTTTGCTATGTTGAGAAAGTTAGATGCTGTACCGTAAACATCCATTTTGTATTTAAAATGTAAACTTTGCTTTGTTAAATGCTATTGACACTTCTTGCATTTCACCCCTTTAATATGTCCAGTCCATGGTGGGCAAAGTTGTTTCTGTATATATGTTCTGTAGATTAGTCTGTAAAATGCTATTGACTCCTGAATTAAAGGCCTGATACTAAAGTAAGATTATCATTTGTAAAAACAGCTACATAAAATTATTTCCTGTCATATGTCCTATTATTTCTGCAAATTCTCGATCTCTGCTTATTTTTATATACACCTATGCTTAATAAATGACTGATGAAAGGGCTTAAATAGTAGTCCTGAAAGGCTTTGGGCATGGAAATGCCTTTATCTGCCATTCCTCTATATTTCCATATCTTACACTTTTTAAAAGATAAAATTATATGTATATGAATTCTTTGGTTGTGGAATTCAGGTTGGGTTTTCTGGCTGTATTAAAACCTCTCTGCTATGTGTCTTTTTAAAAAAAGAGTTCATTTTAAAAATGTAAAGTTTTGACTGTATTAAATTCTGTTTAGTTTTTTCTTTTAAAAACAATAAAATGTATATTCTATTAAATTAAGATTGAGTTACCATCTAGTCACTGTGCACACAAGCAATCAATTCCTATTGCTATATATATTTAAAACACTTAAATGCCCCCTTCTTGTTATACTTACAGTATTTGATAAATACCAGAGTAGCTTACAGTATTTACAGTAATACAGTATTACAGAGCGACGGTGGCAGAAAACTCGGGATGAATCCGACCGGACACGGAGTAGAGCCCATTACAGAGCCTATTCCGTGGCGGTGGTAGCAGCGAAGAGATCGTTCTTCTCTGCTACCATTGCGTCTGCTGACAACCGTCCGGCAGAGCTGTTCCGTGTGGTGCGGGGCCTCCTCCATCAGCCCCCCCCCAGTAGACCAGGAGGAATACACGGTCAGCCGCTGTGACGTGTTTGCGCAACATTTTGCAGATAAAATCGATTGCATTCGTCACAACTTGGATGCCACATTGACAGTGTCTGATGATGTCCCCTTGGCAACTGCTTGTCCTGTGTTGTGGGATTCTTTTCAGCTTGTACAGCCTGAGGATGTGGACAGACTCCTTTGGAGTGTGAGGCCATCTGCCTGCCTGCTCGACCCTTGCCCAGCTTGGTTGATAAGAGCTGCCCGGGGTGGGCTGGCTGAGTGGACAGGGAGGGTGGTCAACTCTTCCTTGATGGAGGGGACGTTACCACTCGCTTTGAAACGGGCGGTGGTTCGCCCCCTCCTGAAGAAGCCCTCCCTGGATTCCACTGTGTTGGATAACTACCGGCCAGTCTCCAACATCCCGTTTCTGGGCAAGGTAATTGAGTGGGTGGTGGCGTCCCAACTCCAGAGGGTCTTGGATGAAGCGGATTATCTGGATCCTTTTCAATCTGGCTTCAGGCCGGGCTTTGGGACGGAAACCGCCTTGGTCACCTTGGTGGATGACCTACGCCGGGGACTGGACAGGGGGAGTGCGTCCCTGTTGGTCCTGCTGGACCTCTCAGCGGCTTTCGATACCATCGACCATGGTATCCTTCTGGGCCGATTGGCCGAGTTGGGAGCTGGAGGCACTGTTTTGCGGTGGTTCCGCTCCTACTTGGAGGGTCGGTCCCAGATGGTGGTGCTGGGGGATGCCTGTTCGACACCCTGGCCCTTGAGATGTGGGGTGCCACAGGGCTCAATTCTGTCCCCCATGCTATTTAACATCTACATGAAACCGCTGGGAGAGGTCATCCGGGGGTTTGGAGTGGGGTGCCATCAATATGCTGATGACACCCAGCTCTATCTCTCCTTTCCTCCAGACTCCAGGGTGGCGGTTGAGGACTTGGAGCGCTGTCTGGAGGCAGTGAGGATCTGGATGGGGGCTAGCAAGCTGAAATTAAATCCGGATAAGACAGAGGCTCTCCTGGTTAGGAAATCCTCGATGCAGGTGCTGGACTATCGGCTTGCGCTGAATGGGGTTGCACTCCCTCTGAAGGAGCAGGTCCGCAGCTTGGGGGTCCACCTGGACTCGCAGCTGCTCCTGGATTCCCAGGTGGCGGCTGTGGCTAGGGGGGCCTTCGCTCAGCTTCGGCTGGTGCGCCAGCTGCGGCCGTACTTGGATCGTGCAGACCTGGCCACGGTGATCCATGCCTCGGTGACATCGAGATTAGATTACTGTAACGCGCTCTATGTGGGGCTGCCCTTGAAGACGGTTCGGAAACTGCAACTAGTGCAGAATGCGGCAGCCCGTGTGGTTACAGGAGGTAGGCGGTTCAACTCTGTCAGTCCGCTTCTCCAGCGGCTGCACTGGCTGCCCATTCGTTTCCGGGCCCAATTCAAGGTGCTGGTATTGACCTTTAAAGCCCTATACTGCTCTGGACCAGGGTATCTTAGAGATCGCCTGCTCCCATACAATCCGGCTCGCCCTCTCAGGTCATCAGAGAAGGCCTTTTTACAAGTGCCGCTGCCTAGGGAGGTACGTGGGGCGGCTGCAAGAAATAGGGCCTTCTCAGTAGTGGCACCAACGCTATGGAACTCCCTTCCCCTTGACTTAAGAATGGCTCCCTCTCTTGAGACCTTTCGGCAAGGCCTGAAGACCCTTCGTTTAAACAGGCCTTCGGAGTTCTTGGCCTTTTAACATCTTTTTAACATCTTTTAATATTTTTTACAGGCCTGATTCTTTTATGACTTGCTGCTGCTCTATGCTCTTTTTACCTATTTTTTTACTCTGACTGCTGTTTTTAGTATGTGTTAATATGTTTTTATTTGTTTTTAAATTGTTTTTTAATATGTTGTAAGCCGCCTTGAGTCCCTTCGGGGAGAAAGGCGGGGTAGAAATAAAGTTATTATTATTATTATTATTTGATAAAAACAATTGTGGCCTGATACAGTGTCTTTAGTTCATACTCATGTTAGTGCTAAGTACCTTCAGAAGTTTATTTTATTTGCTGTATTTCTATCCCACTTTTTGCCCCGAAGGGACCTAAGTAGGATTTCCACCCTGTCAGGCCTATTTACAAGCCAGTTATAACCCATGTGTCTTACATTCTTTTTGCTCTTTGTATATATTGTGCAAGAATCTCCTGAAACATACTGTCTTGTAAGGCTTTTATGTTTTAGACTGGGGTGAGCAAACTTTCAACTTTAGGGATCCTGAACCTTTAACAACTGTATTGAAGAAGGAATTTCAGCAGGTACAGCTTGTCATCTATGAGATGACAAGCTGCACCTGCTGAAATTCCCACTTCTACACAATTGTTAAAGGTCCAGGATCCCTAAAGTTGAATATTTACCAATCCCTGTTTTAGACCAATTTATCACAAGTTCAATAAACACAGTGTCTCCTCCTGAGGAGTTAAACTCTTCTCCTTAACATGTGTGGACAACATAGAAGTCAGGCACCACAAACTAAATCCCTTCTGAAGAATCTAGTTCTTTATGTTTGTGGGAACACTATCTAAAGTGAATCCTCTGTTTAATGGACCTCAATTCAACAAACTTGAGAAATAACAATTTCTGATGTCCACAGAGGCTTGTGAAACCTTGTTGTACAGAGCTCCTTTGACAGCACCAAGGGAGTTCTGCAAAGTCATTAAGTGTTTGGAAAGTGCTGGAAGCAGGCTTCCCTACCTTCCAGGACTCCCTTGGCAGTGGCACTCTTTCTGTCCTTGAGCAGGGCTCTTGAGGAATGGAGATGTTTCTCTAGGAATAGAGTGTTTCTCAGGAAGTGAGTTCCAGTGAGCTCCACTTCCTCTCCCTTCCCAGAGCATCCTGCTTGAGAGCAGCACAAGTGCTGAGGGAGTTCTGGAGTGTAGGTGAGCCAGCCCCTGCTCCTTCCCAACACTTAACTAGCTTATAGAGCTCCCTTGGTGCTGCTGTGGGAATTAGATTACATTACTGTGATGGTATGTACTGTGAATATTGACTGTCTCAAAAGCTCCATCATCAATGATATGTTAATCTTCTTAAGTACCAGAAAGGGTTGATTTTAAGAGAGTGCTGTAATCTTTTCCTAGAAGATAAGACTTTCATCCCCTCCCCCCCCAGAAAGTCTCAAGCCCCACAAGTGGGTTTCTCAAGTCTGCGCTTTTTAGTTTGCTAGCGCAGACTTGAGAGACTCCATGTTGGGCTGGACAGTCCAACACAGAGTCCAGGATCCAGTGGAGCAGGGTTCTGCCAATCCCACTCCCTTCCAACCCTGGGTTCCTCCTCTGTCCTGCCCTCCCCCCACCCTGGAACACCTCCCCAACCAAGGAGCTCTTAACCTAGCTCCGGGCAGTGTCTGGCTGGCACAGGGTGTCACTGTGCCCCAGCACTGACTCAGCACGGTGTCACGGGCATGCCTTACAGCACACTTGTGATACCCAGCACCTGTGTTGGCCTAGCTCAAGATTTTAATAGCCAACTGGATCCCAGTTCTCATGGAATACCAAGAGTAGCTTCTTTAGCAATTATAAACAAATCAAAAAACTAGTGAAAGTGCAGGAATACTTTAAAGCAATGATCCCAACATGTTCTGAGCACAGACTGCTTTGTTCTAGCAGTACAAAAATATTTCAGAGAACTTGTACCCCAGAAGGGAAGCTGAATATCTTCCTGCTAGAACTAGTGCTCATACGTGATGTCCAGAGCTATTATGTCAGTTCCCAGTAAGGTAAGATGATGTGAACAAAATGAACGGGACAAGCAAGTCCCGTTCCTTACCTTGATAGGTAAGACAGCCCTACGTTTTATTTATAGAAATTTGTACCCTGCCTTTCAGTTCCAACATAGATCTCCAAAGCAACATGGTCCATTAAAAACATATAAACCTCTTTAAGTTGACCCCCAAGGGACTGGAGGAAGCTGGTTGACATAGGGAGATGGTCAACATACAGGAGAAAAGGGCATTTAAATATTATCATGTTTAGCTCCCAGGACAACAAATGCAAGGCCAAGTTATTATTTAGATTGGATTTTTAAAAAGTTTTATTGCAAATATCAATGAGAATTGATCCTCTTGTGATGCTTACTATTATCATCTATATCTATAGCAAAAGACAGAATAAACAGCCCATAATCAGTGTTTAAAAAAACCCTGAAAATTCATAAGCTTAAAAAAATTGTAAGTTAAAAAAAAAACCATGGCCATACTAATCTTCTCTGTATCATTCCAATTTTAGTATATATGCTGTTCCAGTTTAAAGAAAGCAACTATGTTGTCACATTTTATATGAAGAAGAATGCATCACAGTTCTCTATTTGTTCAACCGCAGAAAAACACTGCAAGATCAATTATTTTATTATTCCCAGTTTACAACTAGAAAACTAGTTCAATTCCTCCCCTCCCCTTCATAGCTCAACTAAAATTTGACTCCAGTTCTAAACTCTGGATCATTTTCCTGTGCTTGTTCAGTTTCCCAGTTTGGTTAAGGAATGCCCAATTCTGCTTTTCTAAAGGCTGACCACTAGATGGCTCTGTTGCAACACAGCAAATGCTGTGACCTTGTCTCTTTAAGAATAAATACACTCTCCCAACAGGATTGTGCAAGAAACTAAGGGTCATTGATATGGAATTAAAGAGAGAAAAGCAAATTGCTTCATCCACTGACAAGCCAGTCTAAATGTGACACCCTTTATAGTGTTTAAAGGTGCAGAGTTTTTTCTCTTTAAACAGTAGCATTTTCTTTCCTTGTACGCCAGTGGAACCAACATGATGAATGATCAGGCTCAAGTCCTAATACTATACATTCTAGTCCACTCCTTCTCAGATTAGTTTTATCCGGATGAGTGAGCAGCTGCAAGGAAAATGAATGACAGAAACAAGCCTTTGTGCGACACTGAGAACCCAAGAACTGCAAGCTGGATCCAAGGAGGCCTTGCAGTCTGTTGAATCCAGTCTGTTTGAGAAAGCAAGGAAAGTATGATTGATATCCCAGTGCTACTGGGGTAATGAAGAAACAACCTGCAGTGCCTACAATGGATAGATGGTCATAGAGGTACCTTTTAGCCTGCGTTGCCTTGAGGATGTGGACAAACTGGAGGGCTAAAGCCTCACCCCTTGATGCCTGCATGGTGTGCTTTGGGGAACAAGATGGTGGAGGTTAGGGATTGTCCTCTGAGGGAAAAGTTCTTCCCATGCCTCTGAAGGGCAGTGGCATGATCCCTGCTTTGAGGGGAGAAAAAGGCAAATATTGTACCCAGGCCCCCAGGATTGTCACCACCTAGTTTCAATCAAATGGTTCAATTGTTGAGTAACATCATAGAGCAAGTGGTGATTTTTGTAACTCCAAGTGGTGGATGAAACTGATTATTTGAATCCTTTCCACTCTAGATTTTGACCTAGGTTTGGAACTGAAACTGCTTTGGAACCCTGGTGGACAAACTATGTTGGGGGCTAGACAGGGGAAGTGTGACTCTGTTGATTCTCCCAAACCTCTTAGCGTTTGATACCATTGACCAATATCAATCAATCAATCTTGATATCAATATCAGCGTTTGATACCAATATCCTTCTGGGATGTTGGCAGTCACTGGGAGTAGGAGGCACTGCTTTGCAGAGGTTCCAGTCCTACCTCCTGAATGGCTCCTAGAAAATGGTGTTGGGGGACTACAACTCTTTCCATGGCCATTGAAGTGCCACAGGGTTCCATCTTGACTCCTTTATTTTTTAACATCTATGTGAAACCACTAGGGGAGCTTATCTGGGGTTTGGGCTTAGTTGTCAACCATATGTATGACATCTTGCTCTACTTCATGTTTCCAGCATTTAGTGTTTGGAAGCTGTTCTGGGATGAACGAAAATGGAAAAAACATAATTCAGATAAGGCAGCAGTTCTGCTGTTGGGTGATACAATGCAATTGAAATAGATGGGGAGGGGGCCTCCAACTAACTGAGATGGAATTGTGCTGTCTGAGGAGCCAAATAAGCAGCTTGGAGGTGCTTTTGGAGTTTCCCTGGACACTCAGGTGCTGGCCATGGCCAAGATAGCCTTTCACCAGCTTCAGCATGTTGGCCAGTCAAGGCTCTGTTTTGAAGAGGATTCTCTTGCTTCAGTTATCCACAGAGGTGTCACTAGGACTTGTGTCAGGCAGTGTGAAAGCTCATTGCATAACCCTATGATGGACCTCCTCCCGTACCAGACAATACAGAAGAAATTATAATATCATACACGCAGCCTAAATGCAGTAGCATCAATAGGATTGGCATAACCCCATTAACTTTATCAGTACAGGGTAACCAACACAAAATCAGTGGCAAACTTGATGGCACTGACACAACTGAATAAGAGTTCTACTATTCGCTCTGATACATTGACATGAAAGCTAACACCTTATTGGTTCCCTGCTGGGTCATAATAACACTTCATTGTTTCTGAGAACAATCAGTTTCATTGGTCAGATTTGAGATATGGAAATGTACTTTTTGTTACATAAAGCAGTTGCATTTTTGTTTTATAATTATTTGGCCATAATGTTTGGTAGAATTCAGATATTTCAATATGGTTTGCTTCATTGCATTCTGCATGAAATTATGCATCAAATGATATATAACATTGATGCCATTATTCAAAAATATGAAGATTTCACAATTTTGGCCATTAGTGGTGTCATCCCCCCTCCCCGAGTGTGTCACCTGGTGCGGTCCACACCCCACTAGCAACACCACTGGTTATCCATACATTCATTATATCCAAATTAGGTTACGTCCGTGCTTCATATGGGGCTACCTGTGAGGATGGCTTAGGTTGATTCAGAATGTGGCAACTGGCTGTAGGTTCTATCCAGGAGAAGCCTATTCAGTGTTAGCTCTGTGTCCATAGGCTTCAAGCATAATTCACATGGACTGGGACTGGGTTACCTTAAGGGACTGCCTACTCCTATATCGACCTGCTTATCTTTTCAGATCACAAGGGAAGGCTCTTCTCTTTGGCCTGCAGTAACAAAAATTGACCAGTTTCAATCAGAGAAAGCGCTTTCTCTGGGGCAGTGCCCTACCTGTGGAATACTGTCCTGAACGTCCATGCTACTGCTATTCAGACTTGGACTGAAAACCTTTTAAGCTGGCTTTTAACTCTCTCTCATTTTGCAAAAGTCTGCTTGCATGCCTTCTTGTTATACATTCTAAGGCTTTTGTGGTCAGTGTAGTTATCTTTAAAGTAAAATTGTCCAGGTTTTGAGATCACCTTCCATTAAAAGCTCGACTACCTGACATTTCACCTATACCTGTGATGGACGTTCTCAAAGAATGCGAGAACACAGGCACTCCAACTATCCTTCAAGATTTAAAAATGAACAGAGACTCCAGCTGTCCTGTAGATGTTCAGACTATTTCATACCCACTCATCCGCAGGGTAGCTACTGTTCTTAGATGTGTTGATTGATAGTAAAGAAGATGGTATCTTGGATCACTGAGTTTACAGGAAGCCTACACACACGGACAAGTACCTACACAGTGCATCAAACCATCACCTGAAACAGAAGAGGGGACTCATTAACACTCTTATGACATGAGCTAAACAGTATCTCAAAACCCCAGGAGGGATCCCAGAGAACCCCAGGAAGAATGTAAACATGTAAGACATGCATTGCATAAAAATTGATACTCCCAACAAGAAATCAGGAGGGCGTTAATTCCATGCCACTATAACACATCTCAAGAAGAAGAGCAGCTTGACCATAGCACAAATGTATTCCTGCCTTATATTAAAGGTGTAACAGACAGTATTGGTAAAATTCTGAAGCAAGCAAATATAAGACCTATTTTTAAACCAACATTAAAAATACTTTGCATTCATAGACTTTGTGTTCAGTTAAAGATCCTAAACACCTTCTTGCCTATAATTGTAAAAAACCCCTCAGGATTTTAGCGAAAGCCTGCCTGTGTGAACCGCCTTGAATTAATTCAAAGGAACAATCCAATTACCAGAAAGGCGGTACATAAAATAGCTGTTATTATTATTATTGACACAGCAGGAGTGTATCGTATTCCATGCAGCTGCGGAAAAGACTACATGGGAACTAAAAAACAGGCTATAAAAACTAAATTTGGAAAGCATAAAAGACATTGCTGATCGGTGCAGTTAGAAAAATTGGCAGTGACAGAACATGGAATAGGAACAGACCACCAGATCAGGTTTGAGCAGATGCAAGATTTATCCACTTCTAAACAATACCATACCTAGATATACAGGGAAGCAATTGAAATCCAGAAGCATCAGCAAAATGTGAATAGAAAGGAAGACACACTGAATATAAGTACTGATTTGCTCTCTGCATTAAAAGGCACAAGAATTTTGCACTTTAAGAGCATGGGGGAACAGAGGATGGTAGAATGCTCAGATTCTCCTTTAAGTTCACACGAGTGAGTGTGAAGTAGTCTGCTTTCTCTGAACACCTGAGGACAATTGGAGTGTCTATTTTTTGTCTTGAAGGACAGTTTGAGTGTCTGTGTGCTCTCATTCTTTAGAATGTCCATCACAGGTATGGACAAAACATCAGGCAGTTGAGATTTTAATGAACCATGGTCTCAAAACCCACATGGTCTTAAAACAATTTTATTTTTTAAGATAACTTCTTGTTTGTTGTTTAGAGTTTGTCATTTGTGTGAGCTGCTTTGGTAATCTTATGAAAAGCAGGATATAACTCTTGGAAATAATAAAACTATCCACTTTACTATGTGGGTGTGATTGTAGTCCTCTAAAAAGAGCAGCAACAAAAAGACTACCCTTTGGTCCTGCAGCAATGCCCTACTATTTTGAGAACTTTTTCCCCTCGTCCTATGCTTCTTATTGCCAAAAAAAAATTCTCTGTCTAGTTGGGGGTCCTATAAATTGAGTCACCTTTACCACTCACAGAGCACAGAGACAACAGTCCTTCCTGTATTCTAAACAGAATATGTGTTTCTTCATACCTCCTTCTTTCTCAAAATTTAATACAGTCTCCCTAAGAAACATACATTTTAAAAACTGGATGCTTACATCTAATGATGTGGCACTGTGTTTAACTTTAAATAAGGGACAATTTCAGTTCCACTTGGCACACCTGATCTTCAAGTCACCTGTCAGGAAGAGTGTGAGAAAATTAGCTCATGGGAAGTCATGACATCTGTCATAGTTAGGGACAGTATACAAATGGAAGGGGATCCTTGTTTCAGCAGTTGTTTGCATCCATGTTCCAAGCTGGTGGCTCTGGTGGAAGATGGAGGGATTGGTTTCAGATCAACTTTATTTCTTCCTTGATGTATCCATGGCCAGACTGGGCTTCCTAGCTGTAAACTGGTCTTATTGGCTCCAGATCCTGTGCTCTGCTGACTTTGGGCCTGTGGCTGCAGTCTAGAATAGCTGGTTTGTAGTAGACCATGGGTTCAGACACTTCTCCTTTAGTAAGCAACCTACTTGCAGCCAGGATTACCAGCTGTAGTAGAGGACAGGGCTTCTGTACCTTTTGACCGCTTGTGTGGTGGAGGGAGTTGCAGCAGGTGCAGCTTTCTTCACCATTGCAATCCTGTGATGCATCCAAATGACATCTGCTGAATATCCCCACATTAAAAATGCCGCATCCCTGTCCTCTGTTGCATCTGCTCAATCTGCAGGCACTGGTCAGATCCTGGATACAGCTAGTTTCAGCAATGTCCTGCTCAGAAGAGGAGAACACAAAGAGTAAGCAAGTCACGTGTCTCCTCTTTCGACAAGCACTCTCTCCAGACCAGACCCATCTGTCTTGGTCTCTGTTCAGCTGATGGTGCAATGCTTGGGTGTTGGGTTCCCTTATGAGAGTGCAGTTTTCTCCTTGCAACTCACCCTTCCTGCTCTGATCCTGGGTGGAGAAGGCAAGGGAGTGACCTTTCTAATATTACAGCCAGAGATATAGGACTGCCAGTACTGCAGGGGGCATGGGCAGGGGATTAAGACAATACAGCAGGGGGAGGATGGGAGATGGGGGAAGGTGTACAACTGAATGGGAAACAAATGTGAACATTCAATATGGTTTCCACCAGAATAATCTGCCCCCATGCTGGCTGATGGGATGATCTGGCCTTTGCAGTTCCTCCCACTATGCTCTTGTCTTCCCCATTAGGCTCCATTTGACCCACTTAGAGCTCAGCATCCCTTTCTGCTTGGGACACTGGCAGAGCTTCTGGATGTCCATGCAGCGAGCTGTAGCATCCTCTGTTGCAAATGGTAATACAGTAACATAACAGGAGGGACTTTTTGTTCAAGTGTCAACCCTCTGCTAGGTGCAGGAATACAATAAAGGGGCCATGGTGAAGTGCTGGAAGGAGCTGAGCAGCCACCAACAAAAACAAAAAACCACCCAAACACAAGGCTTGAGCTCAACTCAGTGCCTGTACATCTATCCTATGTACACTCTGAGTTACATAATGGGAGACACTCGGGCATCACTGCAGCTTGGGAAAAGGGACAGAGTGACGTGACATTTGCGCAGCTTATGTTTCCCAATCCGTGCCTCCAGCTGGGCGCCCAGCCAAAGCCCGTCAGTGTTAAACAGCCTTTAGGGGGCTGATACCTACAAGTCGGTGTTGACATAAAGATTTGTGTTTGTGAAAAGGTTTCCGTGCATCTGCAGAATATTAAGTACTATAAATTGAAGAGTGAAGCAAGACCTTGCGGAGAGGACAGGGAGCGCCCTTTCTGTGCTGCGAATTGTTTTGCTATTTTAAACTAGCCACTGAAGAACCACACACCCACACCCTGTACTTCAAAGCCAGAAGCCTTCTGTCTCTTTCAAGGGCACACTCCTCCCTTGCCATCTTGTCTTCAGCTGCCTGGAGTGCGAGGTTGCTTCTCAACACCACTCTTGGCTGAAGTCACCTCCCAATGTCAAAAAAGCAGAAGCTGCGGAGAGGCTCCCTGGCAGGAATACGAAAGGCCTCACTGAAAGGGCTCTTTTTGAAAATGCTTTTGAGCTGTTTTCTTTGGAGAAGGGGTTAAGTTAAAACAGATTGGAGCTGAATCAAAAGGAGGGCCTGTGAGTTGTATGTGGGGGTGAGAAAGGAGCATATGCATTACGGGGTGGAAGCTCCCAACCTGTAGATTATGAAACATTTGATGAACTATTAAGCAGAGAAGCTATCAGAGAGAATCAATAAGATCAAATTTGCAGTTCATTGGGATGTATGGTGTGCTCTGTAGCCTTAGTGGCCACCTTGTGAGGAGGGTCTCCAGGTAAAATTGGAGCCCATGCAATACAGAGGACTGGGAATTCAATTCAGGGTTTGCCATCTGCGGGGCAGTGAGTCTTTATATCCTCAGTAGTGTCCCTCCAGCATCACATGACTGCCACAGCAGCCCATCAGCCTCCTGGTTAAAAAAATCTCAGCAACCGCCAGTACCAGATTTCTGAAGTCCCTGGGGAAAAGCCTTGCACTCTTCCCCCTAGGCTTACCAATGACGGTGGGTGACAACTTCTCCCACCCTCCCGATCAGCAAATGGACCTGCTTGGTGGTGGTACCTGTACTATGGAATTCCCTCCCCTTTCAACTGAGAACAGCTCCCTCATTTACCTTCCAGTAAAGCCTGAAGACATTTTTATTCTGAAAAGCCTTTGGTACCCTGTAAGATCTTAGGGTATGATGGCTGCAGATCACGCTTTATAATAATTTATTTAATGGTTTATGATTTATGGATTTTTAATGCTGCTAGTGGCTGGCTTTTAATGTGTATTTTATAGTTTTATGTGTTTTTTTATAGTTTTTGTATTTTATTTTTTATGTATTTTAATTGGGTGTTAGCCACCTTGGGTGCCCTTCAGGGAGAAAGGCGGGATAAAAATGAAATACATAATAATAATAATCTTCAGCAGCAGTGGCAGCTTCTTCCAAGGCTCGCACCCTTGGAGGGAAAGAAGAGCCATTCACTAATGGGGATGATGAGAAGCTGTGGCTGCTGCCCATTCCCCAACTCCTCCCACTGTTTCCCCTGCAATGTATCTGAGAGGAGTATCAGCTGCGTAAGCTCCTCCTTCTCCTGCTCTTCCCAACAGCCAATGGGAGCTTTCCCCTAGAGCAGTGTTTTTAACCAGTGGTACTTGTACTACTGCTGGTACTTGAGATGGTGTCCGGTGGTACACACAGGACCCCCACTGCCTGGCAGCGATACCAGCGAAGCTACACAACAAGCAGCAGCCGAAGGTTTGACTTGGTGGGCAGCATGTGCTTCTTGTGTGCTCAGAAAAGCCCTCCCATCTGCTGTGAGCCTTTTACTGGCATTTGTTGCATCACGTGTGGTCTCCCAATCTGTAAGTAACTGGCAAAGACATAATTCTGGTGGTACTTCCAATAGGTGGATCATGTGAAGTGATATGGCAGGGGACAAACATGAGAAACGCTGCCCTAGAGGCCACAGAATGATGCAGAGGCCCCTCAGGGACACTCCCATGTGTAGATGAGAGTGCCATCTGCAGAAGCAGTGCAAGTCTCTTGGCCAACTTGCACCTCCAATGGCCCCATACTGGGATTGTCAGACATTGGTCCAGCTGACTCGGCTTTCTGATGGGCGTGGGCCCTTGGCCAATGATCAACCTAGCCAATCCCTAACACCACGCCTATTTCCAACTGAAAAGTCCTGAAAAAGAACTTCAGTTCTGACCAACAGCCCTAATGGCACAGGGAGATCGTGATTTGAACCCCATGGCCGTGGGCATCTCCACTAATGAATCCTGACTGTCCAACAGCAGAGCCATATACTTGCTTCTTGCCAAAAGCCATTACTTTCAAGATCACTCATTCTGCCTGCTCACACTTGTAGACAAACTCTCCTGAGCTTGCAAAGGTGACTCAGTATAATATGATTATTTCATATGCAAGTGTTTGATGGCTAGAACTGGGCTCATACAAGCTGCCCAGAAAGGAACAGGAGAGACCTGGAGGTGACCATCAAAGGGCCAGCTGCCGAGCATTGGCTGGGAACCACAGCGACGCAAGTGTCCTCCTTGTGCCATGGAGATAATAGACCTTAATTTCAACTGCACAGTTCCTGTATATCAGATACTAGTTCAGTGTCAATATATTGTTATATATATTGAGGAATGAGGATCTCTGCTCATCTTATTTAAATCATCCTATTACACTGTTGAGGAAGGGGAAGTAGACCATGTAAATAGCTAGATTGGGATAGAATCTATGAGTCTTGATCATAGTCTTTTTATTCCAGAGCAGTTCAATTGATCATGGAATGATTGACTCTGAGGCTTTAATGTGAGGTAACCATGCTGAAGCTGTAAGCCTCTGGAAGGCTTCAGGAATGAGGATCTGTAACTCTGTCAAGGGAGTGGTTCCATCTTTTTAATGTAAAGACCATTTAGTGAGATAATGAAATCATGCTGGGGTGGGAAATTGCACCCTGTTCCCATTGACTATTGAAAAGGGAGATGACTCTGCTTATGTGGACCATGTAAACTTTCCTGAACACCCTGGAGCACAAGCCATGACTTGATTTGCCTGTGTATAGAGTGTGCCTTGCAGAAACTACTGCCTCTGAGAGGGCTTTGATGAGACTCCAGAGGAGGCATTGATGTGGAATTGTTTGTCCCTCCTGAATATCCTTGCCTCATTGGATGTATAAATAACATTCTCAAATCTTGGTTGCTAATTGTTCATTAGGAATTTCCAGAAAGGACTAAATCATTTCGAGGAAGTGACAGTAGTGGCAGGGTAGGTAGCTTCCTAGGGAAGGACTCTTCGACAGCCACCATGACCCTTCTCTACATGTCTGTTCTTTTTCAGGCACCATGGGGCAGCTCTCAAACATGCAAGTTAAAGTTGTTGTTTTTTTTAATCTCCAGCATGCATCCAATCCTATGGTGTTGCTTAAAGAAGCAAAAAAGTGAGCAGGCAGCCTAGTGGTTAATTTTTAGCTGAATCATTCAAAACTGGATGTCAAGTAGTTAAGGGCCACCAAGTGGCAGGCCTCCTAAACCTGAGTTCAAGAGTTGGAGCCTGGTGACATCATGTGATTGCCAACTTCCTTTTTGTTTTCTTTAATGAGATGAGAGAACCAAAAAGAAGTTATATACTGAAAACAGAAAATGCTCTATGGTTAAAAATAAAAATAAATTTTTGCATTCATTGTAAAAGGCAGTAAGAACAGTCTGTTCTGAACCTACTCAGACCATTGCCAAAATGAAACTCCTACCTCGCAAGTTCTCCAGACATACAATTCTGCAACTGGATTGTCAACTATTGAACAACAAAAACTATTTGGTACTGGGGCAGAGTGCTGCACTAAAGGGTCAGGAAAATGTGAGGGGAGGGTCAGGAAGGATCAGGAAATATTAAAGGGAATTGGGGGGAAGTCTTAATTTGCGGAAGGTTTTTTCCAATATTCCTGGAGATTATTAGGCCACCCCCCCCCCCGGTCCTGCAATTGGGCCAAAGATAGCCCTCCAAAACTTGAGCTGAAAACTTGGAGATTTGGCAATCTAGAACCCCCACCCCCCTTTAACCTGCTTCGCAGCTGTTAAAGGCCCAGGAGCTGTGTCTGCAAAAAACTCCCAACATTAACATGCTCTAGTGGATTTTTTGGTGAATCTATCAGCTCCTCCAAAAAGCACTGACATTCCTAGAACAGACTGTGCAAACTGCTGCCGATTGACATTGTCAATGGGCAATATCTTGCTCCATTTACTTATAAAACACGAAGCAAGGATGGAAAGGCAGGGAGAAAGTAAAACCACAGCTTATGCAGGGCTTTATTTCCTAGGCAGCAGTCTCTGCTGGTTGTTGTCTTGTTGTGGTCCTCAGATGACCCAGTAAGACAAGTCTATCCAGATTTCTAAGGCTGAGCTTCCTTTGGACAGAGATAATCAAGTACTGGTAGGAATACAAAGCAGATGGAAGAAGCAGGGGCTGAGCCCTTGCAAGTCTTGGCTGCAGGCACTGGCTCCCAAGTCAATTCTTTAGGCATGCATTGAGATTGTCTGTGATGCTACAGACCATCACGTGAGAAGCTGGTACAGTCCACACCATGTAAGGGAACCATCCCCCTTTAGCACTCAAGGGACATTTCTTTCTTTGCATTGCACTGCACAATGGTCACCCTTCACATAGGGCACCTGGATACACAAGTACCTTTAGCAGTTGTGTGAAAGATAGAATCAGCTTGCCTGCAAGGAGCGGGGGAGTACATGTGCTGAAACTCTCTAATACAGGGGTCGGCAACCCACGGCTCTGGAGCCACATGCAGCTCTTTCAGCTGTCTGCTGCGGCTCCTCCCGTTGAAAGTGGCAAAGGGGGTGACAGGAGGCACCTGTGTTGGGAGGGCGGGCTGCTTCCCTCTGCCCCCTGAGCTCACTGCCCTCCTCTCCCTTCACCCCCACCTGCCCCACATTGGTTTCCCTTTTCAATTTTGCCCGCTCTGCAGGCTTAAGCTCCCTGTTTTTCCCTTCCCCACCTCTTCAGCAGGACGCCCTCCTCCTCAGCCATTGCCAGCCCTTGCAGCCCGCCTTTTCCTGAGCAGGTCCCTACTCAGTGCAAGGAGAGGCTTTTCCTCCACAGCAGAGGAGGCATCCTGTGTGTCTACTTAGTAGTAAGCCCCATTACAGCGGATGAAGCTTATTCCCAGGAAAGGGTGCCTGGGATTGCAGTGTTGGAACCTGCTCCTATGCGTGTCTACTCAGTTGTAAGCCCCATTACAGCGGATGAGGCTTACTCCCAGGAAAGGGTGCCTGGGATTGCAGCCTTGGAGCCTGCTCAAGGCCAAGTGCAAGGACTGGTGAGTGGAAGCTTGCACCTGGCAGGTCTGTTCGAGAGCAAGCTCCGCTGTAGTCCCTGGGCTACTCCCAGGAAGGTGTGGAGGGCTGTAGCCTCAGCCCCCTCCTGTGCAGGTCTACTCACAAGTAAGCCCCGCTGTAGTCAGGGACGTATAAGAGCTTAAAGGTAAAAAAAACCTATATATGCAGTGTTATCTTCATTTTAGATGTCAAAAGGGTTTTGTGGCTCCCGAGGTTTTTTTTCCTCCGGAAAATGGGTCCAAATGGCTCTTTGAGTGTTTAAGGTTGCCGACCCCTGCTCTAATACAAAAAGAGGAAAAAACTGTTCTTGTTGATTGTTGCATTTGATATCATAGATCTTGATGGGAAAGGGCGCGAGAGGTCAAGCCGCCTTCTGTAAATAGCTGAACCCCTGCACTTTATGTTTATGGAGAACATATATATATTAAAGAGCCATTTGCCATTGGTTCATTTGCGTTTCTGTTTAGAATGGGAACATACTGTTTATGAAACTTGCTGTTTCATGGCTTTCAGAAGTCTAGCATGTGGGACAAAGCTCACTCTACCCCCTCAAATTGCACTTTGCCTCTTCTGCACCCTGCCGTTCCTCAGTATTTTTTTTTCCTGGCACCACCACTGTTTGTTGTGTAGTTGTTAAAGCAAAGAACCACTGTCAGGAAACTAGGCAGCAACCTTAATGTTATACTTCAATGTCAAAGTCTCCTTTCAGATTAGTTCCCATTACCCAGATTATAATGTACCTGAAAATGGAAGGAATAACCCACTGGGGTTTTCGTTCTGTTTTTTTGTTTTAGAAGTTAAAACCAGATGCTTCAGGTACAGGGCCCGTGCCACATGCTGCAAGAAACAGTGGAAACTCCCAGAGTCTCCAGTCAATTTGACCAAGAGGAAAATAGTACTTTGCCATTCCCATATATAGCAATCAGAACATGGTCACGAAATCAAAACCTGATCCCAGCTCTGTGTATCAGAGTGATACACTCGTCTAGGGATGGCTATTGGTGTTATAAATGTGGATGATCTGAACTTTGGACATCCTTATCACTCCATTGGGACACTTTGGGTCTGAGAAAAACCAGAAGGGGTTTCTGGTCGTTCAGGAGGAAGGTATGCAACAGGGCAGCAAAGTCTTGGAGAGTTGCTACAGGAGACAGAGTAACTTCTGCCCTATGGCCCATTACATGAAGCCAGTCCTGCTTAATCAGATCTTATTCCAGCTTCTCATTTCTAGTTCCAGCGCAGGCAATTATTAAAGAGCAGTTTGTAGAGAAGTGAAATCTCAACTAGTATTAGTTAAGGTTGGAAAACTGACTTTGTGGGGTCTGAATATTTTCTCACAGCCTCCTGAGTATATCTGATCAAAAGGCACAATATATGTATTGTTTATATGTACCAAATTTGTATCTAAAATTGGAGTTGGCCAGTGTCTGCATGTAGCTAGCTTTGGTGGCTACCCGAGCCTGAAGGATTACCCCCCCCATCCCAATATCAAGAGGATTAAAGTCTATTTGGGAAAATGGAGCAAGGTGGGCAGGCTGTTCCTATGAAGGTGAAGGCAGAAGTCTTGTGCAGATCCTGGTATATGGGGCAGTAAATATGGTGGGGATCATAAGACCCGGCAGGCACTAGATCTGGTGAGCTGTTTGGACAAGGGTGCAGAGGAAGATGGATGATGGTAGTTCATGAGGCATAAATCTATATGAAACTCAGAACATCTTCTGTGAATTGACTGAGTAGGGTATAGATGTCTGTGGATATGCAGACTGAGATCTGACAGGACACAGAGAGTTATATCTACATCAGTGAGGAGTTGGCAACAGCTGTATGCACCCCAAAGTCTGTCACCTGTATATGGAAGGATGGCAACACTGAGATGGCAAAGATAGTCATCCACCAGGCACGTGGTGAAGAGCCTCAGGGAAGCTGAAGGAAGCTGAGAGCCCAATCCTGTCCAACTTTTTCCAGCGCTGATGTAGCCATTCGAACAGGTTTGCGCTGCGTTCTGTGGTGGGGGCAGTCATGGCAGCTTCCTCAAGATAAAGGAATAGGTGTTCTCTGACCTCAGGGCTGCATTGGCACCTGGAAATTTGAAGAGGACTAGACCCTGAGTCTAAGAACATTGCAGGGAAAACATTAATTCTCTACAGCAAAACTCATGTACTTGTGATGTTGAAGGCAAATTAAGTTAAATATCCTTCAGATCGAAAGAAGTTACCTTTATGTCTGAGAACAGGACAATTAGAATTTTCTGGGTGAGATATTCCAGTAGGCACTGATACTGCTGAGATCTCAGTTTGGATGAATATGACCTTCCTTTGGAACTATGAAATAATATAATCCCCAGGGCTGTTGTGACAAAGGAATGGAGACGTTCTCCATACTACTGCTGCTGTGGCAGTCTAGGACAAGCACTGTGTAGGATGGTGCATACCTTTCAAGGCATGTGCATGAGAATTCTTGTTCTCCTTGATGTGGAGGGGCTTTAGCTCTGGAAAATTCTCAAACAGTGCCCTGTGTAGTCCCAGACCACATAAGTGAGCTTGCACAGAAAGAATGACAAATCTTTTATTTGGGGAAGGCCCACTGCGGGTTGAAAAACCCTGGAACAAGATGTGACAATATTGCTAGAAGGCACTGAAATAAAAATGTGAAATATTGTACTATTTTAGGGTTGAGATGTTGTCTGACAACAAGCATAATAAACATATGCTGCTTTGTAACAGCTGAATGCAAAATGTTGGCCTCAAGGCTGAAAGAAAATACATATTTTGAAGTTACAACTGGAAATCATCTCTGAGTAGCTCACACAGTACAGTACTGGCATTTTGCTTATTTACTGCTACACAATGAATTCTTGGTCCTAGGCTTAATGTTAGAGAAGTGTATGATTTCCCCTGGGCAAATGATGGTGTGTATATTATTGGCCATTCCCACTAGCTGGAAAAAGGGCACCTCTTGCACGTGACAGAAGTCTTGAGGCTGGAGATTTGAGAGCTGTTCCACATTGTTCGATTGCTTGAAACACTTGTGCTGGGAAATGGCCACACTCCAACACAAAATGTCACACCAGAGCTTTGAGTTGTCTTGTGTGCGTTTGTGTTTGACGGAGTAAGGGGTGGGGGAGAAAAGGCAAATGTAGTGCTATGTCTTCATCTCTTTAAATTTGTTTTTAACAGCGTCACGTCAGTTAGCCAAGTGTACAGAATAGAGGGCACAGGGTTAATCCATCACCTGAGCGGAACAACATGCATCTAAAATAATCCATTGAACAGATATGCACTCCAGGGCTAAAATGTAGCCACTGTAGTGAGCAGAAGACATAGGAGGGGTTAACCTGCAGCAGGAGCAGCAGCATGTGGCATCGGGCTCTCTCTGCCTGCTGGCTCATGGAAACCAGCAGAGAGTTAAGGAGCTGGGTGTCTGACGTCAAGAGGGCCAGAATAGAAGACTCTATTTATAGGTCTGTTCCAGAGGGAATGGGAGTACAGACAGTTAGATTGTTCGCTCACTTCTGCTTGCTGGGTTGTTTTCTCTGTTCTTGACAGTGCAGGCAGTGGCCCTGCTAGCTGACACAGCTGGGTGGTTTGGAGGGAGATGGGTGGTCTCTACTGGCTGCACTTGAACTGTGTTCCATCAGCCTCCAGCTTCCCACTCCTGTCTCACTCACATAACTCTTTTCCTTACAGATCCTCACATAAGCCATGTCCTTTCTTGTTGTGGTTCCTTTCTTGTTGGAATGCAATATAGAGACTGTCAATGCAGAAGAGATGGTCTAATCTCATTTTCAGGGTTTGATTTCTAAAATGAGAGGAGCTGGGGGTTCCATCTGTTCTGACAGTCATGATTTGGGACCGGAAAGCCTTTACGACAATGCAAGATGCAAAACTGAGGTCAGGGAATGCTACTTTTCTCAGTGGCACCCTTTGTGTTCTCCAAGGCTGTGACCTGCCACTGAAACTGGGTTTTCTGGGCAAGCCCTATTGGTTGACTCATAGAAAAGGTCTGCAGCTTCTTCTGAAAGTTTCATTGCCTAATTGAATTTGTCTGTTCCCAATCCCATTGTAAGGTTGCTTTAAAAAGGAGTAAAATCTGTCCTCTGCAATCCCTCTTTTAAAAGTTATGCAATTTGTGCAAAAGGAAAGCCTGGTGACTAAGCCTGGGATGCTCCTGCTGCCTTTCCTTTCCAAGAGTCCAGTGTGCAATGCTAGCCTAATAGCCCTGCACAAGGCGAACGTGACTTGGTTTCACAAGCAAAGCAATCCGTATGTGCTAACATGAAGATTTATTTGTTGGTGTAGTTTGTTTATTGTGTAGTTTAGTGCTAGAGACGGGCAACTGGGCTGCTTTCAGTCTCTCCTCAGAGCTTTTGAATATGGGTAATAACTGGGGCGTGCTGTTGTGATGCTCTCTTGTACTTTGGGGACTGTTATTATTATTATTATTAGCAGTATTTATATACCACTTTTCAACAAAAAGTTCACAAAGCTGTTTACAGAGAAAAATCAAATAACTAATGGCTCCCTGTCCCAATAAGGCTCACAATCTAAAAAGATGCAAAAGAACACCAGCAGGCAGCCACTAGAAAAGACCGTGCTGGGGTGAGGAGGACCAGTTACTCTTCCCCTGCTAAATAAAAGAGCACCCACTTGAAAAAGTGCCTCTTACTCAGTTAGCAGGGGTGTCTCAGAGTTTTGGTCTCTACAACAGAGACATGTTTGGTGGTCTTCGTGTCCATGTAGAGATTACACCACACTTAAACAAGGAGGTAGCATTTGTCCACCTTTTGCACATTCACTAGCAGAAGGCTGTCATCTCTGCAGGTACCTGCAAGGGCAGGAGGTGAGATTTTGGGTGCACAGCATTACCATTTTTGGTGTCCTGCTTTTTAGGGCCACTTTGCCCATTACAGGATTTTTGAATGTGCCTCAAAAATATAAAGTATGAATGCAACAAAAATGTTTGCAAACATATGAAACTTAAAGGTATACTCTCCATGGAGCCATGATTGACTGCAACTTCCTGTTTTGTGTACATGAAGGACAGCGTTACAAGTTACAAAGGATGCTGAACTGCCACCCAAAACAGAGAACATAGTGGCCCTGTATAGATTTCCCCTTTCCTCTCCATAATGTTTCATTCCATGGTCCTGACATCATTATGGTGTCCCTACTTCTGCTCCACATCACTGGCAGGAGAGGAAACACACCCTGTAATAATGTCAGGAGTGGATATAGGATAAGTTGAACCTACATGGGTCTACCATTTTTGATGGTGGTTTTGTGTTTCATGGAACATGTAGTTCTTCTCTGGTGAACGTGGGTTTGCTTTTGCATGAAGCGTGAAATGGGCCTTCCTGACTTTTCCTTCCATTTGGATGGTCCGTCCTTTGTTACTTGGGGACCTAAAGCTGCTGAAACCTGGAAAGAGAGGATCCAGAGTTAATTCAATACTTTATGCTTCTGTGTTATTCTGTGAAAAGAGGCCTTTATGCAGTGGTTGACATGGCACTGGAAATGTTATATCTTCTGTACATGAATTAGTAAAATAAATGCTACTTCTGCTCTATAGTTGTTGTTATCGTTCCAGTTCCGGAGACATGGAAGATTTGCTTAAAAAATGACACAGGTCTCAGTTGGGATGACTTCTTTAATAGCAAAAGGTTATCATAAGATTTTACCAGACCTGGACCAGAGTAAGAATGAGCTTTGTTGAATGGAATGACCAGGACTGGCCTATCCCTGAGGCCAGCTGAAGGGGTCACCTCATGCAGAAAATGGGTGAGGGGTGCTCATCTCTGTGTGCCGGCTTGCCTTCACTGCTTCTCTTTCTGCTTGGAATCCACTCCCTGGATTGGAAAAGGAAGAGGGGAACAGAGAGGAAGAGAAAATGGGGAAAGGAGAGGAGCACTGAGTGAAGACATTGGAGGGTGTGAGGAGCAGAGGAGGGCACATCATCAGGTAAGGGGGGGCAGCATTTGGTATGCCATCTCAGGCAATCTTGAGCCGGCCATGGGAATTCCCATTGTGGCCTTCTTGGCCCCAAAGAAGTACAAAATGTTTAGGACTATAGTCCAGAGGGAATGAACCCATTTTATTTTGTCACTGTACCCCAACATCTTAACTTGCTCCCATCTTTCTAAGGAGCCAGCATGGTACCATGTTTAGTGCTGGAGATGGTTGAGCTCTCACACCCAGCAGAAACTCTACCTCCTTCACCCCTGAACCCTGGGGATAGTAGTAGCACTCAATGCATCATTGGTTGGACAGGGTGTGTGCAATGTGTGGGACCCAGCACACAGCTTTGCTTCAGGATCTCCAGCACTGGCACTAAGAATTGGAGAAATCCAGGTCCAGTTCCTCACTCTGCTATGAAGTTCCCTGGGTGACCTTGGGCCAGTCACCATCACTCAGCCCAACCTGCTTCACAGGGTTGCAGTAAGGATAACATGGCAGCAGAAGAACCATGTATTTTCCCCTCAAGCTTCTTGGAAGAAAGGCAGAATATAAATACATTAAATGAAATCAGGAATCATGCCTTGCTTACTTTTTCAGCTATATTGCTTGCTCAACTTCCTTCCTGTTGCATAATGATTTGCAATGTTCCTAGTAGCACAAATACATCTCCCCCACTGTTGTTGGGCTCAAGGGCACTGCTGGGCTTTCACAGTGTGCTAAATGATGTGCAGGACATGGCATCTGCCCCAGAGTCTCATGAATGAAACCGATCAGGGTGCTTCCATTTAAATTATTTTCAAACTGCTGGCATCCAGTGTTGATAACCTAGATGTCCAAGCGGTGTAATTGCATGGGCTAAAGATATATTTGGTAAAAATGCTAAATGGAGTTCCCTCAGGCTGTCTCTGCACAATGGAGTTGAACCGTGTATGCTGCAAAGTGTTCAGAGAGACCCACCCTGCATTTGTTAAGAAAAATTTTGTATGGTTGTAATGCTGAGGATGCATTTCTCAACCTGCATATATTTCTTCATTTAAGTATATTTACATACAACAAAGAGCTTGGATACGCATGCCAGAGAATGAAAATATGATATAACACAGATTATGGCACCACAAATGTATTGCTGAGTTTTATGCATCCTATTCTATATTGATCTAAATCGCTCTTCCTTTTGCAATCCAGGGAGTGGGTGGAGGAGGAACAGCAGTGGAGGCAAGTGGGCAGATAGGCATGCCCTGCCAATCCGCTGCCTGAGGCAACCGACTCAGTTGGCCTCATCAATGGACCAGTCCTGCTTGTACATGGTGCTAAACTGAAGTGAAAGTTGTTGGCATTGCTTGCATGATTATTAACCATGTCTCCTGCACAGAATTTAAGGTGATATGGTTTAAATAGTATTGCAACATAAATAAACCAAATAACTTACATCTGCATGGAATTGCAGGTCCTCCTTAAAGCCACATCAAGAACCTTATGGTAGGGTCACATTTTGGTAGAAGAGCATATGCTTTGAAGGCAGAAGGTTCCAGCTTCAATCCCAATCTCTAGGTAGGGCAGAGAAAATTTCTGGCCTGAAACCCAGGAGGGTCACTACCAGTTTGTATTGACTACATTGACCTAAGTGGACCACTGGTCTGAGGAAGCAGAGTCCTATGCTCTGCCCCTTAAGAAAAGGATGGCTGTCTTGTAGCGCTCTGGAAGCCTTCTCCTTTCCCTCAGAATATTCAGAATTGCTTAATGTTGGGTCTGGGTTTACAGCAGCAAAGGAGTTCTTTTCTGGAGTATAAGAAGTCTGATACAGAAACCTGAAGAGTGTATCAGACTATTGTTTGTTGTAATTATTATGCCTCAGCTGCTGTCTCTTAAAATAAAGTCTGAACACACAAACTCTGTTCTGTCATTTGTTGATTCCACTCTGAGGCAAGTCTGGTCTTGCTAAAACACTGAGCTAACAAGGAGGTAGTGATGGTGATATATTCCTTCATGAGAATGTGTCTCTTTAGATGTAAGTGCCATGTCAGCACAACAGTGGGATTCAGACGAGAAAACACACACACACACACACACACTTCAGCTTATTTCATCTGTATTACGTTGCAGGTATCAGAACTGTACATGAGGCTTTCCTTCCCTTAGTTTCCCCTCAGCTGCACAACCAAAATAGAGTGAAGTACCTCAGCAAAGGAATGCACTGGCCTGATTTTCAAATACACTGAATGCCACCAGTCCTTTCAAAGGGAATAGGTGCTACAGGTGACTGCAAATAAACCTGCATTTTTAAAACCTTATTTCCCCCCCCTCCCCAGTGCCCCTTTCCTGTACCAATGACTACTTCTGCTTTCAAAACAGTCTCTGGTTTGTTGTAGTTGTTAAGAATTGTAATATGAAAAGATACCCACCATTTTTATCACAGAAGTGAAGCAAGTTAATGGAAAAAAGTAAAGGTGGGGAGGTCTTTCGAACACACTAAAGGTTTCGTAAGGTGACTGTGCTGTAAGATTGGTGCCACAGACGTGGGAAGGAGGCAGAGGTCTGAAAGCATAACCCTTTGAGTGTGCTGCTGGAGGGGATCAGGGTGAGCATGTTCCATTCACTGTTTAGGTTGGATGGCAGCCAGAAAGACCGAGGTAAGAGAGTACTGTGGTCCTTGGCCTAAGTTTTTCCTACATGCATGTGTTTTCATAAGCAGATCTGAAAAAAGAAATTAACCTGCATTTTTTTTAAGAGTGTTGAATAGTGGCTAAGGGCATGAACCATAAAAATGGGTACCACAGGGAGGAAAAGAGTGACATAGGGGTAGCTGAAGGGAGGAAATTGTGGGGAGTTATGGAATTCAGGGTGCAAACTCTATCATATAGAAATGCCATTAAAATGTGTACAAGCCAGGAGCACAGTCCTTAGGGAAAAGACTCAAGGTCAGAGGGATATTCATGTGGCTTATATCCCAGAGGAAAGGGAAGGATCCTTTGCATATGTCTGCCACACATCCAGTTTTAGAGCACACGATGAAATTCAGCAGGCAAAAATCCATGTAGGTCATTTAGATAGGTAACACTGTTACATTGTCAGGAGAAAAGCAGTACCTTGCTGCGCTAGCATGCACTGTGAATTGTTTGGGCCTTACACACACACACACCATCCTCTACCTTATGGGCCCGCATGGGACTCCCTGAGGATGCACTGGGTGCAACCGCTGTACCACCACAGAGAGGTCAGGTATCAGCTTGACAGGCGGACCCTCTAATGGTGTGGACTCTTGTCCAATGTCTGACCTGGCCAACGCCTTGTGGTGGTCCATTGCGAAGTGGAGAGATTCTTGCACTTAATGGAAGTCACAATATCTGGTTCCAGATGTGCAATGCCTGCCTATCATCATTCATGCAGAGGGAAAGGTATTCTCCAGAGGCTTAGAAATGCTCTCTACTTCACACATTCCATGCTTGAGTGAGGGCCATTCTTGGTGGCTTCCTTCAGTTATGAAAACCCATCTACTTTGGAGGCTCCTGTTTGATTCTAAAGTCCTTACAAAAATACTGTAAACCTTTTTTTTTAAAAAAAAGAAAACATGTTCTGGCAACTGGGATTTGAACCTGGAACTAGATAGGGATGTTATTGTAATGTTTTATGCATCATTGCACCTTGAAGACTGAAAACTTTCAGCTGTTTAATCAGCAGATTAAACACTAAGCTTTAACTACAGATTAAAATTTGACTCCTGGTTTGAGACTGAAGGGCATATTACCTTACTGCAAGTGCACAGATGTGTTTGCGCTCTCCTCCATTTGTGCTGGAGATAAAATTTGAAGGCACGTTTTCTTTTGAGCTTGTCAGCCAAAATAGCATATTTTGCATTTCAGTGCAATGCTACTTTTTTTCCTTTTAGCGGTTTTTCCTAACCTTTGTAACCTACATTTTCCATTGCAGTGCTGATGGAAAAATATTAACATATTCCTTGCTTTCATTGCTGCTAAATGATCTCCTACTACTTCAAAGAAACTATTCCTTTCAAGAATTCCTTGCAAAGGTACCCGCACTGAAGGTATTGGTAATATGCAAATATGCATCTTGAATAAGTCAGTTAACAGCTACTCCACTGAAAACTATAAATGAGTTTGTATCCCCATCCCTTTTTAAAATATATTTGGAGTAAAATGATACAACCACTCTCGGCAGCTTTGGGAATAGCTCAAAATGGTAAGACATCTCAGAAGTTTATTGCAAGGCAGTCTAGTCTTGTTTAAGTCAAATTTTCCTTCTGATCCCAGAAGTCTGCTGATCAATTAGCTGCCCCCATCAGGCCTGAAAGCAAAACTAATCAAAGACTGGTTGCCATAAATGTCATGCAGTACCAGAGAACTGTTTAGCACAGTCTGGACTAAGTGCTGCTGAACTTAACTCTCCTCTTCCTCTTTAGCTGCAGTGTGCCAGCTCCAGCTATGTGTGTAGCTTCTGCTTCACCTGCTTCTTGAATTCTATTACCTAAATAATTGAGAGCCTTCAGCAGTCATCCCTTCCAAGCTAGCTTTCCTGGACTTGTTATGCTGCCTTCGCAGCAACAGCCCAAGTACTGCAGCATCAACCTCTTTGTAATCCTCTGTAAAGGGGAGGAGAGCCTCCCCCCTCCCTCCATGGCTGACTCATGCCATAAATCACTGCTGCTCCTAGAGGGAATAGTTACAAGCAAGAAGGCTTAGCATTCTCTATTGAAGCTGTTGCCTTCATTCAGGTGGGATCCCTCCCTCCCTCCCAGTGACTCAGGCTATCTATACATTTCCTTCCTAGTGGTGGAGTCCTCTATGATGAATGGCTAAATGCTAACCAACACACCCTGGCTTGGGAGAAACTACCCAGGAGTTTCTGGAGACCGGTTAGAGCTTGTTGACATGCCTGCCAAGCACTGTGTTGTCTGATCAACTTTGTATGTTATTTGGGCTGAGGTGTTTGAACTTTACTTTTACCACTCTACTGGGTGCTTCTGATGGCAGGCTTGCCATTTCTGCTTCAAAAGGGAAGCACATGGTGTTTGATCTTTTGCAGCAAGAGGAACAGCTGGGTAAATTTTTTCCAAAACAGTAAATTTCTAACAATGGTAAAAACTGCGAGTAATGGGGAAATGCTTTTTGGCCTCTATATACAGTACTCAAGGGGATCTGACATCACTCTTGTTCACTCTTGGATACCAAGAATAGAATACTAGCCTCTATTATGCACATCCGCACATGAAGTCCTAACCTTGTGTTGGATCTATAGAACACTTACTGGCTCTGCAAACCAGAACACCCGGCATGAGAGATCATGACTGCTTTCCAAACCCAACTGAGGCAATAAAAGCATCTTGCAGATGCCAGGCAATTTCTGGATACTGTCTGTTTCATATCAGCAGGTGGAAGAGACTTGGCAGGTGGCACATGCCTATCCATGCAACATGCTTTTAAAGATTAAATTACAGATACTGTATCTTCAAACTACACGTCTAAAGTGTTGTCTTGCGTTTATGTAACCAGGACATATGGTAAAGGAGACTTTTATCATCATCTTGCGTTTAGGACACCCCCCTCAATATTGTTTTGTTCCAGCCAAGTTAACTTGGACTGTTCCAAGCATTTGTTATGCTGCCATGTTGTTATTAAAAAAAACCCTCGAAGAGTGGAGTACTTTAAAAACTACCCCTAAGTCCTTTGTTTCTATACCAACAGTTGGTTAGTGTAAATGGAAGAAACACTATTTCTGTTAAGGGCACTTCTCAGAACTTCTGGCACCCCTTCTAAGTTTGGTCATGGCCTAATATGGGCCATGCTGTTGCTATGCTTTAATACACAAATATAATGTGATGTGCCAATGAATTCAGTGGAACTTACTTCCACATACACAAGTATAGGACTGTCCCCTTAGAAGTGTACTTGACAAGCGCAGGCAACATGTCAGGGTACCCAAATGGCAAGAACCATTTTCTTGCTTATTTATATTCAGAAGCCCTCATTTATATTCAGTAGCCCTTAACCTGCCAACAACTCTTACTGGGAACAGGTGCAATCTTGCGACATTCTGGTTGACTGTCCAGATGTGCTTCAGATACTACCAGTTGCCTCTGCTCTGCATGTGTTAACAGGGACCAGCATGGCAGTACTAGTCACACAGCTAATGCCTCACGTTCGCCAAGTCAAACAACTGGCTTTCTCCATGACACTCTCCAGACCCTAAATTGTATCTTCCTTTGTGGACGGTGCTGTAGCACATGTTCTAGAAGAATTTCCCTCTTTTCTCCCACCCCAAAGTCCACTCCTTACACTTTATCTTTCACAAACAACAGACAAGAGGCTATTATATATCATGCTTTTAATACAAACTTAAAAAAATCTGGAACAATAGAAACTGTACAGATTTGATCAACCTGGGTTGTTTGACGAAATCTCTAGACACATTGATGTCCTGTTCCAAAATATTGCACAACATTCTGAATACAAAACTCTGATTGTATTCCTCCTTCGCTAGAGAAAAAGAAAGAAACCCCCCTCTGGATCCCAACTCAGTGGCTCCCCCACCTGTAAAAAAACCAAAGAAGAAAAACAGCATGGACCTCTGCATTAAAAAACATACATAATTCTGTCCTCTTTGCATTCATCCATCCTCTTCCATCATGTTGCTGACTCACTGTTCAAAAAGGGTCAGGAAGGGGGAGGGGGAAAGGAGCTTTCAACTGCTGCTTTTTTAAAATTTTCCTGAAAAAATATTTTTCTCTCTCCCCTAAGAAAAAATCTCAAAGAAAAATTTCAATTTTTTTTTACGTTAGAAATATACATATATTATATATACCTCTTACATTTTACAAATGTAGCAAATTATTCAATATAAACGAACAAAAAAATTAACACAAACCCATAAAAATAAAAGTTAAAAAAAATCTCTTTTTCTTCCTAAGAAACCAGGTAAATTAGTGCAGGTTCTAAAAATAAAATTGAAGCTGAATGTCTAACTCTTGAGACAAGACCACCAAAAAAGAGGCCATGAGTTTCATTGTCGCCAGCACTGGAAATGCTTCTGAAGCACAGTGTGTGTTCCTTTAGGAGACAGAGGTTGGTCCCTCCCCTTTTCCTCCTTGTGTATGCAGGCTTCGTTTCAAAGAGCAGTTAGCAGGATAAAGCGGGTGTCAAACATCATCACACACGTTGCAGGTGCTAGTGAGGGT
The DNA here is from genome assembly GCF_035046505.1 of Tiliqua scincoides. NCBI lineage: Eukaryota > Metazoa > Chordata > Lepidosauria > Squamata > Scincidae > Tiliqua > Tiliqua scincoides. Next base: position 58,559,955 of record NC_089827.1, read on the forward strand.
CCCTCTCTCCCTTCAATATACTAAGCCTTAGAAGGACACATCCTGCCTAGGCAGTGGCTCATAGCAGTTTTCTGCTGCAGGAAATTATCAAAGCAGATTATGCTGGGTGGATAGGAAGCCAGCAGCTCTCCTAGCAAGGGAGATATGGTTCAAGTCCAGTGTAATAGCTTGGCAGTCTACAGTACACTCCAGAGGGGGAAGTGGGTGGCAGTGGTAATGTTGGGGGGAAAACGGACAACAAGTGTCTTTGCGGAACAGGTTCCAAGAGTCTCTTTCAGGTTTTGAACTTCTAGCCCCTCGAAACTTCACCCATCACATTACTGTCCGACAGTGCCTTCCTTCCTCATCCACCCAGTGGGTCACAAAAAAAAGGTAGAGTGCTGAGATCATCATTTTTAGTGTCTTTCTCAGCCCAGCAGAACAGTGGTACATGGAAACCATGTCTCTCGGGCAGGGGCACCCTGAAAGCATCTTCTGCACAAGCCTCATCAATTTCACAACTCCTGTTCACAGCAATATGGCTTGTGCAGGAGACATGCTCCATGAATCAGGCCCATGATCTCTAGTGCATCAAGGATCAAGATTCTTCATGGGCGGGGCAGGGGAGAGGGATGCATATGGCAGTTAAGGCTCATATTCAGACCTGCAGGATATTGTCAGTTTAGGAGTGAAGGCAGAACTTCAAAATCTCCTCTCAAGTCACTGGAGATCTCTAGAAAAACATATTGTAGCTTATTCAGAATAACTTGGTCAGAGATGCTGCAGAAACAAGACTACGCACTCCAAGCCATATTATGGAGAAGAGCAAAATAAGAGTGGGAAGTATTTTGAAGTGTGGAGTACGCACTCCATAGCCCCCTTCCTCCCACTCCCTAGGAGATCTCTCACCCCATATCACCCTAGCTAGGTAAACACTGGATCACAGGTCATCATCTCAAAAGGCATAGCTGGGGAAAGGTTTGCTGCCAAAGGCAGATTTTCTCATCTCCTCTGCAAAAAAAATCATTTGTGAAGGCCACTACTATCCCTGTCTTCCAGGCTGTCCTCTCCTGCCAGAAATGGGAGATGCAGGGGTTCCGGTTACTAGGTTACTAGCAATAATAAGGAAGGAGAGGCTCTACATTCATATCAAAGAACACTTTCACATCACACCTTAAGTCACTTGGAAATTTTACAGCGAGCCCACTCCACCACCCATGCAGCTTTGAGATGAAACAAGTCCACGTTGGACCCGATATGTGGGGTGCTCTTCTGTTCAGGAATGCCTGCTTCCTTTCACATGAAAAATTGCAGTGTTTTTGGTCAGAAGTCTTTAAAAGACATGAAATTCAAAGTGCAAGCCCTCAAAGTGCAAGCCCTTTTCTGTACGTCCAGAAAACAGTTTGCACTGCAACTCTCTCTTCCCTGACAAAAAGTAGTGCTATAACATTAAAGAGCAGAAAAACCATCTTCCTCATGAGAACCAGTAACGAAATGCTCTGCTAGCAATAGAACTCAGAACTCCAAACACCAAGGCAACTGGTCCTGAGGAACATCAATGGGGCTGCTCAGGTGCAAGACACTGGATGGATGGCCAGCATTCACTCCTGCCCTTGAAAGGGAAGTGCAATATACACAGATTGATTTTTCTCACAAGTCAGAGCCCCACTTAAACATCATGGCAACGGACAATAGGTCTCAGCTGCCTGAAAAGTTATTGTCACATAGGACTTGTATGGGGGGCTGGGGACAGGAGAAGAGGAGGGGCTTGTAATGGGAAACACTATGCAGAACTGTCCCAGATGCTTAAATGCTATCATCAGCACTCCCCTGCAACTAGAAACACTTTCAGGAAAAACAAAAGTAGCATTTTCACTGCAAGACCCTGCCATCACCAGTTAGTACAGGCAAAAAAGAAAAAAAACATTGAGAACTTTGTTCTGCTTCAATTTTGTAAGAGGAATATGAAATCCAAGAGCTACAGAAATTGGTGGGTTCACCCCACCACCATCTGCACCATCACATAAAGAGAAGCAAGACCCAAGCTTCTCCAGGGAGCTGCTGAGACCTCACATATCCTGAAGCTATCTAAATCATCTCCCCACCACTTTCCAGTCACTCCAGAAAGGGGAGTGGGAAGAGGGGAAACAACACATCTGGGCCCAAGGGACAGTACTGACAGTACTCTGAACAAGGCCATCCTTACACCAAGTATATTTGAGAACCAGTTCCGAGGAGCAGCATGGGAGATAGTAAGTGACTCTGGTTCCCACCACTGCTGGGCTGAGAATAATCACCTCCCACATTAGGTGTAGAAGTATGGGAAGGAAAGAGCACGAGAAACCAGTTTCTTTAAAAAAAATCAGTGCTTCAGCAGCGCTCCCTGGCATGACACAACAAATCAAGGGTTGTCTCTTTCCAAGAAGTTATATTTATAAGATTTCAAATATTTCTAATTTTTTTTCTCTTTTTTGGAAGTTATTTTCCCCAGAATACTCTCATGGCGGTCAGTTGGCCAAAACCACTGGCTGAAACGACTGGCTGGGATACTGCATGGCATTCAGATTATAGCTGAGTCCTTCCACGAAGGGTGTCTTCTCCAGAAAGAGGCTGTTGGTGCTGCCACCAAAGACCTGAGCCATGTCAAAAGTGCTGCCACCACCACTGGCACTGAACTGGGATGCAGGTGGGATGCCACCAGCCTGGCTCTCAGTGGTTATGCCATCAAAGAAGAGGCTGCTGGCTCCTGGCGATCCACCGTTGTAAACAAACTCCTTGGCATTGGGAGACAGCTGGGACTGAGAAGCTGGACTGCCCCCAATGAAGTTCAGAGAATGCATAGACAGGGAGAGGCCCTTGTGCTTCAGCAAGCCATTGGTGGGGGACCGGGCCAGGCGCTGCTGCTGCTGCGGAGGAACTCCTGAGCCATTGGTGCCTGCTCCAGCTCCTCCACCTTTCTTCATCTTAGTTGAGCCAAATTTCGTAGCGGCAAAAGTGGCAGTGGTGAAGGTAATGGGCTGGGCAGAGCGGTGGATGAAAGTAGGGCTGGGTGACTGGCCAAAGGATGGGGATGGAGAGTTGGACAAAGAGTTGTCCTGGCTTCCAATGGGGACAAACACCTGGGCATCAGGGTTGAAGCTGCTTTTGATCTCCTTGTCTAGCTCAGCTGCACTGCAGCCTTCGCTGTCATCTAGATAAAGGACCTTGACTGACCCTTTCTCTCCAATCTGGTAGGAAACCTCAAAAGGGTCAATCCAGACACTCAGTTCTTCAGGAACATTGGCTCGCACATCCTCCACAGCCAGCCCACTCCGTTTGGCTGCCAGCTCCACTACAGGGTCCACAGTTTCCCCAATGTGAACACAGCGGTAGCCAGAACCCTTCAGAGGCTTCTCTGGATACCAGTGGCCTTCATATTTCTTCTTCAGCAACCGCTCCAATTCTTCACCAAACAGGTCGGCCCGCCTCCGTGGAAGCTTGTTGTACAGGTATGAGATGATGAAGTTCAGAGCAACTTTGATCTCCAGATGCATACTCCCTTCACAGCAAGCAAGTTAGGGCAGTATATTAAAACAGATAAAGGACACAAACATAGACGAATGTTGGCTCTGAACAATCCTAGGGTAGGGTAGGGGAAGGAGAAAGAGAAGGAAAGACAAAGTGTCAGGTGGAATGTAATATTGCCGCAGCACAACAGCTACATTTTTTAAATGTTTCAGACGTTAGCCAGAGCATGTTAGACAAATACCATTTGCCACATAAAGCAAAGAACTGTTAAGGAATGCCAACAGATTGGCAGATGGGCCTATGAGTTGGTATCTTGTCAGATACCAATGAATTCCATGCAACATTGGGCAGAAATGGCTTAAGGCAAGTTACAAGCCCTTTTTTGTTTTGGAAAATGAAAGCATCAGTTTCCAGTAGTGTTCGAAACCAGAAAGTCAGGGGAGGTTTCCTTAATGCAGTTAGAAACACGAGGACTCTCTGAACTACCAGCTTGCCTTTAAGACTCAGCTGGAAAGAACACTAGATGCACTACCCAACCTACCAGAAATTGATTCGTGAAAATTCACTGTCACAACTGGTAGAGTGTTACAGATGGTACAGGTAAGGGAGGGGCAATTGTGGAAGAATAAACCTTGCTGATAAAAATTCAGAATATACTGAATTCTTCCTGTCCCTCAACAAGGAAATATACTTGTAACATGGCACACCAACACCTTTTTGGCTGTTTTGTGCTTTATGAACAAAACATTCTGGCATGCCTGATCCTTAAAGATTGTGAACCATTAGCTCAAGATGACTTTTCTCATCAACATCATAGAAACCATTTAAGTTATGCATCATGGCATCAGACTACAAGACACCTAGCAACAGGGTAGTGTTATCCACACCCATGCAAACAATAGACATAATGCTCAGTGCATATAGGTTTGTCATAACCCACTTATTATTTGAATGTCAAAGATGAATGGTGTTATCACAGTGGGGTGAGTCACTGCTTGCAACATTTACAACATATTCACAAAACTAGTTTCTCTTGGTTTTGAAACCTACTGATGTGTTCTAGTAGCTTAAAGTGAGACTTGGCATGTAGTTTTAGCCCAACAAATCAATAGGCTTTGCAACCGAGAGCAACTAACTCTGTGAAGAGCTCTTAAATGCTGTAAATGAGGACTCACCTCACTGTGGCAATGTCATCCATCCACCCTCAATGCTAATTGATCTGACTTTGAGTCAGAGAGGATGTCCAGCTATCAATTCTTTAGAGGGGGCCGCTTTACAAATCTAGTACAAATGCTTTATAAATGTCTAGTAATGAAAAATTTGTAAAGTGGCCCTCTCTAAGGAATCGAAAGCTGGGTCATATCACCTCTATCAACTAACATCCATTCATTAAGACCCAGGCACCACCAATGCTCCTGGAAGCAAATCTGAGGCATTTCCAACCATTCTTTGCTATTGACATTGACTTTTTGCAGGTGACTTCTAACTAGCATCTGCAACCCACACTACTGAAGCTTACATAAGCTACAAGTGCCCCAGAGGAGCAAAAAGAAGTTGAAACCGATTTACAGAGAAGGATGTATGTAACTCTTCTCCATTCTGCAGATGTAGCATATTCAGCTGTTTGAGTTACCAATTAATAGAATAGGATCAACTGTTGGCTTCCTTAGAATGTTTTCAAACACACGTAGAGGTGTTTGCTAAGCAGGATTAAGAAACCTACATCAGAAGAAGCTGTTTGACATAAACCCCAGATTTCTGGATTGCTTCTTGGAGTTAAGCAAGAAGTTAGACTTTTACCAAAAGAAATGGGAACTACAGCACTAATTGCAGTATAAGATGTAAGAAAGGACCAGGTCAGTTTCAGCCTTAAATCTAATTCCTAAACATCGGTGCCATCTTATTTGTCTATAACATTTGAGACTGCACTGGTATATCCATTCTTGGAATCTGAGTAAGCTGTGGGCAAGAAGTAAACAGTACATAATGACATGTGCAATTACAAAATAATCTGGATCTTTATCTTTAAAATACACACGGGGACACTGCAAATTCCATAGCTACTGTGTGATCAATTCTTTGGAGTAACAAGAATTCTCTAAGTAACTCTCTTTGAATTGAGTATATTACAGAGATGGCCAGAGAGATTGCTGACAGCACAACTTTGGATCTTAGAACCTGTATTTCAGAAGTTACTAGACCATGACAAGTAATATCACAATTATTTGAATTTGCCTGCTGAAAATAAAAATTGCCAAAAGGAGAAATCTGAGCAAGGCAAATTTCTGAACGGTCAACCAGAAACAACCCATTGTCAGGCTAACATGTAGAGCCCCTTGAGTCTTCCAATGGATTTTTGACTAAACCATTCCTTATAGCCTATACCCAACTGGGAAAAGAAGCTTAGCTCAAGAGGGAAGATTCACCCATATATACCACCCCAAGGATGCAACCTGGCTTACTGTTGCAACTATTCTTAATGCAGCAGAATTATAATCTGTTGTGCTGAGAACCTTGAGAGGGTAACAAATGAAGGTGGTAAGAGATATTTTATTTCTAGGCCGTGACTCCTCTATGAATGCACTATTTTAGAAATCAGATGCCATAATTTAGGAATGGAGTATAAAGTTAATGCCTCCCTACAGGGAGGCAAAATACAATAGACATGTAAGTTTGTTTCCTGAAAAACAATTATTTTGCTTTTGTATCCATCAGTTTTCTCAGACAGGATACTGATAAAACTGCAGCTCACTTCTGAGTAATTTATTCATGGAATTTAGCTCCATCAAGTTCATCTGGACTCATTTCTAAGCAAGTGCACATATAACCTTTCAAAACCATCATCAAGATTCAGAATGCTCTTTCAGTTAAGGAAAGTAATACTAACAGCCTCCAAGATCCCCAGCAGGTTAAGAAAAGACCTAAACTGAGGTTGGATAAATGAGTCAACTAGCTCACTGTTAAGATTTTGTTTTAAAACACAGTTCTACCATTCTAATTTTAAAAGTATTCCCTATGGCATCAATAGAAAAAAAAATAAACCAAATACCGGATTACCATGTGTAATTTAGCAAAAACTTGGATTTTATTTAGAGAAACTTCCACACACGAAAAAGAAATCTATGTGCAACTAAGGACCACTGCTTAACTTCTCAGCAAAATAAACTTTATGTCCAGTAGGATCCCTTAATCCCTAAACTGTTATCATGGCAAACCTACACAGGGGACAACTGCATATTGCAGTTGAGTCCCTGGTTTTCTCTGCATCTTCATTTTAAAAAGTCCATATTCCAATTCCTCAGAACAGCTTTACTATGATCCTCAAAATGTTAAAGCTAAGAGTTGCTTTGCCTGTGACAAAACACAGGGAAACAATGAGTCCATCACTTTAGCCTATGATTCGGCATAAGAACAATCCCTGGCATCACGAGAACATAGTAAGAACACAAATATAGCAGTGTCAGGCGAGGTCTTTTATATGCCAAGACTATGACTGGACTGCTGTAGAATGAGTGCAGTAAATACTTTAAATACCCGTCAAACATGGGAATTAGAGGTATAATTAAATAATGACATAGACGAGTTTCTAAACAGAGTGCTTTTTTAATGCTTATAAAGAACAAAAAGACAGTGGGTACTTCCAGAAAAAACAACAACATGCTGGCCAGTGTAAAGTCATATACTGCCTCTAATTATTTTATACTAATAGAAGTCTGAATCTCAGAATAGCATCCTAAGACATGCTCACAGACCACACCCAAGCAAACAACAGCCTTTTGCTCAGCCAGTCCCCTCTCAACAATTCCTAATTTCAGGGGGGTAATCTGCATATCTGCTTTAAATATAAGACATAAAATAGAGAGACAGCAGAGCCCTTGTGGGAGGGCAGGGGCCAGCCCAAGGGAGGCACATTCTCCAAGCACAATTGCACAATCCATTCCCTCTTGCCATGCCAAAAGCACTTGCCTATGTGGGCGTTATTTACACAAGGAGCCTCCCTCCTGGGCCTTTTCAGGCAGCATTGACATTGCCTCCTCTGAAGGGACCTGCTCTCCTGATCGCCTCTATTCTTTCTTATATGCTCCATCTCTGCAGACAAGATTTCTCTAGTGATCCTACCTAAGAAAATCTTTACGGATTGCTTGAGCTGCTCCCTGTGTCCTTCTTTCTAGTCCAGCGTCCTGGGACTTGCACCTTCCTTCCAGTCCAGTGTCCCAGGACTCGCAGCTCAGACTGAGCCCAGTTCCTCTTACAACATGCAGTGACCTACTTCGCCTTTTAACTACCCTTCTCCATATGCTTTGCGCCAAAGCTGGCCCAGGGAACCAGCGCCTGCTCAGTGGAGCAGCCACAAAATTTTCCAAGGCGCATGCGCTCTCTGTGCTCTATTGCTCTATAGCTCAACTCTAGGGGCAAACACCCCCCCCCCAAAATACTATTTTGCATCATAGATTTAACCCATTTTTTCCCAGTCCATAGGTGTACACATTTGGTCCCTGTTGGGCATATATGCGATGCTGGGCAGAAATGGCTTAAATCTAAAGTATCCCAGTTCTCCCTCTCCCCTGTTTCTCTTCTGCATGGAGGGCCCCCCCCCCGCTGGAGCAGGGAGAAAATAAGCAGAGGACGAAAAATGTCAAATCATGGGTTGCAATTGAGGTTTGCATCTGCTCCTACTTTACTCCTCAGAGGTAGACCCCCACCCACTCCTCTGGCCCCACTCCTCTGCTGTGAGGTCTATGGAGGGAACAAGGGGGGTGGGCCAAGACCACTTGAGCAGCCCCAAGACCTGCCCATGTTGTTGCAGTGGGGCTTCTCCTTGGCCACGACTCCACTCGCAAGCGCAGGCTGCATGGGGGGGGGTCAAGGCCACTGCCGCCCCCCAGACCTGCACTGCTAGGGAGGGGTCCAGGGAAGGGGATGGGGCTGGCTGTCAAGGGAGCGTGTCTCCGGACCCCCCTGAAAGCGGCTGCCTGGCCTCTGGGGTCCCAGACTCGCTCCCTTGACAGCCAGCCCCATCCCCTTCCTAGGAGTGCAGGTGTGGGAGGGGCCTTGGACCCCCTGCGAGTGGTGGCTGAGGGGGAGCCCCACTGCAACGCCCAGGCCTGCACTGCCAGGCGGGGAAGAGGCGACCGAAGGCCCTTGAAGGGAAGCTCTGGCCAGGCCAGGCGGCCTGCGGTGTCCGGTGAAGGTGACTCGCCCAGGCCTCTCCCTTCAGCCCCGCCTGGAAGGAGCTCTGGGCGCTTACAGGCCCCCCCCGGGCGGCCGGGCTTGCGGCAGGCTGAGCACCCACCCGCGGCGGCCCCTCCCTCGAGGCCCCGGCCTGCTCACCTCCCACGGTCCTCGGGCGGGACGAAGGCCCTTGGGGCAGCCGGAGCCGAAGAGCGCCGTGGGGTTTGGCCAGCCGCCCCCACCTCCTCCCCCCTCCCCGCCCCATTATTAAATCATGGGGAGGGGGCCAGGACGCTCGCCCCACACCGGGGGCTTTTGGGGGCGGCGAGGCCCCCTCCGCCCTGGGGGGGATTCCAGGGGCCGAGGCTGCCGCCTGAACAGAAGCCCCACAGAGGTCCGGGGGGGGGGAAGGAAAGTTCCAGCACAAAATGGGGCGCCACCATCTTCTTCCCCGGTCGGCGCTGATCCGGCTTAAGCAGAGGCGCGACCAGGACCCGGTCTCCTCGCTCCCCCATCCCCACCCTGTCCCCCAAGTGTGGGGCCACTGGGCGAGAAAGGAGCCCCACTGTCCTCCCCTAGCCAGCCTGGGGAGGGGATTGAGGCTGCAATCCCAGGAACGCTTTCCTGGGAGCAAGCCCCATCAAGTATAATGGGGGTTACTTCTGAGTAGGCAAGCATAGGATGGAGCTCTCAGGCTGCAATCCTATCCACACTTACTTGGGCGTAAGCCCCATTGACTAGACTGGGATTTAGTTCTGAGTAGACATGCCTAGGATTGAGCTCTTAGGCTGCAATCCTATTCACATTTACCTGGGAGTAAGCTCCACTGACTATAATGGGATTCACTTCTGAGTAGACAGGCATCGGAGTGGACTCTCAGGCTGCAATCCTATCCACACTTTCCTGGGATTAATCCCATTGACTACAATGGGATTTACTACTGAGTAGATAAGCATACGATTGGCTCTGAATGGCCGCAGGATTTCCAGGCCAAAGCCCCTTTTGAGGCTTGATGGGGTCTATCTGGAGGCCTAAGACCAGCAAGAACAAAATGGTGACCTGGGGAGGGATTTCTTCCCTCCCCCCATTTCACAGCAAATCACTTTCCTGCTAATTCCTCTACCTTGCAATAAAAGGCACACAAAAACACCCCTCCATTGAAAGAAAGAGGGGAAAGGGCACCTTTGAAGAGCCCAATCCTATGTCTGTCTTGTCTACTCAGAGGCAAGTCCCATTATAGTCAATGGAACTTACTCCCACGAAAGTATAGATAGGATTGCAGCCTAAGAGACACAGAAAGGCTTTCAGGCTACAATCCTATACACACTTACCTGGAGGTAAGCCCCACTGAATATAATGGGACAAGGTTTGCGTAAATAGGTATAGGATTGTGCTCTAAGTCCAGGATTTTCTCCCCTAAAGGGGCAGGGCAGAAGCAGAGCTATCCAGATCTGGGGAGCCTGTTTTTCTTCATTGCAAGGGTGGAAGGGAAGGAAGAACCAACCCAAGAATTTGCTCCCCTGAACCAGAAAGGGGCGACTCAAAATCGAATTGACACCTGGATGAAGTGCACAAATCCTATGCCTGTCTACACAGAAGCACGTCCCATTGTCTTTCAATGGAGCTGACTCTCAGGAAAGCGTGCATAGAATCTGCACCGGAAAAGCCCAAACCTATACATGCCTACTCAGAAGTAAGCGCCATTATAGTCAATGGGGCTTACGCCCAGGAAAGTGTGGATAGGATTGTAGCCCAAGTCCCTTAGCACAACCTCAATCTCAAGGCTACCATCCTAGGCACACTTTCCTAGAAGCAAGCCCCACTGAACATAATGGGGCTTACTTCTGAGTAGACCCGCTTAGGACTGGGCTGTGAGTCGCGCAGTCTCAAGAAGGGGGGGGGGAATCATGCATTACAAACAGGTTTTAAAAGCTGACACCTAAACAGTGCAACTCGGGAGATCCTCACTCCCCTTTCTCTGCCCCCCCCAAGCCACTTACTTGCTTCTTTCCAGCACCTGCTGAGTCGGTTCTGCCTCTTTCCAGGGTTGATCTCCAAGGTGTCTATTCCTTTGCAGGCTGATGTGCTGGTGGTGCTGCTGCTGATGGGTGTTCAGTGTCTGTTGCTTTAATTCAGTGGATGTTATTTAGGTCCCTTCTCCCCCTTCTACAAGTGGGGTGGGGGGATGTTGACTGGGGCGCCCCCTCCTGCCTTCCACCTTCCCTCCGCAGGGATCCTGCAGCCACCCTCTCCCTGGCCCAAAGTGAGCAAAGTAAATGAAAAGTTTCACCCTTAGCAACCCTGCGCAGGGATATCCTCCTCCACGCCCAGGGTGACGCGTCCTGCGAAGGACAAGGAAGGAGGTAAAAGCGAGGGAGGGAGGCCGGAACTACTTCCCCAAACGCCAGCTTCACATTAACTCGTTCTGTGCCAAGCGCCTAGAGGTGTTGCAGGCAGGGCCTAGGAGAGGGGGGTAAAGGGGTTATTTGTACTGGGGCTCAGGGTCAGAAAGGGGGCCCAGGAGCCAAAGGAGGGGGCCCAGAAAGTTCCTGGGACCTGACATTTTCTGATCTCACCCAAACTCACTGCCTATGCTTGATACTGGAGGCACAACCCTGGGCATGCAGTGGCAACTGCTGCTGCAGACAATACACACCAGGCCCAGAAATGCATCCATGACACTCCTGAACACAGTGTCAAATCTGGGAGTAAACTGGCCTACTATAGTAGCTCTTTGGCTTGTGGATCTGATAACCACGAAGGAGTGTATGGGGTACAGCTGCAAGGCTACAGTGTGAGCATAAATACAGTGATGCTAATTTTCAGCAACAGTTTTCTAAATTTCAAATATTTTAAAGAGACTTAGGAGTGTGTTTGGTTTTCCATATTACTTTATCTAGCTGCCAATGCTGCATGGTTGGGTAGACCTGGCCTCCACATCCAGAAGGCTGGTAGACCTGGGCTCACAAGAACATAAGAACAGCCCCACTGGATCAGGCCATAGGTCCATCTAGTCCAGCTTCCTGTATCTCACAGCGGCCCACCAAATGCCCCAAGAAGCACACCAGATAACAAGAGACCGGCATCCTGGTGCCCTCCCTTGCATCTGGCATTTTGACATAACCCATTTCTAAAATCAGGAGGTTGCGCATACACATCATGGGTTATAACCTGTGATGGATTTTTCCTCCAGAAACTTGTCCAATTCCCTTTTAAAGGCGTCCAGGCCAGTCGCCATCACCACATCCTGTGGCAAAGAGTTCCACAGACCAACCGCACGCTGAGTAAAGAAATATTTTCTTTTGTCTGTTCTAACTCTCCCAACACTCAATTTTAGAGGATGTCCCCTGGTTCTGGTGTTACGTGAGAGTGTAAAGAACATCTCCCTATCCACTCTGTCCATCCCCTGCATAATTTTGTGTCTCAATCATGCCCCCCCTCAGGCGCCTCTTTTCTAGGCTGAAGAGGCCCAAATGCCTCTTCTGTGGTGTGTGGTCCGTCTGTGTGTTTGGTCTGTGGAACTCCTTGCCACAGGATGTGGTGCTGGCGTCTAGCCTAGACGCCTTTAAAAGGGGATTGGACAAGTTTCTGGAGGAAAAATCCATTATGGGGTACAAGCCATGATGTGTATGCGCAACCTCCTGATTTTAGAAATGGGTTATGTCAGAATGCCAGATGCAGGGGAGGGCACCAGGATGAGGTCTCTTGTTATCTGGTGTGCTCCCTGGGGCATTTGGTGGGCCGCTGTGAGATACAGGAAGCTGGACTAGATGGGCCTATGGCCTGATCCAGTGGGGCTGTTCTTATGTTCTTATGCCGTAGCCTTTCCTCATAAGGAAGGTGCCCCAGCCCCGTAATCATCTTAGTTGCTCTCTTTTACACCTTTTCCATTTCCAACACCTCTTCCATTTCCAAAGGCTCCAAAGACTATTCTGGCTGTCAGCACCCTCCTGCTGCCCAATTTGCCCCCCCCCCATTCTGCCTTCCCCCATTGCCTTTTTCCCCTTTGGGAAGGGGCCCAAAAGAAACTTTGTACCCCCTGATAAAATTTCTCTCAGAGGTGCTGGTTGCAGACGCTGCTTGTGAGAGCCATCAGAAAAGAATGCCTGTCAAATGGCCTCTTGCTCATTTTCCTTGCATGCTGTTTCAGTGCATTTCCTTTGGCAACCCTGGTGATCTGTCTCAGGCTGCAATCCTAGCCGCACTTTCCTGGGAGTAAGTCCCATATGACTGTAGTGGGACTTACTTCTGAGTAGACATGCCTAGGATTGGGCTCTCAGGCTTTTGACTATATTGGGACTTCTGAGTAGACATGCCTAGGATTGGGCTCTCAGGCTACAATCCTGTCCACACTTTCCTGGGAGTAAGTCCCATTGACTATAATAAGTCTTACTTCTGAGTACACATGCATAGGATTGGGCTCTCAGGCATCTTCCCTGAACTGCACAGCAGCGGAGCACACCATAGATTCCTTAATGCGGATTAGATCTCCTTGAGTTGGTTCCCAGTAAACATGCATAAAGATCAGGCAGGGTGCATGCCTGAGATCTCCTGTTTTAGATTTCAAGGCTTCCTCCCCTCTTAACACATTAACATGTGCAAGTTAAATGGGAATAACAACCACCTCTTGATTGATAAATTCCATATGTTTACCACCTTTTAACATATTTAACTATATGCTGATGTTTACATGCTATATGTAGTTTATATGTAGCAAAAACTATATATGCTTTTACTACCCCTTCATGACTGTAAGTACAGAATCAAAAGGTGGCAGTTATTCCATATTAACTAAAAAGTAGGGAGGAGGTATTGTGTACAAAGCATGCAATCTTGACCAACAGGCTGATCTTGCACATTCATTCTGGAAGCAAGTCCTGCTGTGCTTAGTGTCTTCTTCATAGAAGTAAAGCATCTTTGAATTGGACTAGCCTGTCTCTTCACCCACCCCTTCCCACTGCAGATTTCTCCCAGCTTTTTTTTTTGTCCCAGACAACAGTGGGGACTGTGTGTTCTGTGTAAATAATAGTTTTGTGCATTAGAAAGGCATATTGCTGGTTGTGTGTATCGCTAAAGATGTGCTGTTTGTTCAGATGTTTCATAATTAAACAGCATGCCGGTAAACAACAACACATCACCATTTCATAGAGGACAAGCCCTCTCCCCAAACATATTCAGGATAGATTTGGAGACCCTGGTTGTGGCAAGGGCTCATTTTTTCCAAAGGCAATACTGTATTCTATCTTGTTTCTGGGCTCCTTCAAAACCACTTAATGTAAATTATACCTTAATACAAGTTGACCACAATTTTAGTTCACTCCATCAAAAAGGAGTTGTCCTCATCCCAATACTGATAATGCATATTTCTTTGCAGGGATTATTTTCTAACCAAGAAAACAATGAGAACAGAACCCAGTGGCTTCATTTAAGCCCTAAAAACATTTGTTTAAGCAGATAAAGTAAACTGAAGATTATAGTCAGAATTTTGTTGTTCTTTTCTGCTCATTCAAATTCTAGTATCTGTTCGTATTAAATTCTTCTCTCCAGGGAAAAGCTGCTTGCAGTTTAAGCATACATTATCTGGGCAAGTGTGTACAGAAACTAATATTCTATGTTCATTCCTGCCTGTTTATTGTTTCTACGTGACAGAAAAAACCCACTTGATGTGCTGCCCTCACTCAACTTTCTGCATGCTGTATTACAAAAGATGGGTGGGGGGGAGAGGAGAGAGTTTCTCAATTTCCTGCAGCCCAATACTCAAACCAGTTACAGGAGGAGGAGACTCACAGGAGAAGCCATGCTAAAGGGGGGAGGAATGGTTTCACAGCAACCTTTTCCAGGGTCTTAATATTCCTTTCAAATGCTGCCACAGTAAAAGCCTTCATCAGGAAACCTAGCACTACAGCCTGCCCCAGTGTTTCTGGAGAGTCCTCCCCAGAAAAGGGTTACTATATCCTGGCTGGACATGGCGGATGAAGCCTACTGCCCTGCATGTCATATAAGTTCATCTTTAATATATTCATTTATGTATACTTATGTAAATTTATTCAAATTTTAAATGTAAATTAATTCTTTTTCTCCCCCCCCCCCCCGCTCTCTGACACAGTGTCAGAGAGATGATGTGGCCCTCCTGCCAAAAACTTTGGACATCCCTGGTGTAGACTAAAGAGAATCATACCTACGTTCCATTGAAACTAATGGGACTCAAGTTAGTCATGACTAATTTGTCTCATTGATTTCAATGATGCTTAGTCAAGACTGACTAACTTTGGATACAAAAACCAGCCATTGCTCGCACTGGCACTTATCCATCTTCCTCACCATGTGATCCTGTAGCTTTAGGAGACACACATGTATATAATTAACCCATTGATTCCTAAAATATTTTTGTTAGTCAGCACTGGATGAATTATGTTGTCTGCAAGATAGGCTCCAACACGTACAGTTGTAAAAAAAATATTCCAGTGCATATATGATTGCAATAAGCTCATTTTAACAAATACTGAATGCGATTGTTTCTAACCTATTAAATATGCTGGCGTAAAAAGGCACCTGCCCAGGAAGCAATGTTCATCATGGCCTGCCTGCCTTGAGCCTCCCTCCCATCTTAAAAACACTTCCAAGGGTCTCTTGTGCATTTTTATGCAAAGGGGAGAGGACAAATCCTTATAAGTACAGAAATCTCTCTCCTCCATGCCCAACAGTGTATTCCTCTACATGTCTGATTACTAAGGGCCCAATTTTATCCAATTTTCCAGTGCCGGTGGAGCCATGCCAATGGGGCTTGCATCCTGTGGTGGGGAGGCAGTCCCAGAGGCCTCCTCAAGGTATGGAAACATTTGTTCCTTTACCTCAGGGCTGCATTGCGGCTGCACCAGTGCTAGAAAGTTGGATAGGATTGGGCCCTAAGGCTACAATCCTATGCACACATTCCTGGGAACAGTCCCCATTGAACATAATGGGACTTACTTTTGAGTAAACCACATAGAATTGGGCTGCAAGCCCCACTTAGCTTAATGGGACTTACTCCCAAGTAAGCAAGCATAGGAAAGCTGAGTCATCAAATATTGTGTTTCCCATATCATTTTGACTGAGAGCCCTATGCTATCTAACTTTCCAGCACTGAAGCTGCTGTGCCAATGGGCAGTGTGCTGGATCCTGTGGTGGTGGTGGTGGGGAGCAGTCATGGTCATGGAGCCTCCTCAAGGTAAGGGAATATTTGTTCTCTTACCTCAGGGCCGCATTGTGGCTGCACCTGTGCTGGAAAGTTGGAAAGGATTGGGCCCAGAGTGATGTTTGTGGCTAAGCTAGACTATTTTGATGCAAACGTGGCCTTTTTTGCATTGGCCCCCTTGATCATCAAATGGGCCTTATTTGAATGATGCAGTGATAGTTTGCTTTACTGTGCCCCCCCCAACTTTCTTATCAGTAATGTACAGGGAGGTGTACAGGGTGGAGGGGCAGGTGAGACAGAGCCTCCCCACTGGAGTCCTTTGAAAAATGTTGCAGCCATGCGAGGCACCCAAGCACTCTGAACCCATGTGCAGAGGGAGAGGAGGGAGGGAGAGCAGAACATTGGGGGAAAATGGCTGTCAATGCTTTAGCAGGCTTTGGGTTCTGTTACAGGGCTCGGGGCTCCAACAGGGACATGCAGTGGGTGGGGAGGCAGGTGAGGCAGTGCTTCCCCACCGGAGTCATTTGAAAAGCGCCACTGCCATGCGAGGTACTCAAGCACCCTCAACTCATGTGCTCTGCAGGGTGTGGGGTCCAGGGTTATGCTCCGCATGTGAGTTGAGGGTGCTTGGGTGCCTCACAGGGCAGCAGCGGTGCTTTTCTCCAGTGGGGAGGCAGTGCCTCACCTGCCTCCCCACCCACCACACGTCCCTGGTACTGAATAGGCTTGCTGGAACTTTTTGTGGCGATTCAAGTGTGCTATATCAAGATCTTCCAGGTGCATGGAAGGTGGGAAGGCTCCATCAGCTGCCTTTCCAGCGCCCTCCTTCCATGCACACCAAGAGCACATCTCTCCCTGAGCATGTTCATTCCCCAGGCACTGGAGGGCATGCAAATCAGCTCGCGTCCTTTAAACCAAACCCCACAAGGCAGGGATGTCAGATGGCATTTTAACTATTCATGGGGACCCATTTTTCCAGCAGCCTCCAAGAACAGGCGGTTGCTCCTCCGCGCCACTCCGGGACTACTTTTCCTTGCCAGCCCTGCCCCTGTGCATCGCCTCCATCCACGTAACTTCAGACGCAAGCAAGTCCTGAGACAAGCAGAGCGACCTGCAAGGTGTAGAAGCGCAGGCAGGCTGTTCTAAAAATAGCTGCGCCCTGTTAGCAACAGCCTTCCTATTGGCTGGAGGTGTCAGGTGGGGGTTCGTTGGATTGGTCTGCTGCATCAGCCAGTAGGCTGAAAGAGGTGGGTGAGAGGGAGGGAGGGGAACGGGAGCTGGAGGTAGTGGAGGATGATGGGAAGTGTAGTTTTCTTTTGGAAAGTAGCCCCAGCCCTGTGGCTGTCAAATCAACATACTACTGTATTTTGAGAATGTTTAATACCAGAAAACAGGGTGAAAGTTGTGGTGTTTGAATAAGAACAGGAATGCATTTTATTTGCTCATATTGATATGTTGTTCTGACTCCTTACTCCTGGGTAAGCATGGGTAGGATTGCAGACTAGGATTGTTCAAAATTTTCCTGCTTGATTATGTCATTTCCGGTCAGGACATCACTGCCGGTGGGTCCTGACAGATTCTCATTCTAAAAAGTGGGTCCCGGTGCTAAACATTTGAGAACCACTGATTTAAGGTGTTTTGTATTCTCTCCTTCACCCCACCCCTGTCTGCCTGCACACAGAGCATTTTAGTGGGGATGGGGGCACACAGTATACAGAGCATCTGAACTCCCCCCCCCCATGGGTCACACACAGTGAAGCTCAGTCTGTGTCGGTCTCTTGCCTGACTGCATGGTTCATAAGGATGTACTGCATATAGTACCATACTTTTTCTTCATCTGGACTATTTCTCTAATACAGCCATTTTCAACCATTGGGCCATGGCACATTGGTGTGCCACGAGTGGTTCACAGGTGTGCCACAGGAATTTGGGGGAAGGTCATTTATTAGTAGGACCAATGGGGGACGTGAGCCCCCCCCCCGGCAGTATGGTGTGCCTTGTCAATTGTCAAAAACCTGATGGTGTGCCTTGACAATTTTAGTGCCTTGTCAGTGTGCTGTGAGATGAAAAAGGTTGAAAATCACTGCTCTAATACCTCCAATTTAAAGCTAAAGACAAGTATGCAATAGTCACTGAAGCACAAGTGAGATATGTCAGCTGCTATATACAACCAGGCTAGAGTCTTTAACACACAAAGTCTGAGGCCTAAAACCAGAAGCAAGATTTTTTTCAAATGTTTATATTATGATCAAATCCATTTCATAGCAATTGTTTTTTAATTTTTGCATATATATCACTCCTACACGAAAAGCTCCTAATAAGAGCACACTCTTATTAACAGCCCAGCACTGACTGTGGTAATTCAGAAGTCCTGCACATTTCAATGACACTAACTTTGGAGTAAACAAAATTTATTTCTTCCAAATATTTATATCCTATACTTCAGACAAAGGACTTTCAGAGTGACTTACAGTTTAAAAATGCAAACCACCAATGATAATTTAAAACAACAGCATCAGCACAATTTCCAACTAAAGCAGTTATAACTTCAGCATTAAAACAGATCTAAATATTCATATTAAAAAAGGCTCAGACAAATAAAAGGGACTTTTTAGCCTGGTATCAAACAGACATCAGTGTCTGCACCAGGTTTGATTCCCTAAGGAGAGTATTTCACAGCTAGAGTACCATGGCAGAAAAGCCCCTCAGCTCAGTCACTTTCAGGGGAAAGTAGAGAAGGGTCTTTGAAATTGATAGAAACACTTGGGTAGATTTAATAGCTAGCACTGTGCTGTAGCTATATGGCTCCAGTCCTAAGCATCCTTATTAGACAGTAAGTTACACAGAAATAAATGTCCTTTGCCAAAGGCACATCATGGACAATTCATTCATACAAGTAGAATGATGATGCTCAATATTATGGTATTCAAATATGCTTTACATGTTTTAAATCTGGACCAATTGCCCACAATACTGCACAACATCCAGGCAACTAAATGGAAATTATGTAGAGGTTCCTGTACAAGACTCAAAAGCTTAGAACAAGAGCCTGTACAATAGGAAATGAGTAAAATTGCTTTTGCAAACAACAGAAAAGCAAGACAAGAAAAACCACCAGCAATTACACCAGCCTGACTCCATGTTTTAAATACATCTATTCAGTTCAAATCTAGGTTTTTAGAGCAATTGGCAAGAGCAGGTAGTTTTCAGATAGGCTTTTACCAATCCCAGTGAAACAAAATATTATTAAAGCAGTTTGAAGTCCACAGAATATTTATTGCAACCTAGCCTAGCAGCTACAGTATTGTTATAATGAAGGCTTATTATAATAATTATATATCCTTTTGTCATCATCTTTTGATAGTTTGCTATTTAGACAAGTAGTTCCCACAAATTTCACTAAATGAATTGTACAAAGAAACTTTTCTAAAACCTAGAACCCTCCACTGATACATTATTGAGGCATGCTCTCCTTCGCAGCATCTTCTGCTCTTTATAAAAGGTGAAATGCAACATCCCAGCCATCAGTCACTGAAGGAACACTTGCACCTTGGTACCCTTTGCTCTATGCGTATTCAGTGGGTCTTACTACTAGGTAAGCGTAGGATAGCAAGGCATGCAGTTCAATAGATTTTTTGAAGCCTTAACTTCAAATAGGATTCAACAATGGGACTTGCTCATATGCAGAGATGTTTAAGCCCAGGCACGTCATTTTAATAGGGCTTACTAACAACATACATGTAGAGACTCGACTATTTTCATCTTAGCAATGCGTCCATAATTATCTCAAGACAAAATCACACATAAAATGGAGACCAGACATGAGGTCATATAGGCACTCCTGAACATTTACTTAATATCACATCAAATGACATCTACTGAATCAACTACACACATAAGAAAAAAACAAACCCCCCTCTACCATACAAGTTTTGCTATGATGTTTTAAATACCAGGAAAGATCAGTCAGTCTATAATTGGATGTAATTAGCATTCACACATAACTCAGCATTCTTTTACCTTCACATCACTTGACACTTAAAGCTCAAGGAAATTAGTCCTTTCCTGTCTTTCAAATGAATAAACAGTTTGCCAAGAAGCACTTAATCACCATGAAGGTGAAGAACACAGCAAATAACACAGAGGAAGACTTATCGATTCAAACTTATTCTCCAGTATAAACCTCCAGTTCTTAGTATGTAGGGTGGACCTTCTGTAGAGGCGCAGATGATTGTGGGGGGAGACATTGTTCTTTCCCCCCACCCAATATACATCTTGATTGGGGCAGGAAAGCGTCCCACTCCAGCTGGAGTATTAGATATCTATCCTGGAGTTCTTACAATGCTAGTAATCATGGAGGTAACCCTAATTTTCACAACCAGCCTTGTGCCTTACCTGAAGTCCTTCTCACAGATACGTTTTGCCCAATTTGTAAAGGTTTGGATAGTTAGGCAATTCCTTTCTTGAGCTTGTGATATGAAGCTTGAGATGTGAGCTTGCTAGGATGAAGCTTGAGAGCCCTTTGAAACAGAAAGCAAGCACTTGACTGCATCCATTGTAAGATGGCTACACTTAAGGTTCAGAAAAATGATCAGGCACATGATAGAATGATTCAAATAATTACCAATGAGTAATTATGGGCTCTTCACATGACCCCAGCTAGACAGTTATGACTCCTTCTTGACCTAGGGGAAATACTATAGTTGTTTTCTTTAGGTAAGTCTAAGGCAGCTGTATATCTAAAAGGGCACATAGGCCTAGATCAGAAAACCAGCAATGCCTTGAATTGACAATACCCATTGGGATAGCATTATCTATCCCACAACATCTCTCATCCAGGTTCCACACTGAAATGGATGAGAATGGTATAGTACATCATAGCTCTTGCAAAACTCTCATTCACTCTATGGGGTCTTGTTCATAGATGCTCCCAAATAATTCCTCTCGATTCTTGAAACTTTTAGCTATATTTTAACATAATAGTTTCCTACCCAGGTCTGGCCTGTCAATGAAGCAAACAGTGCTGTTTGCATCAGGTGGTGGATTGGGACAGAGCAAAGGGGGCGGTGAACAAATGGCTGCTGCTGCCGTTCCCGCACTCCACTATTGAGGACAGAGCAGGCCTCCTCAACTGCCCCTTCTTTGGTGCAGGCTCTTTAAACAGCAGGAAATGCAGACCATGCTGGGAACGATCTCAGAATGTGTTTCCTGCTTTGATTTAACAGCCAGTGCAGAGGAAAAAGCCAAGTAAGTGGTGCATGGGCTGGGGTGAGAGGGGTGGCAGCAGCACTCTTGGGCTGCCTCAGGCAACCCAATAGCTTCAAATGGTCCTGCTCCTACCTGGCAGTTCCTTTGTAAGTATGATGGAAACACACAAGGGAATCACACCATTGTTAATACAGAACAATTATCGTGTAATATGTTTTGTAATACTGTACCTATGCAAAACAAAATATGTTTCTCATTACACAAAAACCATTGTGCAAGTGCTTCAGAAACTGCCTCAGCCAGTTGGTCGGAGTAAAAAAATAAAATTTCTATATAGTTCTATTTGAAATGTCCTGTCTTGTCACTTGTACAAGCGTTGTGAGCATTCAATTCAAGAACAAGTTTATTTGCTCGGCCTAATGGAACTATATTTGTCTTTAGTAAAGCCCCACTTTCTTGGGTCTTAAAGCAGCAAGGTGCTGCTGATGGGCTTTCCTAAAGATGACTACAGATCTGTTGGGCTGACAAAAAGGACAGATGGCTCATGTTTCCAGTTTCTTAGGAAACCCCTATCCATCTGTCCACTTCAAACCATTGTGACCACCTGTGCAGAATTTTGGTATCTCCATTTTCACTTCGGAATCACAAATCCCTATAAGACAGATAACAGAAAAGCAAACAGTTTTAAAGCTCTGATTATCTATCCTCTAAAGTCAATTCCTAACATTCTATCACTCTTTCTAAGAAAGAGAACCCAGCCTATGAAGAGCTTCAGCTCTGGGAACAAGAGCAGGCTTGGTTTGCAATGGTTGGTGTCATTAGGAACATCACATGGGCAAAAGTAAGAATGCTGCATTTGAGGACACTGTTGCAATGAGGACAAAACTGGTCCCTTCCACTAGGTAGATCAGCCTCACAGAATGAGAGTCTATGGGGCAGTGCAATATGCAGAGCAGCCAGAGAGGCACACCACCCCCAGGGGCTTTTGCAATGAACATGTTCTCTCTCCACATACACTCCCATCCATCAGAATGGCATTTTGTTAGAATAAGACTGGATTTCATAATATACCAGACTTTTTGAAGCTTGCAGGACAAAATTTAACTGCAGATGGTCCAAAAAGTGTTTAACCTAGTCTCTCACATTGCAGGACCAACACAATCACCCAAACATTGCTTTGTTCATCTATATCAGGGGTGCCCAAACCCTGGCCCAAAGGCCAATTGTGGCCCTCAGGGACTCCCAATCTGGCCCGCAGAGAGCCCCATCTCCAATGAGCCTCTGGCCCTCCAGAGACTTGCTGGAGCCCACACTGGCCCAGTGCAACTGCTCTCAGCATGAGGGCAACTGTTCAACCTCTCGCGTGAGCTGTGGGATGCGCACTCCCTCCACTGCTTGCTGTCTGTGATGCAACAGTGGCAGCGAAGGAAAGGCTGGCCTTGCTTTGTGCAAGGCCTTTTACAGGCCCTGAGCTATTGCAAGAACTTCATTCATTCATATAAGTTTCATCTCTAATATATTCATTTATGTAAATTTATTCAAATTTGAAATGTAAATTAATTCTTTTGTTTCCCAGCCCTCCAAGACAGTATCAGAGAGATGGTGTGGCCCTCCTGCCAAAATTTTTGGACACCCCTGATCTATATAATGATCATGTAAGGTAGGCTTTTAGTTTTGTTTCTTCAGAACCAAGGCTGAGATGTACTGACTGGATTTTGGATTGATATCATGAGGGTTCACCATTCTCCTTCAGATCTGCATTGGTTCAGAAACCTCTTAAAACATCCTTTAAGTTTTGCAACTGACAATTAAGGAGTCTATGTCATTAGCTATTCTACATCAATGATTCTCAAGCTTATGAATGCTGGGATAATTCACTTTAAAGCAGTATACATCACAACTCTTTAACATTTGTTTCTCTGGAGTTATAATGAAGCAGGTCTGCACAACCTGTAATCCATCAAATTAGAACACAGTACACCAGCCATGTATTGAAGCCAAAGGGGGATTAATAAACTGATTTTGTTAAAAGGTTCTGCTTTAATAAATTGCTCTGAAAAATAACCCATTTTAAAATGAAATCTGAAATTATATATTTGCAATCTCCCCAGACTGATTTTTTTGACCTTCTTATTGCTTTTCTTTGCAGAGAACTATGGGGAAAACATGTCATACAGTACAATCGCTCCTGTATTTATAATATGGTTCATTACTCGGGGCCAGATGGAGATTGACAATGTCATCTGCTGATCCATCTGAGTGAACTTCTACTCTAATGTTATGCTTAGTAATTCTCTATCCTCTCTAAGTGGCCCAGTACAGTAATAATAGTAGTTTCTGACAACCTGCAAAAGATATGGACAGTTACCTTCCCTCTCAGGGTAAGCACTAATCTGCCCAGTAACTACTACCAGCCCTTGCTTTGGCTGAGATTATTACTTTTTTGCATGGTGAGGATGAGATGGGACAAGGCAGTTATATGACAAAATTATGATAAACTCTCTGAGGTTGTTGAAAGTGAAGGAGCTTGTAGGTACCAGGTTTGTTCTCTGGCATCTCTAGATAGGATTGGGAAAGTCAATCATATGAAACCCTGGAGAGCAGCTGCCAATCAGTACATAGGCAGCATGAACATAGATGTACCAATTGTCTGATTCAGTAGCAGGCAATTTCATATGAGTGCATAAATGCACTATCCAGTTTTAAATTAGAATGTTTTGGTTAAAGCAACTAGCTAGTATGCCACAAAGGATCTAAATTTTTTTAAAAATGTAACAATTTAAATAAGTTATTTTAAATAGGGTTTTCCCCTCTGAGTGATTTAAATCAATTCATCCTATTTTGTCTGCAAAGACACAACCACCCATCTGTTTTTGCAATTCCAGGAAGGCAGAAACACCAGGTTTACTGAGTCCCAGGTGGGCTGCATTCAGCTTCATAGGGAATAAATTGTTCAATCCTACAACTAAAAGCTGCAAGGCATTCAGAACAAAAACCCTTCTATCTGAACAGCCTATTGTTCATTGTCATTTTGGTTGGCATTTAAGCATCAAACAAATAAGTTCAGGATATCTGTGCCAAGTGGGAGCAAAATTCATGCTAAATGGATAACAATGACTCATGTTAATGAGAATGCCATTTCATTTCCTTTTGCCACCAAGCTATCCACATGCAAAGGAAGGTACCAACCAAAGTAAGAAAGTATACAGGAGCCATGTTCCTACATGTCATTCATCCTTTCAGTCCCTTCTCATCTTCCCGCCCCACCTCCTTTTCCTACCATTCCACCCTATAGATCCTTTCTGTCCCAGATTTGACTTCTATACAGTACAGCATACTATGAAACTTAAGGGTGAGGAGATTCAGGAAAAAAGTTAAGCATTCCTAAGACACCCTTCATCTGAATATGCTGCACAATTGGACTTGGTGAAAAATAGTCTGTGTTACTTC
Source organism: Tiliqua scincoides (assembly GCF_035046505.1). Lineage (NCBI taxonomy): Eukaryota > Metazoa > Chordata > Lepidosauria > Squamata > Scincidae > Tiliqua > Tiliqua scincoides. The sequence goes on from NC_089827.1 coordinate 58,584,445, forward strand.
TTGAACTCAAGGATTTGCATGCCAAGTCCCCCAGCTCTAAAGAGAGACCCATACAGTCAGCCAACATCTTACATGTCTAACTTACGCAAATTCAAGTATATGTGCTGGGCAAATAAAGAGAGAGAGAGAGAGAGAGAGATTAAATAATGCAGGGGATTCCAGGTGCCAATCCACTCACTAAGCAGATGCCCTGATGTGTGCATGATGGGAGAATGAATCTGCTGTTCCTTCACTCATCTTTGTTCCAGCATGTCTCTTGTAGTGCAATTTTAGTTCTTAAAGAGTCAGTACACTTTTTCAGACTTAAGGTAGTTCAGCTATACCTGATTTTCCCCTTATGTGCCGACTTCAGAAAACGTTTGGTAAGATGTGGGATCACCGCATATCAGTTTGCTCCCCAGCACCAACTCAGCAATAGCTTCTAGCGCTTTTTATCAATTTAAGAACATCAGATGCTCAATGCAGTTTGGAAATGAATTGAGGTTAGCTGAGCATGACCTCCTTTCTGAAAGCCTAGAAGGAAAGGCTGAGGCTCAGACTATGTGGGAAGCTTTCTTCTTCTCTTGTCAAACCTGTTGCATGGACTTTGTTTGCCAGGAAGGTGTTTTCTACTATGTAGAGGCACTTCAGTACTTAAAAGCTACTGTTATTACCCCAGTTATTTTCTTGCAGGGACCATAACTTGTATCCAGCATCTGGCTGTGATTTGGAAGCTAGTAATAATAGGTTATGGTATTTCCATTTATGGAATGGAAAAATTAATCTAGGTTGGGCAACACCCATCTGTTTAGTGTGTTTCACATGGGCTTTTGTCTGCACTAGCAAAAAGATACAATTTCTCTGCTACTGAACTACTTTTAGGTGGATAACCCCACCAGATCAAACAACGTAAGACTCAAGTGGCAGTCAGATATTCTCAGTGGCAGGCAAAAATGGCAGTTTACAACATAGGTGTATCTCTGAGTCATATTGCACTGATGTAAGAAACACAAGTTAGAGCAACATAAAAGGCTAAAGTCTTTTGGTGTCATGGACTTCAAACTTGCTGCTATTGGAAGATACCAGATTATACCTATTACCTGAATCCAAGGAAAGCCTGTGGAGATCAGCATGGACAGAAGCAGAGAGACAGAAGACCTTCCATTAGAAGATTAATATATCACTTTATTGATGAATAATCTGCAATGTTAAACAGCTTTGGCTGGCTTTCTTTAACAGAAAGCACAGAAATGGTCAAAACCCATGGTGAAAAATATTGGTCACAAGAAATTAAGGGTCTCTTTCTATAGAAGGTACAGAGAGGGTTCTGGAAGATGAAATCTAAGCTTCCTTCCTCTGAGGCACATATATAGTGACTATATGCTCCTCCCTTAGCAACAATAGGTACTGTTGAGGAAATGCAAGAGCCTCAATAGCTTCCAATATTTAGCTGCAATACTAATTTTTCCAACAATTTGCAAGGACTAAGAAAGACAAAAATACTCAAATTAACTGCTTTGCAGTAAGACTGCAGTCCAAAGATATCTGAAGAAGCCCTCCTGTCTCCAGCAGGTGCATCAGAGTAGGGACGGAATCACCTTTTCTTGAAACCATACTTCTTTCGCTCATAGAAGAGATCTGTTTTAGAGCTACCCAGGTTAACAATCTTGGGACAACCATCTCTCTGAAAAAGAAAAGAGAAACATAGTTATAACATGAATAAACTCAACAGGAACATCATACTACACCCCAATTTAGCTGGGCATAGAATGGGATTATCCGTTTCCCTCAGCCCAATCACAAAATACTGGCAACAGATTTCTATGCTACCTTCCTTCTCTATTCTATACTTAACTCACGGGATGATCAGGCAGAGAGCCAGGTAATATTCTGAGCCCAATGTTGCTATTACTTGCATGTAGTACTCATTGGGACTGTGCTGCAATTCAATTTCTCTGCGGAAATAGGCTGCATCATTTGAACAGAACGCTGAATGCAGTTTGGATTTTTGCAGGAGTATTTCCACAACACATGGGGAAACAAAGGACAGGCAAACAGGCATAGACCAAGGAGAGGAATACAAGGACAAGATACCAATGGGAGAAGGTGCTGTACAGAACAAAGAAACCTGCCCTCCTGCAAGTCCTGGTTAAAAGGTTCACTTGTTTGAACTGTCTGCAGATATTGCCTGCACATTTGCAGACATCTTTGAAGTACCACAAAGTCTAAAAGTATGCCATTGATTAAAACACAACAAGAACAACTGAGCTGAAGAAGTCAAATTGTTGTTGACAAATGAAATACAGTCAGCCAGCCCCAAGTCCAAGAAACCACAAGTGCTCATACTAAGCATGCAATCATTGTCCTTGAGGGATAGCAGTTCATAGAAATAATGTCTGTAAGGGAGCAGATTGGGACACTGGGCTAAAACACACCATAAGCAACTTTCCTGCAAGTTTCTAGGTCCTTGTTCCACCTGAAAATCCTTTCTACCACTTTTTACATCATCCAGCTGCAAAGGCAAAAACTAGATGACCGTATTTCAGATGCTGTACTCATTTTAATAGAAAATAACTACGAAGACCACAAGGTTTCTCCAGGAGCAGAAATATTCCCAGGCAGCACATTTGGGCCTCCATCACACTTTGCCAGCAGGTAGAAATGAAGAAAGACATGACAAGGTAGAGCAGAAGAAACCGCTGGCACCTTTGCACGCTATAAGTAAGGGACACAAGTTTAATCTCTGGCCATAAGAACAAATGTTTTCCAGAGAGCATCCGGATATACGTGTTGATGCACAAGCATCATAGAACATTAGCTACTGGAATACTAATGCAGCTAATGATGGCTTCTAGCACAGCAACTGCAGTTTCATAAGAGATTGAACAGGAGAACATATCTGGCTGCTGAACAGCTACAGCAGTTGAGATGCAAGAGCCCCATGGCAAATGCCACCTATCATCATCATCTACTGCTCCAACACCTGCTGCTATGGAGAAAGGAAGTTGGAGAAGCCCACTTAGGGATCATTCCTAGCATTTATAATCACATTACAGTTTGAATATGAATGTCAATGGAAGATCTTGAAAATGTGAACAAATCAAAGGGTGCAGAAATCAAAGTGTATGATAGATATGCATGCTTTCATTTTTTTTCTTTGATTCCATTTATAATTCTGTCCTCAGAACAGACGCAATACTCCCCTCCCACCCACACACTTTACCCCCAGGAAATTAGCATATGGCTCCCCAGTCTGAACCTATCCAACGCTGTAGTTTCTGATGCCTGTTTTTGAAGGGCACTTGTTTGTTTTCACTGAAAAATAAGCCTTACCAACACTTTTCTCACAGAAGATACAAGCTGGACTTAAATCCAGCTCCCTTGGTCTTCTCATTTTAGAACATACACAATTCAGAGATGATATACTTCAAAGTATCCTGTCTAAGCTAGGATGCAGCAATGCTCTGCATTATAACAATTTGTTTACTATTGGGCCACTCTGACTATTACCCAGCAGCCTTTGTGCATTCTGTCATGCTTATGGCAGAGTTCACTTGCACACAAATACACACAAACACAGACTAACAGCCCAATCCTATGGTGTCGTGTGTCCCCCGGTAATGCAGTGATGCCAAAATGGCTACTGCTGCATCTTTGGGGGGGGGGGGGGAGGATGACAGTTGTAGAGGTTTCCTCGAGATAAGGGAACACTTGTCCCCATACCTAGGGGCAAACCTCTGCAGTGCAGAAGAGCCTACTCAGACCTGCGCTAGTTAAAATGCAGGTGCAGATCCATGTGAACCTGGGCCACAGGATCAAGTTTGTGCAAGAGGCTAGATTTGGTGGCTGAATTGTGCATTTGCTCATCCCAGTCATGTGGAGTCAGCCAGGGAAGCATGCAATGTTCACTGACACAAAATGGCCAAGTGGTTCTATACAGTATGAGAGAAAAAGGGAAAGCTTTGAGGACATATTTTTCAGCAACATTCCCCTGTTACACATTATTATTAACAGTATTTATATACCGCTTTTCAACAAACAAGTTCACAAAGCGGTTTACAGAGAAAAATCAAACAACTAATGGCTCCCTGTCCCAAAAGGGCTCACAATCAAAAAGATGCAAAGGAACACCAGCAGGCAGCCACCAGCAAAGACACTGCTGGGGTGACCTGCTACACATAATGTGCAGTTCCATTCTTAGAGAATACCAAGAAGCCAAATCAAGGCTCGCTGGACAAAACGACCTGCAGATTGGAAAAAAATAATCTTATGCATGTTTACTTGGCAGTATACCTCATTAATGAAATAGCGTTTACTCCCAAGTATATGTGGATTTCTTATAACAAATTACAATATAAGTCTACTGCAGTGGTTTCCAAACGTTTTAGCACCAGGACCCAATTTTTAAAACAAGTCTCTATTGGGACCCACCTAGGTTTACCAGACTTTTTAAAAAGGAGAACTAGAAATAAATAAGTAATAATGAGCAGAAAAAAAGACCCTCAAATTTTCTCTCTATTTTTTTACATGCTTGCACACTGCAGGAGCTGAGCTCTTTGCAGGGTAATTAGCAGCTACAGTATCTGATTTTTCAATAGCCTCAGGGCTTGAGGCAATTAGTTATCTGATCTTTCCATCACCTTTTGGTGACCCACCAAAAATCAGGTTGCAACCCACCAATGGGTTCCAACAGTTTGGGAACCACTGGTCTACAGGTCTGCAGACACAACAACAACAACAACCACAAACACAACCACTTTATTTTTACCCCGTCTTTCTCCCCAGAGGGACTCAAGGCGGCTTACAAACAAGGTTAAAACAAATTAAAAAACATAATTTAAAAACAGATAAAAACATAATGACATATCATAAAAACAGTAGTCAGATAAAAAAGTAGTCAGGTAAAAGAGCATAGCGCAGCAAATTAGAAAAGGATCAGGCCTGTAACCAGATGTTTAAAAGGCCAGGAACTCAGAAGGCTTGTCTAAACAGAAGGGTTTCAAGAGAGGGAGCAGTTCTTAAGTCAAGGGGAGGGGTTCATAGTGCTGGTGCCACTACTGAGAAGGCCCTATTTCTTGCCGCTGCCCCACGTACCTCCCTAGGCGGCAGCACTTGTAAAAAGGCCTTCTCTGATGACCTAAGAGAATATACCTTTCAAAATATACTTTGAAAGAGTTGAAAATGTTCACTGCAAGGTACTTAGCAAACACAGGTATAGGCCTTTGCCGGAAGACAAAGACATACGAATCAGAACATAGATATTCCAGGCTTGAGACGTTTACTCAGCAAATCAGTAGTCTTCAAGAATAAGTGATAACTGTTTAAGATAAGAACGCAAACCCTGTAATAAACTTACATCCTTCTCCTGGATGGTACATTCTTTACAGTAATATGCATCAGAGACTCCAGGACCTCCACATATCACACAGCGCCCTTGATAAGAGCCATAGTTGCACTCGTCACATATCCGTACCAGTGTGCAGGGTCGCACGTAAGAGTCACAGATCACACACTTGCCATCACCTGAAGAGACAACACAGATTTCAGCTGAGATGTTTTCCCCACTGTTCCTATAGGAAAACAGAATGCTGTCCATTCGATTAACCAAGCATGCTACAAAAGTGGGGAGTCAGCAGGGCTTGCTTTCAAGCAGATCTGCTTAAGATAAAGGTTCATCTATCATTATAAATATATATCCAGATCAGCAATTTTCAACCGATGTGCTAAAGGAATTTGGGGGAGGGTCTTTTATTAGTAGGGCCATAGGGGGATATGAGCTCCCCCAGCAGCATGGGATGCCTTGTCAGTTGTCAAAAAAACTAATGGTATGCCTTGACAATTTTAGTTCCTTACCAATGTGCCATGAGATGAAAAAAATTGAAAATCATTGTTCTAGATCAGTGTTTCTCAAACTGTGGGTCAGGACCCACTAGGTGGGATGTGAGCCAATTTCTGGTGGGTCCCCATTCATTTCAATAGTTTATTTTTCATATATTATACTTGATGCTACCATAGTATGTGACTGCATTTGGGGAAATGTTACAAACCTGTACTTTTAACAAGCTACTATGTATATTCTTTTAATAATGAAAGTAAATGGGACTTACTCCTGGGTAAGTGTGGGTAAGATTGCAGTCTAGGATTGTTAAACATTTTCCTGCTTGATGATGTCACTTCCAGTCATGACATCACTTCTGGTGGGTCCCGGTGCTAAATGTGTGAGAACTACTTATTTAGATATTTATAGAGTAGTTCAAACAATGCCCCTCATCTTGGGCTGCAGTCCACAAATAGCTTGAGAGAAAAAAAATTTATACTGTCTACACACATGCACACACACTCCAACTTAAGCCATTTGTGCATCACAGCCTAAGGCAACAGGCATTTGACTGTATTTCTTTGAAGGCAGTAAACCACATCTTTTTAGTCAACTGGTGAAATCTTTTGGAAGGCAGTTTCTCTGGACTGCGGGGGGAATAAACAACAAAAAACACAGGTGTGCCATGTTGGTTCTTCCAATACAAACATCAACATTTTTCTTGAGAAGGATAATTGCTGTTCAGCTTCTTTAAAATTTTAACTTTAGAAAATGCCAGAAGAGCAAGCATTACACACCTAATCGTGGAAGTTGTGATCACTGTTGACAGCTCTCAAAATATGGAATGAAATTGAACAAGTTAAGCAAATAGCCAACTGATGGAAATGACAAGCACTGCCAATCTGGAACATGCCCAAGTCAATGAACTAACTGTGAAAAGTTTAATATCTCATTACCACAGTCCTGTTCCATCTAATCTTTATTCCTTCTACGACTTGTTTAACTTGCGCTTTATATAGCGAAGGGGCTTAAAGTGCTTCTTATGGCACGTGAACAAATTCCCTGTATGCTCTTAAGACATCTTCCTGGGCAAAAGTTACCATTCCCCCTCTCGTAGTGCTTATCAGTACTACTAAATTTCTAGTTCAATACCCTTTATCATTTGCACAGCAGGAAACAAACTGGTTCTGTGAAAGAAAGTGAGTGCAGTTCTTTCTCTCAGCCATTGCTACTATCTTCCTCTGGTCTGGAAAAGCACCTCTTCCCAGTCTAGCAAAAAAAGACTAATGCCAACCTGTTGTGCTGTTCCTCCTGGCCCTTGAAGGTCAAGGAAGGCAGCTCAAGTCACTCCAAAAAGATCATTTTACTCTTTCCTTGGGTTAGAAGGAGCACAGAATACTATGAGAATAATCTCTACCAACCCTTTCAAGAGTAGGACACACAGTTGCAATGATGCCTAAATGTTCCTTCTAGAGAACAGAGTACCATAGTGCTTTTCTTCTACCTTTATAGGGCAAGTAGAGATAGCTACAGTATGTCAGGAATGAGGAGGTGTTGTTGCCACAGACTCTCCACACATTCTAACGCTTTCCTTCTAGCTGGGAAAGACAACTGCAGCAATGGGCAGGCATCAAGGAGCAGCCAGATACCTTTTCCCACCCTGCAACAGGTCAATGATGCAGGAGCCTCTGAGGAAGACCATTTGCTGGAGTGTGTGTGTGTGTGTGTGTGTGTGTGTGTGTGTGTGTGTGGGGAGAAACAATGCTCTCTTTTCTCTCCAGCTGTCTGCCACAATGTTTCTCCTTCACTGTTGATGGGGAAAGAGCATCCAATTATACCATTGCCCTCTCCTTCCCAGCTGTGTGGGCATTTTCCATTACATGGAGGGCAGGTAACAAGGGATAGTTGGATGCTCCTGTCTGTGAGACAGGAGTGACTAGACAGTCCCCCTCTAAATAGTCTCTCTCTCTGACTGCTCCTTTCTCAGTAGTCCTGGATGATGGAGACAGGAATGTCCAACTGCCTCACCAGTGCTAAGTGAGAAGCGTTCATCCCTACTCCTCTGTCACCTTCCCAGCAGGACTGGGGGAAGCAATATGTGCATATCTGGGAAAGGTGGGATACCTAGTAGTTTGCCCAGGGACCCTGTAAGAACTGGTGCCGAGGCTTGCAGCACATATACATAAGTTTTAAAAGATCTAAAAGTCTGTAGAGGCATGCAGGAGAAGGGAGATTGGGAAGAGGGGCTACCAGTTTTGATCCATTTTGTGCCCCATTTATATACTCTCATAAAATTTTACATCTCTTACTTTTCCTTCCCTAAAACAGGCTCCTGAAAAACGGCCATCACCTATTTACTTTTGAATCATATAAAGTAAGTGTCACCCAGGAATGTTATACATTTTCTTGTTCCTTTTTCCTTCCCTGCTTCTTTCTGCCTTTGTGTTACATTTTTATGTAGTAAGCTATTTTGGCTGGAGCCCTATCTTGTTTTTATTTCATTATTATTACAACTTTTTGCACTTAATTAGAGGCAATGTTTGCTAATTTAGCTGAAAAGCAAAAGCTTCTCAAACTCAGTGATTAACTTCAGTTCAGCCAAAACTTTGATCTTAATATAATAAATTGGCTATGCTGGATGTGGGCTCTAGTCCCTGCCTCTTTTCAAAGCATCAAGTCAACATATAAACATGGAAGGGTTAATCTAATTACTTTACAGAGTAATGAATTGAAAACTACATAATATAACAGATATGAATTTATTCTCATTTTACAGCACAATCCTATCCACACTTTCCTGGGCATAAGCCCCATTGACTCTGATGGGACTTACTTCTGAGTAGACATCCCTAGGATTGGGCTGTCAGAGACTTTACTGAGTTCATATTAAAAACAAACAAAAGGCTGGACAAAGTATCACAGAAGATATACCATAGGTTAGAAGTTATACTCACATTTTTCACACAGTCGTCCAATAGCTGCAATAGATAACAGAGAAAAATTAAAGACAGTATATTTAGCATTCATACAGACATTCCAAATGTATAAAATACTTCATATATATTGTCCTTTATGACAATTCGTCAAGGTAGTCAGTACTGTTATCCCTATAACAGAGAGGTCAATATTGATTTATATTGGTAGAGCAGAATTTAAAAATTGATGCTTAATTTTGATACTTCAGAAACAGACCTAATTCTGACAATTTCTTGTAGTGCAGTTCCACTCATGTTTACCCAGAAGTGAATCCCGCTGATTTCAATCAAGTTGGTCAGTGCAGCAGCAGCTAGGCTATACAGCACCAAACACTGGGGTATCTTTTAAGTACAGGTCGTCCCTCGTTATCCGCTGGGGTTCTGCATCAGAACCCCTAGGGGGTAAAAAAAATCAGTGGATAAAAAAACAGTGGAAAAATAGATTTAAAGACCCACTTCCAGGTTCTTGCCCCTCCATTGCTCCTAGTAAGGTTGTGCCTGCAGGGGTCCGATTCTGGGATTCCCTGCTGATACCATTAATGTGTTAAATAAAAGCAGTTTAAAAAAATTAAGAAGTGTGTCCTGTTACAATTGTGGTTTAAAAACAGTTTTTCTTACTGTTGTAGAGAGGTACAGCCCAATCCTATCCACACTTTCCTGGGAGTAAGCACCATTGACTCTAATGGGACTTACTTCTGAGTAGACATACATAGGATTGGGCTGCCAGTCAGCAATTAAAAATGCAAAGGACACCCTGCCTTTGCCTGTATCACCTGTAGAATGGAATGATCACTTGCATGACTGTCAGCCCAATCCTGAGCTGCCCAGGGTTCAGGGTTGCAGTGGTGCCAAAAATGGCTTCAGCCTCATCCTGCACACTTCGAGCAGACACAGGTAGTGCCTGGGGAGAAGGGGACTTTTGTCCCCTTCCCCCCGGGGTAAAGAGAGTAGCCCCGCAATGGGGCTACTCGATTCACCGCCAACAAAAAGGTCGGTGGTGAATCAAGAGTCTCCATGTTGGGTGGTGAGCCGAACACGGAGGCTTTGGATCCAATGGGAGCATTGTTCCACTGGTCCTCCCTCCCACCTCGCTGTTCCCTCCTCCTGGCATGCCTCTCCCTGCCCTCTACCTCCCCAGAATGCCTCCTCCCTGCCTCCCCCCATGTCCCCCCTTACCTCTCCGCTGCTGGGCAGTCCATACAACCGCTGAGTGGCGGAGGTTGGGCACCTGCCTGGTGGTAGCCCGGTGCCAGTCTGTGCTGGGCTACCACCAGCGCTCGCCTGGCGTTAAGGCCTGCAAACGTGCTTTATGGCATGTTTGCAACAGTGCATGCTGGCGGTGAGCCAGCGCACCGAGCCCAGGATTGGGCTCTGTCTCTCTACTGCAGTAAGAAAAGCAGTTTTTTAAATTGTGATTTTAAGAGGATGCATTTTTCCCCTTCTCCAGGGATTAGCACATTCCTTCCAATCTGCAGTGGCCATTTGTGTTGAGAAAAATCAGTGTATAACAAGGTTGGACCTGTACTGTAGCTGTCTCCAATTTTCTATTATGTTTCAAACAGTGGGACTTGTTTTCAAGGATGTCTGCTTCAGACTGAAGCCACAGGCACACAATGTAAACGCTGGTAGAACTAAACCTAAAGTAAACAGTAATCCAACAACATGAACTTTTCCCTCCTTGCCAAATGTGCATTTGCCAAGATTAGACCTTGCCATTTCCAAATGACGTTAATAATCCTCATTTGGGAGCCAAGACGTGGAAAATGCCATTATGATGCAACGACAACAGTAAAGCTTTATGTTCCATATACGTCACAGGGCGGTAGTGACACCCAGTCGCCCAACAGACTATGTATATCTAAGGCACAACTGCTGAACATATAGGGAAAGGGCAGGAGGTCAGAAGTTGTTAGCTGGCAGCAACACTTACTGCCAATAAAACCTTGTGGCCAATAAGAAATCTTTAGTAATAAAATAGTAAATCTTATAACCAAGAATATTTACAGGCAGCTACTGAAGACAGGAAAATAAGAATGAGTCACAACATCACTTTAAAAAAGAGGTGGTGATTGAACAAATGCTGCAGTTTGGTGCTTTTTCATTTAAAAACAATGATATTCGCACATCAAGACAAGTCAGTTAGATGTAATTGCCTAATGATACATTCAAAGCATATACCTATACAGTCAACAAGCCTTACATGCAAATGCATAAGCCTCTTTGCATTTACCTGGAAGTAAATCCCATTGAAATAGATGGGACTTACTTCTGAGCCGATATGCACAGGACTGCACTGTCAGGATACTTGGCAGACTAATATGGAATGATTTTAGACAAGCCCTGTATACTTGCTCTGCTACTGGCTCTCCAAAGTCTCAGGCAGAGATTTTTGCCAGTCCTGCTACTGGAGACAGCACATGAGTACTTAAGAATGCAAGCCACACACAAATACCATTCAGTAATACCTGAATGTTTTCATTTACCAGCTGCAATGATGTGGCAACCGTGTCAATTTCCTTTTAAGACTATGTTGACAGCTACAAGGGTGGCAGGCACACACAAGTGTTTGACAAGGAGGAAAATCTGCTATGTACCACAGATACCATATGGTAGCATAGATACTGTAAGTTCCTCCTCCCTGGGGTAGCACACGTGCACTCTGTCAGTCCTCTGGAAAAGAGCCCTGTCAGGTGAAGGCTACCTGGCCACCTCACAGCTGGGTTGACAGGGCCCGGGTTGGCTCTACCACCTGAGAAGCCTCAGAATTGTGGGAAGGGAGCAGCTCCTCCTCTTTCAGGCACAGGGCTTTCCAGCCTTAGCTGCAGGTCACCTGCTCTGCCTCCACTCAGACCTCCCATCACTGGCCCAGGGTGCCTTTTGAGCTCAGAGCTCTTTGCCCTGGCAGCACCCTTTCTGCCCCCTCTCCCTTTCTTCTACCCATCCTCAGTAAGCCTCTATCCTTCCCCCCTCCAAACCTCCATCCCTTCTCCCAGCTCTGTGGGGGCACGCTGTGCTGCCTGCTGGTGATGACAGCTTGAGGCCAAAGTTATGGCTGTCTCTCAGACTGTGCTCTACCCCTGATGCTCCTCCATGCCTTGGTTGCTTCTCTCTGCCCTATGTCTCCCTCCCTTTGCCTGTCTTCTCTGGCTCCTGCATGGCCTCAGGAGGCAAAGTTTCACACTGGCCAGGCAGGAAGAGAGGAGGCTGGCTTTGGCAGGACAGTTCTGCATGCTTGGCCAGGGCTTTCAGACAGGTGGAAGACACCCCTCTCCTCCAGGCAAGTCCAGAACAAGACAATGCACTCCCCAACGTACATATGGGTTCTATTCTGGACAACCTTATGTAAGTTAGAGCTCTTTTGCACAAATGCAGCTTTGTGGAAGGTTTGGAGATTAGCAGGGAAACAGCTGCGCAAAGAGAAGGCAAGTAGGTAAAGTCAGAATAGAAGCAAGAAGAGCCTTCTACTCTGTAAAAGTAGGAATTGCGATGTGCGCTGGGATTGCTCCCTGTCACAGCCCCAGGGGGATGCCACCTAATTTGGATTCCTCCTCTGCACAAATTGTGGCCTTTTTGATGGTTCATGGTCTCTGCTGTGCCTGAAATAAGCTAGGCAGAAAGCCAGCAGAGGTGCTACAGATAGGATTCTTACAATGAACTGCCTTTTTAGATAACCTGCAAACTGATTAAGGGCAAGAAAGTATGTGTGGGGGGCTAACTTCTCCCACTGCAAGATACAGCTGGAGGGGGCATCACATCTCCCTCCTTGGGCAACACTGAACCAGTTTTAAAGGCACCAAGAGGCTGCAGTAGGGGAGAAGCACTGATGGAGAAGGCAGGTTCCACTGATCAGGTGATTGCTTCTGCTTCGAAGAAAAAATATTTACATCCTGCTTTTAGAAAAAGCTCCCTGTCCCAGCCCCTGGGTGATTGAACCAGTATTTTGTCTTAGAAAAAGACAAAATACTGCTGCATAACTCACAGAGCACAGCAATCAGGTTCCTTGTCTTCCTGGAATAGGAGAAAGCAATGAAGACAGCAGGGGGCTATAATGGAAATGCGCAAGATCCCTCAATGTGATAGTGTATGGTATCAACAGTGGCCCCTTGCTCTGGCAGGCAAGCGTGAGCTTAACACCAGGGCCTTAGATTGCAGTGAGTGTGCTGCACAGCTGCAACCACTTGGAGGCAACAAGATCTTCAAGGATAAAAGCAGCACCTGCAGGAAGGAAAAGAGCATGGGTAGTAAAAGGAGGAAAGCCTGGAGGAAGGAAAGAGACAGAAAGAATGAGAATTAAACTGATTGATTAATGGACTGGCTGATGGACTACTGGCCTATAGACAGGCAAATGGACTTCTGGGGACTGTTGGAGCAGACCTGCTGTGTGGCTGCAGACATGCTGAAGACCAAGGTGTTGCTGTGGTTGCTGGAGAAGCTGCAGGGAGGGGAGAAAGGAGGACCTCCGCAGGTTGTACAGGCGAGTTACCCTGGTGGTGGGGTCCAGTAGTGCAGAACTAGGCCATTATTGGGGAACAAAAGGGAGCTTATTAGCTGAAAGTAGACATAGGTTCTCTAGGTGAAGCTTAGACCCGGAATTTGGTCAGATTGCTGTGCTCCCCAGATCATGCAGGCTCCTTTCCTCAGCATGGGCTCTTTAATCAAAAAAGGAAATGCTGACTTTCCTCAGCATGGGCTCTTTAATCAAAAAAGCAAATGCTGGCTTTCCTCAGCATGGGCTCTTTAATCAAAAAAGGAAATGCTGACTAAGCTAGACATGATCTCAGTGGATGCGGCATTTTGTGCTTGGTTCACAGAGCAGGTAGCTCCTCTTACATAAGAACAGCCCCATTGGATCAGGCCATAGGCCCATCTAGTCCAGCTTCCTGTATCTCACAGCGGCCCACCAAATGCCCCAGGGAGCACACCAGATAAGAGACCACATCCTGGTGCCCTCCCTTGCATCTGGCATTCTGACATAACCCATTTCTAAAATCAGGAGGTTGCGCATACACATCATGGCTTGTACCCCATAATGGATTTTTCCTCCAGAAACTTGTCCAATCCCCTTTTAAAGGCGTCCAGGCTAGACGCCAGCACCACATCCTGTGGCAAGGAGTTCCACAGGCCAACCATACACTGAGTAAAGAAATATTTTCTTTTGTCTGTTCTAACTCTCCCAACACTCAATTTTAGTGGATGTCCCCTGGTTCTGGTGTTATGTGAGAGTGTAAAGAGCATCTCCCTATCCACTCTGTCCATCCCCTGCATAATTTTGTATGTCTCAAACATGTCCCCCCTCAAGCGTCTCTTTTCTAGGCTGAAGAAGCCCAAACACCGTAGCCTTTCCTCATAAGGAAGGTGCCCCAGCCCCGTAATCATCTTAGTCGCTCTCTTTTGCACCTTTTCCATTTCCACTGTCTTTTTTGAGATGTGGTGACCAGAGCTGGACACAATACTCCAGGTATTGCCCCTTCCAAGAGAGACAGTCCAAACATAAGAGAGACAGTCAAGGCTTACATAAGTCAGGAAACACCGGTATTCTTTGGTATCAGGACCACAGAACAGAGGCGGAGAAAGATAACTCCTTGTCCCCATATCAATTCCATTATGCAATTTCATCCTTCCTCAAAGCTTCTATTAGCACAGATGAAAAAATATTCCAGCATGTATGTCTATTTCTGTACAAATAAATGCCTTTGTGTTTTCTGCTTCAAGATTAGATAACACACGATGCTTGAAATTGCTTTTAGTTTTTTTAAGCATCTTTTACTTTTAGTTTCCTTTGTCAAAAGCCACTTTGATTTTTCAGAAAATCAGTCTAAAAATTTATCAAATAACTGATGCACAGGCAAAGTGTGAACCTCCCCTACTTGTTGCACTCAGTCCAAATCAACATCCCCACCAGCTCATTTTTGCAAAAAAAAATGACATGAGAGGTTTTGACCTTAGGCAACTCATAGTTTGACTCTTATATAGACCATATGCCCAGATAATCTAAGCCAGGGGTGTCTAATTTTGACAAGAGGCCCACACCATCTCTCTGACACTGTGTTAGGGGCCGGGGGGGGGGGGGGGAAGAATGACTTTACATTTCAGATTTGAATAAATTTACATAAATGAATTTATTAGAGTTGGAACTTAGATGAATGAATGAATGGTCTTGCAGTAGCTCAAGGCATATAAAAGGGCTTGCACAAACCAAGGTCAGCCTTTCCTTCACTGCCACTGCTGCATCACAGACGTGAAACAACAAGCAGTGGAGGGAGCCGTCGTCCCACAGCTCAGGTGAGAGGTCGAACAGTCGTCCTCGTGCTGAAAGTAGTTGCGTCTGGCCAGCATGGGCTCCAGCAAGTCTCTGGAGGGCCAGAGGCTCATTGGAGACTGGGGGCTCCCCAAGGGCCTGCTTGGGGAAAAATGAGGGCCGCAAGTGGCCCCCGGGCCGGGGCTTGGGCAACCCTGATCTAAGCTCACTAGGAACCCTACTGAGGCAGACTGTTTAGCCTAGCAACCCATTTCTAACAGTGGCCACCCACTGCAAAGGTTATAAGAAGGCAACCATTTTCTCAGTTCCATTCCCCCAGCAATTGGTGATTCAAAGGTAGGCTGTTGCATCTTGACATGGAGTTCTCATTTAGCTGTCACAGTGAATAAGCCTAACCTCCATGAATGCATATTTCCTTTTAAAACCATCTAAACCAGTGGTCATAGTTATATGGTATGGAAGAGAATTCTAAGCGACCAATCCTATTC
This sequence comes from Tiliqua scincoides, assembly GCF_035046505.1. Taxonomy (NCBI): domain Eukaryota; kingdom Metazoa; phylum Chordata; class Lepidosauria; order Squamata; family Scincidae; genus Tiliqua; species Tiliqua scincoides. Next base: position 58,599,964 of record NC_089827.1, read on the forward strand.
AACTTTCCAACATAAGTACAACTGCAATGCAGCCTCAAAGTAAGGGAACTAGTGTTCTCATACCTTGAGAAGGCCTCTGTGACTGCCTCCCCACTGCAGGATGCAGTGCATGCCCCACTGGCATGGCTGCACCAGCACTAGAAAATGAAATTGAATTGGGTCCTAAGTCTGTTAGTGTCTGAAGACAGCAACAGCAGAATAAAAGTATTTTAAATACAGTACATCAGTGGTTCCCAAACCGTTTCAGCTTGTGGCTCCCTTGACCTACCAGGCCTTTGGACGTGGCTCCCTGTTAAGGCTATAGTCCTATACATTGCATAGGGTGGCTGGTTTATTTTGAGGGTTCTGCGGTTCCCTGGGGAGCCATGGCTCACAGTTTGGGAGCCACTACAGTGCACAGTACTTTACCCTGACTGTCATGAATCTACCAAAAACCAATTCGGATGGAGGACTCTGAAGTTTAGTACAGTGAGGAAGAGGGTCTTGTTCTCCCCCCCCCCTTTGCCTTGTCATCAGCCTGCTCCACCCCTGGGGGGCCTCTTCTGTGAAGTGACAATCCCATGCATGTCTGCTCAAAAGTCCCATTGTGTTCAATGGGACCTGCTCCCAGGAAAGTGTGGGCAGAACTGCAGCCTAAAAGCCCTCAATTGCTACCCAATGCACACTGCTTGCCCATGGTCCTCCTTCCTCTTCTAGGATGGCAGCCCAATCCTATGTGTGTCATGAGTCCCGTTAAAGTCAATGGGGCTTACTCCCAGGAAAGTGTGACTAGAAGTGCTGCGTGAGACTCCAATCCGATGCATGTCTACTCAGAAGCAAACCCCATTCTAGTCAATGGGGCTTACTCCCAGGAAAATGTGGTTAGGATTGCTGCGTGAGAGCTCAAGCCTAGGCATGTCTACTCAGAAGCAAACCCCATTAGTCAATGAGGCTTATTCCCACGTAAGCATGGTCAGGATGGCAGCCTGAGAGCCTCATCCTATGCATGTCTACTCAGAAGCAAGTCCCATTCTAGTCAACGGGGCTTACTCCCAGGAAAATGTGGCTCGGGTGGCAGCCTCAGGGCCCCAGCCTCGGCATGTCTACTCAGAAGTAAGTCCCATTCTAGTCAATGGAGCTTACTCCCAGGAAGGTGTGGAGAGGACCCAGGCGCCACGTGCAGGCGGGAGAGTCCCGGAGGAGGCGGGGGGGCGCGGGGGGGGCCTCACCTACTCCCGCCTGCTTGCGGCAGAAGATCAGATCCGGATGATGCTTGGCCATCCCTCGGGTTCCTCGCCCCGCGCTGCCGTTGCTGACCTTTCACCCCTGGCTCCGCCCCGTTCCGTGCAGGTCCTGGCAATAGGAAGGGCCCAGCGCCCGAGGCGGACTCAGCCAGAGGACGTCACCCCGGCAACGCCTCAAGAAGCGGCGCGCGACATTCGAGACAAGCCTCTGGGACGCTTCCCCAATGTGGGGGATGGGATAGCACGCGCCTGGGACAGGCTTTGGCCTATCTGCTTTTAGGACCTGGCCAAGCCCCGCCCACCTTTTGCCGTTGATTGACAAGGTTCCCGGATGTAGAAGCCACGCCCCCGAGCGCACGCTTCTCTACGTCACTGCACCTAGAGTTCCGCAGCTTTACAATACGTAGACTCGCATAGAGTTACATGTTTCCGAGTTCTTGGTGGAAGAGGTGAGAGATGCTCTAAGGAAGCAAAATGGAGAAGACCTAGAAAGAAACATAGTGAAGAGTTGCTGAGTTCTGGATGCAGCCCTACCCCCCCTCCACAGAGGCAGCCCCAAAGACATAGGAGCGCCTGCACTTCCTGATTCCAGTTTTATTGACTGTGTAAGATCTTAGGCTTGGAAGGACTTCTGAGGACATCGACCATCTAGGCAAGGCCGTCTAGGTCCTGCTAGGACATGTTGGTCAAGGTTTGTCCATCGCCATACCACTTCGCATGGTCCACCTTTTCGAAGCACCGCCAGAAGTAACTGATGATGACATGGCCACCCTGTGCCTGCCAAGCCTCCTACTGCTGTTTGTGTCGTGTTTCTGGCCTTGCTGGCAGGTGGCAGGGGCCCAGGGGACCAGATGTCACCTAAAGTACCACTGGTGGTACCCGTACCACTGGGTGAGAAACACTGTGCTAGAAGCAGGAAAATCCGCTCTAGAACAGCTCCAGATGTCAAGCCACTGCTTGAAGATTTCCACCGAGGGAGAAACCACAACTTCCCTCAGTAATCAGTTTCACTGTTGAATTACTGTTAAGAATAGATTTCCCAATAAGATGTGATTTTTAAAAAGATTAGTTGTGCAACACAACTGAATGCAAGTCAATGGAGTGCATATGCAACTGAGTGCTAGATTTGGGCTGGGAGGGGAGGTCCAATGTTCCAATTACAGTAGACCAGTGGTTTTCAAACTCTCATGGAGAGGTTGAGCCACTGTAAGTGCTTGCGGGTGTGAGGGGAAGGGGACGGAGGTGGAGCAATCGCGCCCTGCCTCAGCTAAAGCTCCACTTTCACTGCTGCAGGGAGCCCTGCTGAAGGTCACACTGGGCTCCCTGCACTCCGGGGAGGCTGCAGGAGGCTTGGTAAGTGCACCCAAGCCCCTGCAGCTCCCTGAGGGGCGCAATCCTGCCTCCTCCCTTCCTCCAGGCTGCCCCTGCCCCTTAAGGGGGCAGAGGCCAGGGCCCACAGGCTGGGGTGTCATGACGCCCTAGTTTGAAAAGCCCTGCAGTAGACTGAGATTTGGTGCAGTTTGAGAGGTGTTTGATGTAGGAGGTTACTCAGGCTGTGATCTTATACACATGCTTACCTCTAACTAAATCCTGTTAAACTGTGGGGTTTATATTTCTGAGTGAACATGCCCAGGACTGTGCTGATAACATTGTGTTTAAAAAACCCAAATGTTTCATTTTCACACAAAGTGAACCATGAATTTCACCTTTTTTGGGAGTGGTGGAGGAAGAGGGAAGGATACTCTGGTTGCAGTTCTATACACACTTTCCTGGGAGTAAGCACTATTGACTATAGTGGGACTTACTTCTGAGCAGACATGCCTAGCCTTGGGCTGTCAGCCACCCAATCACAACTACATTAAAATCATGGATTTCTCCATTTTTTTTCTAATGGGAAACTCTCATTTATTAAAAACAAGAATCATCTAGCCAGGGGTTTCCCAACTTTTTGGCCAGAGGCCTGCATCAAATATCTGGCAAGGTGTTGGGGGCCGGAAAAAATTTAAATATAAAATTTATCTATATAAATTAGAGACAGAACTTAGATGAGTGAATAAATGAATGAATGGGCTCATTCATTCAACCTCTCTGGCCCTTAGAACACCCTCCAGATGCAACCAGAGCACAGTTCCAGTCATAAGAACATAAGAACAGCTCCACTGGATCAGGCCATAGGCCCATCTAGTCCAGCTTCCTGTATCTCACAGCGGCCCACCAAATGCCCCAGGGAGCACACCAGATAACAAGAGACCTCATCCTGGTGTCCTCCCTTGCATCTGGCATTCTGACATAATCCATTTCTAAAACCAGGAGGTTGCGCATACACATCATGGCTTGTACCCCATAATGGATTTTTCCTCCAAAAGCTTGTCCAATCCCCTTTTAAAGGCGTCTAGGGTAGACGCCAGCACCACATCCTGTGGCAAGGAGTTCCACAGACCGACCACACGCTGAGTAAATAAATATTTTCTTTTGTCTGTCCTAACCCGCCCAACACTCAATTTTAGTGGATGTCCCCTGGTTCTGGTATTATGTGAGAGTGTAAAGAGCATCTCCCTATCCACTCTGTCCATCCCCTGCATAATTTTGTATGTCTCAATCATGTCCCCCCTCAGGCGTCTCTTTTCTAGGCTGAAGAGGCCCAAACGCCGTAGCCTTTCCTCATAAGGAAGGTGCCCCAGCCCCGTAATCATCTTAGTCGCTCTCTTTTGCACCTTTTCCATTTCCACTATGTCTTTTTTGAGATGCGGCGACCAGAACTGGACACAATACTCCATGTGTGGCCTTACCATAGATTTGTACAACGGCATTATAATATTAGCCATTTTGTTCTCAATACCCTTCCTAATGATCCCAAGCATAGAATTGGCCTTCTTCAGTGCCGCCGCACATTGGGTCGACACTTTCATTGACCTGTCCACCACCACCCCAAGATCTCTCTCCTGATCTGTCACAGACAGCTCAGAACCCATCAGCCTATATCTAAAGTTTTGATTTTTTGCCCCAACGTGCATGACTTTACACTTACTGACATTGAAGTGCATCTGCCATTTTGCTGCCCATTCTGCCAGTCTGGAGAGATCCTTCTGGAGCTCCTCACAATCACTTCTGGTCTTCACCACTCGGAAAAGTTTGGTGTCGTCTGCAAACTTAGCCACTTCACTGCTCAACCCTGTCTCCAGGTCATTTATGAAGAGGTTGAAAAGCCCCGTTCCCAGGACAGATCCTTGGGGCACACCGCTTTTCACCTCTCTCCATTGTGAAAATTGCCCATTGACACCCACTCTCTGCTTCCTGGCCTCCAACCAGTTCTCAATCCATGAGAGGACCTGTCCTCTAATTCCCTGACTGGAGTTTTTTCAGTAGCCTTTGGTGAGGGACCGTGTCAAACGCCTTCTGAAAGTCCAGATATATAATGTCCATGGGTTCTCCCACATCCACATGCCTGCTGACCTTTTCAAAGAATTCTATAAGGTTTGTGAGGCAAGGCTTACCCTTACAGAAGCCATGCTGACTCTCCCTCAGCAAGGCCTGTTCGTCTATGTCTTTTGAGATCCTATCTTTGATGAGGCATTCCACCATCTTACCCGGTATGGATGTTAGGCTGACCGGCCTATAGTTTCCCAGGTCCCCCCTCTTTCCCTTTTTAAAAATAGGCGTGACATTTGCTATCCTCCAATCTTCTGGCCAAGTCATTCGGCCAAGTGGGCCTGAGGCTTTCAGGGGACAAGAGGCTGGTCGCAGGCCGGACAGAAGCTCGCCATGGGCCACATCTCGTCCCCGGGCCGGGGTTGAGAGACCTCTGATCTAGTCCTAGAAGGAAATGTATGTGAAGTCCTGTTTTAAACCACGCCCACCGTCCCTCTAGCCTTTTCCTATCTCTATGAAAGAGATGGCCTCGCAGCAGCCAGAGGTTGCGCAGAGCAGAGGCCACCCCCCACACCGCGACACGTCCTTTAAAAGCGGCGAGGAACGTCATCGCCAGGCGACTTCATCTTTGTCAGTGAACAAAATGGCGCCGTACTGTGTCCTAGTCAGTCGGCTACAGGTGAGCGCGGCGGCCGCAGGGGCCGGTGCCCGGTGGAAGGAGGCGGCGAGAGGCGGGCGCGGCTCAGGGGGCCGCGGGGAGGGGTGGAAGGCCGGCGGAGGTCTGCCCGGCCTCGGTCATCACCTCCGCGTCCCCGGTCCTCGCTGTAGGTCAGCGCGTCCCCCTTGCCATGTTGCAGTGCCGCGGGCTGAGGGGCTGGTAGTCCAGGCGACTGGGCTGGGCCGGGCCTCCCTCTGCAGGCTGGCCAGAGCCTATGTCTCCTGCAGGCCTGGCTCGGTCCCTGGTGGCCCTGCCGCCCCTCAAGGTGAGCGCAAGGTGACTGGCCGGGCTGCGCTGCCACCTCAGTCAGCAGGGGAGCGGCTGACAGGCAGCTGTTCTGATCCCGCAGCACCTAATTCAGTGTCACCTTTGCCACCATTTCCATACACATTTTTATATCTTAAACTGTTTTTTTATACTTACACTTAACTTTATTTTTTTATACAAATACTAAATTTTATAAATGTACCCTACTTTATATCTATATGGCACTGTTGAAGTGCTAGCCTTGCTGACTCCGGGTGTTTTTAGATGCCTGTCTTTCTCCCTGCCCCCATCCCCTATTAAATTGAAATGCTTATGGTGTGCCTGTGCTCCACTGACATAAGAAACCCTTTTTTAGTTTAGAATATTTTTGTTTCTTGGCTCCCACTTCAGATCTTTTTCTCCCATACTACTAAATAGTGTCTGCTTAAGGATTTTCATTGTGCATCCAACTTCTTTAAAATGGTGCATATTTTACTGCAGTGTTTCTTAAACTGTGGGCCGGGACCCACTAGGTGGGTCGCAAGCCTGTTTCAGGTGGATCCCCATTCATTTCAATATTTCATTTTTCATACATTAGACTTGATGCTACCAGGGTATGTGACTGCATTTGGAAAATGTTACAGATCTGTACTTTTAACAGGCTACTTTGTAAATGCTTTTAACAATGATAGTAAATGGAACTTCCTGGGTAAGTGTGGGTAGGATTGCAGCCTAGGATTGTTAAAAATTCTCCTGCTTGATGATGTCACTTCTGTTCATGACATCCCTTCCAGTGGATCCTGACAGATTCTCATTCTTGAAAGTGGGTCCTGGTGCTAAAAGTTTGAGAACCACTGTTGTACTGTATGCTGCCTGAATTCTGTGCAAAATGCGTGGCCTGGAAATCACACTTTTCCCCTCCTATATCAAACTGCCATAACATGATTGGTGTTGTACAAATTATTATCCCAATTTTGAGAGCAGTGTTCTTCTGGGTAGGTATGACTCAACGTCTCCAAAAGAAATGGATTTTTTTCTAAGTGATATTTCCTTCCTAGTATTCATGCAGTGCAATCATGCACTTAGAAGAAAGTAAACAAGCACGTGATTGTGTTCAATGGTGCTTATTCCCAGGGAAGTCTATACAGTTGTGCCCCATACCCATGGTGGATCTATTTCACAGACACCCACGTATACAGGGAACCCCCATTTTTGTGGTTCCCCTGCCCTTCTGCATGCTGATTAACATTATTTAAAGGCTTACCCTAGCAAAAATGCTGCTGTTTTACAGGAAGCTGGAATGCTGGCAGCTGGAATGCCTGAAAAGACTAGATTGAAGTTAACAGGAAGCGACCTCTGTTGACCTCCATCTAGCTTTCAAGTATTCTGGCTGTCTGGAGGCAGCTTGCATGACCCTGTAAAGGCAAAGCATTTTTGCTGGGGTAAGCCTTTAAATGTTAATGGGGGTATGGGGGTCCCTGATCAGTGGATAACTGAAACAGCAGATACTGGATCCATGGATATGGATATGCCTGCATAAGATTGCAGCCATAGCCTTGCACTTTTCTCAGGAAGCCTTAGACCGATACATTAGTCCTCGTCCTACTGCAACTAAGCTTAAGTATGTATAACTGGATAATTGCATACAGTTACCCTGTTTACGTCTACCTTCACCCACTTTGGCTCCCTTGTGGCTGCCTTTAGATTGTAATCCCCTTGGGGGAGGGAGCTGTCTTTTCACTATGAAAAAAATTGATGGTGCTGTATAATCTGTTGCTGCTAAGCACTCAGTCTCATCTTACTAACTTCTAGCTGCAACTACCAGTGGAGTATGCTAGTTAGTTTAATCTAGTTAGAAAGGCTTTGCTTCAGAAAAATATCCTTCTAATTTGTGTCCCTTTATGCAAGGAAAGAGGAAATCCTTGTACTAAATAAGATCAGAACAACATGGACCTTTTTGTAATGTAGCGACCTGTGACTTTATTTGCTACTGACAGGTAAAATCCAGATGGTGTTCTGAATTGCAGTGGGTAATACTGGTGAACAATATTGGTGGGCAATCTAGCAGAAGAAATGGTTATTCTGGTACAGAATAATTGTACTGGTTCTGGACAGAAACTAGTGGAAGTGACCGTTCAACCCAAAATGGAGGTTCATGGAGGTTGCAAACTTGCCTTTGAGACTGAAATCTACACAGCAACTGAACATGGAGATCTACATCGGCTGATCTCCGAGATGCTAAACATCCAGCTTGAAATATATCAAGATCTGCAAAAAAAAGGCAGATGGCGCTGAAGGACATGCTCCAAAATGCATTTACAGCTCTTGTGTTTTCTTAAGCTTACAATCCATAGCCTGACGTGATGCAAGCTAAACTTTTAAAATAGGAAGTATTGGAGCACATAAAAAATGACTGTGTAAAGCAAATGATGATTTAAGTGTTGTGTTGGTATCCACTTTGGGCATTTTAAAAAATACTGTCCATGTCCTTTCAAACTTTACAGAAAAGTATTCTGTTTGCTGTGAAGGTTTATTGCTGTTCATGGGAGAATGTTCTATTGAAATCTTTATAAAATTCTTACAATGGAAATTTGAGGCTACAATACTGATCCTTAAATATCAAGTATATGACTATTTTCAGTAGGCTGCAAGTATTTGGTGTGCCCAAACAGCCTTTTTGATTCCTCTTTGCATCAAAAATGTTTGGAAGTCTGAGGCAGCTTAACCCATTTCTGCCCAGTCCACAGGTGTGCACATTTGATCCCTGTTATGTATATGCAACGTTGGGCAGAAATGGCTTAAAACATGGTGACAATACTTAATACTATTAAATTAAACTGCATGCAGATCAATTTAATGCATATATGTAAGGTTCATGAGCTTTGGAGCTGAAAGCTGTGCTTGTTATGGGTTTGCTGAAATGTTCCTATTTCAAGGTTAGGTTCACCAAACTACTTCCCCAAAGTGTTAGGGGAATTTAATCTGATGACATGGAAGGGTGTAATACAAGGAATCAGCTTCACATGATTCTACTGCAACTGAAGGGGAAGCAAAAGCCTGCTGAGTTTTGTTGGTATGAACAGAACACACTCTTGTGTTCTTACTGTAGGGCTGGTTTGGTTTGGTTTGTCTCTGCTGGAGAGAAGGTGGATTACCTCAAGACATGAGGGATGCAAACATCATCACGCTGTACAAGAACAAAGGCGACAGGGGTGACTGCAACAACTACCGTGGCATCTCTCTCCTTAGCGTTGTAGGAAAGTTGTTTGCCCGAGTTGCACTAAAGAGGCTCCAGGTACTTGCAGAGAGCGTTTATCCAGAATCACAGTGTGGATTCCGAGCCAACAGGTCCACCACTGATATGGTATTCTCCCTTAGACAACTGCAGGAGAAATGCAGGGAACAACGACAGCCACTCTTTATAGCCTTCATAGATCTCACGAAGGCTTTCGACCTGGTCAGCAGGGATGGCCTCTTCAAGATTCTCCCCAAGATTGGATGTCCACCCGGGCTCCTCAGCATCATCAGATCCTTCCACAAGGACATGAAGGGCACTGTTGTCTTCGATGGCTCCACATCAGACCCCTTTGACATCCGAAGCGGCGTGAAGCAGGGCTGTGTTCTTGCACCAACCTTGTTTGGGATCTTCTTCGCTGTCCTGCTGAAGCAGGCCTTTGGAACTACAACAGAAGGCATCTATCTCCAGACCAGATCAGATGGAAAGCTCTTCAACCTCTCCAGACTGAGAGCAAAGTCCAAAGTCCAGCTGAAATGTCTGCGTGACTTCCTCTTTGCAGACGATGCAGCTATCACTACCTACTCTGCCAAAGATCTCCAGCAGCTCATGGATCGTTTTAGCAAGGCCTGCCAAGATTTTGGACTGACAATCAGCCTGAAGAAAACACAGGTCATGGTTCAGGATGTGGACTCATCTCCCTGCATTACAATCTCTGCGCATGAACTGGAGGTTGTCCATGACTTTGTGTACCTTGGCTCAACGATCTCCGACACTCTTTCTCTTGATACCGAGCTAAACAAACGCATCAGTAAAGCAGCTACCACGTTTTCCAGACTCACAAAGAGAGTCTGGTCCAACAAGAAGCTGACGGAACATACCAAGATCCAGGTCTACAGAGCTTGCGTCCTGAGTACACTTCTGTACTGCAGCGAGTCATGGACTCTTCACTCACAACAGGAGAGGAAACTGAATGCTTTCCACATGCGCTGCCTCCGACATATTCTCGGCATCACCTGGCAGGACAAAGTTCCAAACAACACAGTCCTGGAACGTGCTGGAATCCCTAGCATGTATGCACTACTGAAACAGAGACGCCTGCGTTGGCTCGGTCATGTCGTGAGAATGGATGATGGCCGGATCCCAAAGGATCTCCTCTATGGAGATCTCGTGCAAGGAAAGCGCCCTACAGGTAGACCACAGCTGCGATACAAGGACATCTGCAAGAGGGATCTGAAGGCCTTAGGAGTGGACCTCAACAAGTGGGAAACCCTGGCCTCTGAGCGGCCCGCTTGGAGGCAGGCTGTGCAACATGGCCTTTCCCAGTTTGAAGAGACACTTGGCCAACAGTCTGAGGCTAAGAGGCAAAGAAGGAAGGCCCATAGCCAGGGAGACAGGCCAGGGACAGACTGCACTTGCTCCCAGTGTGGAAGGGATTGTCACTCCCGAATTGGCCTTTTCAGCCACACTAGACGCTGTTCCAGAACCACCTTTCAGAGCGCGATACCATAGTCTTTCGAGACTGAAGGTTGCCAACTAAGGAAAGGTTTGGATGATAAGAAATATAGGCCTCCTAGCCCACTAAAAACGTGCATATATAAGGGAGAAGGATGCTTTCTTCTATTCTGTTAGTCATACAGGTTGATTCTCATTATTCACGAGGGTTCCATTCCCAGAACTTACTGGATGGCAAAAATCTGAACTATAGCAAATCAATTTAAAAACAAAGTTCCTTTTGCTCAGGTGATTTAAAAACAGCCTTGCTGGCTTTTGTGATAAGATAGAGTCATTAAGAGGACAGTCCAACAGTCAGTCTCTCTCCCGGTGCTTAGAAAGGATTATCTTTCTTTGAGGTGTTCAGGGGGAAGGGAAGGGTTGTTTGGTGAGAGAATGATTGAAGGATTGTCAGCTGGCTACCCTCTCTCTAACTATTGTAAAGGACTGTTTTCTTTTAATTTAAAGGGCCCTTCTCATCCTGTTGAGATAAAAATCTCTACAACAGTAAGAAAAACATTTTAAAGGGGTGCATTTTCCCCTTTCTCCAGGGATCAGCACAGTCCTTCTCCTTTGCAGGGGCCATTGGTGTTGAGTCAAATTCCTGTATAAAAAATCAGTGTAAAACAAGGTTGGATCTGTTACAGTATGTGTCCCATACAGTAAGGCAATTTGGTGGCTGGATAAGGCAGGCCTACCAGATTGCTGTTATGTGTAGGCAAATGTAAGCATACCTGTCAGACAATGGGGCAAGGGCCAATCAGGGCAAAGTGCTGAGTCATTGCACAGAACAAGGAGAGAAGAAAAAGCTAATAAATCCCTGCCCAGGATGGTGCAATGACATTCCGCAGTGATGAGGTCATGGCCTTTCCCATTGGCTGACAGGAGTATAAATATCCAACAAGCACACTCCACTGTGTGGGTTGTAGGAGTGAGCTGTACAAATCACTGCTGGACTGACACCTAGTTGCTGACTAGTTGGACTGTTTGCTGAACTGCCTCTGCTTGCTGATTTCTGGAACTGCCTTTTACTTGTAAATACTGCCTGTAAATAGACTCTGGTGCTGGGACTTCCCTGAATCTTGCCTCCTTTTTTTTTTTTTTGGTGTTCTTCCCTGTGCTCTGAGCACCACAGGCTGCAGCTGCCAGTGTGCGCTTCTGCTATCTCTGTGTTTTGCCCATTATCTCTAATGTATAAACATCCTACTGAAGACTAAACAGTCTCTAGGTAGCATCCTGAGTTTTTGCCATCTTCTAGGGCTGTTTTATTCAATTTGGGAATTGCGAAGCTTCATGGGGTTGGGGGTTATGGCAACCTTTCAACGCCGATGCAAGAGAGGCCTCGGATCCAATCCAGTAATAGTACTGCCTTATCACAACTGAGTTGTTACCTAATCCTGCACATTGTCTTGCCTAGTAGCTTCTAAAGGCAGCCCTGCTCAGTCTGCTACCTCACAGGGTTGTTGAGAAGAGGTAGGGGAAAATGGGGCAGGTGGGGTTGTCGGATCAGATCTCAGAAGAGGACAGAATTGGTGATGGGTCCCCAGTCTCCCTCTTTATTAATTGGGGTAATGGCATGAAAAAGGTTGAATGCAACTGTTCTAGGGGAACCAGAAGGGCAGTATCTGCCTGGCTATGTTAATCACCAGTGGAAGGGTGGCTAAGAACGATATGTTAACTTCTGTTAATTTAAGCCATTTCTGCCCAACGTTGCATAGATACAACAGAGATCAAATGTGTACACCTGTGGGCTGGGCAGAAATGGGTTAATGTAAAGGTATTAAGTGAAATAAACATATGTTGCTGTGAGAGTTTATTCAATTGGAAAGTGGCTTGCTATTGTCCCTATGAGGCAAGCTTTAGAGCAGGTGTGTCAAACTCATGACATACAGCAGGCCAAATAGCATTCAAGATGCCTGCTGAAGGCTGGAAGTGATGTTGTTATTTAGCAGGAAGTGATGTCATTAAACAGGTCAGAACCAGAAATAAGCACTCTGTGGGAACTCATTAGCTGCAAATGATTGAAAATACACAAATCTTGAACATATTTCAAGATATGGGAGCCCAATTATCATGTGGGCCACCATTTCAGCAGTGAGGCTTCAGCATTGCTCAGCAATGCTGAGAGTCCAAGGGCCAGATAAAAAGCTTCCGCAGGCTGCATCCGGCCCCTGGGTCTTAAGTTTGACACCCTTGCTTTAGAGAGCATGGTTTAAGATGTACAACAGAATGTGGAAGGAAATGGCTTTAATCTGCTAAAAGCAGGTTGTGTAGGGCTTCATAGAGTAAATCTTTTCATACTGTACAAATTAGTCACATTCTGAGGCCCTTGTCCAACATGGCATTAGTGATCAATATCTTGTACCAACATAGGGTTTTTAAAGCTTTTGGTGAGTAACTGATCTACTACAGATCTCATCACAGCAAGATTTCTTTTGCATCCTCATCTTTGGATTCTTACTTTCCTTATTGGCTTAAGGCTCTTATACACTTCTGCCAATAAAAGTACCTTATTCCTGCCAGAATAGTATCACTTGGTTGAAGTAAAGGCATGCAAGTTACCTCATTGGTAATGCTGGTTTTGCTTACTCAGTTTGTTTTGAGAGGTATGGCTAAGAAGAAAAGTAGACCCTGTGTTTCCTTGCAGGGATTATGGTGAGTACCGCCTTGGAAAAGGTGTGTTTTTGTACAAATATTGGACAAACTGCAGAAATATTATCACAATATCCCTATCTGCCTTTTAAGTTGTGAGGGGCAGCAATAAACTAATTCTGGATCTTGCACAGATTTCCAGTTCTGTAAATTGCCACAGGCCAACTGCAAACTCTACAGTAATAGGGCTTTATCCAGTGATAGATCCTGCATGAGCTCACCCTTGGATTAGTAATTTGGGAAAATAGTCCCTTCCTTTAAAGTGCCCCAGAGAATTGTAAGAAGCAAATTCTGTTTCAACCTGATCAAGGGAATGGTTTTAAAAGTTTTTTCCTTATCCTGTCACATGAGGATACTAGGTAGTTTAAGGGAGGGGTGTGGGTGTTTCAGCCATGTATTAAAAATAGCTCTGGACCTTAAAATTAGGAAACTTTAAGTCAGGGGTGGTGATGACAGTAGTGGTAATCCACGTTATGTATAAACCTTGTGTGTTAAATACAGGTAACGGTTTCATTGATAGTTTTAATCCAGTAATCCCTCTTGCTTGCATCTAGTGCTAGCAAATGAAAAATGTCTTTTGGTAATTTACCATGAGTAGAGATGGCACAGTCTCATTGAAATGCATTAACTTTCCCAGAAGCCATTTGATCCATAAGAGTTTTGCTTGGAGGAAGGGCATTTTATTTTTTTAAGAATCCTGTGATTTAGGTTGACAAACTGACTTGCTCCATGTTATTCAGTGACTCTAGCCTAACATATGTGGTCTGGCTGGAGAGGTAGGATTTTGGTGTGGTCTACATATGTAGCAGAATGGGACTGTAAAATCGACTGTACTCTTTCAGTTTATAGGCAGGGAGAAGCTTTTTAATGCTATCTATGCTTAAAAATGCACATATGCACAAAATGAGCACACATTCCACCCAACCTGTTCCTTTTCTGTTTGATGTACTAGTTTTTACTTGCAGATATTTTTTTCCTGTCCTCTACCAGTTGTCTGTACTAGGGCAGGCTACTGTGCTATCACCTTCTCAAGTCTTCATGTCTTGCAGTTTTTTTGGTGTGGGCTTTGACAAGAATTGAATTGGTGAGTACTGTGTAGAAAGTAACAGAGTTGTTGTAGGGCTTGGGCAAGGAGTGCTGATATAGGGCTCAGGCAAGGAGTGTGGATGTGTTGCAAGTTAGAAGTGTTTGAGAATCTTCTTTTTCCTTCTCAAAGTGTTAACTTATGTTCTACTGGTAGCTAGAAGTCTTCTTAAGTCTCCAGAAACAGTTGGTGTCCTGTTGCCAGTAGCTGTTAAAGGCTGCTGAAGCTTACTTGATATCTGGTGTTCTGTGGCTAGAAATAGTTCTAATCTTGTAAATGTAGGATCATCTTTATGAAAATACTGAAGGAAACTAACCATTTTCTCTTCTATCTCCCTCTAGCAAGCCTTGAGTAAAGGTATTCGAAGATACCATGTTGCTCCCATCCTGTGCCAGCGGGCCAAGGTGGCCATGAGCCAGTTTGAGCCTAACGAATACATACAATATGAAATGCTTGAGAAAAATATCAACATTGTTCGTAAAAGGTAAGAGTTGGGCTTGAAGAGTCTAGCTGTTGCCACATAGGAAGAGATTGTTTTCAAAGGATTTTTAAACAAAACTGACTGCAAGGACAGCAGCCCTGGATTACATTTTTCTACCAGCAGTCGAATTCTAACCAACTTTCCCGCTCCAGTATAGCCATGCCAGTAGGGTGTGTACTGCGTTCTGTGGTGGTGGCAGTCACACAGGCCTCCTCAAGGTAAGGGAGCATTTGTTCCCTTGCCTCAGGGCTGCATCAGCACTGGAAAGTTGTTTAGGATTGGGATGTATATAATGGTGGAGGAATATAGAGTACTACACACTTTTCACATGTAGTGTGTTGAGCAGTGATGGTGGAGGACACTGATCCGAAAGCGATAAAGCTTTTGGTATCGCTTGTGTCCGTATTATCTACTCTAGTTCTGATCAAATTCTCTGAAAAGTTGTATAATCAGTATTCTGTATTGATGTAAATTCCCAAATAAACAGATTCTTTTAGTAGCATTTTGATCTTTACATCAATGGCTTAATTTTTTCTTCCTAAGTGCTGCCACTGCCCTATCTAGCAGGGCAATGAACTATGACCAGGAGTTATAGGGAGTGAGGTCCACTTGAGCTATGAGGCTACTTCTACTTCAGATATAGGCACCTTTTTATGCTGGGGTTACATTCTGTGAAATCTGCATGCAAATTGAAATGACTTCTCCCATAAAAAGCAATGTAAATGGTATGTGTTGGGGGAAGTCATTGAGCGCTTGTGCTAACTAGTGGTGACTTCTGCTTGCTCATAATGGCATAGGGGGAGGATTGTTGAGGGAGGCTACTGACATCAGTGACTGATGAGGAATCTGAGAAAGTGGTAAGCAGCTGATCTCTGAACTCATTTTCTTTTCTGGCTTTAAAATCCCTCCACCACCACCACAGGAGGCTGCCAGGGCCTTTCAGGGTTACACATTAGTGGCTAATTTAGTTGCAAATTAATTGCATTTCAAAGCTGGGAAACATCACAACATCTTTCTAGGAGCCTGTATATCTTTGTGTTTTTTCAGTCGCTTCTCTTCCCATAACCTTTTGTTTGTACTTTTCAAAGTTGGCCCTTGCTCATAGTCATCAGGAGAATGCAAAGATTTGCATGAATTGATTCCTCAGTGATAGAACCAGGAGACAAACCGTTAGAAGGCAGAAAAATCCAGAGAAAATGGGTATTCTAACTGTCTTGTGAAATTTAGGTTCACTCTTGAGGTCATCTAGTCTGTAGATCCCTTTTGATCACAAAATTTCTCCCTATTAGGAATACTGGGGTGGAAAGGTATTCTGACTTGCCCTTTTTGAGTTCTTTAGAGAAAGGCAGACATTACTAACTAGTCACTTAATCAAACTACCATTAAATACAGTATACAAATTTTATTTGAGAATAGTTCAGAATAAGTCTGTGCTATCTGAGATTATAACCAATCCAAAAGTGCATATGTGAAAACTATGCAAAATCCAGTTGTTAATTTTGTTTAAGGGAGAAACATCCCTAATGAAGAAGCTAAAAGTGCAGTTACAAGGTCGTATCCTTTCAGGGGACAATGCAGGTGGACCACAAGACTGTGTTCTTTCTCTTCTATCTTGGAGAGGTTGTCTCTAACCTCAGTTATACTGGTAGTTATGTCAGCTACATTTGGAACTAATTAGGATTTCTAGTTAACCGTGGTCTTATCTGTGTCTGCATCTGGGGCACTGTCACAACCTTAAAATGAGTGCAGTGTTGGGTTTGACTGTGTATGGCCTAGGAGTGCTTTCATCAAGCTGTCTATTTGTATATAGATCGTGTTGGTGAGCTCAACCATGTCAATGCTGGTTGGATAGACTAACAAGCTTCTATAAGGATCTTGATCAGTTTCGCTGTAAGTCTGTTATGTGTTGAAAAATGTGACATATATAAAATGCATGAGCAGAAGACCTAAAGTTCTTTCTGTTTCCTTTCCAACAGACTGGACCGTCCCCTCACCCTGTCAGAGAAGATTGTATATGGCCACTTAGATGACCCTGTCAAGCAGGATATTGAGAGGGGCAAGACATATCTGCGCCTGCGGCCAGACCGGGTAGCCATGCAGGATGCTACTGCCCAGATGGCCATGCTGCAGTTCATTAGCAGTGGGTTGCCTAAAGTCGCAGTGCCCTCAACCATCCATTGTGATCACCTTATTGAAGCTCAATTGGGTGGTGAAAAAGATCTACGGAGAGCAAAGGTCATTATTTAAAATTGACACCAACTTTGTTTGGTAGAGACCCATAGTCAACAACTGGCTGGTTAGTTCAAATTTATATGTGAAATTCAGTCCTCTTCTCTCCCCATATCTTTTAGTCCTTGTTCTGCACTTAGGGTTATCAGGTCCCAATACTGCTGTGGCAGTAGTAACCCTGTTGGTTAGCTCAGCAACCACTTCCTTAGTTGCCTTGTCTCTTAACCAGACTCCCCAGAACTCTGTCTCCCTTCCTTCTCACTTCATAGCACAAAGACATCTTGATCCCTCAGTTAATTAGAGAAAAACATATGAAAGGTAGGAAGAGCATCCTAGGCTGTGTCAAGCCAGGAATGTTCTGTTTATTCTGTGCTAATATGACCTGTAGTATAACCTTTGGATTTTGCTCTCAGGATGAAACTTCATGATGAATATTATTCTTAGGACAGCAAGGTGGTAAAGGTGGATTCAGGTGCTTTCATAATGTGGGTTGCTCATTTTCATGCTGCAGACATTCTTCCATCTTCTTGCCTCGCTTCTTCATCGAGGATATCTGTTTTTCATTCTTACTGCTGACTGTGGTTCTCTGCTTATTTGAAAAACAAATTGTGATAGTTACATTTGGAGAACTATGTCTACTTTTCTTAGTGCAGAAGGGATGCTGGGTTTTGATTGTATCCCCAACCAGCAGAATTTCTGCATCCTAAAACTGAATTATGAGCAGTCTTTATTCTACCCAGAAGTTTCATTCTTGTTACCCTTTTGACTACAGTATTTGCTTCCCATCCACTTGAACTTGTACTACATGCACAATTGTGGCATCCCAGACTTTGTTTGAAACATTTTGTTTAGGTGTTGTTAGCAATAGTGACCTGTTCTCTTTGACATCACTTGGAGCGCCCATGAGATTTCTACGTTATGCCTCTTGACACAAGCCATCTCAAGAGTTGTATAATTGGTGGAACTAATACAATATGATTGGAAACAAGCAAAACGTCTTGGAAAGGAAAGGGAATCTTTAAATGGTTTGTTCTGACCACCGTGTGTCATTTGCATAATATAGTGGAAGGCTTGCCTCACCTCCTAGCTTGTAGTCTGTGGACTAGGATGTGCCCTATTGGCTCCTGTGAATAACTACAGTATTACAGGAGAAAATGAGTTGTTACCTTTGTGAGTGCCTCTTGGAAATCTGTTTAAACAGCTACATGAATAGAGTGAGGTTTTTAAGCTCAGCATCTCATGTATCTACCCAAGAAGATCAAGGTCACTTGCAGAACGCATCACCATATAGTTTTGGAAATGTGTATTGGGGATGGAATTTGTCATCTTGAACAGAGAAGCGGTTGGCCCTCTGGATGGTGAGGGAGGGAAAGGGGAGATAAAAGGAGACTTAGAGATGGCAGAGAAATTAAATGAGTTCTTTGCATCTGTCTTCACGGCAGAAGACCTTGGGCAGATACCGCTGCCCGAACGGCCCCTCCTGACCGAGGAGTTAAGTCAGATAGAGGTTAAAAGAGAAGATGTTTCAGACCTCATTGATAAATTAAAGATCAATAAGTCACCGGGCCCTGATGGCATCCACCCAAGAGTTATTAAGGAATTGAAGAATGAAGTTGCAGACCTCTTGACTAAGGTATGCAACTTGTCCCTCAAAACGGCCATGGTGCCAGAGATTGGAGGATAGCAAATGTCACGCCTATTTTTAAAAAGGGAAAGAGGGGGGACCCGGGAAACTATAGGCCGGTCAGCCTAACATCCATACCGGGTAAGATGGTGGAATGCCTCATCAAAGATAGGATCTCAAAACACATAGACGAACAGGCCTTGCTGAGGGAGAGTCAGCATGGCTTCTGTAAGGGTAAGTCTTGCCTCACGAACCTTATAGAATTCTTTGAAAAGGTCAACAGGCATGTGGATGTGGGAGAACCCGTGGACATCATATATCTGGACTTTCAGAAGGCGTTTGACACGGTCCCTCACCAAAGACTACTGAAAAAACTCCACAGTCAGGGAATTAGAGGACAGGTCCTCTTGTGGATTGAGAACTGGTTGGAGGCCAGGAAGCAGAGAGTGGGTGTCAATGGGCAATTTTCACAATGGAGAGAGGTGAAAAGCGGTGTGCCCCAAGGATCTGTCCTGGGAACGGGGCTTTTCAACCTCTTCATAAATGACCTGGAGACAGGGTTGAGCAGTGAAGTGGCTAAGTTTGCAGACGACACCAAACTTTTCCGAGTGGTGAAGACCAGAAGTGATTGTGAGGAGCTCCAGAAGGATCTCTCCAGACTGGCAGAATGGGCAGCAAAATGGCAGATGCGCTTCAATGTCAGTAAGTGTAAAGTCATGCACATTGGGGCAAAAAATCAAAACTTTAGATATAGGTTGATGGGTTCTGAGCTGTCTGTGACAGATCAGGAGAGAGATCTTGGGGTGGTGGTGGACAGGTCGATGAAAGTGTTGACCCAATGTGCGGCAGCAGTGAAGAAGGCCAATTCTATGCTTGGGATCATTAGGAAGGGTATTGAGAACAAAACGGTTAGTATTATAATGCCGTTGTACAAATCGATGGTAAGGCCACACCTGGAGTATTGTGTCCAGTTCTGGTCGCTGCATCTCAAAAAAGACATAGTGGAAATGGAAAAGGTGCAAAAGAGAGCGACTAAGATGATTACGGGGCTGGGGCACCTTCCTTATGAGGAAAGGCTGCAGTGTTTGGGCCTCTTCAGCCTAGAAAAGAGTCGCCTGAGGGCGGACATGATTGAGACATACAAAATTATGCAGGGGATGGACAGAGTGGATAGGGAGATGCTCTTTACACTCTCCCTATAATACATAATACCAGAACCAGGGGACATCCACTAAAATTGAGTGTTGGGCGGGTTAGGACAGACAAAAGGAAATATTTCTTTACTCAGCGTGTGGTCGGTCTGTGGAACTCCTTGCCACAGGATGTGGTGATGGCGTCCAGCCTAGACGCCTTTAAAAGGGGATTGGACAAGTTTCTGGAGGAAAAATCCATTATGGGGTACAAGCCATGATGTGTATGCGCAACCTCCTGATTTTAGAAATGGGTTATGTCAGAATGCCAGACGCAAGGGAGGGCACCAGGATGAGGTTTCTTGTTATCTGGTGTGCTCCCTGGGGCATTTGGTGGGCCGCTGTGAGATACAGGAAGCTGGACTAGATGGGCCTGTGGCCTGATCCAGTGGGGCTGTTCTTATGTTCTTATTATAGATTCCTTTATAGTTAATTTAAAAAATGCAATTCTGTAGCTTTTGTGTCTGAAGGTAGTCATGAAAGTTGGTGGAAAACTTTAGAAGCCAAAGAGGTGCCAAGGGCTGTGAACTCAGTATGTTGCATAACTTTAATTGCAGGAAGAGCAAAACGAGTAACTGCATACCTTTGTTTCATCTTTTGTGGATTACACAACTAGTGTTCTATGGGAATATTTCTATCATCCAGTTCAGGGGTGTCCAAAGTTTTCAGCAAGAGGGCCACATCATCTCTCTGACACTGTGTCGGGGGCCGGGGAAACAAAGTATTAATTTACAGTTAAAATTTGAATAAATTTACATAAGTTTACCTAAATTAATATACTAGAGGTGGAACTTACATGAATGATTGACGGTCTTGCAATAGCTCAAGGCCTAAAAGGCTTTGCACA